>NC_080669.1:14635952-15376233 GCF_027579445.1 Ammospiza nelsoni
TAGAAATAACTGGAAGATTTAGAATACAACTCTTTCAAGAGGAGTCCAGATTAGATATTAGGAAGTGGTTTTTCACTGAGAGGTTGGTTGGCACTGGAACAGATTCCTATGGAAGTGGTCATGTCAACAAGCCTGTCAAAGTTCAAGGAGTGACTGGATAATACCCTTGGTCATATAGTTTGGTTTTAAGTAATCTTGAAAGAAGCAAGGAGCTGGACTAGATGATTCTTGTGGTCCCCTTCTGACTTGAGATACTCTATGGTTCCATGATTCTGTGACTCTAACACTTAAGTTACACCTCAGTGATAAGTCATATTCTTCCATAAGCTCTGCTGCCCTCAGTAATTTAATAGCACATACATATAACCATACACATATATATGTACATGCTCCCACTTTTGCCTAATTATAGACATGTGAGCAATTCCTTGATTTGGATAGGACTACTCACAAATTTAAGCATCTGTTTAAGTGCTGCACTTGGGACTGAGCACATAGAAATCAGGATAAAGCCCACAGAGTTTTATCATTTAGTCCCTACCGAAGCCAGTAAGATTCTTGCCACTGCCTGTGGTGAGAGCTGGATCAGATCCAAGCCTGGATGAAGTACTCAGCATGAGAAAGCCACTGAAATGTGCAAGGGATTTGTAACTAAAAACATATCTGAAGGAAAGCAGCATTTTTTGATATATAAGCATGAGATTGTTTGGAATCTGTGACACTGAAAGTGTATTATCTATAGTCATGTATTATCAAAGGGAAAAACTAGCAAGCCTTGTGGGAGTGAGGCCTCTAAGGCTATAGGGAAGAGGAAAAACATCTTCATAAATGAGGCTATGTGTTATGTTTAGCAGTCAACAGTAAGAAAAGAAATCTTTTCCTTGAATCACACTGCATTAAACACAAGTCTGAGGTGTTTTGTTTAGCTTTCTTTTTCTTCCAGCTGAGCAATTTTTGAGCCATTCCTGAATATTTGAAAGTACGATGTTCAAGTATTAAATGCGAAGTCATAATTTTCAACTGTATAACCCTCAGGTAAATGTTAGCAGTCTTTGGAAGACAAAATTATTTTGAAGCCTGCTCCCCAAGAACATATCTATGAACAGATTGGGCACTTCAGTGGGTTTGTTTACTGCATCCTAGTTGTCAGAGATGACCATATTCTTCATATAATGAGTATTATATTATACATACAATTCTTCATAAAATGAGTCAATCTTGAAAAGAAAAACAAAAACTTGACTGTATAAGGATTACATAATCAAAACTTTCCTTTGTGTCTTCTTGAAAAACATATTTTCTTTCTGCATACTTCATCCTTCCTTGTCTCATCTGGTCATTTTTTATTCTAAGTTTTATCATCTGGCACTTGAAGTCCTTCAGGGTAAGTGCAATCCATTACATGAATTATTTTCCTTTAGCTAAATTATCAAACATAAAGAAACAGAGTAAATCCTAATTCAGGACTAGTTCTAAGCAGCAGCAAGGCTGCCTGGAGCTGATGTGCATCATTTGAGCTTAGATAGTCCATGCACATGAATGGATATCATACAACAAATTAGCAGCAAAATATGAACTACAGGCCACTGAACATTGTTATTTTTCTATGAAGCAGTTGATTTTCAATACTAGAAATATCTTTGCCCCATTAAAGAATGTTCAACTCAATCAAGGCAGTTCCTCTTACCAGTTTTACATATTATTATTACACTGGAAAGTTATTTCTAATCCAGTCATAATACACAAATCATTTAGCACCAAAGTGGCCTCAGAAAGGGCCTCAGTGCAAGCAAATTTAGCATGGGAAATTCAAGAAAATTTTCAAGAAAAGTTCCTATCGTTCATTGCAGACCAGGGGTCCGAGGAATGAAAATTTCTTTCATGTAGTTATAGAAGGTATAAATGTTACTCTTTCAATTTTACATGAACAATAGTGTTTACAGTATCAGTTATTATTACTCCAAATTTCCACTAAGATTTTTCCTTATCAGATAAGGAAAATTAGGCATGCATAATTACTGAACTACTACATCAGCTGGGGACCCCAGCCTCATCCTTAAAATTCATTGTAGAATATGTTGTCCACAGATTAAATATCAAAACTGTATTAATAACTTAAATACTATTAATTACTAAATGAATAGTAATTTCCCCTCTACCTCCATTTCTTATTTGTGGATATAGCTAAATTATTTGTTTTATTAAAATAAAAAACAAACAACTATTTTTTTAATGCTGATTTCTACTGTGGTAGAGCTAGGAACATAAGAAAAATAACTTAGAACTAGAAACTTTTAAAAATAATGGTCTTATAATTTTTTTTTTTTCTTTCCTGAGATGCAAGTCCTGGGGAAATCTTGCATAAGCTGAGCCATGTAGTAGCATATCAGTGAATTTTAAGGCTGGACATGTGCTCGTGAATAACCTCATTCCCAGGTGGTAGGGCCTAAGCAGAAGCACAGACTAAGGAAAAATCTTGTTCTAAGCAATGGAAATGCACAAACTCTTGTACTGTGACTTGTAGCTGTTCAGGTCGCTACTGACTTTCATAGTTGGAAGTGCTATACCACAGAAAACATTCTTCTCTTACTAAGAAGTCAAAGCTACTATGTCTTTTGCTGACTGTATAATAACAGTATATATTCTTCAGTGGCTTATAAAAGTGTAATAGTGCATGCTGTATGCCTTCTTCAATAAGGTGAACTTTCAAATCAGAATTTATATTAAATATTTGTATTAGAAAATTATTCTTTTTCTAGCACTGCTTACTAAGCTTTACTAATGAGCCATACAAAAAATATTTTGCAGCCCAGCCTCGCCCATGCTGTGGTAATACCGTGTGGTCAAAGTTTGCATAGTTTCTGGGGGATAGCAGGTTGTCATTTTCTTCCCTGCTTCTATCTCCTGTATTCATGCAGGGTTCCCCAAATGGAGACTCTGTAGCACGGTCCAGCAGAGAACCTTCAACTAGAGGTGGTCCAGCAATGGTGCCTAGCTATGTGATGTCTGCACAGCTTGCCCTGCAGCTGTGAAGTTGTGTCCTAAAAGCTGCTTTGTGAGGAAGAAAATCCTGCCTCTCACCTTGCTGCTGACATGGAGTGAAACAGGAAAAATTACATGAAGAAAGCCTGTGGGTGATATTCTCCTCCAGCGCTCACTTGAGATGGGGGGAGCTCAGGTGTTTTGGGGCAATATGACTAAGCAGAAGTAATACACATGAATGAAATTTAAATCCCAGAAGGAGCTTTTTCAGGATTTTGGTGCCAGTTTTGTGGTAATTTTGTGTCAGCTGGACTTTTAGAGTTTCTCTACAAATACACAAGTACTAGTGTTAAATCCCCACAATGAAATGTAGCGTCTCACAAAGCTTTTGGGAAGTTTGCCGAGCAACCTCTGTGGGGTTATTCTTAAACATGTATGGCTCAATGTCTTACTAAAAAGGGGACCCTTAATTCAAATTAACTTTCCTTATATCAAACAGATTTCTGTATGCTGAAATCCAGAATGTTTTTAATGATACCAACTTTTTTTCTGATGCCAGTATTTTATAACAGTTCAGATATTTATTTGAGGGAAAAAAAGCTTTGCAATTCATACAGGTTGAGAGAGCAGAAGCAGTGAGTTACATCACATATTCAAAGAATGTAGCCCTAGTCCACTTGGTTTGCAGTCAGGATTAGTTTTAGCCTCTGCAACATTCAAATTCGAAACATATGAGCAATTTCATCCTGCAAAGTTATTCTGTTCTGAAAAAAGTCTAATTCAGCATTTTGGTTTTGAACCATTACCATCTGCTTCTTTTACTTTGAATTTTTCAGAGTACTTTATGGAGATTTTCTAGCAAAATCATATTTGACAAATGAAACTAATGTTATGCTTTGCATCTAAAAGATCACAAATACTGTTTCCACTACGGCCACCCTTTTCTTTCATGAGCTGCATGTGCCCTAGGAAATATTCTTGTTTATAATTAATTAAAAAATGGGTGACTTGTTTTTAAGATGTATTCCCCTTGTAATGTGGCTTTCATGAACTGCACCTGCTCCAGCTGTAGAATCATTGATCAATCATGTGCACAGAGACACAATACTTTCCAGAAAAAGTGCATTAAAAGGTAAAGCAATCAGACAGTTTCCTTTTGAAAACATGACCTGGGCTTCTGGATTTGCTCATGAATACCTCAGGTGGTGTTGTACAAGCAAACTCACAAATAAATTGGCTTTTACTCTGTTTAGTCCAGGCAATAATTCCTTTTCAGGGTGCTTCATTTTCATTTAGTCTCTGGTTCAATTCTGTGCTGACAGTTTGCATTAATGTAGCAATGTGTTAATTGAACATAAACCACAATACAAATGCAACATCTCTGTCCTGAAATTAATAACCATGATTTGTAAACCATATCATGTATTTTATTGTAGAAATAATTTACTGATGGGGCATTTTATGCTTAGCAGTGATTAAGAAACTGTGCAATTTACAACAGAAACAAATAAAAGCTGTGTAAAATGGGTAATAAAATCTGTATAGATGTATATAAATTTGCTGATATGAAACACAAATTAAAAATTTAAATGGTTCTGTAATATAAGGCAAAGTAGAAGGGGCTTTTTCTTATTATTATCCCTCAAACTGATATGCAGCCCAATAAAAGAACCAAATTTACAGGAGGATTTGCTTTATATAAAAACAAACCCTTTCAGTAGATGGAAGCATCTGTTTCAGCCATTAATAACACGTGTAATGTATATGGTGCTTTGAACCGAACGTTTCCATTGTAAGTGAAAGCCCATTTGCAGCGACAGCAGCGGCGCTGGCTGTGATCAGTCATAGTGTCACCCGAGCATGCGATAGCTGCTGCTGCTGCAGAGCAGGAGCTTGGGCATGTGCTTCACCAGGGCTCTCTAATGTCACCCTCAAGCAGCAGGGGGGAAACGCTCAGCGCACCTTGACACCATTAGTGCGGAGAGTAGCATAGGCTCCTATGATTTGCTTGGCAAGTACACTAAGTGCCGGTACATGTTTCTAAAAGTTAAGTCGCCACGCTGATACTTATTCTTGGTTTATGATTTATTAGCACTTCTCTCGTGTTCTCTCTCCTGATAACACCAGAATCCTTTCCTCATTCTTCCCCAGTTCTTTCTTCTTTTTAGAGGTTTTAGAGCAAAAGCCACTTATAAACAGAGGTTTAGGATGAAGTCTTTAAGTTTTTAAAATGAATGAAGGAAAGCCCGCACCTGCATTATTGACCTTAAATACTGTTAGCTAATGTAGCGCAAAGGCATTCAGCAGATTTTTCACACCAACGTTTTCTGGGCAGCATTCCAAAACATAGCAGGAGTTTAAAATGACCCCAAGTTTGTGAATGTGAATGGAGCCATTATAGGGTAATCGTCTTTCCCAAGCTTTAAGTTACATTTACCAGCTTAGACTGAACTAAAGAATTTTTTCTAAATTAGAAGCTTTAACTCCTTATAAAGTTAATTCTTATACAGGTTTGGTTTGTTGTTTTTTGGGGGTTGGGTTTTTTTCAGTAATGCACAATGAAACCATTCCTAGTTTGTCTATGCAACAAAAGTCTGCAATGGCTTGACAGATGGAAATATTATAGTGCTCTCTTTGACGAAAATTAAGAGATCATTTTAGTGCTCAGGCTTTCAGTATCACATTTACACTCCTTACATATAAATTTGGTGTGTGGCTTTGCTAATACCCTGCAGTGCATTATCAAAAAACATGTTGACTGTGGGGAACTAACACACTTAGCGGTGGAACAACAAAATTTAATTGCGAAAGTCTCTATAAAATAATCATTTTAACTATTGTCTGGAACTTGTAAAGAGTAAAAAACACCTGGGTTGATGCTGTGTGTTCTTTAAAAGTGCCAGCTGCGTGAACTCTGTAAATGGGGGGGTTCCCTGTTCAGCATGATTCACATGGCATATCTGCCTCCCTAATTCCATATTTTGGAGTAGTGCTGAATCCAAGCTCTGCAGCTGGTAAGCTCCCAGGACCCCATAGAGTCACACTGGAAGCCTGTCAGCCTAATTTCACAGAAACCATTTTATTTCTGTGAAATGTATTAGTATGATCAGTTCAGTAGCTATCATGAGAATACAGTCCCACAGAATGGCTGTTCTGCTCCACAGTGCACACTGAGTCATTTAAGCAAAATTTTTTTTAAAGAGTTTCTTTCTTAGAGTTAAATTATTATTTTTTTTTTTTTTACAGTATTAGGACTTTTTCTTGTGGAGAAAGAGGATATCCATTTTTGGGGTGGTGAAAGCCATTTTTAAACACCCTCATGAAAAAGTCATAATAAACTTCTGAAAACTGGCATGTGTGAGCAGTAAGACCAGAGGAGATTCTCCTCTTTATCTAAATCATGTCTAAGTTAAATTAGTATCTTTCATACAGTAAAAAAACCAGTAAGTTTTTGTAGTTCAGGCTATTCGTGTTTTATTGAAAAAAATACATTGCCTATGGGAATAAAATAATATTTTAAGCTTGGTAAGTTTGCTTACTTTTCCTGCTTGTAGCTGAAAATCAGAAACTAGAATTAGCTGGGTTACTGAAACACCTACATTTGTCCCGAAGCCATGACTGAGTTTGGTAACCCAGTGAGAAGGGCGCTTCTGTCACAAATACGTAGGAGGCCCTCAGTCTGTCAAGCAATTAAGTGGACCTGAATAATCCTATGTAATTAAGCTTCTTACTGCATAATTATCTTTATTTTAAATGTGTCTTTTGATGAAACATCTGTTCCCTGCTCTAGATTTGAAAAGATATACTCATGCACACGATGGAAATGGTGCTCGTGAGGCCATCACACATGGCGCTGCTGCTCAGTTCCTTGGCGACAAACGCTGTAATTTGCTCCATCTTTGCATGCAAAAGGCAGGTGCTCTTGCATCCACGGCCTGCCTGGCCTGACCTCCATGCCCGCTCGCTGCAGCTGCCTTTCACATTGTTACCCAGAGGAATAATTGTGTCTGAGAGCCCGGCTGAGGAGCATCACGCAATGGGGTGGGGAAGGGACGCTCCCAGTGTAAGCACTGTCAGAGCTCTCGGAGGTGGCCCTGACAACCCGCTAGGCAATAAGGGATTTTAAAAAGGCAAAAAGCAACAACAAAAATATCATCCCTGATAATAGATTTTCTTTACTTTTTTTTTTTTCCTCTGAAATCACATACTGCTTGGCTGCTGCTACAAAGAAGAAAAGGCTGTTGAATTTCTGTTAAATGTATTATCATTTCACAGATATTTTCAATTTGCAGATGGTATACCTTCTTTTATAAGCTGAAGTCTCTACTAAATAGAAGTACCTTATCTTACTTGTTTTTAAAGCAGAGAGAAGTTCTACTAAATGAAGGAATTCTTTTCCCCGTTGTCTTATATAGTGCATTTGCTACTGACTGTGGTAGCAATGTATAATACATGTGCTACTAACTTTTACAGTTAGTTCCTATTTCTTTTCAACAGAATCACATGGAATGCTGGTGAATTGTGCTTGACAACTCTAAAGACCATGGTGGAAGTTTCTATTTACTCCCTTTGACTCTGGGATGCTAAGGAATGCATCCTTAGTCTTCTGAGAACTACAAATAGCCTCAGGTACGATTTCTGCAGACCACCAGCCACAAAGATGTCTGGGTCTCACTAATTATCCTCTCTTCTTCATGTGATATTTTAATCTGTATCTATAGGAGGAGATCATGTACATCACTAGAGAGGCCTATTTTGCAGTCTCATGGGGTCCATGTTCAAGAGGGGAAGTTACCACTTTCTGGTTGAACAGACAGTGCAGGTATGCTGGCACAACATGGTTCGCAGTCAGATTCAAGGTTTTTAAATTTGGCCCTCTCTAGTAAAAATTACTAAAGGCACAGCTGCTAACTTCTGTAGGAGATGGGCTAGATTTTTATTTTTCAGTACTACTCTAGTACATGCTTTTATACTGGGTTGGGGCATCAGAGAGCAGCTGAACACTGTGCTTGCAGCTGTAGGTGATGGCAGAATCATAAATACATATGGTTGCTGCTGGATTCTCACTTACCTGCTCTGCTACCACACAAACCTTTTTTCAATTATCCAATTAATTGCAAAATAAACTACACTACTGAAACCTCAGTTTGATGCTCTTTTTGATAATATATGACAAATAGTTGAGAGAGATTAAACTTGCTTGACTTTTGCTGGTGAGCACATCTGAATGAGCTGTTGAAAATAGCCTGGGGAGGTATGTAAACAGGCTGACATTCTCCTGTATTTAGAGTTCCCAGGCACAGCCTTGGCTAAATTTTGAAAATGTTCTGGAAGGAAAGAGTTCTAAGCAGCATCCTGTCAGCAGCCCTAATTACTGTCATGTATCAGATTTTCAAAACATTGATCCACTCTGCTGTAGGAATTCTGTGGCAAATCATTTGGCCTGAGTTGTCAGAATTCCCAGACTTTAATTTTTCATGATGACGCTTACTAACACCTCTGTGTACAACTTTATGCCTAGCATTTAAGGCGGGGTGACAGTGGTATTATCCAAGACAAACTGAAGTCTGGAGGCACTGTTGGAGAGGACAGGGTGGGATGATCAGCTGTGTGTAAGAGTCTCGGGTCCCTGACACAATGAGCAGCTTTCTGGCCCACACCACACTCAGCCAGTGCTGATCATCATACCTTGGCCCTTGCACCTAAGAACCTGTCATAAATCACTGGGAGCAGCACATGCTGTCTCCTTGCTCCCTTACATTTTTGTTCTGCCACTCAAGGAGTGCCATCATATTCAGGCATCCAAACTGCAGTAACTTCCTGAGTGCTCCATTTTACCTGAGAAAGCAACATGTCATGCTGATGTGATTGAAACCATAACAATGGTAATGGCAACGTATCACATTGTCCTCTACTCCCTACTTTGACCATGGCACCTGCTGTCACCATATATATCTATGTGTTGCATTATCCCTTTAAAATTGCCTTTCCAGATAGATTCGCCTCTGTTTTTTTCATAAGGTACAAGCACAAGGTCCTTCTTTGAAACTGGTAATAATTGTGGGACAAAATATTTGAAAATGCCCCTGAAGAATTTTCAGAAACTAAACAAAATTGAGAAATAGGTCAACAGGAATCTCACAAAATTGAACAAGGACAGAGAGGAACATCTGCCATGGAAAGGAATGCATCTTGCAGAGAGAGAGATATTAGGGACTGCCTGGTTGGGCATTGTCCTGGGGCTCTGGCTGCAGCAAGCTGAGCGTGAGCCAGCAATGTGCTGGTCAAACACAGCCAGGGCTGTTTCAACAGCAACGTGGCCAGTCAGTCACTGGATGGAATTCCCCTTCTGCTCAGAACTTTTTGACCACATCTATATACTGCATTCAGTTTTGGATTTCCCAATGTGGGAAATAAATCAGATTGAATTTAGAGTGCCAGGGATGTGGCTGGACTTAGGGCACTTGCCCCTTGAGGAGAGGCTGGAGGCCTGGGCTTGGTTCAGCTTGGACAGGGGGCAGTTCCAGCGCTCTCAAAGCACACCCCACTGCCTATAAGGGGTTGTTGTATCTGGATCCTGGCTTTTCTAAGCAGGCCACAGAGGGAGGGTGAGGGACACGACACCTCCCTGGGTGTCGTGGGACTGGCCATAAGGAAACCTTTCCCCAAAATACAGATGAACAGTGAACTCTTTCCCTGAAGGGCTTGGTTTGGCTCCTTGGCTGATGCTGCTGAGGAATATATTAGACCAAAAACCTCCTGAGCTCCCTCCTGACCTGAGTTTTTCTCTGCTTGCATCTTGTGCTTTCCCTTGGATGCAAGAGACCTTAATCTGCTGTTGGGTTAAAAATATATCTTCACTGTTAAGCAATGTGATTTTCTACTTAGCTAGTCTTCATTTGGAGGCGGGGATGATCATGTGGTCCTGTATCATAATGTGCTTCTGCTCTAAAGATTTCTTTTTTAATTTATAAAACTTTCCAAGCCTTTTTCTGTTCAGACTGATTTCCAAATGATTGTGGTTGCATGGTTCTTTTATTTCTGGCAATGGGTTAGGGAGACTTTAAACCCATGTTCATAGCTTTTTCTTTAGAATGGTGCCATTTATAGCAGTAGATTGTAACTAGGCTGAGGACGAGACCTGATTTTACAGGTTTGTTTTTTATCCATCATTGTAAGAATATCCCTAAAGTTAGATAAATTATAAAGCTGTTGAAAATTTGAGTTTGGAACAAAAGTTGTTTTTACACATGAGCCACCACAATGGAACTTCAGTACCCAATGATGAGCACTGTGTCCCTCCCACTGTCATACTGCTAGTTTGGCCCTCCTCTGTACTATTTGACAGAGGTTGATCCCATGCCAGATGAAGGAGAAAAAAAGCCTGAGTAGAAAACAAATAAGGAGCCAGAGAGGAAGAAATAAAAAGTAGAATTTGACCATGAGTTTGGTAAGTAAGAACTGATAATGTCAGGATACTTGAAACATGATCATGAAGAAGTAAAATTAAATAAATTGTCACAAGAGAGAAAGAAGGGAGGAACTAGGAATTAAGGTCTCTCCTAAATCCCCAAAGGTTTTCTATTTTTGTGGTGGAATATTTAGCATTAGGCATGTTGAGTAATTTTGCATTTTTCTGGCTTTTACCTAGACATACAAGCTGATTTCTTAGTCTTTTCCAAGATGAAGTTCCATTGAGGTCAAAAGGGATACAGGAAATGTAGGTCTTGCTATTTTAAATTGCAACTGGGGGCAAATACACTTTCTATAAGTAGCAAAGATATAGCAGAATATTGAAATTACAGTAACAGAGCTCTGAATATGTTGAATTCTTGCAGAGTTTTTAATATAATTTCCACTTGTCAACATCTATTTCAGATGGTTTTATTGCTAAAGACAGTTAGCAATTTAGATAAAATGTATTTTATGAATACTATCTATCCACAGTCTTCTCTGTGAAATACTTAACTGCATAGAGAATTTTCCTTTTAAAGACTTTGAATACTGACATGAGAATTGCTTTACTTTACAATAAAATGTGCAAATTGCATTCCCATTTTGTGTGCTCTGTATGCAAATTGGCTTGATTGAACTTATTTGAATGGCTTATATGCTGGATGGGTGTGTAATGGGTAATAAGCTTTTTTAATGTTCTTTTATGTTATTTTTTGGGGTTTTTTTTTCCCCAAAATGTGTTCCAATGAAAACTCCCTTTTACATATTTAAAAAGCCTTCCCAGGGCATTTCATTATCAAAGAGCAAAGATGGAATTTTCAAAAGAAAAACACCTGCCTAGAAACTTCTCCATCATTCCCTCTGTCTTAATTCTGTTCCTGAATCCCCTACAGAGCAGTTCTAGTTCTGTTTCTCTTTCCCAGCTTCCTATACTTGCAGGCTGCACATCATCCAGTATTTGTGAGACATCTTCTTCTGCAGAACATCCCGTGTGAGGGAAGATTGCTGTCACTGAACTAATAAGGCAAAAAAACCTTTCTTGTTTACACTGAGAAAGACATGAAGATGCTCTGTAGAGGTCCACCACTGTGGCACTACGAGAAAGGGGTTAGGTCTCTGGGAGCAAAAAGGAGCTATTTTAAACAATTTTTCAAGTAATTAGGAAAAAAATATCTTATTGCTTTCAAGAAGACCTTTTCAGGGTTCACACAGCCACTGCAGAATCTGATTTTTGGGAGTTTATGGAGCTTATATGGAGAGCCATTCCACACTTTATTTAGCAGGTTTGTGGGCAAATGTTTCTTTGGAGCAAAAGGAAAAGACTGTTGTTTATGTGATAGAAATTGGGTGGAGAGAATGTGTTCCAACAGGTTGTACCTTACAGGAGTTTCAGGTCAGAGTGCCGGTCACAGCTGGAAAGGCAGGTTAGGACCTTGCCCGTCTTTGGGGAATTCCTCTAGCACTGTAAACCTGACCCTCAGTAACTGTGTATAGATGCATCTGCTAAGCGTGGTGTTCTCTGCTCAACAGCTGGAGCTGCCACTCAGCGCTGGAGCTGAGGCAGTGTTCTGTCTCCACCAGTGGTCAGCCCTCAGCCAGAATGGAATCTACTCTTTCTAAAGCTACAGAGAAAAATTACCCAAAGACACTCAAGTTTTTTAAGAAGAATAAGAAAACCAACAGAAAACTGTCACTGCATTCTTCTCTTCTTGGGTATTTTTAATGGAAATAGTTGTTTCAATACTATTTCTCACTTATTAACTCAAATCTCTGGAAGGCTTTTTGCCTACCAGTTTTTTCATACAAGGTTTCTGGCACCGGACAATCAAGTGGAGTCTCCACACGGAGACTGGAAATGCAAGAGGGATTTGGAGCAAGCAGATAATCCACAAAGGAGGAAGGAGTACAGCAGAGGAACTGATGATGCACCGAGGATGAGGAGCCGTTTGAATGGATCATGTTGGCGTGGCAAGTAGAGAATTAGTAGCGCGAAAGATGTGCTGATACAAACTGAACAGCATTGAGGAACCTTTCTCATTTCCCTTTATGCTTTTACTGCCAGCATTATCAGAGGGTCTTAATTTGTGTAGTGCATGAAAGCTTGATTACCATCCACTAACATTTTATGAAGAAGGGATATTTTGTAAATATAAATCTGACTTTGAGATTTTGTAGTGAAAAAGGGATCCTAAAGCCACTTGTGCCCAAACCCCTCCACAAAAGCTTCTGAAAGGGAATGTGCAGGGTCTACCTCCCTGCCTTTCAGACTCTTTTTATTCTAGGGATGACAGGATAAAAGAGCAAGAGAAAAAGGAGGAAGTTTCTATAACACATTAGGATAGTAATATTGCAGACTCTGTCAGTCAAACAAGAGTTTTGTGTTAAAAAATATGTGTAAGAGATCTCAATATAGAAAATGGAAAACCCTTTTTTGGTATTTCAGAGTGAAACTGCTTTGTTACTCAGTGTGAACTTTAAATTCCTTTGCAGTCGGATGTCCTTGGCATATATATGATGTCTTTTGCTTAATACATTCCTTTGAATAGCCTCTGGATTCTAGATAAACTTTTCTCATCGAAAAGTCATATTATAGTTTGTGTGAATATTCTAATTTTCTTCTTCTTTCTGCATGTTAGTATTAAAGCCTCATAATTACACTGAAATCTTTAAAAACCCTCTGTAGTATGCATTTATCAATCCATTTGCATATTTGATATAGCATCTTAAAAAGTGTAATTTCAGGACCATAAAAAGAACTTGTAGGAACAAGAGAAAAGGAACAAGGTAGCATGAAAATCTTGATCTTGCTACAGACTGTTGTTTGAATGAAAAAAAAGCAACAACAACAAAAAAGGTGCGTTGTAAAATCAATTGCAAACTGAACTTTTTCTTAGTCATGATCTCTAGCTTTCCACTGGATTGATGGCACCTTTGATGGTTTTGATCCCATGAATTTGAGAGCCCTTGTCTGTGCCATAGGATATGTTTGGCCTTCTTGTTGATTTTAGTGTTTTGTGGGTTTTTATTCCACTTCTAAAAAGAGTAATTGAGATTTTGGAATAAAGAAGAAAGTTGACCAATTTCTTTGGTGCTTGGATCACTTGTAATCTAGGGAATGAACACTGGATTACAGATGGCTTAGCATTATTAAGTGGTAAAGGCACAGGAAACCCCTTATATGTTTCAAGGCCCTTGTTCTTACCTCAGTTCAGCAAAAAGAAAAAATTAAAGATAATATCAAGTTTAAAAAATTGCTGAAAACATTGTCTTATTTACATAGCACATTGTAGTAAAAAGAGTGTATCTCTGTTAGCCAAAAATTACATAACTAGATAGGCAAAAACCTCAGAGATTTAAAAATTAAAAGGTTGTTCTTCTGGACAATGTTAGTTATTGTTCTGCACTCAGAAAAATATTGTTCATATTAGAACAATCTGAAGTATACATCAGCCATCTAGTTGACAGGAAATTATTGCAATGGCTTCTGCTCTAGCTGTGTTTTTCTAGTTTATATTATCCTTAGGTTTCCTCTATTTCTAGATAGACAATTGTACCTAAACTTATAAATGAATTATTGATTACTGTCCCCAAGCCCTGGTTAATATTTTTGTTCACTGTTCTGCTCATGATGCCTAAATTAGAATGACCATTCTCTGAGATCCTGATGTTACAAGGTAGTTTACTAAAACTAATCCATGACCTTTCAATAAATTATTTCTAAGCTATGTGTTGTCCTTTGCTAACTCGGGGGCTGCTTTTGTCTTTGAGTTGGCGATATCAAGAGACAAATGCAAACCCTCTTCCTAAAAGCTCTTTGGGGATTTCCTTTGATTCAATTCCCTTTAACAACATGTAAGAGAATTGCCTGAGAGCACCATCCTTCACTAATACCTCTTAGGATTAGTTTAGTCACCTCTGCTGTCAGAGCTACCTCAGCAAACAATGTAAACAGTATTGCAAGTACTGGGTAGTAGTAACTGGTGGACAAATAGACAAATCCAAAATTTAAAGCATTATTAGTCACATTCTAGTTCTGTGCAGTGCTGTGAAAGAATTAGAAAGCAGGCTTTCTCTCCCTGGGCAGTACTGAGGCATTGGTGTACTCAGAAAAAGAACCAAATCCTCCTGAAAGCAAAGCATTAATTTAGACTGTCCTTTTTCAATCTGTATGCAATCCACTCTGTAAGAACTGCGCCCACTGAAGAGAGGAAAATGCCAAGCAGGATTTTCTAAAAAATTCTCCCAAGTGTTTTCATCAGCATACTTATCTTTACATTCATAAATGTTTCCAAAAATAAGATAATAAGATTGGGTAATATTGTTTCCTTAAAAAAAAAAAAAAAAAAAAAAAAACAAACACCCTTTTTCAAAAACACTTTAAATGCTGTCCTCACCAATAATCTATATGCTGCATGCATCATACATGCAATCTCTCTAGTTAGGATGTCCTGCAATCTCCCGAGTGCTGAGTGTTCACACTGGGGTCTAAGACAAACTCAACTCTTCTCTTTTCTCTTTTCTCTTTTCTCTTTTCTCTTTTCTCTTTTCTCTTTTCTCTTCTCTTCTCTCTTCTCTTCTCTTCTCTTCTCTTCTCTTCTCTTCTCTTCTCTTCTCTTCTCTTCTCTTCTCTTCTCTTCTCTTCTCTTCTCTTCTCTTCTCTTCTCTTCTCTTCTCTTCTCTTCTCTTCTCTTCTCTTCTCTTCTCTTCTCTTCTCTTCTCTTCTCTTCTCTTCTCTTCTCTTCTCTTCTCTTCTCCCTTCTTTTCCTGGAACTTCCCTTCCCAGAACTTTTTTCCCCACCCACAACTTTCTTTCCCCTCCCAGAACTTCCCTTCTCTCTCCTCCTTAATTTTCTCTTTAGCAAGTTAATCTGCTTCTCTTTGCTGCCACATGTTGTGGGAGCTGGGGAAGAGGAAGTCATTCAAAACCAGCTGATGAGAGCAGATAAGAGAACGGGATTTTTCCTGTTGGGTGCAACTCTGTCTTAGACCAGCTTAAGCCACCTGTGACCCTGCTAACTTAAAACAATTATGTTACCTCATTCCTTTAAACCCTTTGTCATCTCCTTACATGAAAGGATTTCCCCCTTTTATTCTTCAGTGTTTGTGAAGGCTTCTGGGACCAGGGAGCAAGAGGAGGTGAGAAGGCTCGGATTTGAACAATTAAGCTGTTTCTTTATGAAGGTGACAATTTATTTCACTGCCAGCTGTCTCTTTGGCAGTGTGGAAGGCAGAGTTCTGTCTGCATTATCTGCTCCCTTCTCAAAATCCAGATGTCTATGCTTCTCACAGGGGAAGATATTTGGGGTTTAGAGCATCTTTTACAGTGAGGAAACCACACATTCATTATGCATTAATGGCTTGCAACAACTGACTGCAAATTCCAGCGTGGAGATTTTGTGCCATTGTAAATCTCACCTAAGTGGGTAGTCTATCTTTTTTTTCTGACTTTATGTCACTCTTCCATTGCATTAGTTATTTTCCTCTGCCTCCTGATTTTTGTTGCTTTGTGTACCTTCTTACAAAGAGTGTTTCGGGATTTGTAAACCACCACATAAGTATTAAACTTTAAATAGCAGTTATGATGTTTTAGATTTCATTTCTGTTGATAGAATCATGCTGATATGAGACTGCCAAGCTAACACTTGAAAACAAATGTTTAAACAACATAATAGTGGACTTTTGGTACAGAAAACAATTCCAAGAAACCTTGTTTGTAATGAACAGTGGACCAGGCAATAAGCATCTGAATAAGTTTATAAATGGATCCCTGGTCTAGTACAGATGAGCGAAGTGATTTTTCTGGCATTTCTTCAAAGCACTTACACCGAACTTTGTCACCAGAAAATTTCTTTCCCAGCAGATTTTGTTTGAGAGCTGAGTTTGGTATATGTAGACAAGAAACAGTCTTTTCAAGTGTAGGCATAAACATGTAATAAGCCTGGTGTTCTTGTGTAGAACAGGCTTCACGCCGTCCCTGATGGTTATACCCTGCCAGCTCATTGTGCAGCACTGACTGTTGACTTGCGACAAACAGATTACAAAGCTGGTGTGTTCAGCTATTGTGTTTTGTCTAAGTCCTTTCTCAACCTAAAGCAGTCATTGCAGCAGGGTGCACTAATTGCTCATTTGCTGCAGTAACCTTTTCAACTGGACAGCATCTCATGTCTGATTTTGAGTTGATGTCTTTTTCCTTTAACTGCAGAGTGCTGTCAGGGACAAAAAGCCAGGGGTGTGAAGTGCCATAAAGTGCCTGCAATGTGCCTGCTATACCCTCCAGAGTTTTGCTCTAAGAACAGCTCAGCATGACTGTGGCTTCTGGGCATAGATTCGTGTACTTCGTGTTCTTGCCAAGATTAAAGCCAGTAGCATGAGTACATGAGTACAGTACATTTGTTGAAACACATTTAAAAACCACTTGTGAAAGAAGGCCATTTCTCAGCCTAATTTGGGAAAGTGTTACCTACTCACATATGACAGAAACAGAATACGATCAGAAGGAGTGGAAGGAAAGGCCAAAGGATGAAAAAATGAAATATTTTACTAGTGGTCATAATAATGATAATTCCTGTTTCTCACACTAAAACCATTGTGATTGTGAAACCCTTTTTGTTTTTTTCTTTTGTAGTGAACCTTAAGATATCATTAAGCAATATATCAGGTTAACTTTTTTCTTTTACATTTAAATCTTTAAATATCTGCACCAGGATAGGTACGATTTTTCTCTTGCCACATCAAAGGATAAGAATTTGCTCCTAAGAATCCCAAGAGCTACTTTTCTTGCCAGCCAGAAAAAGGAACTAATAGTCAAAGAAGTTTTCCATAATGGTAATGATTTCTTCTGGTTTAGTTTTTTTTTTTCCATCACAATTTCTCTGATTAAATTTATAATGTAAACATGGTATTTGTCAGCAGGACTTAGTGCCATCACAGCTGAATTCCTATGAGAAACAACCTGATTCCCTGATTCTGTGGAAATTCCAATAAATAGGTTTTAAAACTGCAAATTAAAGGAATATCTGGTATGCAAAGAGATAAACAATTTTTGTCTGTTTGTTTGCTTGTTTTTTTTTTCTTGTTTGTATTGAACTTGCTGCAAAAACAAATTCTGTCATTTCATCCACTGGTGGTGCATCTAAGGAAAGCCAATAGTTTCCACTGTGTAAATCAAGAGGGCTTTGGTCAGTGACCATTAAGGGCCTCTTACATCTCTCAGTGTTGTCTATTAAAGCTTATGATTTCCCTCTTAAATAGAACTAAACCAAAACTTTCAGCTTTGAAATATAATTTACCCAGGTAAAATCTGAGTACATGGTACATGTCTCAATATAACTGAAACTGTTTTTACCTTCCTTCAGCTCGTGCTCCAGTTTTCCTACTTCTGTGGTGTGCTGTAATTCAGTGGGAGTGTGATGGCTTTCAGACACACTCCAGCAGGCAAGCGTCTGCACCATTGCACCAGAGGCTGTTTGGTGAAACAGGAGGTTTTCACAGGCACTGGGCACAGGACCTGCATCATTCTGCGCTACTATCTTTGTCATGTTGGAATGGACTCCAAACAATTTAAAATCTGCAAGTTAATAAGGAAAACTGTAAGATGTATTTCTATTAAAACGAGACAACTTTGATATTAGGTTAGTTGGTTTTAATTGCTTAGCAAACTGAAGGCTAAAAATGGACTATGGAAGAAAACCACAATTATATCTGGTTTTCAAATGTACTAAATTGATGATGGATGTGGAGTAGCTTTTTCCCTTCCTCACATTTACAATCAGTATCCTTATACATGATTTAATATCCTGTGGATTTTTTTATTGCTAAGCTTTACCTAAAAGCAAGAAGCTATATGAATTCAGTGAAATTTACTGAAAAAATGTCCTAATTTGTGATGTGTTTGTTTGAGATTTGGCCAGCTTGAGGTGTATTATCTTCTCTATGTTTTAGACATTTTTCATACATTCTTATCCAAACACTAAATGTAATACAGTATTTGTCCTTCAGAAAATAAAACGCAGAATAAATTAAACCAAACATCAAGGAAAAGTTATTTTAGGCCTGCCATAATATTTATATTTTGCACTTATTCAACTTTCCATCTTAATCTACTGAGAAACAACATGACAGAGAAAAGGCTTTCTATTGTTTACTTTTGACACATACAGGAGGAACAAAGAGAGCAATCAAAGATTATTTCATGAGATCCATCCATCTGTCACAATGTTTCATAACATACCACTGTAACTGCAAAATTGGGCATTTGAAATAAAATAAATGTAAAATTTTTGTTTGTTTCTTTCTTTCTTTTTAGGTGAATAATCACAGTGATGAAATATGTGATATATAACCAGACGGCCTAAAGACTGTCTCTTGTATTTGCACTGAGATTCAAACTAAAAGCCCGAAAGTGTCCATACTATGAGATTTTGTCAAACTCTCTGCCTAGTTACAATGATGACATGTAAACTTATAGGAAGTTATGTTCATTTTTTTGCACTTGAACAGTATCAACAGGCTGGTCCAGCAGAGATGAGGGTTCACTACTAGCTTTGAAAAGATGTAACTCTTTTTGCTTAGAAATTGCCTTGCAAGGCCCTGAAAGTAGACAGCAGTCCATAAATTATCAATTTAAGCTATTCAAATTTTCATAGTCGTGTTTTAAAATATAATATTTTAAACTTAAACCAATATTAACAACATGCGATCTGTGAACTTCTAAGGAAGCAAAAAGAGCTCAGAAGTTCTGAGTTAAAAATAGTAAGACTAAAAATATTCCCAAAAGATGAGGCAACTTATTACTAGAAATTACATTTGACAGATGTCAGTTTGTCAGCAAGAGTTGCTTCTCTTTGATGTTTTTTCCTCTCCATTTACAGAGATGTATTAGCTGCTTTGGTTAGACAAATTGGCATAATGAAGACAAGAACATGAACTGCTTGAGTTTGAGAACCAGCCCCCATTTTGAGCCTCAATTAATTTAGCCACACATGACAGACAGCAGATAGATCTAGCAACTGAACACAATCATGTGCAGAATGACAGCAAAGTGACTTGCTGCCATTTACCACTACTATTGAAAATATCTATAGAACTTATCTTAATAAAATGGCTTCTGAATTTTAAAAAATTAATCCAGTAGAAATGCAATTATTCTGGTTTTATGTTTTTCTTCCATACATTGCTTCCTATAAGATCTGGCAGAGATCTGTGGAGCAGGCAAGTGGAGTAGTTTAAGAAATTACTGGCATTACTTACAAACATACATCACAACTGTTCTGCTTCTCATCACTACTCCTTCAGCAGACCCAGAAGTCCAGAGAACATGGTGAGATCTCACCAGATCCATTCACGTTCTGCAGTGCCTGTTTAAGCTCACAGTCACTGGAGCTTTGCAGTTTGGCACCTGTTTTTTGCACTGAAGGTTTGAGGTATACCCACACAATGTGATGGTAACACCTCTGGCACAAGTAGAAAACTACTGTCATTTTCCAGAGCTGCTTTAACCAGGCTCATAATCTGCAGCTGGTCTCTCAGCCATTTTCCAACCTATTTTGGAACCTTCTAAATTTGTCTTCTTCCAAGTTAGGCTGTTACCTTTTGGATGATTGGCATACAGCTAACTTGTGGGCAAGAAGAGCTGAATGGGGTCTGAAGGATGAATTGCTGCAATGTGGTGCTTACTGATTGTTTTTCTTTTGCCTCTTTCAAGCACATTCCAAATTCCAAAATCAGTGACATGCCCACTGTTAACTCCATGAAGAAAACATTTCCTTATGATTTCCACAACATATATGCTATCTTAATTTTTTCTGTTTCAGATAATTGTATCTACTATGAAATAAGCTAGGAACTGCATCCATGATGTATGTAGCTTTCCTTTCTGTCCACCCAATAAATTTCACTTAAATTTATACCGTTCAGAAGTAGTTTAAACTGAAACAAAAAACTCCTCAGACAATTTATGAGTATATAAATGTGCAGGCAGAGGTTTATGCTGTCAAAACATAATTAATTATTTTTAATCACATTATAAAGAAGAACAGTACTTCTGTGTAGTTAAACTACTACAGATGACTTCTGCAGGAAAATTCACCATATCTGAAAGAGAAAATGACCTTATAGAAACAGTTCCTCATTCAGATGTGACATTCCACTTTCACACTTCAGGAATTTCAATACTAGATCACAAAAATGTGGAAAGCAAGAATGTTCATACAGTTTGCATGTGATCACTTATGTGAAGAGCAGCAAAAATCAGAGCCAAGAGAATTTCTCCCTTTCCATAAGAAATGTCTTTACCTACCCAAGGAGAAGGAAAAATGCAAGAGACAGAAATTAACAGAATTATATCTCTGAAGTAGTCAGGGTATCTGGTCTCAGAATGATGAGACAGCTCCAACAAGCTGTGGAAACATTGCAGCTGTAGATCCCTTTACAGCAGAGCACTGGTTCCAAGCAGGTTGCTGTTTCCAATTTCCAGGCTACCTGTAATATGCTGTGAACCTTCTGTTGTTGCCAACCTCATCTTTCACAGACTGCGATATCCTCAAAATACTCACTAGAGTTACGGATTAATGTAAGAACAAAAATCAATCTTGCACAATTTTTATTTGGCTTCTGGACCTTAGCCCTGCAGGGTACAATGGGTTTGCATACCATGAGTACCAATGGGTTTGGCTGGAGAGGTTTGTCACATAGTCAATTATTTCCCAGACCCACTTTTTAAAGTACCACATTAGCTGTCATTACACATCTTAAAAAAGTCCTGTACCTTGGCAGTGCTGGCTCAGCCAGGTGACATCTGAGGACTCTGCCTCCTCAGGGAGCTGCTCATTTGGAGGATGGAGGCCTGTGAGGAGAAAGACAGGGTGAAGCAGAGAAGAGAGGCTTACGGCACTCAGGGGGAAGAGTGTGAAAGGACAAACGGGGGAGACCAAAGAGCAGCAAAAGACAGCAATTAAAATGGAGGGAAGGCCATCAAGGAAGCACAGTGATGGTAGGAAACAGAAAAGGCGTCTCGGTTGGGAGGCATGAAAACCCATGAGCACCTTAAAGGGAAGTGAGAGTGGAATGGTCCTGCGAGTGTCAGAGCTCAGGGCATGAGGGAAGGCAGTGTGTTCAAGGGATAAGGCACGGGTGGCTGCCACTGACAGGGAGCACAGGACACTCAAGGACAGCCTGGGAAGTGGATTGTGTGGGCCAAAACGTGACTGAAGGAATGTGTTCTTGCTTCATGAGCATGATTCAGGCTTGGGAGCATGTGGGTTGTGACTCTCCAAGGGACAGAGTTGAGACAGTGTGAGGGTGCATAAGGTATGGAGAAGTGTATAGCAGTTTAAAGAAGGCAGGGGAAAGGAAATGAAAGGTAATATAAGAGGCAGAATTTTACATATTTTCAGAGAGGCCTGAATGAGTAGACCTGATAAAGAACATGTTCTGATGGATAGCACAGGCAGAAATCCAACAGTTTTGCACTAGGGAGTTAATGTGCAGCCAAAGATCCGGATCATAATTTGGCATGTGCAATTAGTATGGCAGAAGAAATGGGAATACTTAGTCATACAGAATTTACATTTAAAGTGTATGGCAATACACAAGAGCTTCAAAAATTGGAAAGCAGGAAGGAATAAAAATAAACATATTTTTAATATTTCTGAAAATGATTTTTTAGAGCCAGTCACAATTTTCAAGCGAATTTCAGTTGAGAGTTTTAAACGTAAGAAATTTGCACTGATTTGTATTTTTTTAAAGATTTCACTTCAGCTTTGGAGGGAGAGGAGTTAAAACTACCACTTAAAAAAGCAGACATCAATTCTCACACTTTTCATTACTTTTTAAGGTTGACACAATTCTTCCAACAGCAAATCTGAATGAAGACGTTTTGGGAAGCATGAAGTGGAGAGTGTTTTATTAAAAAAATAGAGCAGACAGTGGCGGATTCTGTCTTTCAGAAAGCCAGAAAAGTCGGTCTTTTTCGTTTCCATTACTGTACAACATATTCTGCACTTTTTGGCTTTCGTAAAAAGAAGCAGTGCCAAGTTATATCTCATCATATGAATTCAGGCATCTTGATTAATCTGGCACATCATCACTCAGTGTGTTGCCTGATCAAATCAGTGCTTTGGAAAGTCATTTAAAAAAGTAAAAAAAAAAAAAAAAAAAAAACCAAAACCAAAAAACAATAAACACGTGCACAAAAAAAAAAAAAAAAACAAAAAAAAAAAAAAAAAAACCAACCCAAAGGTAATAGTGAATAATTAATTATCCCCAAAAAAGGACTTTAGAAATCAGTCTGTACTACAGCTGTGGGACACTCACCTGCCAGCATCAACAAGTCTTGGTGGTAATATGACTGTGAGTGTCCATTTCATCTTATCTTTGTGTGACACATTTAAGTCTAACCTTGCTGGCCATGCTCTCTATTTAACGTATTTCCAGCAAGATAGGAATCTGTAGCTTGGTACAACTGAAAAGAAACCTTTCCATGCATTGGTGTGTTCGCAGCTGCTTTAACATAACTGATTGCAACAGTTAGGGGAATATTATTGCATTACAGCTAAATTTTTATTTGATGACATGTGGCCTAGAGCAGACAATAAACTCCCTTCTCCAGCATAAAAACATTAATCATTCTCTAATAAAACCATGAAATGTTGACATGTACAATTCTAATTGCAATAATGACCTCAAATTTGGGCATTGCTTTTGTATTAATCCCACTAGCTTTAGTAAAGCTATCTAATAGAACCATAGAACTCTGACATGAATGGGTCTAATTGTAATAATCACTCCAATCATGGGTATTTTCTTAAGTTAATCCCACTAGCCTTCATTAAACCTTCTGTCAGGATTTAAATATTTACTTAGGAAGATGGGGCTGTTTAACTAACTTTCAATAAAATCTTGATTCTATAAAAACTTAGGTTTTGAAATTGAGAACAAAGTCCAAGAACTTCCTGAAATGCTTCTGGTGTCAATTAATTTGTTGGGTGGTTTATGTGAAAATCAAATTCCTCTTCCTATCATGGAAGTTCCACTTTTTATTATTGCAATGGGTTGTTTTGGGGGGTTTTTTTGGGGTGTTGTTTTGTTTTTTTTTACATTTTCTCATCTCCAGTTTACTCATAATTTTATCTGCAGTGTTTATTTTGGCCTGGTCAACCTACAAATAATTTCATTGATATTCAGTGAAATCTCGGGCTTTTTTACTTTCTTTGGCAAGGAATGATGACTTCTGATTGCCTGTGTAAGCTTGTTTTGTTTTTGAAAATGGAAATTACTTTCTAGAAACAATGACAATTATTACTGTGCCTGTATGAATACTGAAGATAAATCTCAGTGGCAAATTCTCTCAGTTGTAATTGTTACATTAATCCTTTTAGCAATATGAACTTCAGTACATTACAGCAGTAATGAATTTACCCGTTGATATTAAATCTTTTTTGTCACATCTGTTGTGGCAATATACAAAAGGAAAATACTCCCTTTCTTCTGAAAAAAACCCAAAGGGATCTTTAATGTATGTGAAAGGACTGTGACCACTGTCTCATGGGAAAAATTAGTGGTTTTTCTTCATAAAACATCATAAGAAGAAAGAGTGGAATCACAATCCTCTGGAAATTTGTTGGAATCTTTGTAGGTCTTGATATCGCATAAAAACAATATGCAATTTTCATGGTGATGAAAAATAACATGTGTAGGGTGTGTTTCAGATATGGATCACCCCTCATGACATTGAGGGCTTATCCCAAGTTGTCTCCCATCTTTCAAGTTAATCAAACAAATTTTTCCTTGACTGTGCTAGTGGAGCCTATGCAGATTCCTCAGAAAATCTGATTTTTCATTAGTGGTGCCTTTTAGTCACAGTACCTGGAAACAGCATTCAGCTTCTTACAACTTCTCTAGTGCAAACATACCCAAATCTGTCCCTTAGGTCTCTCCTCCCAAGCACGGGAGAGAAACAGGTCCTTGATACTCATTTTTGGGATTTTAATTTTTGATAGGGCTAGATTAAGGAGGCCTTGGAAATTACTCTTTCTCTTAATTGATTTCCTAGAGTGATGGGTAACTACTTCAGCTATAGATCCCTACAAAATGTTAAATGAGGTGGCTCCCCCTGCACCTCACTTAAAATTTCTGTTCAGATCTTGATCTTGGACTTTCTAAGATTATTGGTGTAGTTCAGCCACACAAGCTTTCCACAACATCCTGTGTGGATAAAAAAGGTAACAAGGTCTTGAGTCCTCTGTAATGGCAACATCAAAGACTGTCACAAAACAAAAATTTTGTAAACCAACTTTTCTACCAATCCAACTTTTTTATGTCGCCCTAACGCAGGAATCAATCACAGTCCCTATGTTTACAGAGACCTGTTGTGATTCAGCCTGCCTGCTTCTCACTTTATTGACGGCTGCATTCTTCTTCTTTTCAAAATGGAGAATATAAAATGTTGCCTGCTTCCAAAAGCGTTGTGTCACAGCTAGGCCTACGTGGCCTTTGACAGTGAACCTCAATTTATTGTTCATTCTGCTAAACCTGCAAGGGCAAGCAGAGAAGCACAGACTCTGCCCTCTCCAAATTCCTGATGTGTCTGTTGGAGGCACAGTGTGCTGGTACTACACACTAGCACCTCAGACAACACTAGAGAAGAAATTATGTGGTCTGTGAAGGGAAATGCATCTGATGTAAATGCAGTCAAGAAGACTTCAGAATTAGTTGTTAGGGAGTTAGGAGAATTAATGGGGTATAATCTATCATTTTCTCACTCTTGGCAAAAAGAGCATTTAATGTGAATCTCAATAAAGCACAATTGCCACCCAAATATAAAGTTGTTGCTAACATTAGCTGTATGGATGGGGTTAATAAAAATAATACTGAACACTCTGCTTGAAAAATTAAGAAAAGTTCTCAGGCCAGTGTGGTGTAACTACAGAAATTTTCATTGTAAGATGTTGGGCTCTGAAACAGAATCTTTATTAATGCTGCTGATATGTAAAACTCTGCTACCTTCTGAGAACTATACTCCAGGAGCTGTGCAATAACTTAAAAGATTTGTAAAGAAGTGCAAATGCTGGAAAACCGTACATATTTTCAAACATTTGCACAATCACTAAGGGAAATGTGTAAACAATCAGACATGTGTGCCATAGAGAGCTTGTACTCCCTCTATAGTCTTATCCTATTTTGCGAAGACAGGAAGTAAAAAATTGTACTTTTTTTGAGTTACTAGAACAAGTTATATTCTGGTTATATTTGAGCTGTATTCTAGTTTCACTTCACCATTCAGAGACCAGGAACCTTAGCACAGACACAGTGCTTTAGCTCAGCCCGTAACTCCATGTCATAGTTTAGTTTCAGAAAAAAACCCTTAGATTTAATATTGGCATGAGGTAAAAGGGGGATATAGAACCTTACAAGTCACCAATTTTCAGTTCATTTGAAGGCAAAGGCTCTTTCATCACTGTTGTTAACTGATGTGCCAATCAGTCTTACAAGTCTAATTGCAGTAATGATTAAACAATTAGTTGGGAGCCTTCTTAAACTTCACCAGTAGGATTAACAGGGCCATGACTCTGTTGACTAAAAGTGGCACTCAAATATGCAAGCAGAGTCCCCTTAATATCAACAGAAGTTCAACTTCTTTTTCAGTAATAATTTGACCTTATTTTTTTGTATTACTTCAAGATTGTATTAATTAGGGATGTTGTTTTCCTACAAGCTATATCCTTGTGGAGTTTTATTAGAGTGATATACCTCCTGGGACATGGTGTTGAGAAAAATTTTTGGGTTTTTTGGTTTTTAGAGTTTCAAGTAAGGAAGTGTCTTGGCAGCCAAAATCTGTTTTCCAAAAGGTCCCTCTCATTATAGGTTTTGAAGCGTTTTTTTTAAAGTGGAAATGAGTATTGCAAGAGGAAATTCCTATAAATTTATTTTAATCTGTAACATATGGTGGATAGTTTTGGCCTAACCCCAAGATTACAAGTCCTGATAACAGAAATATAACTCAGCAGAAGATAGGAGCATATTTCCTGAAGCTGGACTTCTTCAGGAAGAAAGAATCACATCATCTCTACCCTATCTTCATGTATCATCCCAGAACAGCCATATTTCAGCAGAGCACATTAAATTAACTCACAAGAAATGATGCTGTAATCCAGGAAATGGGAATGGTTCCAAGAAGATTTAGATTATCTTCTGGAAAGCAACATAACAGGGTGGAAAACACAGCATTCTGTGATAAACTCATGAAGTTATTAAAAGCTGTGGTATGATCAAACACATAAAAATCAGACATTTACCCTTGTTTTTCTGTTTAGTCTTTAATCTCTCTTAATGAACTCAGTGATTGCAACAATTTAGCTTGCTGAGATATGGAATTAGATCAAGCTGTGTCCTTTTACCTATTTTTTTCAATTTTTTTCAGTTATTAGGACTTTAAAAAATTTTCATAAATTATCTGTAAAATGGCAACAAATAGAAGTGATACACCGCATAAAAACTAATTTGAACTACTTCTAGAAATGTAGTTTTCCACTAGGTTTTTTTTTTTTTCTTATGATTTTCAAATGTAAATATCTTACAGGAGGAATTTATTTTGTTTCAATATAGAGTGATTTTACTATGGATTGATTAGATTTTTTACTATTTTCTGGTACTTTATTGAAAAAGTCTATGAAATAATGTGACAGAAGAGCACAAGCATCACAGTGTAACTTTCGTATCCATTTAACATACAAAATAATTTTATTACATGTATAGTACAGGGAATAAAAAACCCAAACAGATACAAAAATCCACACATTCTACTCAAATAAGCATCATTTGCGTACAGATAGAAGCAGTCCAAGTTACACTGAGCACTGCTTTCACTGTGGATTCAGTAGTTTGACCTGATCATAGAATCCCAGATTCTTTGAGTTGGAAGTGACCTTAAAAATCATCCAGTTCCAACTCTCCTGCCATGGACAGGGACACCTTGCATGAGACCAGGTTTCTCAGGGCTCCTCCTAGTCTGGCCTTGAACTCTTGCAGGGCTGTGAAGTCCACAACTTTTCTGGACGACTTCTTCATCAACCTTAAAGTAAAGAATTTCTTCTTAATACCTCATCTAAACCCACCCTACATCTTTTTGAAGTCCTTTGTTCTATCACTATATCTCAGCTCTCCTGTAGGTCCACTTTAGGTACTTGAAGGTGCTGAAGGGTACCCCCAGATACCTTTTCTCTTCTCCAGGCTGCACAACCCCAACTCTCTCAGCCCATTTCAATAGGAGAGATGCTCCAGGCCTGTGATCATCTTCATGGCTCTCCTCTGGAATCATTCCAGCAGGTCCATATCCTCACACTGGGGACCCAGAGCTGGATGCAGGTTCCAGGTGGGCTCTCACCAGAGCAGAGGGGCAGAATCCCCTCCCTCCCCTGCTGCCCAACCCTGCTTTGGCTGCAGCCCAGGGCACGTCTGGCTGTGTGGGCTGTGAGGCCCATGGCTGGGTCATGCTGAGCTTCTTGACCCTCAACAGTCTCAAGTCCTTCTCCACAAGAGAATACTCTCTCAAATGTTGATTATGATGTGGTGTGTGCAACTCTGGTCAGTCATTAGTAGCTAAAATTATACCAGTTAACTGTTTACTGTTTTCTACTGAGCATATGTGCGCTGTGCTTAGGAAAAATAAATCCAAAATAGGATGTGTCTCTTGATCATCCCTTTTTTATCACTTTTGTAAGAGCTAGAGATGCCTGTGAAGGCTGTGAAAAGGCCCACATCCAATGAAGAGAACAATCTGCTCATTCTCTATGTGCAAAAAATAGCTTTGAAGGTTTCCTTCACCATCCCACAAAGATTTTTTGTTTAGGACATGAAGCATGCCAGAAGCTTCCATAAATGAAATCGTCAGAAGCACTCTCTGAGTGCAATCCCCACATGGAAATTTCCAGAAAATATTAAAAAAGAACTCATCAGAGTGATAAAAAGAAAGAAATTATTGGGATAGTAATCACTACTGCATGAACTCTAACCATTATGCATAAGAAAACATACAAAAAAGCCACTGTGTAAAGCTGTTCCAAAAGGCTTTAATTTAATCAGTGTGCTTGGGTGGTCATGAGCAGTGCTGCTTATTTTAGCCCCAGAAAAGTCATATTTGTTGATTCTAGATCACTAAACTTCATCTAAGGAAAAGAGAGAGTCAAGTCCTCACACGGGAGCAGGCACAGAACAGAATGCATGTTAACTGCCCTCATCTCCATCAGGATACTGCCTTCAACAGCAGGTGTGTGAAGAAAGTACAAGAGCATATATTGTGTTCCTAGATTGCTTTCCCATCCTCCAACATTTTGCAGCCTAGGGACTTCCTGAATAATAGAAACATAAATAATAGTAAATAATTATATCAGTAAGTCATGAATTATTCACCAGATGATATATATAAACAGCCTTTCTCACACGCATTCACAAACTCATAAAGGCTGATCTATGTTGCAATGTTTAAATGCATTCATTGCCAGCAAAAGGAGGCTCTATTCTCCTTTATGGGTGGAAGAAAACAGGAAAAGAGTCACAGGAGGGGGCTTTGTCTATATTATATGTGTAGCACTTTGCGAGGCCTTTTGGAAGGTTATTTCTGTTAGAGGAAAACTTCATGAGGGAGTTACATATCTCTTTGTAATCTGCTGTATTTACAGATTATATCTAGTCTTGCTTCCTTTAACATATGCAAGTCCAATAACAGGATGGGGTTGACATCCTGCCCAAATGTATCTCCTGGACTTTTGCTTTAATGGGTGTGTGTCTGTCACAGCTCAAGATTTCTTTATCTTACTTCTTGTCTCCAAAACCAGCAGACAAACGCAGCTCCACAATATGGGACTGCCCTCAGTGATGTGCTTCATCAGTATCTGGGGAATCCTTTGAGCCATGTGGTTCTGGTTTAGTTCAAAATAGCATCATGCTTTTGCTACCTGACTACAGAAAATAAATTTCATATAGCTATCTTAAGTAAGATTGTTCTTATTTATCATTTTCAATATGTTGCTTGACACCTAACAGCACCATTTCTTGGTCACATGGAGTGAATGAAAATGCTTTCTTTACGGGAGAAATAGAAAGATCTGCCATGTTCAGAATGAAAACTCTCTAATCTATACCCTTAATTTTAAGCATTTTTGAACCCACAGCAAAACAAGAAATAAGTGTAGAGGCAAAGGAGTTTTCCATCTTTTTTGCTGTTGTTGTCTTATGACAAGATAAATGCTGCATGAAAATATTGAAACAGCAATGAGAAAAGACTGTCAGCAGAAGTACAGTACTGCTTCATAAATTTGTTCTCTAGGGGATTTAATCATAACTTGAGGTGAATAGCTCCTGACTGAGCTGTGCATCTGGAGGTAATCTTGTTAAGGGTCTAGCTTCCTGTTGATCTAACATGGTAACATGAGCAAGACAATTGTGACCACTTCTGTCTGGCAGACTGCACTGGCTCAGAAAGTATAGGTTCAGGCATAGCATTTGGTAGGCTCTGTCCAATGGAAGAAAAGAAAATAAATACCTGGAAGAAATACAGTGGTGTAGTAACAGCTCAAATGTAATGTCTTGCATGTTTGTGCTTTGCTCTCTGTGAAGAAAATTAAATAAATTAGGATCAAATGAAAAGCATACCTGCAGTTTAGATGAGAAGTATTGATCTGTGTAATTGATCTTCCTGTTAATTACCTAATATTTAAAACAAATTCACCTGTGTAGGTCTATTCAGCTCAACTACACATATATTTTAACACATGAGTAGAACTAACACATGAATAATCCTATAAAGTTGTGCCTGTCCCTTAAGTATCTTGCCAAAGCAGAACCCAATTCCCATAGAAATGACATTTTCATTTAAAATGAAATTTTAAACCTGTATTATGGACTTAATTGTATTTCCTGAATACTTCATTTCAGTTGATTTAGAAAATCAGAAGATGTAGCGACAAGAAAACTTGCCTTTTCACATATTTCTTAATAGAAGGAAGACATACTTAGATTTTAAAAAGTGTGAAGAAGCACCTATTTGTATTGAAGAACTGCCTTATTTACCCCAGTCTTACTCACAATGCCTGCTCCCAGGCTTCCCAAGCTCAGTGCATGGCAGCAAGCTTTGAGGCGAGAGGTGCTAGCAGCAATGGAGGAGAAGTGCATTAGAGACTGCCGCAGGAATCTGAATATGAACAGTTTTACAGCCCAGATGGCATATGTGTAAGGATTCTGTAAGAGCTGTACAACGGCATTGTTAGCTTGCATTTTTTGAAATGTCATAGAAATTGGAAGAGACCCTCAAAGACTGGAAGAAGCCACTTGTTTGTCGCTTCTTCAATAAGCGCAAGGAGGAGAATCGGGAAGTATGAAGTAGTCAACCTCATGTAAATAATGAAGATGAAAGAGAAGACTATGGCTGGAGCGCAAAGTGAGAGAAAAAACTCTTTGGGCAATTGGTTTCCCAGGATAGATATCACCAGTCTGAAGCCAACCCATCAGTCAGACACACTTTGGGCTTAGAACTGTCATGGAAAGTGTTTAACAGCTCTACCAACAGTCCAGTCTGTGGATGAAATGGACCCTCAGCAAGTTTACAGGACACCACGGTGGGGACAGCATGAGTGTCTGGAGGACAGGCCTGCCACTTAAGGTGACCAAGGTGAGCAAGGAAAATAGGCTAATGGGAGCCTTACTGAGTACCACAGGGACAGATGAAAAGCTGAAGTAAAAAATTCCCTGCATTACTACAGGCAGGCTGGCAGCCCAACAGCACTGTTAAAAAGGCCCTGGGAATCATGCTAGACAAACTGAACAAGCTGAGTAGAGGTGTCATCTCAGGTGCAAGTGTGTGCATCTGGAATATTTTCATTAATTGTAGTATGTAGTAGTATGTAGCATGATGTATGATAGCTCATTGCATTTTAAGCTTCATTCTATATACCTGAAGTAATTTTGTCAGTTCTCATTTTGACTCACACACACACACACACACACACACACACACGCACAGAAGTGGCTGTGAGTAAAATTTTAACACCTAAGAAATTACTCTAAGAATTTAAATAGTTTGGTCAGGGTGTCTTACAACTCCTATTTAAAAAGTATTCTAATTCCATAGTTCTGCAGAAGGTTATTTGTAGATTACCGCCTTTTTGCTTCACAGAAAATGAGGATTGAACATTCTCAAACACTCAAGAATCTAAAAATGTAGAAAATTCTGAAGAACTCTGCTTCAGTTAAACTCAGTTGGAAATGAGTACCTTGGAAAATCATGCACTAAAAGGACAAAGATGAAACAAAGAGGAATTATGACTGAACACCATGAGCAGAACTTATAAAATAATTATCATAAGTAAAAATGCAATTAACCTTAACTTCACCCTGTGCTGCTGTTTTTGTCTTGGCTATTTTAAATCATCATTCTGAGGACAAGTTAAAAAAGCAGACTGAATAAGAAAACAAAAACCACATCTCCATAATATTTTATTAGGCGTGTATCAGGAAAAAAGAAGTAAAGTCACGTCTTCATGATGCTGCTAAACTTTATACTGTAAAAAAAAGAAGCACGCATCTCAGACACAGAGGGTGAATCATGTCAATTTCCTTTAACCAAGGTTAAAATAAACCATTCAAACTTACTGTAATTGACAGGAACCCAGATTTCTCTAGGTATCAAGTTCAGTAAATTCAGCATCAGCCTTAGTAATTTGTCATCTTTTAGGTAAGGGCTGTGTATTTCTTACAGCCTGCTGTGTGCGCTTCTGCTTAGTTTTCACTCAGTAGCCGAATCTTAATTTAGGCTTCCTTGAGAAGCTAATAAAACTGTTTATGTTGCTTTCTACAGAAAGAAAGATCTTTACATTGTTATTTTGCATTTACATGGTTTCATTCAGAAGGGTGAAATGACTGCTAACTGCCTTGTGCTTGTCCTGTCCCCAGGCTATTATGATTTTACATTTCCCATCCATGTGTGATTAATCACATTAAAATTTTCCAAGAAGAAACTTTGATCCCATGTCTAATAGAGAAATGATATCTTTACAAAAATACTGAGCCTGTATAATGGAAAGTATCTCTTTGTTTTTAGTAGCAATTTGTTCTCAGTCACATTATAAGCAAGATTTACACTCAGCTTAGAAAGCAGACTTTTTTTCAGGAGGCTTAACACAATTAGCAGGACACAAAACTGCAGTTTTTCTCAACCAAAGCAGTCTCTCAGGAAGATAAAAGTAAAATTATAGCCAAATTCTCTACAGCTGACAATATTTTCTGAGATCATCACAGAGATCATCACAGCTGGGGATACTACTAACAGTGGTCTGTCAGTGGTTGGCATTACAATACACTGCCTTCTCAGTCTTTATGCCAAATGCGATTTGTAATAAAGAAAGAGATGGGCTCCTATAAGCAAGGCAGTGCTCAGTTAAAAATCCCACTGAGGGACTTTATCTTTCTTGCATATTTCATCTTCTTGGAAGACACCATCTGCATGTCACAATATCCTAAAATATAGGTATGGATTCTGAAAGTATCACTGCAATTGCAAAAACAGTGTGCCAAATCTTGTTCAGTGTTCTTGCTTGTTTTGATGTAATACATTGTGGAAAATTATACACAACACAGTGATGGCAAGAGGGGAATTCTGTGAACCTCATTTTGCTCATAACTTTAATGGCTTTGTTTTTGGGATTTTTGTTTGTTTGTTTGTCTGGGTTAGGTGTTGATTTTTGTTTTTTTTTTTTTTTTTGTTGTTGCCTTTGGTTGTTTTGTTGTTTTGGGTTTTTTTGCAGAAGGTTTTTTATTTCTTTGGTTTTGTGCTGCATCTAAATATAAACCCATCTTTTTTTAGGATCTAATATGTATCTTACTTTGTATTGTGATATCCTGTTCCTTGTCATGCTGGAGAAGCCTGCAGCTGTCTAAAGCTTAATTATGCATGAATGCAAAGCCGAGATGCTTGGCTAATAGTGCCTCAGCAGAGTATGGTTTCTCACTTGTTTTTGTTTGAATTATAATTGGGTAGATTTATATTTCCCAAACCATTGTGCATGTGCATGTTCTTCCTTGCTTCTGTTGCCTTTGTTTGAACCAGATTCTGAACAAGCCTTTTTGAACGTGAACTGTCTATTAGATCTAAGATAGGTCATTAATGGATTTGACAAATCCTTTCACCTTAAGACAGCTAAAAAAGGTACAGAAATGAGTCTCCTCCCCTATCAGTTTTACTCCAGATGGTTGGAGGTGGGGTGTTCTTTATTTTTTTTAATGAATAGCTAAATAGAAGCTGGCATCTGGGTTGAAACAAAGGAGGCTTGAAGCCAGACTTCTAAAAGGAGGGTAGTATCAAGCAATAAAGTGCTACACCTGCTAAAGGGAAGGTAATACAGGCACTGAAAGCACATTTGTAGTCACAATTATCATGTATGGAAAGGCTTTAGACAATTGTTGTCAAGAAGACATAGGTGGTAAATCTACAAAGTCAACAAATAACATTGTCAGGGGTGGTAAAATATATGGCCCTATCATTTTATATCAGTGGCACAAATTGGTGACAGCAATAGCACCTATTTGCTGAGAACCCTGAATATTTATTCAAACTTGTTCTCAGCAACTAAATATCTCTGTTGCTGCTCTGTCTTTTGTTAGATTTATGGTTGCAACTCCTGAACAGTGTAAAGGACATTTTAAGTCAACATCTGCATCCACATCCTTCAAAAATGCATAAACATAAACACAGAGACATTCAAAGGAGCTCTAGGGACAGGGTATGCCTTTGTGCTGACTGTCTTAATTCTTGGAAAATTAATCCCATTTGAAATGTGGAAAAGTGATGTTATAAGCAATGAAAAGCTAAGGTGCTGCTCCCATGAAATATTGCAACCAGCACTACCTGAAGAGTAGATGGCATGGAGGGAATTTATTTCCCCACTGTTGCCTTCAGATTTAAATGCTGATGCATAGAGGATTATTGCTCTTTAGCTTTTTTAAAGGTACAGAAGCTCACTGGCTCCCCTCCTCCATGATCCCAGTAGAATCATTAAGCACTTTACTAGTAAGCAGAGATACCTTACACACCATTTCATTTTGCAATGCAGCTCTGAAGATAGGTGGGATGTTTGAAAGAACTGAAGTGATGAATATCTGCCTTCCTTCTCTCCCCTTTCACAGGGAGACTTTTGCTCGGCAGAGAGCTGCCACAGCACTCTCTAAGCTCCTGCCTGCCTCCCTGCTTCCCCTCATCCACATCAGACACGAGCTGTGCCCAGAAGGATGGCAAGGGCTGGGGCTGTCCCAGCTGCTCTCCCTGTTTTGCCCAGTTGCTCCCCTCTGGTCTTTGTGAGGCTGAGTCCAGGTATGGCCTAAGAGCACCAGCCCTCATTAAAGATTCAGAACACATGAAATTTGAATTGGCACTAAACAAATGACCACTGTGTCAAATGGCTCAGCATTTTGACACTAGATTCTCTGTGGATTTAGCTCTTTCTTAATGTTCGTTTAATGTGATTTTAACACTGACCTGAATGTGAACAGGGCTGGGTTTTTCTTTTATGCGTCTTTCCTAGATTCTAGAACATCACATCAGAGTTCTGGCCAGGTTTTCTTGTACCTGCAGGTGTTTTTAAATATGTATTTTTATGGAGTATAAAGGAAACATATTTTTTTGTTCGTAATGTATTATTTCCTGCTGGTCTTGACACATACCATTCAACATATGTCTTACAAGGGACTGCAGGGTAAAAAAGAAAAATAATACCCACAATAGATAAGGGCTGTTTTCCCCAGTGGATGATGGGAAAATGATTGGGTGTGTGGAGGGCAATTCCTTGCCCTCTTGAAATCTGAAGCCCAGAAAGATGGAGCTTTTGTGTGTCTGTTTTAAAAGGACTGAAATCCATTTACACATCAATGTCAGCTCCTGCTAAAGAAAGGCAACATTGTTGATGTTATGCTTGTCAAATACAAATAATTTGTTTTCAAGGGGAGACAAGTACAAAGCTTCTTGTCCACCAAACAGAGCACATTAAATATGACCCTTTCTCTGGGCACATGAACACTAGCACAAGAAAGCACAGGAGATATATAATTAATATTAGCTAACACACAGTAAGGTTGTTGCGTCTCTGAATACTTAATCTGCAAGCAGTTGATAAATCCCACAATGAATAAAAGCAGCTCGTATTTAGGTCACACAAAGTCATTGCTGCTTTTTAATTTAAACTGTGCACTAGATTAAAACACAAGAGTATTGCAGGAGGACAATTCAGAAGCAGTAGCAATAGGCTGTCATTTGGCGTAAAAAGTTTCCCCAGCACACCCTAGGGACATGTTAATCAAAGCTTTTTAATGGATTCAGTCTGATCTGTGACAGGCTTTGTTCCAGAGATGGCATTTGCAGGATAGAGCTGCAAGTTATCAATAAGACACAGTAATTGCTGGGAGTGATTGAGCCTTGTTCCTTAGGCTTCATACCATTCACTCCTTTTTATTATCAGTCAAGCCCAGAGATGTCTTGCAATAAGCAGTCAAGTGATGGCTTGTTTCTTTCCTTAATCCTGAACCATATAATGAAAGAAAATGAAGCAACATGAAAATTTGCATTAATTAAAAAATGTATAAAACTCATTTCTGTTTTCTCCCTGCTATGTTTTATGCTACTTTTGCCAGGATTTTGTGGTAATTCTTCAGCCTCTATCATGTACTGATAAATCCTTTTTAAGCAGTCAAAGCCTTTCACTGCCTGGTTAAAAGCTTCAGTTCATCCATTGACAGTTCTTTATTAAGTTATTCATTATCTCCTGGAAATCAAAGCATTGGCACAATCAGTAATAACTAGGGATAACACTTATCACCTACATGGATAGTTAGCCCTGCATCCTTTTAGGAAAGATAACTCCCAACACTGAAATGAAAATTCTTCAGTGCTATTCAAGAAGGTAATAGAAACCTAACATTTTTATATAGTGAAGGGTCATAATCCTCCCTTTATAGCACCACAGTCATTCCCATAGCAACCTAAACCCACTAGGGATTATGACCTCTCAGTATGAACAAACAGAAGGAAAAGTTGTTTAGAAGAGAAGGAATCTCTTTGATTAGTAAAAGGCAACACCAATATTCTGTGTGTGCACATATAAGACAGACACATAGACAACAGCTAAATTGAATTTTTTTTTAAGTATGACAATGAAATTATTGTTAAAATCAGATTTCTTGGTTTCAATGAGGGTTTGTTTCGTGCAGTAACAGAACAAACTGTAATAGATTTTGCTCACTGCATTTACTTTTTTCTGGATTATGCTTGTTGGAAATCAGGTTAAGGTTTATTTATTCTAGTAACCTCAATCTTGAAAAAGCTTGGTGATATTAACAGGTGAAAGCTACCACCACAGGAAAACAGAGGTGGTCCTGTCTTATTGTTTTTGCTGACCAGTTATTGTAGTAATTACAGATGATCAAAATGTGTAGTTTTGAGGCTGTGCAATGAAAGAAATGCTTTTGTTGAAATTTTCTTGAAGTATATTTCATAAATAACAAGAAAAAAGAGATAAAGTATTGCACTACTTTGAAATATTCAATGTCCTTGATTAAATCTTGTTTTACTTCTAATGTTTGCAATGAACAGACATTTTTGCATATCTCCTTTTTATTTGAAACTATCAAATTCTGCATAGATTATTTCACATTTATTATTGAAGTAACTGATTTTTTTTTCTATTCAACTTTAAACTGTTCGGGACTATCAAGGAGTTTCTTACAAAGAAACAAATGTAGTAGCCTCCTTGCCCATTATATTTTTATTTTACTTCATAAGGAAAGTAAATGGTATGTATTTGTGAAATATTCTGAAATTTTCAGTTTGAAAACACTAGAAATGCCAATATTATGTTCCTCTCTGTGTTAGTTGTGTATGTACAATTTAAAAATCTCTTTGAAGATTTTATCTTTATCATTTTATCTTTGAAATATTTAGAGATTGAAAAATTAATGCATGCTAATTATATAAAATTTACAAAATTTTATTTTTCTTTCTTCTTTAAAACTGCTCAGTTTTCATTTAGATATTCCCAATAATTTCATAAGCAAAGCAAGATACTCTCTCTTAAGCATAGGAACAGTTTGTATTATATTCTGCCATATCACAACATGTATATGTTCAGGGTTCCTAATTTTAAAGATGTGAACAGTTCATGAGCTATTCTGCATTCATCACATAAAAACTGAAGCACTTCCACTGAGAACAAGCATTCTCCTGATGATATGTACTAAGCTTTCATTTTCTGCTCTCTCTTTCAGCTGCAGCTCTCTTTCATGTAGTAGGCATCTGGGCAAGAGAGGTCATGATCACCTGTACTGTATTATGACACTTGGAATATAACTTATGACCAGTCCATGTACCTTCTGCTTTGCTTTATGAGCTTACAACACAAGTCAAACAGTGACAACTTGTTTTACCTACACTTTCAAAAGGAAGAATTTATTCTTTAAAGCGTTTGTTCAGAGTTTTTGTTTTGTAGGTATCTGAAACACTCAGAAATTTATTTTTTGTAAAAATGTTGAGTTTTCAATAACACACATCCAGACTGGGTAGAAAATGTTTATGTGATATTTGCCTGTTTTTTAAAAAAAAAAAAAACCTGGATAATGAAATGTAAGAAAGTCTTTTCTAGACATTAGAATGCGTTTATACAGAAGAATAAGTATTTAGCTACTATTGCGTAAAAGCTTGTTGACAAAACCAAGAAAGGTATTTTCTTTTTATAATCTGCTACAAAGCAAATTCATTGTTAATTTGCCTTTGACAATGTCCAGTTAACAAAAGATGGAGACTTTGATGAGTCTTTGTCCTAACAATAGCAATATAGAAAGATCATGATCATTGCAGTAAAGATTGAAAAGCTTTCAGATAGATTATTCATTGTTCTTAAATTCTATGCTATAATGGTCTCATACCATTGCTTCAAATTTAGAATACCAGTGTGAAACTGCTATTGGAATGGCTGTTGAAACCAATGGTCTACATAAGTGGACCATTCTTGCTAGCCCTGAAAAAGGAGTTGTAAAAAAAGGATTTATTATTGATATACATTGTTGTTGTTGCCTTTGTTAACAACAACAACAACAACAACAACAACAACAACAACAACAACAACAACAACAACAATAATAATAATAATAATAATAATAATAATAATAATAATAATAATAATAATAATTTATATTGATGTTGAAATGTCACACAGAGAAAAAACTTTTGGGAAGTGAAACCTTCTAATGCAAGTTGTTATGCCCAGCATCCTGGAACAAAACAATACAACTTTTTCTTTTTGACATATTTGGACATGAAAAGGATCCTAAGGGCCAGACCTTAATTTGATCAGGAGTGTAAAGCTGTTTCTCTGAGACCATAGCTCCTAAGGAGGCCTGGAAATTTTTCAAACTTTTAAAAGTCTCTTCTAAACTTCACACCTGTAATAACCAGATTCCGGCACATTGTGATGATAACACTATCTCAGTAAGTTTAATTTTCCATCAAATACTGACTGATTTTCCATCAAATAGTCAAGGAAAAAAACACTTTCACAAGATGAGGGTCAAGGGGACAATTTCTGATCTAACTGACTGTGGTGCAATTCCAGAACAACCCTGATGATTTCAGTGGTGTTCACTTTTGATTTAACAGATATGACAGAGTCAAATTTAGCCCAAGGTTTTTATTAAAAACTAATTAAATTAGGTGCTTACATAGCACATGCAGAAATACAAGGGGAGATAACAAGAGTCTGGGAGGAAGAAGTTAATATAAGATGCCAAACTACAAGGTGATTTTTCTGCAATGACACAGTACATATGTTTAGCTCTCCCTCTCATCTCCTGATCTCATCCCTCCCATCTCCCAGTCCAGCTGAAAACATTTATATTTGGTATCTTTGATATTTGGTATCTTTGATCCTTGTCCTTCCTTCAAACGCTTTAGTGCCAAGGCCTGTATCTCTGCAGGCATTTATTTTGATGAAATACTGCAGAGAAGGCAGGCAGGGCCAAGAATTTTCCTGCAGGACAGAAGATTATACCTTTAATATTACCAACCAAAACCTTCCTAACTCTATTGTCAGCCACAAAATAGAACTTTGAAATTTAATTTTAGCTCTTTATGGGCAGGGCAAACAATTTTTTATAGCCTCTTTCTTTTTCCTCACCTGTTTTTCATGGAGATGACAACAAGACCTTTTTCAACGGGTCTGTGAGTCACACAATTTTTCTGCAGAACTGAAATTTTAAAGCGAAGAAAGGTATCTGGAAAAGAATAGGTCTATGTAAAACAAGAAAATGGGACTACAGGTATTCTAGCAAATGTACATTATATTTCCAGGCCTTGTTGGGACTGAACCTTTCATATCCCAGTAATTTCAGTGGGAGCTGAGTCTTCTCAGTCCTGTAAAATAACTGAACACCTTTTTATGTATGGTGAGATGCTTATGCTGGCTGTTGTAAGTTCTACAGAGGGAAACCACTCTGTGTGGTTTAGAAATGCAGTCCCATAAAGGAAGTATGAAGTGTGATGCCTCAGGAATTTAGGATAAACCATTGGAGAGAGGCAGTGTGACAGAATGTCAATGTAAAATTTTGATGGAAAAAGAACAATGAAGTCTGCCTAAAATACAGTGGTTTATTGCCCTGTTAGTGCTATAAAAACTTGAGTTTCTATTGGTTCCATATAACATTTGGATACTTTTTATGTTTACAAATGTATTGTAAATACTCCTGGTTCCCATGGGAAGACTGAAAAGCTTGTACTTTCCTATATTTGCTGTTAAGCAGCTGAAGAGTGGAGAGGCAGATACTGTCAGCTTCAAGATACTTCAGTATCAATTTAGACAAAAAGCTATAGTATGAAGAATATAGTGCACAATTTTGCTATTCCCATAAATTTGGCAGCAAATCCCCAAATCGCCAGTGATCAGTGTGGAAGTTTAAAAACAGTTGGGCTTTGGGTTTTCTGTGTTTGGTTTTGGTTTCTGGTGGTGGTGGTGGTGCTGGGGTTTCTTCGTCATAGTTTGAATGACAGCGACTGGCTTGCCTAGGATCAGACGAGGTAACTGTTCTAGCACTAGGACACTGGAGCATCCTCCTCTGACTGCAGGAACTCAGAAAGAAGAGAAATTTATTATAAATCCATACAAATTTACCAAGGAGACTTTATTCTCTCCCATTTTTCTCCACACAATGCTATGAGTTACTGGGGTAGGCTATAACTCCTGCGTCACAGCTGAGCATAGGTGAAGCATTGGTGTTCACAGTCAAATGCTGTAAGGAGCACAGATGCTGAAATAAAGCAGAGAATGGAGCTGAGAAACAAAGGAGATTTAGTACAGGAATAGTATACATGCTATCAAAAGCCAAATGTTAGTAAACCTGAATGTTTGACTGCACTCATATATTTGAAATGGATTTTCTTATAAAACTGTGGTTGATGCAAGTTTATTTCCTTTCTAATTTTTCATCTGAGTTAACACTGAGATAAGATCATGGCTGCTAGGGAAGGCAGTGCTATCCCTGCTATGCTACAAAAATAACAGCTTATAGTACATATATTTACAAGTCTACCAAATTCTGCCAGGTTTTTAAGGCAAATTAAATAATATTTTAAGTCAAAAAGAGATTTTATGAGCTCTAATAGTGTGATATGGATGCTTATCTTTTAGAAACCACGTTGTTAGAAACATTGAAAGATATTCAGCCATTGAGACATTCTATTCTAGAGTCCAAATAGATGTGGTGTTGGATTTGAAAATGTAATCATGCAAGTCTTGACTGCAATAAGACATGAGATCCCTTCAGTTTCAGAATATTGTTCTAAGGGCCAAAAGTAGAAGAGAAAAAAGAGCATGCCTAACACAAAGGTGTGAGATAGGCTAAAAACTTTAATTAAATATAAAATAATAAAATGCTATTATTGCAGTTTTATTCACACATGTTTTCAATCAGGATTTTTTTTATCCCCATCTTTTCCCTCAGCTTAAAGGAAGGATCAAAGAACCGTTAAGGTTGGAAACCATCTCTAAGACCACCTAGTCTAACCACTGACGTATAACTGCCATGTTTACCACTAAATCATTTCCCAATTACCATATCCACATGCTGTTTTGAACATTTCCATTCATGGTTTTTTCATCGCATCCTTAGGTAGGCTGTTTCAATTCCCTACTAGCCTTTCAGCAGAGCATTTTTTCTAAATATCCAACCTAAACCTTCCTTACCACAGCTTGATCCTGTGGCCTCTTGTCCTGTTGCTGGTTGCCTGGGAGAAGAGACGAACCCCCATCCTGCATGCTTTAAAATTTAATAATAAATAACATCTTTTCGGGGTGTTGTAGAGAGTGATAAGCCATCCTGAGCTTCCTTTTCTCCAGACTAAACAACCCCAGCTCCCTCAGCCCCTCTTCACAGGACAGACCCTTCCCCAGTGCCACTGCTCCTCCCTGGACTTGCTCCAGGGCCTCAATGTTTTTCTTGTAGTGAGGGCCCCAAAACTGGACAGACCTCTTGAGGTGTGGCCTCACCAGTGCCCAGTACAGAGGGACAATCCCTGTTCTGTTCCTGCTGGCCACACCACTGCTCATACAGGCCGGGATGCCATGGGCCTTCTTGGCTCATGTTCAGCTGCTGTCGACCAACACCTCCAGATCCTTTTCTACCAGGCAGCTTTCCAGCAACTCTGCCCCATCCAATAGCACTGCCTGGCATCACTGTGACCAAGGGAAGGGCCTGAAAATTTATCTTGTTATTTGCCTTTCTCATCCAGCTGGCCTCAGCCCCTTGATGCAATGTCCAGATTCTCTGCAGAGCCTTCCTGCCCTCCATCAGATCAACGTGCCTGCCCAACTTGGAGTCACTTGGAGTCACTTCTGTCTCCTTGGACTTGTGTGTCCACCAGGATTTCCACCTGAATTAGAGGGGCTTCATTCTTCCCACAGCTGTCTTCCAGCTCCAGAGCCTGGGCGCCTAGAAGACAACTCATGTTGCTCTCAGGGACTGAGGCAAATAAAGCATTATTAACTCAGCCACAGTGATATTTCCCTCCATATCCATTAAAGGCTGGCAGTTCTCCTTAGCCCTTGTTTAAGTGTTGATGATTTTTAATATTTTTTTTTTGTTTTATCTTTTACAGCAGTAACCTGTACAAATGCAACAATAAACTCGTCACTCCTGGGATTTTTGTCACATGCTGTAGAAGGGTACACATTTGATCTATCATTAAGCAAAGCAAGAAATATATCTGTTATTATATTTATTAAAAATGTGAATGGTGCTCAGAAGTATTCTTGTAAATTGATTTGGGAGAACAAAACAATAAGTACTAAGAAATGCAGCCAGTCTGTTTCCTTCAATGGCTCCTGTGTTTTGCTGATCATTTCAGAAGGAAAAAAAAAGACCCTGCAAGGAAAGTATTACAATCTTGGCTAAAAGTAAAATAAGTATGTGCCAGAAGATGTAAAATTCTTCCTACTTATTTCAAGTGTTAACATGCATTTTAATATCTAATGTTGCATTACATTGAATTTTCTAGTCAAATGACATTCACATCAATACCTAGCAAATCATAAGTTTCAGAATTCTACTATGGTGAAAGTTCTTTGGTCCAAATAAATATTGCTTTTTATTATTCCACAAAACAATCAGTAGCCTGAGGTGCCAAAAGAGAAGACATTCATCACTAGCAGCTTTTTCTGTCTCCTTGCATTCAGTTCAAATTCTTAGAGTAAGGAAGTTGAACTCCTCTGCTGAGAACATCTTTTAAATGCTAAGGTCTGATTTTGTGTCTTCTTTAAGTTTGTCATTTTCCTTATTGTCTTTTATACTCACCCCCTTACATTTATTTAGAAATATTTGAATTATTTTTCTCTTTTGTTTCTAGGCAGTAGAAATTCCATTAAAATTTCTGATTGTTCCATTGAGGCACTGTCTGTAGCAAGAGTGGTGAAGATATTTCTTGGCCTTTTACATTTATAAAAGATATTTCTTTTATAAATGTAAAAAGCCATTTTGGAGGAGCTAGAGACTGAATTCCACTGCCTTTGCGCAGAAAGACATTAGTCATACAGCTTCTTCACACTGACCTCAGATATATTTTAGAGTGTGGTCCGGCACTGCTCCTTAAATTGCAGTGAGCGTGAGCTGGTTCCATTTGTAGAGAAGATTGTTCCTCCACGCCACATTATCTTGTCCCGTTGTCACCACCTTCAAAGAGCACTTCAGGGGAAACTCAGATGCCTGGTATGGTCTGAGACCCCGAGCAGATAACAGAGCAGAGTCTGTGCCTCCCTGTTCCTCTCCCAGCCTTGAGCTTAACCTCTCACCACTGCCACCTCCAGAGTCCTCATCTTACCTTGGGAAAATAACCCATATAAAAAAGGGAATAATTTCTGTACTTTGTATGGCATTACTGTCTGCCTCGCACTAATTCATAAATGAGAATCCACATGGAGAAAGGAATTGAAAAACAACTTTAAAAAAACCCTAAAATATTTTCTCTTTCCATAATGAAAGTACTGCTAAGTTTCTGCCTCCTAATGAATTCCATATGTGCATCCAGGATTTGAAAATACTAAAACTGTCATACAACCCCCTAGATATAAGTTTAAATACAACTCCAAACAGACCTATGTTCCTCTATTCCATTGATGTTTATCTCTTTATCACTCCTTCATCCAGCTGCATCTTGTTAATGATAAAACAGAAAGACTTTGAAAGGATTTTGAAATTGTTAATTTAAATGTTAGCACCTTAAGATGAGTTCTTGTAGTCAGGGTAAACACTAAATTTGCTTGGGTTTTTTTTAGCTAGAGATTTACTAGCTAATGACAGAAAGATCTCTTTCATGTGTAAAAATATAACACAATCTGTGGAATTGATGTGAGGCTTGGAAGGACACTCCCAGAACCTCCTCCAGTTCTGGGAAAACAAGTATTAAAACAAATATATACCTGGTTCAAAGCTAAGTGAAGGACTGTGTTGGTAAGGTTATACCAGTTCTTTGTCCTGTTAGTCCTTAGGTCTCCTAGCTGAGATGATCCTGTGTTCAGAATTGTTATTCTGAATTATCAGGGCAGTCATGATGGTTAGTATCCAAATGAGCATAACCACACAATGTGAACTATATTACTTGTTTTTTCCCAAGGCACAGGGATCCACATAAGAATGCCAAGTCTCTGCAAAAGGTTTTCAAAAATCAATACATGTGCTGTCTCTATAAAGTGACAAGAAATCAGATGACAATAAAATTACCATGTAGTACACATGTGCACACACACCATGTAAGTATTGCTTGACTTATGGATACCCTTAAACTAAAAATAAATTTAGCTGTGCTTTTGCCTGAAGAAAATAGGAACTTCTCACAGATGGTGTGCATTATTTTCAAGGCTACACTATGTCTATACCCAGCAGCTCTAGCCAAAGGGAATAAAAAAGGAAACTCATCCTTTTTATCTAATAATAACTCATAATGGTTACGTTTTGTAAATATAAATATAAATTTGAATAAATTTCAAAAATTTTGACAACATATTTCATGCAACATAGAATTCATTATACATAAAGAAAAAATATGAAAAGATATTTTACTGCATGGAAATATGCTTATTCAAATAAATTTTTATTTTGGTGACAGGCAAACAAGCAGTTGTTATAGCATCTAGAATTTAGTGAAGATTTAAGGAACTCTAACTCTTTGCAGCTTAGGGACAAGCACTTGCATATAGGTGAGCAGAAGTAAAATTTTGTGTAAGACGACTGCCATTTCTCTGAGTGTCCAGGCAACGAGTGGACTAAAATTAAACAGAAAGTAGGTTGCATTCATACTGTGAGTACATATGAGTAAATACTGTCTGTTTTTATTTTCCCAAAGACATTTGTAATTGTGTAACTGTGCAGAAACTGTTTGTTACTCCATTACATGCACAAAACCCAAGTGAACAGAGTGAGATATCTGAACACAGTCTGCTGTAAGTGCTTTATGGTAAGCATCAGCAACTGCATCATAGATAACCAGAAATGACAGTACTGTAACTGGGCTGAGGCTTTAGTCTCAGGCTGATTTAATTCTATGATTGTTTAATACACAGACTTGCCTGCAACCTTATGTGAGAAAGGTTTGAAGAGCGTTCACCTGCTTTCCCAAGCACCTCATTTTAGAATTAACCTCCTTAGGCTCCCTTGCCTGACTGGCTGAAAGTCAGGCTCCATACGAGAGCAGTGCACCAGAGGCTCCATTGAGTTTCTCTCAGCTGTGCTGAGGAGGAGCTAATTTCTCTCCTTTGAAGACAAACAACTAGTCTCAACTACATCAAACAAAGATTAGAAGAACCTGTGTGAAACAAACATCCTTTGTTTCTTATTTGCAAAAATTAGGTAACCATCATGATTACTTATTTTACTGTTTTTTGAAAACACTTAAGGCATACCAGAAGGAAAAAGCTATGGAAATGTGTATTACTACCATCCATTGTGATCTGAGGCCTAAATTAGTATCTCTAATTTGCAGCAGAAGCATAATTACTAACCACTTAATGATTTATGTCATATAATGTTTTCATATTTCCTTCTAATCTGTCCTCTTCTCTTGATTGTCTGTTTTCTTCCTTTCTTAGGCTAAAGCTAAAATGGTGCTACACCTGGCTCAGAAATGCTCTTCCTTTCACTTTTTCACCTGAAAATTTCTCTATAATTGTGTCTTCTTCTTCTTCCTCTTGCAGAGACACTCATTTGTGAAGCACAAGGAGAATAGTCAACTATGACAACACAGGGCATCATTATCTAGTCTGAAAGACACCTGTTTAATGTGACCAGACTGAGCAAAGAATCAGCAGAAATATGAAAATTTTCCTTCATGAGAAATAGGTTACATGGGTCTGGAAAAGGGACAAATGGGGCCACAAGGCCAGAAAAATTGTAGAAATTTATTAAAGCTGTATGGCACAAAGAAACTAACTAGGAAATTAGTAATTTTGTTTATTGTAATAGAGGATTTGACCTTATAATAAAATAGAAATTTAAAAAACCACCAGATTCAAAACAAACTCAAGGAAGTATTTTTCACATTATATATAATTATGCTCTAAAACTGCTCTCCTCAGGTGACAATCTGCTGTGTCTCAAAAAGCACTTGATCAAATTAATATTGCAAAAGAAAACCTTTTTCTTAGATCATCACATGGATCCAATTGGGATTTTTTAAGGCTTTTACCATCTCTGGGCAAAAGTAAGTCTCAAACATTTCTATAAAATTTCAGCTGGACAAAAAAGTACCAAAGTTGAAAAGTGACTTTTTTCCTTTTGTTATCACAGTTTTGTATGGTAAGAGAGTTTTAGTGAAACTGCATTGAGTTGATTTGATTGTCAATAATTTTGTATCTGCTGAAGAAGCAGGGAAAGGGAAATCCAGGAAGTCTGGCCTACTTTAACTAGATTTTGTTACCCCATATAAAAATCAAAGGATTGCTATCTTGAGCCCAGCTCCTATGACTTTCTAATTAACAGGCAAACTCAAAGACAGAAACAAACCTGATGAGAAAATTTAAAGTAATATCTGTAAAATATTAGCTGACTGAAAATCGATGCAGCCTGTAAAGGCCAAGCCTATGCAGCGGCCTGTGCCCGTCTTACAGCATGGGTGTGCCCTGCACAGACTAATGGAACAGCTCCTAAACAGCATTCTTGCCATTCTCTGGAACACAAGAATGGAATTAGACTTTATCTCCAACAGATCTCTTACCTGACAGTTTTAGGGACAGTAATTTCTCGAGTTTTTCTGTTTACATCTGTTTGATGAAAAGTGATGGCAGTGATTTGTGGATTTATGGATGAGCAAGGTAGGAAGCATCCTGAGAATTAACTAGTGCAGTACCTATCAGACCTCCCCTAACATCTTTCCTTTCCTTTCTCATACATCCTGTTTTTTCAGGATCATTTGTTCTTTAGGTGAGTGGTTTTGCAGCAGATTAATATATTTTCAAATGCTGCAAACCCTTGTTTTGTGAAAGTGAGAGCAATAATACCATTAGAAATGTCCAGGTACTACCAGGACACCCCAACAGATGTTTGACCTCCTCAACAAAAAACCCTTTCCAGCTCCTCAAGCACTTTTCTGAATCATTTTATGGGAGGTCCTGTGGAAGATGGTCAAACTGTTGTAACTTAAAATAGGAAGAAACAGGAAGAAGTTTTTGAAGACAGCTGAGTACAGCTGTTCTTTATCTTGACTACAAAGTGAAAAAGCATTTATGAGACTCTGTGTGTTGTTACTATTTTTCTGGGAAGTTATTCTCTGTAATTTGGGATTGAGTCTTCCTCATTAAATGGTATCAAATGGACTCTCCTCCTAATTACTTCTTACCAGTCCCAACCCTGTACAGGAAAGATTATCCAATTAGAGGACAAATATCCGGGAATTTCATTGTGAACCTAATCCAGGTAGGGTTTGGGTTTTGGTTTTGGTTTTGGTTTTTTTGCTTATTTTTTTAAACTGACGTTCTTGCCCATTCATTGTGCTCATATAATGCCTTTTCTCTGTTTTGTTTTACTTTCTTCATTTTTTATTCCCTTCTGCTTACCATTGAAATATTTCTTTTTCTGAATTTCAGAGGTGCCCAAAGCTCTTAATCCCATTCTTCTAATTCCACTGCAAAAGAGTAGAGAGACTCTTCTTACGTAGTGGAATAGACCTTTAACCCTCACAGGACTCTTTGGTTATACTTAGTAACATATGCCCCAGTCACTGGGAAAATTGTTTACTTATGGTGGAGAAAGAGGGGATAAAATAAATCCAAGTATGTTTTCCCGCACACTTTTTTCCTTTCCCACCATGAAAATCAAAAGCATTATCCTTCAGTCCTTGGACATCGACCTTTGATTTTTTTTTTGTTAGTTGTTTTGTTTTTGGTTGGTTTTTTTTTTGTTTTTTTGTTTCTCTGCTATTTCAATGAAATAGAAAAGAAAGTGAGAGGCAAAAATGACAAAAACAGAATATCTAGCTCTTTGGGGTATTTCTTCACCAACTCTAAGTAGTATGTTGAAAAACTAGTAAACTTTTTAACCTAAAGGTCAAAAGTTTGCCTTTCTGAATTTAAAAATCTTTTTTCCATTTTGTTAAGGAAATGTGGACAAAAATATACAGGGCAATCCCAACAATTACATACATCTAGCAAAAAAATTATTTCTTTGTTGAATTAAATAAAGAACTGAACAGAAGAAAACAAATCTAAGTTCTGTCAAAGCACGCAGGTGTAAGGAAACCTCAATTTCAGGTGATTAATGTAGATAAATAGGTCCTTCTAGGGTGCTAACATTAGACACCTAAAATAGCTGCTCTTGGGGTGCAATGTATTTAATCTGTTACTCTCAGCAGGCAGCAGGGGAGCAGGGTGACTCAGACAAATGTGTGAGGTAAGTTTCTGAAGGTGAGGGTTATACCCAGAGTCATGCAAACTGTATTACAAAACTAAAGTATCAGTAGACTGGTAGACACCAGGGAGTTAGCACAGTCTCTAATAAACCACACTGAATGGCTGGAAAGGCGGCATGGGGCTTTAAAGGCATTAAGTGATAAAATCATTATAGTCTGAATAAATCAATATAGTTTGAAATGTTTGCATTTTTTCTTCCTCTCATTTCTGTGGAAAATTCTCTAGAGTTGAAAGTGTTTTGTTGTGCCTCTAACCTAGCCAGAAACACAAGACAAGAAGTATAGAAGCCAAGATATTAGGTGATGGGGGGGTTCACTTTGGTGTTTAGTGAACACCACAGAACAGAGGTTCCAAGTAGGCTGATGCAGGAGCTTTGTTAGCTTTGGTGACTTCTTGGTGTCTAAATTACAAAGTCTCTAGTGCAAAGACTACTTTTTCAGATCTGCATTTCTACATAGCCTAGCACACCACAGCCCTGATTTTTGTCTGTACTCGGCTACACTGCCAGAGTAATAATAATAATAGTAATAATAATGTAATGATAATAGTAATAATTACTAGTTTTATGATGTCTTATGCAGTCTTATTCATACTATGCAAACAAGTTTATATAAAAATTTGTTAAGGGAAAAAGATTGGTTTGACATTCAGTAAAGGAAGAAGTTTTGAATGACATAGATGTAGGGCTGTCATCAACATGCAAAACATTGTGATCACTGTCATAATTAGATAACTTTATTTGAAACAAGCTGGCCATAAAATAATGAATTGTCAGTACAGAAAGTCATTGTGATACCAGCTATAAATACCAAATATAACTTAAATTCAGCCTTTTAAAATGGCCCTGTCAAGTAATTTATAATGAGGTAAAATGCTCAAAAATGCCCTTGATTCTCATCATGTTTCTACATGCAACCTGTGAAATAGTTGTTTTTTCAAACTTGAGATGCTGTCTGTATTAATAGGTACACTTTGAAAATAAAATAAGATGAAACTAATCTTACATTTTCAATGTTCTTTAGCTGTTTTGTGATTGTTGTGGAAAATGCAGGCAGATTCTTTTGTTGTTGACATCAGAAGTGGGGGTCACTCTGGGCCTGCTGAGTATGTTCTGAGCTCAAACAAAAATTGATTTCCTTTTTTTAAAAAGCAGCTGGCATTACAATGAGTAGCTTTCTTTCGATTTTTCTTTTCCACTGAAGCATTCAGTGAATGCAGCAGGCATAATAGGCTGAAGTAAACAGTGTCAGGTTTTGTTATATCAAGAGCTCTTTTAAACTAAGCAGACAAGCTATCATCAGTGCCTGAAACCCTGTAAATGGCAGCAGAGACTGAAAATGAGTTTGTTTCCTGACAAGTGTTTTGACGACATTTTGAAGAATAGAAGGAGATGCTTTGCTAATTACTGTGGCTGCCACATGTTCAGTCATGATACTGTTTCATTAATGAGCAAATATAAACAGCCTGTGTAAGGAAGTAATAGAATTAGAGATTCAATGAAATATGTGCCAGCAACTCAGACCATCATAAACAAGAAAAGTATAGTCATATCCCCTTTCGTTTTTCCTGTGTTCGCCTTCATTCATTGAAGGAGCCTGTACATCTCTCAAAGGCTTTAGTAAGGCAAGAGCCGTCTGTGGCAGGGCAAGCCAGGAACAAGCACAAAAAGGATAGAGCTGATGTTTTTTGTCAATAAATTCACAAGTTTGGAGTAGATATCCTTTGGCAGGAGTGCAAATTGAAAACAAAAGCAGTATTTATAGCAAGAGGTGCAGTCTGGCCTTCTGACATGGTCTGGCTTCAGCCTGGGTGAGGCATTACGCTACAAGACTTGCAAAACCACAGGCAATTGGGGTTAGACATGTTGCAGCAAGAGAGTCTTAATAATGCATGACAACTGGAGAGCAGTGCTTCAGCTGACCACTACCCTTTCTGCAGTGGGCTTCAACAAAGGAGAGTTTTGCCTAGATGCAGAGCTGGCTCCAGGTAGTAGAGCAACTTTTTATTCCTTAATAAAAATTATTGGAAAAATAAAACCAAAACACACACACAGAGTTTTATACCTTTTTTTTTTCCAAACCTTTGAGCTATCAGGTTGCCAAGAACTAGATATTAGTGGATGCTGCCTTTTCCCACTGTAGGACAGAGTCTTCTTGTGTTACTGATCTTTGGAAATGAAAAAAGAATATGTGTTTTGTGTCCTGTATCTGTTCTTTTATGACACATAATACAGGGGCATGTTGGGAGCTTCCTTTTCACAGGTGACAGGGTGGAAAAGAGATGTCTCTGTTTTGTGAAATTCTTGGAATTTTGTTTACGTATAGTCCCTAGCACTGTTTATGTACAGGGCATATCCAAAGGCTATGTTCTCTTTTGAGATAGAATATTCTTGAAGCTTCTCTGGTGTCCTGCCCCCTGCTTTGTTCTTCTTCACTTTCTTCCAAAGTACACATGTTGCTTGTGTAGCTAGAACAATTTCTGTTAAAAAAAATCAATTTGGGAAAAATTTTATTTTAAAAAATCAACACTAATTTAAAATGTTATTGATTTTTTTAAGAAAAATGTGTATTTATTTTTATGTACTTTGACCCTTTTGAAACACTTGTAATAGCATGAACAATAAGACAGTATGACTAAATGATACTCAGAAATAGTTAATGAGAAGACATTAGATGAATATTATGTAAATGGTTTAGAATGGGGAAAGCATGTTAAGGTAGTGAGGTGAAAATATTAAAGTGATAAAGTGGCTGGTAAAGAAAACAGACATTCAGAGAGCTTAAACACTGCCAGTCAGATCAAACTGAGCACTAGTTATAGAAACAGGTGTAAGATGTGTTGGAAGCACACAGAAATTACATACTTCAGAGGCCCCATCTCAGTATTTAAATTAGGTAGGGGTTTTTTTCTGATTTTTTTTAATCCTTCCAAAGCTTTGTTAAATTGTTTGTTGCTACATAGTCAGCAAAAACCATGACTGGGATAGTTTTTTCGGTTTGCATAAACATATATATATATATATATATATACACACACATTGTAAGGAAGATGTCAAGAATATAAATGAAAAATAAACATCCTAAATACAGCTATAAACTACATTTGTAGTTTCAAAAGTTTCTTACTTTGTTTTTTCTCACTGGAGTTACAAGATTATAGTCTTTGACACTGGAAGAGACTTCTTTCCTTGTTATGAGATGCGGCCACTCCTTACCACTCAATGTGTAGACGAGTTTAGAATTGCTTCATGATTTCTAACTAGAAAATTAATTACTAAATTAGTTACTAAGATTTATAGTATAGACTCTAAAGCTGGAATCTAGAGTTAGGGCCTCTGTATTGCTGGAGTCTCTGGGGAGTCTTTGAACAGACAACTGAAAGTACAATTTCACTTTTGACACTAATGCTGTGTTACAGGACATTACCCTACTGCCAGAGCGTACAAGAAGACAGGCTGACATTTTCAAATAGCACTGAAAGGATTTCAATAATTTCTATGAATCTGCTGTTGTTTTTGCCATAAGCCTCAGGAAAACAGATATAAATTATTTGTCTAGCAAATTATATGGCTTTCCCTGCATAAAAAGAGGCCCGTTATAAATGAAGAAAGATTTTTTTGTTCATTTGTAGAGATCCACCATAAGGAAATAATGGCATTTATACTAAAAATCTTTTATCTCATTGTGCGCTTGACTATATAGTACTCACACTAAAATAGTGGGTAACGTTGAGAACTTTATCTTGGCCAAAATGGAATTGTACAAACAAATGTAAGAGGTATTATTCCATAACAGCCTTCTGGTTTGTTGTGTTTTGTTTTTTCTTAATGACATCTACATTTGTTACTTTCCTGTTAGCTGCAGTTCCAGCTGCTCCTTCTGACCCAGTGCAGTAATCTGTGTGGAGAGCACTGCAGATAATTGTCAGGCTACATGACTTTTGGATCTGACACCACACAAAAGACAGGATGTCTTATACGAATGTTCAGTGCAACCTGCTTATTTGGGACACGATATGAATATCCTCAGATGATACTTTTATCATTAAATATGGGATCAGTGACGCTGCCATAAATTTTGCCTTTACAGAAGTCTGTGAGGCTGTTGCCTTTTGTTCATGTACATATTAATCTTTCTTTTTTTGTTGTTGCTTTCCTTGGCCCCTAATTGACCTGGGGTTGTAATTTTCTCTGAGTTTCCATAAATGAGAATATACTTTATAGTTTTTTGGTAATGCCACTTCTCTTTGTTAGCAACATGTCTGAGCCTTATTCTCATAGAACTCTAATTCTCTATAGAACTCTTGTGGCACTTGCCACAAGGACCAGGGGGAACTGTGGCTGCAGAACCACGTTGTGGTGTAGTTTTGCAAAATAAATCTTTCTTTGCCCACATGTACTAGTCTTTAGAGTGCCCAAATCTCCGTGGCAGAGATCCAAGACTGAAAGTGTAACCCTACAAGTGTGATTTTGGAGAAGCAACACTGTCTCTGAGCCATGGTTACGATGGCTTTGACAAATAACTAGTGAGTTGTTTTCTTTTCCCAAAGACAGTATTCACATAGGTTTAGGGGTTGTTCTTCTGGTGACAAATAGCATTTAAGAATAATTTGATTTTATAGTCTATATTTTGTGCATGCATCTGAGCAGAAATTAAATTTTTTAATAATTATATTTTCTTTCTGTTTTCTAAGGGACAAAAGGACCTAGTGAGGGCAATTTAGAAGGTCATCTGAGTCCTTCCAGGATGACCCTTTTGGCTGACTGGATGCTACTGATAGCTTCTGAGAACAATTTTGTCATGACTATTGCAGTCAAAAGGCATATTCTCTGTATGGAGTCTGGACATCATAGACATATATTATAACTCCTGAAAATGGGGCAACAATAGATTTTCCTCATTTCATTGTAATTCTACTGTGGCACTGAAAACCTGAATTTTGTCATACCTTGGGAAGACATACCAAGCAGGCATTTCTGAGTGCTTCTGAGGAGAATGTAATTAAAAAAAAAACTGAGGAAATTAACTTCACAGCCAAAGATTGTGGTGTCATGATAATTTAGAGTAGTTGGAAGGATGTTTTCTGAGCAATCACTAATCTTGTTTTTCCCTTTGTTTTTGGTTATCACATAATATAATTCATTAAAACTGATAACAAGAATAGCTTCTCTTTAAATTTCCTACCCTGTCTCACTTTAGCTGAGTTAAAGTTTTCTTGTAACAATATATTACAGTCACGCTCAATTGACTTTCTTTATAAAAGTGATAAATCTTTTGTCCAGGTTTATTCTTAGCAGTTCTAGAAACTGCAAAAAATACACATTGCTGGTTTTCTTGCTAAAATAATTGTGCATGTCAACTCTAGTTTTCAGGCACAACATTTCTGAGGTTGATGAGAAGCAGGTTACAGAATTACTTTCATAAGAGAAGGAAGCCTTTGCCTTTGGAGTCAAGAGGAGGTTACCAGAGAGCAAAGGTGTAGATTTTCACTGTTATCAAATCCTCTTCTCATATTTTACTGATTTTCCCACTGTGGTTTGCAGCAAGAAAACATGTTAACTTGCAGGGCAATTGTTTTCCTTCTGTTGAAGTTCAGTGTTATGGCTACTGGTAATAACAGAACAAATATTTTGGTTGTTCTTCAGACAAAACCCTTTGTATGTGTTAATCCACAGTGAACAGAGGAAATTCTGTGAATATAGATGCATAGTGCTTTTTTGTAATGTTTTTCCTTTGGGATGGCATGAGGGAAGTTGTTTGTCAAGACCTTCTCTCATTTTGGAACATGAAAGAATGAAGTGGAGAAAAGCTTTCACTCTACTTCCAGTCTGTTCTTTAAATTAAACTACTGAAAATGCAGCAACATTTTGCTTACTAAGGAGATGACTCATTTAGGTGGCATCACTGGTTATAGCTATTATGCGAGCAAATGGAACCAAAAAAGCAGAAATAAAGATGAGTTGCATTTTCCTCATCATGAGCTTGTGAAATGTGTGCTGGTCTATGAAAAAAAAATGCCCTGGCTTCCTGAAGCGTTGCGTTTTAAAACAATCATATAAGAAGAAGGGTTATGAAGCTATACCACTCACTGTTCACCCAAGCAAGACTTTACCTGGTTTGCTGGAAGAACAGTAGTTAATCAAGAGCAAAGACTCTGTCAGCTGCCAGAAATGGCATAAATACCATTTTGCAAAAGTGAAAGATATGCTCAATGCATACCACACAAACATTTAGACACCCAAACAGCATCATGTGAATACACAGGATTAAAGGGAAAATAGCATTTTATAATATAAATTCATTTTTACCAAAGCATTAAAGTGTCACATGACCTTGTATCTAGACCTTAGGATAGCAATCAGGCTGAAAAATATGTCTATTTCACAGAGAAGAAAAAGATCTAAAATTGATCCAGTCCTTGACTAGTGGCAACAAATACAGTACACAGGTATCATATGCAGAAGATTTTATTTCAATAGTCTGTGCTCATGTGTGTTATGAGAATGAGGACTGGAAGTCAGGCTGAAATGCTGTTTGTCCGTCTCTGAATAGTAAGTGTTTGGCTGGTAGAAAAATTCACAGTAGGGCACAATATTTAGGACTTTCTACAGCCTCAACACCCAGAAATCTTTGACAGGGTGCAGTCTGTGTAGGTCTGGGAAATAAAGTTACTTGTGACTGGAAGTTAGGTGTGTGTAGGAAATAGCAAACATAACCAGTGTTTGCAAAACTCACCAGGTCAGCGTTGCAGGTTGGAGCGTGCACACTGATTTACAGATTCTCTTGCGCTCACAAGTGGTGCTGAGGAACAGCCAGCACTGTCAGACATTTCTTTCCTCAACTAATATGACACAGAACTATTTATAGAAAATTTTCCATCAAAATTTAATAATATTAGTATGTATTTCCAAACTTAGTAGAAGAACCTTCTGTAAAATTTGTTTGTTTTGAATTGGCATGACTAGGGCAAAAACTGAATAGTGCTGTCCCAGAGGGGAGGTTGTAACTTCCTTGGTCTGCTTTGAAATTTGGGAAAAACACAATTGGAACAAGAAAGAATATTTATCAAAAAATGTATAAAAGGTCAGTTTAATACTAACAATTTTTTTAAATCTTTCTTATTTCACATTCCCACATATATATATCCCAATGCAATTTTAAGAATGCTAAATATTTGCAACAAGCTTATGCACTCAAACAGTTTTTTAAAATGTTCCACTTTCACAAAGTATCTGAGAGACAGTCCTGAGGTGTGAAACTGTTTGTTTATATATCTGCATTTATACATTGAAGACGTAAATTCTGGGCAAAAATTCAGACTCAAGCTTGCTTTGTTACTGGGTTGTCTCCTGAAGTTAAGTGATAAATCTACTAAATCCTTCAAATCCTGAAGCCAGCAAGGGTAATATTCATGGTGCTGGGAGGCAGCAAATCAGGTTACCTCTAAATCCAACTAGGTTTTTAATTTCATAGACCTGATATATCTTTCACAAATACTTTTGGATAGTGGAATTTATGTAAAAATCTCACAATAGTTTTGAGCAGTTGAACTGGACAAAGTAAATCTCTTCAAATGACTGCATTACTACAGAAAAGCAAAAATGATCTCTCATAAAATTTAAGATTTCATTGAATTCTTTAAAATTAATAAAAAGAAACAAATACAAATAATAAGAATTGAACTTTCTCTGGTATCTGTGTCTTGAGACAAGGTTCAAGATGTCAGTTGGAGCCCATTTTTGAAGAGGCACTAAAGAGCTGTGGTTATAACACTAGTGCTTCAGATTGTTAGATAATAGGAATTCAATCTTCCCAAGAAGTTGCTATAATAACAGTATTTTAAGGGGAAAAAATGTTATTTCTTTCCAAGCTTTGCTGACAAGATTTCACAGAAAAAGACAAAACAGCCTTTACCCTCTCTTTTTTTTGTTGTTTTCTCCTATTCCAGTTGAGGATACAACTATCAACTTCAACATGCTTGTGTTTTCTCACATTTTATTTCACTATGTTCTACATTGTTTTTATCACTTAACCTTTGATTATGACAAAATTATCTGGATTCTCCTATACCATATTTTTCATGGAAAATCTTTCATTTAAAAAAGTGAGAAGGATAGCAACATGAACTTCTCAGCTGCCAAGGGTCAGATAATGGTTCCTGTTGTGCTAAAGTGCTATTAATAGCATGCTTTTTTTCTAGTCAATGTAGTCAGTAAAAACTGTTGAGATCTTTTGTGGTGAAAGCTAAAGATCCGTAGACTAGTGTAGCTGGTATGCTACAGTTTCTGGGAATTGAAGAAATAATTTTTAATCCATTTTGTGTTTTCCATTGAACAGTTAATGGCCTGAAGATTTGGAGACCTAACCTGGAGGATTATTAATATTATTCAATATCTGATAATGTTTTATTAACCTACTTTACTGTACATATTCTACAGTCAGAAGACTGTATCTAAGAAAAAGGGATCACTGCTCTCATATCAATAGGAAATCAGAAATCTTTGCTGTTGTCAGGGGAGCTAAGCAAAATAAGGACAAGAAATTTGGCTTCTTGTCAAATTGGCTGAAGTGTAATGAAGTTTCCAGGAAAAAGGCATAGCAGCATTTTCCTTCCCGTCTGGGTGGTTAATCTATCAGGTTGCAGACCCTGTTGATGATTCATTGTTTCTTATTCCTGGACCTCTTCTGTGGTATATCTGCTTGAATAACCTCCAGCACTTGAAGCCAAAAGCCATCTCTTTCTCACAGCACCTACCTTAGGGCTTTTATTTCCTTTTCTTTTCAATCATAGCAAATGATTGACTCTCTCACTGCTTTTCTTGTTGATGTGACAACTCTATAGAATAAATTATTTTCTTGTCCTTAATATATTCACATGCCACATAAACTTCTAAAGAGTATTAAAACACAGGCTTTTCATGCTTGTTCTTTTTCAAACCTCAGTTTTCCTACTATTACAGCCTTTCCCAGTACCAGAAAGTTACAAGCTTCTCAAAGGATTTGTTTTTTATGCTTGTTCAGAAGATGTTAATATCGTTATATTGAATTATCAGGGTATTTGAAATTTGAGTTTAACAAATGTTGCTAAAACATATTTTAAATATTGGTGCTTCCATTAAAATTTCTGTCAGGGGTTCATTATGTAAAACATTATAAGTGAATGTTTAAATAAAAAGTGGGAGAAGACTCTTTTCATTATTTTTGACCTAGTCTGATTACTCATATGTAAGAGAAAATGGGGGAAAGCAGGCCTGACATCCCTAGATGTGATACCACCTGATCTGACCATAAAATGGTGAATGTAGATATTATTGCTGAAAGTAATAGAAGCAAACAAATCACTAAATATACCATAGTGAACACTGGAGACTTATCTTTAGATGCCTGGTCAAGTTCTTCCTAGAGTGGGAAGAACCAGAACATCAAGAAAATGAACTTGTGGAAGTCTGTCATTCAAATGAAGCCAAGTGAAATACTAGTTACAATTTTTCAGAATATATGAATATTAAAATGCCTTTATTTATGAGGATTGACACATGTAATTACATGCAGAATACCACACTGAAACATAAAGAAACTATTTTCTTATCTTGAGTATAATTTTTCATTATTTTTTTTTTCATCTCAGTCCTGTCCTGGTTTAGGGCAAATTTGTTAAAGAATCTGCCAAGGAGGGCCCCTCCAGAAAGCAAAACCCACACGGCCCTCCCCGCAACCGGTTGGGGAAAAAATTCCTCGGAGAGAGGTGGAAAGAACCTGTTTATTTGACTGGCCCAGCACCCCCAGCACACAAAATGAACAATACCCGATGACACCGCTCTGAGAAAGATGACAAAATCAGAAAGTCTCTTTCGGGGTGGGTGCTCTGTTCTCAGTCCCTCCAGCACTGGGGCAGCTGCTGCAGCCGAACCTTCGGTGTTCCCGGGTCCCAGTCCAGAGCAGGTTCGAGATGGCCACAGGAACAGGAGAGGAGAAACAGTCTGGGAAGGAATTTGGACTGTTTAGCTAAACTAGCAAATAAGCAGAGGCCAAAGCAGAGCAGAAGCGAGAGCAGGAAAGGGAGCAAGCAAAGCAGCAAGCTGAAGCAAGAAGTGAAAAACAGCCCCATGTACTGCCCGTCTCTGTGTCCCTGATAAGGGAAACCCAAACAAAACTTCCACTCTTCAGAGCCGGTCTGAAAGGCACAGAACAGATGAATGGGGATACAAGCATCATAATGTCACCCCAGGACAAGTCCAGAAGTAGCCTAAACAAAAAAATCAGGATTTGACCATCTCTAGATTTTGAAGTACTAGTGTTCTACATCAAAGTTAATATTTATTGTTACTAGTACACAGGCCTCATGTCGAGTAGAGTCCAAATAAAAACATTACTCTGACCACCTTTAGTGTATAGTATTTACTTGGACAGAATCTGCTAGTGTAGGGAGGGTAATAAATGGTACAATAGGAAAATAAACCCAACAATCATTAACATTTGTCTAGAATGCAAGAATAAGATCATCCCCTTCTTATTCATAATGTACAACAGAAGGTTCAAATGGAACATCCTTTTAATCTAGTAAAATTATAGTTTTGCAATGACTGGAGATAGCACAAAATTGTAATTCAGTTTTTGTAGTAGTTCCAAGTTGAAATACAAGTGGTTCAGATTAGGCTTTCTCAGAGTTTCAGTTTTTCTCAACCTTTTAGGAATGATTGTCCTTAACCTCAGGAGATTTGAACTGTGTCTCTGCCTAGGTTGCAACCTCTATTAGTCTGTCATTCATACAAATGATAGAAATGCATTGCTGTGACAAATTTCCCTCAATATGATTGACAATCTCTGATAATAAGTATTCCAGGCTGAGCAAAATTGTAGGCAGAATTTAATTTGCAGTAAAACCTCATGTCCTGCCCACTGTGAACAAAATTAACAATTTTGCAATTTCGTAATCACCTCAAAGAAAAATAATGCTACACAGTTTCAAGAAAATTTCAGGAATTACAAGAAATAGTGTTACATTGCCATGATTCCTCTGCATTGTTGTAATATTTTATTACTTTCTTCTTTCATTTCATCTCTTCACCATGTTATGGTACCAATTTAAATAGTAATGTGTAAATACACCACTATGAATGGCCTCAAGTTTTAGCAAAATAGGGAGATCCATAAGGGGGTAATGCAACAAAATGTCTATGGAACAATCATGAATAATTCTGCTGCTGTTCTTTTATTCTTAGTTTTGTCTTGGAAGCGCAGTTCTCTGGATCCAGATGTCCTTTTCTTTCCTGTGTGGGAAGGGGTCCTATGGCCTGTTTCAAGTGACTTGAGTTTTTACTACCTGACCAGAAGGCCTTGAAGCTGTATCAGAACTGTAGTTGTTCACTCACAGAATTCAGTTTCCATTACAGTTTCCAGGAGAACATCATTCCAGTTTCCATTACAGTTTCCATAAGAGCATCACTCTGAGAGCTGGTTGTTGATAAACACGTACACCAAAATAATTGGGCAAAATCCAACTTCAACTAGTATTGGAGCACTTTACAATGCCAGAAATTCAAAAGTTTGCAAAAATATTTCAAAGTTTTTGCTGGTTGACAGACAGAATAATCAGCAAAGACTGATCTTATCTTCTCAGTAAAAAGAAATAAACTCCTTATGAACTGTTAGCTCTGAATGCGCTCAAATGATCAAAGAGAGCCATTTGGGGTGTGTCATTTGGTCTTTAGACTGGCCTTTCATTTAAAATTATCAGCAGCATGTGTTTTAGAATGAAACTACATCTTTGAGTATTCTGTTTAGGATAGAACTTGGAATTTTTTTGTTGAGTTTTTTTAGCTTTTATAGCATGAAAATGATCAGTAAACACATGTACTTCCTTCATGTTTTGGAAAACTAAGTTGCTTCAAATTTACACCGAAATTTTGCTGGTTGGTCCCAAAAACCTAACTTTGTTTCTCAGGAATAAGGGTACAAGTACATGTTTGATATATCCAGGATGTATTTTCTGTGTACAGAAAACGTGTAGAGACTGTGGATTCCATGTGAGTGTGCCCATAAATACATATTTTATGAAATATCTAGAAAAAGAGAGAAAGTGAAAGCTGTAATATATATATATATATATATATATATATATATGCAGAGACAATAAAGTATGAAAGAATTTTTTCAAGGAGTTGTACTCTGCACATTTAGTAGATTAATTTCTGAATAACAATTTATATGTTTTTCTGTATAGGCTGCCATGCACAAAACTGAAAACTTTGTTCATTACTGAGCTAGGACTAGAAGCAAAGACCCTCCAAAGAACAGATATAATTTTTAAGAGAACTTTAGAACATTTAAATTCATGGTGAGTGGTATAATGCATTGGATAACTTCCAGAAACAGGCCCTAGCATCTTGATATGCTAGGATAAATACTGCGTGTGTCACATAGGGAGTTATAAAATATGTTAGAGAAGGCATGCTCCAGAGGAAATGGTTTGCACAAAGAAAAAGCAGTCGTCTCACTGCTTTTTCATCAGAACATAAACCTGGGCTCTGAACACTTGACATGGTGGCTGCTCTCAGGCCCTGGAGCAGGTGTAGCTTGGCCAAGGTCCGAGCTGGAAATTCACTCTACAGAGCAACACGTTCTGTTGGGCTCCCAGTTTCCCACTTACAGTTTCCCTGCCTCAAAATGCTTGAAAACTGTCTCTGTGCTGTCAAAATCCAACAAGTCTCTACAAAGCACAGTCATAATTATTGAGAATAAAAGTGCGTGAGAAACTGTCACCAACACTAATAAAATGGTGACAATTAGTGCTTTGGGTTTTTGATTGATTCATTTTGGTGTATGCAGGGAGAAAATTCTAATAACTTGTCCTAATCAAAAAATCTATCCTGCACATAATTCAAGGAATTTAACTGTCAGATAAATGGAAAATTAGCTAGAACTTAAGGAGTGCACACAACCATGTCATATGTGAGAGTCAAACTAAGTGATGTGGAAGACTTTTTAATTTTTCACTTGTTTTTAAAGAGTTATTTCCCACCGGAACTTGATTCTTTGACAGTGAAGATCCTGAGCACTAGTAAGTAAAGGAAATAGTTGAAATTGCAACCTCAAAAGAACAGTAGTAAATTACATTCCTTTTGTTGTCTCCTTTCAATTCTCTTCCACTTCCGAAATTTCTACATGTTTAGTGTGAAATTCTGTACAGTCTATTGGTGTGTATTTCCAAGGGAGCAAATCTGTCTGGCTGTCATTTGGGTGTGCCCTGGCTTCATGTGCTGGCAGTCTTGCTTCCTCCATCCACCTGCCCTGAGCGTGCACAAGGCTTGGGCTGCCTGGCTGGTTATCCCACCGATCCAAGGAAAACAAGGTGCCACTCCTCTAGCAATAAGGACACATCCACAGTTAAGTCCCCAGAGTAACATAAACAGACCTTGAAAATGGGAAGAAGGCCTGTTTTTCCAAAGCAGGCAGGTCGGACACCACTGTCAGAATTCCATGAGGTCATGCTTTCCCTGGGGACTCCTGAACACAGGATGTGTATATGTATGGAATAACATCTCCCTCCATATTTCAGTGAGCTCTGGGAATTGTTTGTTACAGGACAGCCCCCTATGGACAGCTGGATATCTCACAAACTATTCTTTGATAAATATGCCTATTAGCTACGTCTCAGAATGTAGCTCTTTCTCTCAGCTGGGAGCCCAAGCACATGTTCGATTTATCCAGGATGTATTTTCTGTCATACCATGTGTAGACACCATAGATTCCATGTGAGTGTACACATAAATTTGTCCTTGAATGACTAAATGTAATTTCTCTTGTGAAAAATTAGTTGGTTTGGGTTTTTTCCCCATTATTATTCATTTGTTGGAAAAATACTTTTGCTTAAAAATTACAATTCAGTTGGACAAAATAGGGAGAAGAATTGATTTTATATATCAACTAAGCATTTGCTCCCTAAATATTCACTGTTTTTTCTGGCTTTCAATTAGTTCTAAATCATTGATTGTGTTTTCCTTTGCACTTAAGTAAGATCCCTTATATCTTCTTTTCTGTAAACTCGGTAAAAACTCTCATCCTGATGCTATAGGTATTGTTGTGGTAAAACTGTAAAAGTCTCACTGGGTGCTTTCCTGGTGTTAAGAGCCTGATGGTCTTCTCCTGAGACATTTGCTATACTGGTGGTGTCATTCAGAGATTCCAATCTCAATGGATAAGTGGCTAAAATGTTGCTCTTCTTCCTTTGCCCATGAAAATTACCCCAGTATTTCCTTTAAAAGATTTTTCTAAAGAACTTAGAGAAAGAAACTCAGATTCAATTCCCAGTACATGCTGTGCACCTTATCCTCTCCTGCCACAATATTTGGTTCTGTCACTCTATTTCCCACTTTTTTTTTTTGTAATTGCATGATTGTCCATTTGTAAAGCAACCTGGGGTTTGACAGTTTCCTAATGAGATGTTACAAGCCCTCATTACAGTTACTTTCAAACATTTGAATGTGGTGTCTTTGGGGGTTTTTTACATCTTTTTTTGTCATGGTTTTCACTCCAGTGAGAAGGTTAAGCAAGCAGGGATCCTTTCATTTCATTTGTAGCCCCTTATTTTCAGTTCTCCAGAGAAGATGATTAACAGTGCAGCCCTAGAGAACCTTCAGTTTTAAATGTTGAACTCCACATGAAGCAGTCAGTTCCTTTCCCTTGTTCCAGTTGTAAGTTTTGACAATTTAGAAACACATTTTCATTCTCAGGTGCTGTAAAGAAGAGCTTCTCTCTAAATCTAAGCTTTGGAGAACTGACACTTTTTTCATATTGTTTGGCAGAGATATGAAACAACTGTTAATCATTATCTGAGTCACACTTTGCCAGCTGGATCAGAGGATCCTACTTTCTAGGCAGATTAATCTATATGTTGCTGCCCCATAACCTTCTTTGAAGATTCAGACCTTATTCTGCTGGAGATAAACAATATAGCAATGGAGAAAAATCAGCTCCTTGGCACAGTCTAAGGCTTTTGTCTTTGAAATATTGCAGGACTCTTTAATATTCTTTAAAAAAGTAGAAGTTTCAATATGGTCACCAAAAAGATATGGCGTTACTTGAAGTTTTGACCTTAATATCACAGGGCTATCAATCTTCATTTGCAAGTTGGATGTCTTCCCATGGGTTAGTTTTTCAGGCAAGAGAAAACTGGTCTGCTGTTCTACTGTGTATATGACATAAAACAGTAAATAGATGTTGTCAGTGACTTAATTTTTGGGGTCCAGGCAGAAATACTTTGGCATATCTGTTTTTAAATGTCAAATATGCAGTACTGCAACAACGTTCCAAATACCTTACTGATTTATTCTAGAACAATATCTGCAAACATTAATTTATGCATATATTCAATAGGGAGAAGCAAGCAAACATACAAATAAATACATTCAGTCACATATGCATGTTTACAGAAAGAACTGGACACTGGCCTTTTTTCTGTGAGGAAGTAATGTTTTATCCAAATGTAATCAACTAATGTTCCCATTGTCTATTGAATCTCCTACTACATTTAACTTTTGTGACCCATTTCCTTAGCTTGAAAGTATTGTGGTACCTCTGCAACGATAGTTCTGAATATTGTAATAAACAATTGCCTATGAAACTTGTCCCTGCCTTTTAAAGGATTTGGAAGCTGTACAGTGACTGAGACAAGAAACAGTAAAAGAAATAGATTTCATCTTTACTTAATTTAGCTGAAAGTCAAGCCAGTTATTGAGTGTCCCCGAGTACCAGCTAGTTGTTTAAATCAATTTTTTATTTGAAGGTCATTTAAGTTTCTCATTTTCTAAACACTCAGCTCAAGAAGTTGTTGATGAGTTGAACGTTTCAGAGCTCATTGCCATCTCTGACATCAAGGATACTTTTGCATTTACCAAATGGTGTAAAAAACCTTTAATATGGTGAGGAAACACACTGTATATTTTACAGACTAGGCACCCAAAAGGTTGCACATACTTCAGGATTCGGCCTTAATATCTCTGAGATACAAGGCTCATCTCTAGAACAGGTGAACCGGAGAGGTTTTACAGCCACACCTGATGCAAAAGTCTGAGTTTCTACAGAGACAGGAAATTTCAATAAGTATGACCATAACTTGAATAAAAGGCAACACAACATTAGCAAAAGCACCAAATTAACAAAGAGAGGGGTTTTTTCCAATGTACAGCTCTCATTTGTAGTAATAAGTAGGTAGTGACCTGTGGAAAATAGCACCTAATTTCACATGGTGCCCAACATATCTTTCCGAACAGATCAGGAAAGAATTATGATGAATTGAAAGACCAATATCATTTACTTGCCCAAAGATTGCATTTATTCCTCTGTTGTGAAACTGTATGTTTTTCTAATTGTAATTTAAATTGCTTTAATTATATTTTATTAAACAATCATTTGCCAGCCAAAGTCCAGGTAACCTCAGAAACTAATGAAAATAATTGTTTTTCTCTGTACTTCTTTACTGAGTTACAGACACCTTTATGGATTCTTATACAGGAAGTAAATGAGAAGCAAAAAAAATATTGCCTTTTGCTTTTATTTGGGCTATGAAACCTAGAAAAGCAGCTAATCCTGTGTAAGTCCTGTGCATCCTTTTTGGCTTCAGCAAAACTCAGTTTTGCTATACCTTGCCTGACTACAAGCATAAGACAAGATGTGGATTATTCCTTTTTCTGCCTGCCTGCATGCTTATTCTCACAGCTGTGAAGGATCAGAACAGTTGTTAAAATGACCTCTATTAAACTCTTAGATGATTTGCTGAAAGCATCTAAATTGTTATTCTTCATAAATTTTCATGTAGATGTAAGATCTTGACCTGGGGTTCTCCTATCATTCTGAGTGTTTGATCCCATCTAAACCTTCTTTGTTATGAAGCTGAACTTATCCATTGTATGCTCCTCCTTAATTAGCAGAGATATCAGTTTCAGATCTAAAATTTGGGACTGATGTGTTCGTCAAAAAATTCTGAAATGAGGGCCCAGCTGTGCTGTGTTTCTTCCATGATGTGCTACAGGGTGTTTTTTTCCAACCATCACAGGCAGTGGAACAAGCCATTATTTCAATATAGCAAATGCAAATACCCGGTGTTACTGAGGCACTGTTTCCTCAGCACTGGAATCATGGTGCCAGACTGAATAGAGAACAGGAATGTTCCAGCACACCATGGATTTCAAAGACACTGTGTTAATTAGCTATTTTGTCTCACCTCTACTGTTGTGTCCCAGGTTCTGGAGTTGCCAGTGGTTTCCTATGGCACTGTCACTTTTTAAGAATACCTTTCTTCTTTCTTTACACAGTGTAGGTCTAAAGACTTCACATCAGTGAAGGAGAAATTTTAAGCTATCAGAGATTAAGAAACCTTCACACTGTAATTTTTCTCTTACAAATAAAGGATTTTTTTCTCTTCTTTTGTAGCTTTTTTTCCTATGTGATTTTTTACTTATCAATTTTTACTTAGATTGTGTTTTAAATCTCTTTAATATATTTGAGATTATTGCATTTTTTTGATATCCAAAAACTGCATAATGATACCATTTTGTGTGCATATCCTATGCACATATTTTGGACAATATCCTCTGGGATGATTCAAGATAATCCTTTATTTTATGTTATTCTGTTGTCTGATATCTGTAATACAGCTATTTTTTTTCTGCAGTTGATATAAAGTAAATGGAGAGGATTCTAATTTTTCTTTGCTGGTGTATAAATGTGTCATTTCATACAACAGGCTGTTTTTCTTTGTTGTAACTTCTTTCCCTCTGTTTTAGCCTGCGGCTTCCCATTTTATTTGATCAGTATAGAGCATCACTTCTTCCCAGGAGAAAAACAGGATTTCAAATTGCTACTCATGATTCCTAAGGCGAACTGAAAGGGCGCTGACTGAATTAATGTTTCCTTTGCTGTTTTCAGGGCTTATTGGTTTTATTTCCTTTGCTCATGGATCTATTTTTTTTTCTACCTCTAGTAAAATTCTTTATCCAAAGATTGACAATTATTTTTTTCCAGTAGCTTACAGTTCACCAGAATACAGTTTATTAATTAGAAAATTAATCAGTCTGAATATTACTTGACACAAGAGATGAATAAAAACTGCACAAAGCCTAAAGTAACAAATTTCTATCTGTATCATCAGAGGGAAGGCTATATAACTTGGTATTCATGTTACATACCCAGTGTCCCCAAGAACAATCTTACAGAACGGAACTGTTGTTATGAATTTCTTAAAATACTCAAATCCATAAAATTTTATATTTTTTGTTTTCTGAAAAGCGGTTTCCTACAACACAACTATAATTAGTAACATTTTCAAAGAGAATCTTCTTCTAAAGCTGATTAAATTTCCACTGAAAAAACTCGCAACATTTCCAGTCTAATATTAGTAACAAAATTTTAGGCATCATTATTGTTTGAAGGACTGTGTATTGTAAATTTGATGTTAGAACTTTGAAGCTATTGGCAAATCTGGCATTGACCTTGAGATCAACAAACCCAGCCTAGATTTTGAAACACTCTCTCGACTGTATTTATGTACAAGAACATAGACTCAGGTTCTTGATCCCCCACATCATAAGCAGTAAATGAGACTGATAATTGTTAACTGAACTTAACAGTGAAGATCTGTTCTCCTTTCTAATATTCAGATTGCAATATCACTTGGTAGAAAACTTTCTGTAGTACGCGATTGTCTTATGTACTTTTATAGGTAGGAAACAAACTTTCATATAGAGGAAATGAGATATTGGTGCTCTTATGTTTTCCATCCCAAATCCAACCATATATCATACTACATTCCTTGAATTTAAGGAAATGTGCCTTAGAAGGGTATTGCAGCTGCAAGAAGAGGCAGCATACAGGCCATCTGACTCCAAATCTTCTTAGAACATCCTGCTAGATGCGTTGACAATGGAGGTGGGAGACACTGGAAGAACTCACCCAAAGAAGCTGTTGCTCCTTCCCTGGAAATGTTCACAGACAGGTCAAATGGTGTTTTCAACAACCTGATCTAGTGAAAGCTGACCCTGCCCAAGAGGGATTGTACAAGATGGTTTCTAAAGATCCTTTCCAAACCAGCCATCCCATGATTCTGTTTTCCTGTATTCCACTGCCTTCCAGCTCACACAAAAGGATGATTATGCATAATTCTGATTCTACAAGTCTAGGCATTTGTCTTTCACCAATGACTTCGACACTTTTAGTGATGTCATGCTTCCATTGATTTATTGATGTTCTTTTTGTCATTTCTGATCAGGTAACTCCCTCTCAAAGCATTTTACATGTTTCATATTGGCCTGGAAAGACTTTTTTTCAGGAAATTCTAACCAAAATAAGTATGTGGGAAAAAATAAAAATATAAGAAAAAGGAACTCCAATCACCTGAGAGTGAGAATTAAAACTTTTTCATACAGCCATGCTGCTATGAAATGTACTTGTGTTTTTTTCACATCAGTGAGAATGTTGTCTGGGGACACTTCACAAAGAAATATAAAGAAAGCTCTTTTCACTAAGCAATCTGTTTATTGTTTTCCCTAAAGATGTTCCTTACCCTCTTCAATAGCCCTTGTTCATAATTATTTCATAATACCAAATGAGAGGATATGTAAAGTTATGCATCAATTTCTAGTATTTGGCACTCCATGAATTTAAAAAATGTTATTAAGTTGGAAGTCTGTGTCTCTTCCATTCTTTCATCATTGATTGAAAAGAGAGGAACTGCCAGTGGATACTCTGATCTCAGCTGGGCTGGATCTAGACCTTTAAATCTGTTTTATATTCATTCTCTCAGGAGGACTTTAAAATTTAGTCTGCAATGACATATTTTACTTTCCCTTGGTTAGATTATTACATTTGCAGTAAGTAGAGATGACAAGATCAGTTCTTTGGGTCTTTGATTATCTGTGGGAAGAATATGGAACTGCAGAGGCTGGAAAATCAGAATTAAGCAGTCACTATGAAGTTCTGAATCTGCCATTTGATGTAACCTTTGACAGAAAAGTCTAAGCTTGAAAACATGTTTTATTATGACATTGCACATCAGGGTCAGACTTTCAACTAATTTTCCTTCTTCATATTAACACAAATGAACTGTGTTTGCAATAGTCAGTTTGGTTTTTTTAATTAACTCTGTATCAAGGCTCTGCTAGGGCTTTGGCCTGTTTCTGCTGTGAAGGTCATGCTTATGTTTGTCTTCTTCACCCCATAAACTCCATCAGCCTGCTGGTTATTGGTTCTGGGAACACAGACTCTCACAAATACTGAGCACCGTTATAAAACAGAGGTCAACAATATACTGAATAGCTACCACATGAAAGCATTTTAACCACCTGCAGTTTGCTGGAAGCCATGGGTACCACCCAGCCTAACACTGGGTGAAATGTTGTGCACCTTTATGAACAGATGGAAATAACTCTGCTGCTATTGCCAAGGATGGAGAGTGAGCAAGTGTGTGTGTGATTAGGCACTGCCCATGATGTCTGTAACACCACATCACAGTCCTGGTGAGTAAGACATTTCGCCTCTCCTCCTGTGTGCTAAATAGCGTCCTATACAAAATTGCTCATATATAACTGCAGTATTTGTCTGCACTGATCTTTATTATTTGACGGCAATGTGGAAGTTTATTGGATTGTTATCACTGGGTGTATTGAAAAACTTGGGAACGGTTTCATAAAGGGAGTGGCAGATGTTCCATGCTGTGTCCTATGTCCTGATATGGAATGGAAATGGAGCTCAGAAAGTCCATTTTTTTCTGGTATATTAGTTTGGTCATTTGAGTTAATTTTTCACTGTCCTTATTAGTTCATGCTTAATTAATAAAAACAATATTAAAAAGTAGCAGAAGAATGAAGATTGCCAGGCAAAGAAAAAAAGGTATACAAGCCAAAAAGGAAATTCATATAATCTTTGCAGTATTTCTTGATTATTGCAACCTGATGACCTGCCATCCCTCCCTTGTTTGGAAGACCCAGGAACCTTCCCCATTTTCATGCCTCCTCGACCTCCCTCCCACCATCTATCTTGAGACAGTCTTTCTGTCTCAAGATGCTTTGAGGAAAATACAGAATCTACAGCCTTTTACGACAGCAAAACTTATTTTTGGGTAATCACAAAGCAGATATTAGCAGTCAGTTCTACACTCAAGTTCTCAGAATTTCAATATTTCTGCCTTACCAAAGCACCTGTGAAAAATGAATAGGGCTATGCCCACCAGGGCAGCTAGTGAGTTCAGAAACTACTTAAAGGCTATTATTGGTAATAATAGGATATCTGCAGGAGTGAAAATATGCCTAAGTAATTAATTGTCAAATTTACTTTCTAAATACTTCAAAATGACTGCCAGGCCTTTGGTGGCAAAGAATTACATAGTTTAGCTGTTTTGTATAGGGAAGATGATTGCTGCCTCCTTCTTTCCCCTTGGCTCCACAATATGACAATGTCAGAGTGACAGCAGCCATGAGTCCCTGGCCTCCTTCCTCTAATTCTATTGTATATCAATTGACAACATTACAAAATGCTGACATTTTTTTCACTGACATTATAGTATGTAAAACTTTATCTTGGGATGGACTGCAAAGTTAAGGAAGATGCTGATGCAGCCAAAGTACTGCAGGATAGTGCTGTTGTGGCAATAAGGAACCTATCATTTTGTACTATACTTTGCTAAACAGAGGCACCTCATAGTAACAAAAAAGGCCGCTTCTTTACGAACACATTCCAAATTGTATTTAAAAGTGTAACATTGATTTTTCTGGGCTGTATGTTCTCAAAGATTGCTGTGTGATATTATTGTTCAGTTGTATCATGCTTTTCCAGAAAAAGCCTTCAATGACCTTAGGAGTCTTCACATTTAAATAATACCTTACCATTTTTCTCAAGGCGTGGCCTTGCACACACTCATTTCTAAAACATTAATTTCTTTCACCTGCAGCAGAGGGAAACCAGTGGTTTTTTACCTGCCTAATAAGTATCTTGTGAGAATTAAGGTATTGATGTTCAATAACATGTTTAAGTAATGTAACCAAATGAAGCTAATTAGATGCTTGAGCATTGCTGTTACCTGGCTGATCCAAGGGAAGATAAAAGTTGTACTTGAAGGCAAGTTGGAACCATAAAATTTGAGGTGAGGAACCTCATGCTGTTTCAGTTCATTATGGTCCATGATCATGACTATTGTATTTGAACGGGACAAGTGGATTTCAAAGCATTTCTGTGATGCTACTAATTTCCCAGACCTTGAGTTCAGATTAAGTACCTTGGAAGTCAGAGATCCTTTCTGGTTTACTGGAACATCAGTTTACCAGACCTCTGACTGTAGCAACAACTTTTTACATAGGGGACAATTCTTATGTCTGCAAAAAAGGAGTAGATTGATTAGACTGCCACTTCTGACTGGAAACTCAAAATAATCAAAACAGATAGCCAGAATCAAAAACTCTAGCTGATCTTTTCTGATCATGTTCCCCATAAAAGCGCCTCAAAGGAAATTTAAGCATTACCCTGGCAGAAGACAGCAACTGGAAATGGGAAAACTGTCCTTGCAAAACTTGTTTGAACTTAGTGAGTAAGATTTTGGGCACTACAAATTTTCAGGACTTGTTTTCAGGTCATCACACTTATGTGGTATGCTGATGCAGGAGCTAATCTGGTCTAAAACTAGGTGCCCTTAAAAGGTGTAGTAATGTTATTATCTAGAGTAGATTTTGATGTGACTAACATTTCAAATGTAAGTTTTTTTGTTAGCAAATAAGATACCTGAGAATCACTAAACTGTTTGATGAAAGGTCCATCAAATACAGGGTAGATGTAGCTGATGTCTGAAAAATAACTGTTGCGGACACTTTAGAAAAAGGAACACTTAGTATAGGAAATGACTGGCCCTCCTTATCTTCTTCCAGTTTCTTGTCCACAACAATTTACTGACTTTCTGTGTTAGATTTTGCATATGGACAGCTACATTTAATAGACACCAGCAAATTTGTATTCTACTTCCTTTTTAAACACATTTATACATTCAGTCTTGTGTAGGACTATTTCTGTAGTCCTCATTTTTATGTATCCTGTGAAAGAGTACTTTCTTTTATTTGTTTTAAACTTGCAGTGCCCTCTTTCTTTTGAGAATCCATGAATAACCTCACTGCTCTTCATTATTTTATAGGTCTCTACTTGCACATGGAAATGCCTCACATAACTGATCATGCATGTGGCCCATGTGGTTTTGTTTCTGTATCTTATACAAGAAAAGCAACCAGAACTCAAGTGCAGTGTTCAAGAAATTAAAGTTAGACAATGATCAACACAGTGATTTCTATCTGCTTGCCAGCTCCTTTTCAATTAGGTGCCAATGCTCTCCTCCCATTAAACTGATGTCCAAAGGGAGCTATTCAAGTGACTCCAACTCATGCATGCTTTCAAAAGCAAATGTAATCAACACATACAGTATACTATCATTTAGAAGTGCTGGGAAGATAGGATTTACATTTCTGTTATTTTCAAGGGACCTTAAAATAAAGTATAGTCATAGAGCTGTTTTGATTGTAAATTGCAAAGAATTAAAAGAATGTCAAATGTCATTCCAGTGTATATTTTACTGCCATGGTAACACAAAGGTGACAGGTAAGCTGGTTAAGCTACAAATTGCCTAGTCAGCTATTTAAAAATCCCAATGAAATAAAGCCACTTAATCAGTCTTATTGTTGCATGTTCGTTACCTGATTGAGAAACTCTATTAAAGCCCAAGACAAAATGCTGGGTGTTTTTGTGCTGTCTCTGTTCTCTGTGTGCTTCAAATGTAGCATACAAACACCCTGGTCTGTGGGCTCTAGGGTATACAACATGGCCAATCAATTAACATTACAGATTGTCAAAGGCTGTTCTGCTACCATGTAAAATAGTAGTTTGCTTTCTTTTGCAAATGCTCCACATGGTGAGTTTTCTTGCATCATTTGTGATTAAAGCTTAATCTTTTCAAATAAATCTTTTCATATGCTAGATGCATTCCAGTTGCACACATCTCAATCAACAAGAGAAATAGATGCCCTGAAAAGTGCACTCCTGGGTTTTCTCCTTCTGACTAATATAAAATTATATCCATAAAATACAATTTTAATCTGTGGTTGTTGCCAAGTAAAAATGCATTCTAATAACAAAACACTCAGACCAAGGGTGGAAAATTATTTTTAAAAATTCTTAGCTAATGGTCTTCCAGGATAGGAGAAGAATAGTTATTTAGAAAAAGAAGTAAAAATATTTGCTACAATTTATTCTCTTATAAGGCAGAAGTTTACATTGCTTGATTACATTAACATCAGCCAAAACAAATACATACCCCCTATCATCACACAGTAGCTTGTAGTGTTGCTCTATACATGTTATAATATAAATTTTATAATTAATTCTAGAAATTTTAATACTGATTTACTGTTCACTCCACAGACACAGTTGACCAGTTGACCTCAGCAAGTTTTGTAGTACCATCAAAAAATGCTGTGTTCATTTTTTATCCACACCTAGAACTTTACCAGAAACTTTTAAAAAAGTAGATCCCTTACCTGTTCTTCCTTGCAAAAATACATGAGGAATTTTCAAAGCCTGGGCAAGTCATAGTGCAATGTTCCAAAATAAGCAAAAAAAAAAAAAAGCAGAGAGGAAATGTCCACTTGAACTTAACTTCAAATATATTAATGGAAACCCATTTTTCCATTACAATCTCATAGGTTTAACACTTATGTTACTCTTTATTAGTATGAGGAACCTACACCAGTGTTATGATAGGTTATTAGCACAATAATCTCTAGATAACAAGATGGTTACTCGAGTGGTAGCACTTACCCCGTCTCTACAAAACATGCCACATAAACACAAGTGATTACCGTGTATGGTCGGGGCTCTCCTTCCCAGCCTCTCCTAATGCACATGTCCTGCAGCAGACAGCTTTCCAGAGATTCAGACCCCAGTCCAGAAAATCACCTATGCACCTATTTAAATTTAAGCATGTGAATAAATCCATTCATTTCAGTGGGAATACTTGCTGCTATTAACTTAAGCACGTGTTTGGGTGAAGGCTGGTGAGGGCCTATGGTGTATTGCAGAGAAACATGCCACCTACCATTTCATCAACATCCTGTCCTGAAACACCTGGGTTTTCTTTGGAAATTGTCCATCTTGTTAAAAAACAGACTCAAACTTGATTAGCTTATAAAATCTTAAATAGCTTGCAGTATGAAGTAGCTCAGCTGTATGTGCCTAGGTAAGAGAAGTTTTGTGCCAGGAAACAGACTCACTAATTTTTCAAAATGAGCTTATTTTTTCCCAAATTTTTTTTTATCCATATCAAGATAAATTATTAGAAGAAAATCACAGTTTATTCACCTCATGAAATATTTACATTCTTGCAGCTTTTTTCAGCATATCAATTTGAGCCTCAATTCAGTCCTTGATTTCAAAGGAAATGAGATCAAACCTATAGTACATAAAACTAAGTTTTCAGCAATGTACTTCTGTTAAAAATGTTGGCCAAAAATCAATATTTTAGCTTTATTTATACAAAACCAGTATTTTTCTTTTCACAGTCATGTACATTTGGGTTTAACTCCACTAATCGACATGGAGAAGACCATGGCTCCAGGTTCCCAGAGAGTCTAGGCCAGGCTCATATGCCTGGCCTCACCTGTGGTTACTCACTATTCATTCCAGAGCAGCTCACTGTGGCAGACAATGCCAAAAGATCTCTTTGGTTTTGATCAAAAACCCATTGAGGTGCAGGTGCATAGCAAGACAGGAAAAAAGCCTACTGAGGTAATTCAAAATAGCATTTGAATATTTGTAGAAAAGCTACCTTTGTTGTAGCTTTAGTATTGTGTTACACAGAGAATCAGCTTCATCCACGTGTGCAACTCTGTTTAACAATTCCATTTAAACACTGATGGAATTTTCTACTGCATTTGCTCTGGGGCATGCTTTAAATTGTTCATAACTTCATTATTTTAAAATCAACTCTAATATAACCTAGCAAAAATACGTACTTTATCACTGGGGACCAGTTACATGTACCTGAGTTTCATGTATCAAACTTTTGTCATTTCTAAGTTATTCTAGCAGAAAAAAATCCATCGAAACAACTTTTTTCTTTCTTTATTAAAACATGTAATGTCTTTACAAAGGCAAGAATCAGAAACAAATTAAAACATTTTACCTACACCATAGAATGGGGGGAAATTTACCTTTGAACAGAGATCAGTTATGTATAATCATGAGGCAGAAAGGTGAAAATTTAGAACATGAGCATCTGCAAGCAGGTACTTCCAAGAATAAAAGTTTTCAACTTTTTTTCCACCTTCATCTCTCTTTCCTAATCTCTCTTCCACCTCATTGCCATTCCGGTTTCTTCTCTCTCCCTTCTAACATAATTAGCAATTTGTCTTTGTCTCTTTTCAAAGTTAGCAACCTTCCTTCATCCCTCCTCCCATTGCCTAGTATTTGTGGGTTCTGGAGCTATCTGTTGATACCTGGGAAGCAATAAACTCTTGAATAATTTCACATCTTGAAAGATGCAGTTGTAGGTGTTTAGTGTCATTAAAGCAAAAGTTTTGATTTCACTGAACAAGAAGCACTAGAGTCGCCTACGTGGGCCTAATGCCAACAAACCAAGTTTTCTAATATGAACCTTGTCTCGTCCTTTCAGCTATTTGTGAGGACACCTGAGGAAGGGAAGAAGAGCATACAGAAGAGAGGTGGGGAGCAAATCCAATGGCACTTAGAATGTCCTAAAAAGAATGTGATTCATGGGCATAAGTATGTCATTGCCATGAATGACACATTTTCAGAAATGCTTATCCGTAATTAATTTGTCCACTCTATACCATTAATTTAGCATGCAACTTTATTTGCTATTCCATTTCTCTTGTAACTCTCTCAAGTGAACTAACCAGGTGAATCCATGGCAATGAACTGAATGATCCTACGTGTTGGTTTTGGCTAGGGTAGAGTTAATTTTCTTCACAGTGGCTGGCATGGGGCTGTGTTTTGGATTTGTGCTGAGCACAGGGTTGATAACACAGAGACGTTTTTGTTGTTGCTCAGCAGGGCTTACACAGATCCAAGGCCTTTTCTGCTCTTTGTACTGCTACTGGTGAGAAGTTGGGAGGAGACATAGCTGGGACAAGAGGTATATTCCAGACCACCATGCTCAGTGCATAAAGTGGAGGGAAGAAAGAGGAAAGTGAGGATGTTTAGAGTGATGGTGTTTGTCTTTCCAAGTCACTGCCATGTCTGATGGGGCCCTGCCCTCCAGGAGATGGCTGAACACCTGCCTGCCCATGGGAAGCTCTGAGTTAATTACTTCTCTTTCTCTGCTTGTGTGTGTCAGTTTTGCTTTCCCTATTTGCATCTCAAGCCATGAGTTTTCCATCTTTTACCCTTCCAATTCTCTCCCCGGTCCTGCTGGTGGGCTACGAGCCAGTGGATGCCCTGAGCTTGGAAGCTGGCTGGGGTGAAACCATGACATCTCAATGGCCACGTGTCATCCTCATCCTTTTCCTCTTAAGTCAGACCTAAGGTATTCTGCTGAGGTCTTCACAGTGTACTGGTCACATGGGAGAATAAAAATGTTGCTTGAGCTTCATGACTACACTAGAGAAGCAGGGTTTTTTTTCCTGTAGATAGCACAGGAACACTAAACTACCCACTTTGGAGGACTCGGTTAGGCTTCTCCAAAGGAAATCAGTGAGCTCTGTGACAGAGCCTTAAGAATGTTTCAGTGTTGTGAAGCTGATCAGAACCAGATGTCAGTAGGAGCTTTAAATGTGACTCTGTCATTTTGATGTATATAAAGTTTAGCTCTCTGTGCTTCCTTATGCACAGTTGTTAATTTAAATCCAAAGCCTTCAGTAGGCTGAACCCCCCAAACTGCTGACAGACACAAGTGTGAAATGTGTGTACCTCTACAAAAGAACTGCTCTAAATACTTGTATCTCTCCTCAGCAATGGCTTCTCTGCTAAACTGTGCACATGACACTTTATTCCATAACAAATTTGTTCCTCTATGGCTAATATTCCTGCCCTTTCTGTGAACAGAGGTATGAAATGATCAAGTGAAAAAACTTATGTATATCTGCAACTGAATCTGAGCAGGAAGTTATCACTCCACTAACATGCAAACTGAGAGATGATGTGTGACACTCCATTCCCCTTAATTAGATCTCATTAGAAATTTCAACATATTAGATTCTTACAATGGTGATTCAAAAGCTGTTATCTCACAGGTTAACGAGAATCAGAAATAAACAGTGTTACTAATGAAGAAATGCTGAAATTAATCCTTAACAACTCCAAAATCTAATTTTTTTTAAGATTAGATTATGTAAAATAAGATACAATAAAGAAGGAGACAAATTCAAATGTTTTCAAGGGGTAGGCTATTTCCAAAAGCAGGTTGTCAGTTGCATTTTTGAGGATGGAAATTCAGCTATCTATTTCTAAGATATATTATTTTGATCATTTCAAACTTTACAATAAGAATTTGGAAAAGGCAGAAGTAGAAAATTTTCTATAAAAATCAGTTAAGGTTGAATAATGAAACAATTTTGTCCTAGTGGATGGGGAACTATAGGCTAAAAATTTTACTTGGTTCTTTCTGCAAGCCTTGAAAAGAGAAGCTGACAAAGCTGAAGCCTCTAAACCAATAAAATATTAACTTTTCTAGACATACAACCCAAATTTAAGAGCTGTCTCTCTTCTGTCTTTCTCAGCATCGTGGTCCCTACTTTTGGGAAAAAAGCTTCAGACCACTGAACTTGGCTTCTGTTGTCCTTCACAATCTAATTTACTATAAAGTAGTCAACTAGGGAAGAACACCCTAAAAAGGTTGTTCCTTTGAGTGCTGTAGGTTCAGATCTTTAAAGTGGTTGCTTCTACTGACATCATTGCAATACTGGAAAGAGAACACATGAGAAAAAGTAAAACAAATGTGGATTTGATAAGACTATCTTTCTCCTGATTTACTCAGTGCATAATTTGTATCCTTTTTTCTTCCCCTGACTGAACATATGGTTGTTCCCAATCAGGTGGGCTAAGCAGCACTGGCAGAAAAATAGCTCTTGTGAACTTAGAACTAATAGAGGCAGATTACTGGTAAATGATTCTGTGTATTCTGATTCGCTTTCTGTGAACTGGAGTTGCAGGACAGCCTTTTCCATTAATTCCATTACACATAGGTCTACTATATCCTCCTTTATGACTTTTCTTCCTGAACTAAACAGTCTTTACAAATAACTGTTGAGTGAGAATTTTCTATGTCATAACCATTTTCAGGGCCATTTTCTAGACCTTTTCATGTTCCTGTTGTTAACTAGTGGGATATTTTCTGAGATAGCTGGCCAGAACAGTTCACTGTACCTGAAATATTCTGTGCACCAAATTGCATAAGACTGCATCTTGCTTTCTGCTGGTTATTTCTGCTCATTGCTTCAGATTTTTTTTAATTTAACGTCATGCAAAGTGGCACGCGCATTTTTCCTGAATTAACAATTCCTGTGTTGTGATATGATGGACAGTTTCTTTCTGTTACAATACATGACATTATCTTTCATTCAATTGCACTACGCTATTGATCCTGAGAAGATTTTAAAATTTACTATGGCACTAATCTCACCTAAGATAGCTCATTGTAACTCACTTGAAAAAGCATCCACCCAATAGCAGGTGAATGATTACCTCAGCAGAAGTGCTGTATGCAGCTGTCATTAATAAACCTACCCACTATGGCCTTGTCTGATTCCCTTTTTTGCCAACTCCACAATATTCTGTGCCAGAGTATCTCCCCCTCTAACCATGCATTCATTGCATGAAAAGTTCATGTCAAACATGTTGCTACATAAAGTCATCATGAACCCCAGTCCCTGTATTGCTAGAGAGTGAAAAATCATTCCCTGCTTATTGCCTTGATCAATTGATGGCTTCACAGGCCTTTTTCCTTTTCCTTTCTTTCCTTTTCCTTTCTTTCCTTTTCCTTTCTTTCCTTTTCCTTTTGCAGGTAAATGAGAACACTATTCCAGATTTGGAGAAAGTAATAAATCTATTCTGGTGAAAATTTGTGTCCTGGCAAAGTACAGATAAGAGCATGTTTTTGGGTGAGAGACATATTCAGAATACCTATGCAGGTCCTGGCTGTCAGAATACCTATGCAGGTCCTGGCTGTCCAGTTATTCACTCTTACAGTCAACTAGATTTTAATGGCTGCACTGAGAGGTCTGGAAAACTCCTGTTGGCCTTACAGTTCCTTTATGTGCGTGATGCAGGGACAAAAAAGTATCTGGACCGGGAATTCACATAAGAATGAAATCAGCTTTCTACAGGTTCTTCCAAGAAAGTGCACTTTTAAAGAACCAGGAACAGCCTTCCCTTCCTAATACCTAAAATTCTAAAGATGTTTCTTGATCCCCAAAGAAAGAAACATTGGAAAGCAGGTTTTTCTTTTTTTTCCCCCTCTCTCTCTGTTTTTTTCCTTTTATATATTTTTGACTGTCTGATATTTTTGTCACACTTTAGCCAGCAATAATTAGCATATTTTTGCAAACTGGTGAAGCAGGCAACATTTTCAACTTCCCTTTGAACATTTTGTGAGGCAAAACACAGAAGTAACACTTACATGTAGAGGGTTCTGCTGTTGGCTTTTTTCCAAGCATCTTTCGAAACTAGCTGTAAGAAATCTAACAGAATTAGGCAAGTTGGACCTTACACACCCATATGGAGGTGGAAAATCTAATGACAACACAGAAAACTGTCAGCTGGTTCTTGAACTGTCACACAAGAAAGCAAATCATTACCAGAAAGCTGGTTTATTGAACCTAACTGACATGAACAACAACAAACCAAAATTAGTAAAAGCATGTGCCTAGGGCAATCTACTGCTGTTTATTTATTTTGTGTTTCCTAAGGCTGCTTATTCCTTAGGTTTCTTTGTTTGATATTGTAATACAGCAGTCTTGCTATGATAAAATGTTATTTCTGAGGAGAAAATTAATGACAATCAAACACATGTCATTTATAGATCAAATAAAACATATACTTATTCCTTGATAAATTTAATATTTTTAAAAATCAGATATATAAGTTTCTTCTCATGGCCTCTTATTTCCTCTAGTATTGGGGAAAAAAAGACAATGGATTTTTCAGAATACTCGTTTTGTTGATGAGGCTGAGAAGGCATCAAGATTTCCTTCCCTGGCACCCTCTGCCAGCCCTGAATGGGGCAGAGCTTCTTGCTTTGAACATATAATTTCCCACTTCATTCCCAAGTATAATGGATCAGAGGATGAATCCATCCCCTGGTGTGCTCAGTTCAAGCTGGAAATCATTTACCAGTAATCTGCCTCTGTTCAGACCTTCAGATGAGCTAATACATTCTTCATAATTTTCTTAGGTCTGTATTTTCCTCTGAAGCACTTGTATCTCTTTCCTTATTTACCCAATAAATGAATCTGGAGCCACAGGCACCACATTCAGCATCCAGGTGACACTGGCACACACATGGTCCTGGAGGCAACTCTGAACCTTCCCAGCACATAAGCTTTAGGTAGTCTTCCAGGCTGCTCCAGGCTGTCCTCCCCACTTTGTTGGCATGCTCAGACCCATCCTTTACTTATCTCAGGCTTCACCAAGTGAGACACAACCTAAAAAGCTCTAACCAGCCCCACAGAAGAGGCAGAAGGGGCTCGTCCACCTCCTGGTGACCCCTGCCCAGCTGGGAATGAGGCACACAGAGTCTGACATTTTTTAAGCAGCCCAGAAGCCATTAAGATATAAGGGCCAAAACATGGAACAATAGAATCACTAAGTTTGGAAAGGGCCTCTAAGATCCTCAAGGCCAACTGCTCGCTACCACCTAACATGTTCATCACTAAACCATGTCGTCAAGGGCCACATCCACATGTTTTTTAAATACTTACAGGCATGCTGAGTTTATCACTTCCTTGAGCATTCTGTTCCAACACTTGATAACTCTTTTCGTGAAGAAATTTTCCCTCATATCTAATATAAACTTCCACTGGTGTACCTTGAGGCCATTTCCTCTGGACCTGTAAGTTGTTATCCGGAAGAAGAGACCAACCCTTACCCGTCTACAACCTCCTTTCAGAGAGTGATAATGTCCCATTATCCTCCTTTTCTCCAGGCTAAACAGTCTCAGGTGCCTCTAAATTTGGTCTTTGGGCTATGAAGGGGACTCCTTTTACTTCTGTGGCTTTACTTTTATTGCATATAGATACAAACTCTAACTGGTAATTTGGCCCACTATATATGACATGTATTCACAACATAAACCAATGATTACATTACCACACTGTACAGCAAATTGTTTTTTAGGCAATAAAAATGCATTATCAGCTCCAAAGGAGCAATTACACTGCACACTGTGAAAGTATATTAAGAATAATACACAGAACTCCTCTCAGTCTAAATTAGTCTATTGACATGATGGCAGCTCTGAAGATGGAAGAGTGCAGGAGATTCAGGCACTCTGGGCATTAAATTCACATCAGCAGAACTAAATGGACATAAAAACATCAGTGAAGACATTGGAGGCAGAACTCCCTCTGATCTAAAATACTGATGATTTCAGTAAATCTAGGTTAGTTTAAACCAACTGTTCTTTATTGCTGGAGAGAGGTGGAGACTGGTATAAAGCGGGGAGAAAGGGGGTGTTTGCTTTATTTATTTAACCAAAGGAAGCTTGCCAGCCTGGTTTCTGCTTACAGCAGAGCAACACGCGTGCCTTGTGCAGCAGCCCCTCGGGAGCTGCTGCGAGCACACAGGGTCCTTGTGGCCGGGCTGGCAGTGGGGTGTCAGTGTCAATGGGACGAGTGTTTGCCACCAAACCCTGTCCTGCCCGGGCAGGCTGGCCCTGCGGGTGAGGGCAGCACGCGTGGCAGCCCTGCCACGGCTGCTCTGCCTTCCCTCCCAGCTGGAAATCATGGAAAGCTGCAAGGAAGGTTGCAGGGGAAGATTTAGCATCACAGAACCTGAAGACAATATTTGTTAATGCTCCGATTCCACTCATGTAGTTTCACACACAAATCACTTTTTTCTCTTGCAAACTGCAAGTCAATTACTGGTTTTGTAGGGCTAGTTTTAGCACCTGCCATACTTATTACATTTCTTAAAGTACAGACATAGGAGGCATTTACTATGACATCTGAAATCACGTTCTTTCATTGTTGCAATGCAGCTTTCATTGGAAGCAATGAATTTGCTTTATTTAGACCTATTCCGCATCAATAGGTAAAGAAATACAGATTTGTTTGGTTTTTTCATACAAACAAGAATGACTTGTTATTACTGATTTACTTCTGATGCTTATGGATTTCTTTTTAGCACACACAGTATATAGCAAACCATTTTAGGTAATAAACAATAATTGCATTTTAGGACTCACAGGAGTCAATACCATATTATGTTCAGAACTATGACAAATTTCTCTCTTCTACTTTTTTTCTGGAGAAAGGAAAATATAAATTATTTTTTTACTACCAGCCTACATTTTCTTCTCCTTTTCTCTTCTGTGCCACATTTTTAGTTTAATGATACATCAAAAAATTAATGTTTGCATTTATGGTGACTTGTACCCCTCAAAGTCCTGGCAGAAAAACAGAGCAAATTTACAAGTCACCAGAGCTAAAGGTTAACTAGAAATTAGTTTTATATTTTTTGTAATTTATTTGTGTTATGTATTTGTGTTACTGTACAAAAAAGATACATTTAAGAAGGCTATTGTAAGCACAAGAAAATTTTTTATAACCCAGCATTATTCTGCAATAGAATGGTTTGGCCTAGTTTAATTAATTTTTCTTACAGCACTAAAAGAACATCTTACATTCATACTTTATATGCAAGTCACAACAGTTCTGTTCATAACCATGCTGTGTCTCTTTTATATATACCAGCTATTTGCAAAATTTCCATGATCTGCACAACAAAAACCAGACATTATGAATGCTTTAATGGCTTAGATTTCCAAATCCCAAAATAATTTAAACTGGTTTTATTACAAAACAAATGAAGATATAAGCTGGAAATAAAGCATCTAATCTTGATATTCTAAGGATCCAAATCACCTATACAGAAAATAGATCTCATCCATGACTTCTAGATCTTGAATATCATTCTTTTTTCTGTTCAGGCTACTGACACATAAATAACTCTTTGTGCATAATCTGTGTTAAATATGCACAGTCTGTGTTAAGCATGATACAAAGAAGAGTTTCCACCTAAATGCAAACACTGAAAACAGCTATACGAAACATTAATTGATTTGTTTTGAATTTATATCTGACAGTAACAAGTATTGAGCAGCTTTTGCTTTGTTACTGTAGGTGTTGTTAATGCACTTTCCACATCCATTTAAATGCAAATCCTCATGCAAGTAATCATGTGAAGGAGGAAAAAAGGAGTATGTTCAGCTGAAGGCAAAGCTGGAAGGATAATAGGCAAGCATGAACAGAGTGTCAGTGGAGTGCTTTACAATAAAAAACCCTTTTGGAATGCCAATGAAAACACAACTGATTTGAAAAATATCTGAACAGAATATCACACCACAGTAGAATGTATACGTGATTTCAATAAGCAAAATTGAACAAATTAATTTTCTTTACACATATATATATATACATATATGCATGTATATTTCTGTGTTGTATACATATATTTGCAAACATGTAGTACTCTATTCATGCATTCATGTCAGCACCATAAACAGAGCTTCAATTATTGGCCGAAGGCAAATATTTGTTATTTGAATCTGGAAGTGGAGAAAAAGAATCATTAAACAGACTACTGTATAACCAAATAATGCTTTAGGGTGTCATTTGTGCAGAAAACAGGAAATGAACTGGGACTTAATAAGCATAATTAAACTGGAGAACAGCAATTTTAGACATATGTACTCCAGGGAAGTATGATCTTGGAAGAAATTGTAGTTTAGACATTTCTCAAGGCCACTTAAGCTGCTAAAGACCACAAAGCCCTGTGCTAGAACAGAGAAATAAGCTTCTTGTCCACTGCTACCTTTTCAATACTTCCAGCTTACCCTGCTCTGAGTTGTTTAGCCTGCCTGACATGCAATATATTATCACGGCTAAGAGAGCACCACAGCTTTAATGCACTGTGAGCTTCCTGGCGTACCATTGACTCATTTGACAACAGCATCATGATGATAAAGCCTTGAAATATTGTTCAGCCCATATGCTGAAAGACACTCGTTAGTCTGAAGAGAAGCACACTCAGTACAGAGCAGGCACCTTCTGTCTTGAAGATCAGTTCCTGGAAGACCCTCAGCTTGCGAATCCAAGAAAGTCAATTGAGTTTTCTGAGCATTTTTCTAGATTGTGCTTCAAAGTCCTTGTCCTGAAAACTGTGAACACCATCAGGTTAAATTTCTTAGGTCTCCAAAATTGTTTATATGTGAATCACTGGGCATAATGACACAACTGTGCTTGGAAAGCCATATATAACCCAAGAGGTGGAGATGGAAGTGGCATACTGTAGTGAAGTCCCTAGCAGGCACTGGGAGGGATGAAAGGAGTAGGGAAAGTAGGCAGTAATTTGTCACCAGTTAGAATGAGAGGAAAACAGGGAGTTATTACCTTGCACTGTGCACAGTGGAAGGGAAAATATAAAATAAATTTTCTGAAAAGAGGAAGCCAGAATACATTTAATGCATTGAGTCTGTTTGAGTAAAGTGCATTGAGCTGCTGCTTTACAGGCAGGAGAAAAGGAACTGTAGACAGCTGTAGATGTGTGTACCTGTCTTTCTGTTCATCAGTTCAAGCACAATTCTGTCTCAGGCATTCTCTGTAGTAATTTACTCTTACCAATCATTCTTATGTCTATAGGTATTTTACAGGTCCAAAACCTTTTGTTCTTTCTCTTTTCTTTTTTCTTTTCTTTTCTTTTCTTTTCTTTTCTTTTCTTTTCTTTTCTTTTCTTTTCTTTTCTTTTCTTTTCTTTTCTTTTCTTTTCTTTTCTTTTCTTTTCTTTTCTTTTCTTTTCTTTTCTTTTCTTTTCTTTTCTTTTCTTTTCCTTTCCTTTCCTTTCCTTTCCTTTCCTTTCCTTTCTTTTCTTTTCTTTTTTCTTTTCTTTTCTTTTCTTTTCTTTTCTTTTCTTTTCTTTTCTTTTCTTTTCTTTTCTTTTCTTTTCTTTTCTTTTCTTTTCTTTTCTTTTCTTTTCTTTTCTTTTCTTTTCTTTTCTTTTCTTTTCTTTTTTCTTTTCTTTTCTTTTCTTTTCTTTTCTTTTCTTTTCTTTTCTTTTCTTTTCTTTTCTTTTCTTTTCTTTTCTTTTCTTTTCTTTTTTTTTCTTTTCTTTTTTTTTCTTCTTAGACATGAAACAAGACAACTCCAGATGAGGTTTAGTCTGATTTAGGAAAAAATTTATTCACTGAATGGATGGTTGGGCATTGGATTGCCCAGGGGAGTGGTGATCTGGCATTTGGGGATGTGGCTTGGCAGTGAACAGGGCAGTGCTGGGTAAACAGCTGAACTCAATGAACTTCAAGGTCTTTTTCAACCATAACAATTCTATGATTTGTTTTCCTGGTTCCTGACCAAGAATGGTTGTGGTAGTAGTAGCAGTAGAGGGAATCTTTTATCTCAGTCCTGAAGCCTAGGAGGAGAGGGAGGAAAGGGACAAAACATTGGTAACCAACTTGATTTTCATTAAAGACAAAGACCAGGGGGAATAGAACTTCCAACCTAAAGCAAGCCTTGGAAAATAAATGTCAGATATGACTCTCTATAGTGAGGGATTTTACCATTGCTAGCCACAGCAAAATCCCATATTGATTATAGTCAGTTGCTGGTCTTCTGCAAAGTGTGTGCAAGAGGCACATTGTGGCCTTCCAGTGACAGACATTTGTTAATCAAATAAATAGCAGTGATATTGGTTTTCTCCATGTTCCTTCCTATTGCCATGGCTGTTTGCTGTTCTCCTTTGGATCAGATAAGCACTAATCAAGACTATTAGAGTTAAGCGAATAATTTGCAATGAATAATTTAGCAGATGTATTTGCCTCTTTTCCTGACTATTGAATATTGCTGAGCAGATCATCATCTCCATTAACATATTCATTATTCTAATTTATTCTGAAAATGTACCCCATGAAAGCTTCTGTATACTTGGCACTCAGTATTTCCTCTATGTATGTTGCCTGGCTGTGACTGATCAAACAAATCATGTGATGTTGACACAGTTGCTTGAGTGGGTAAACACTTGAATACAACCTATCAAAAGAATATATAGTAATTTATATTTAATTTGCTTACTTCTTAGAAAATAATTTCCTCCTAAAAATCTACAAAAGAAAAAGTCTGTTTTATCAACCCTCAATAAACTGAAGGGATTTTTGGCTTTGAATGTCGCTTGTGTGTGTGTCTCACCAACCTCAGACAGGAAGTGCAGAATATTCTGCAAAGTCTGGAGACTCTTCTTTTCATGTTATTTTCAACTGCAATGATTCCTCATTGTATGATACACAAGCTGTATTTGTATTATGGTTTTGACCAATCTTCTTTCTGTCTTCTAATGAAGTAAGATCTCACAGTGCACACTGATGGCATTATTTAAATTGATTTGTGTGCATTGTCTTTACAGTCTTGCTGTGGAGGTGTAGAATAACTCTAGAGTGAATGGATATAAGCACTGATAGACTGTGTAAGAGGTATTCCAAAACACAAAGAAAAAATTAATTTATTAATGAACAAAATAAAATTAAAATAAAATGAAACATCTCTGATGCAATCAGTTGACTGTGCCTGTAACTGGTCACCAAATCACAAAGGGTATCATTGAAAGCTATTGCAATCATATGGTTTGAAACTATCCCTAAAATATGCCCCTAAACCTACCTGATCAATTAAAAAAAAAAAAAAAAAAAAAAAAAAAGAAAATATAAACAGAATCCTGTTTTCAGAATCTGGCATTTGCTATAGGTTTGTTACAAAGCTCAAAGCTCTTAATGGATAAATGCAAAGCCAGGATCCAAACCCTTTCTTTGGGCACATAAATATTCTTAAACTACTTCCTGCTGTGGGGATCCAAACAGAGAACTCACTGACTTATCCAGAACCAAACAAGGATGGAGCTGTAGACTTATCACTGGTGAACATGGAGCAGTGGCCACAGCTGAAACAAAATCTTCAGCCTCTTTCTAAGACACAGGGCAGTTTCCTAAAATTGATCCATTTCCTGTAATTGATCCTAAACTGGATCCTAAATTGATCATTTTCCTAAAACTGATCCTAAAATCTGCCAACCATGCCTGCCAAACCAAACTATCCTGAACTGATTTAAAACATATTTAAAAATGCAAATAACACAGTATATTATTTTTCCCAGTTAACATTTTCTGTGAAACAATGCTCATTCCATGCTAGATGATGCCTAAAATACTGATTTTGACATAGTTGTGACCTAACAGAGAGGAAGATCTTGATATTTTCCAAATATTCCAGATGAAATATGTCGTGTCCTGTGATGAAGCTATGTCCTGAATGCACTAGCAATCCTGAAATGAGTCTAGGATCCTGGAAAAACTTATGCTGTCCATGGTGAAATGTTTCAGCCTGACAGGAAGGGTTTCTGCACTCTGAGTTTCTCACAAATCCACCAAAATAGAGAGTGGAGAGCCTGTGGCTGGAGTTTCCAGGGTTGGGTTAGATGGAAAATCTATAGGCTATTTTAAAATATGATATTTCTTCTTCTACGGGTAAGCCTCAAATGCATCATTTGTGTTTCAGGGTGGGGCAATTCCCTCCCCTCTGCCACTGGCCTCCCAAATTCAGAATTTCCTAAGAAATGGGAAGGCCATTTTTGACCTTGTCATTTACAGGCAGCTGACCTCTGTGCTTCTATGCCCACAAACAGACAGTTCCTTCACACGCGAGCAACTCAAACTATTCTGTGGGTTTCACCCCAAGGTGTTAATTCTGCTTTCTCTTAACAGCCCATCATGGTGATCCCAAGACCCACCTTGCTGGGTTTTTGCAGATTTCAGACTTAAGGAGGTTTGTAGAAACATCTTGAATGCTACAGGTCAAAGGGTATATATATCACAAAGAAAACTCATCAAAGAATAACAAGGGTGTTTATCTGGGAAACTGGATATTCTCATACTTTGTGAAGCAATATTTTGAAGTGTTCGAGATATCACATTCCATTCCAATGAAAAAGATTGAGACTCATGGGCTGCACCCATCTCAAACTGACTGTACAATGGTACAATTTATTTCCTTTACAATATACAAAAGCAAGTTCATCGATCTCATTATCCCATACTCCCACACAATTTTCCTTAGCAAAATGGCTGGGAAATGACACCCTAATTTAGACAAACTCTCTGTTACTCTGTCTCCTAGTTCATGGCAAAATGCTCCGTGCAACAGTGAAACTTAGTAATGAGCCATTTAGCTAAGATTTTTAATGGCTCAATCAAGAGTTAAGGCACATCCCAGCACACAGTGGACACTGTGACTCTTCTGTTGGTTTCTTTATGGGCAACCTCCTCCCCTTGCCCAAAAGAAAAAAAAAATTAAAAATGCTGAGACCCCTTTCCTATAGATATGGATCATTCTTAATGTCCCAATAGAATTTGCATACAGACCAATTGAGTTTGTAATAAACATGGTGACTGTGCAGAGCTCTTACTCAGTATCAACCATCACAGTAGTCTACTCCAAGTCCTAACAGGTTGTCAGCTGCACATTTAGGACATGAAATATGATTTTGCAGCTAACTTCATCCCTACTTATTGCAAATACATTTGCTCCAAAAGTTTATACCTACAGACATGTTGCTGTCATTGAAGTAAAAGAGGGTGCCGTCATTTAACCTTTGAGAAAAACGCATGAGAGAAAATACATTCTCATCAGTCTTCAACCAAGCAAATAGACAAGACAATGTAAATAATAATAGGTTTGTCAGTGGCAGCATAAGTGTCCCCAGGTCTTAATAAGGGTTTTTTTAAAATCGAATTTCTTCTGCTAAAATACATGAGAAGAACAAAACCATAATTTACCCTTGTTTTCAGAGGCATTCCATTCATCAGAGCTCAGCCAGTGATGTCAAAAAAATTTCACAATCCTAACCAGTGAGATCACTAAATTGCTATTCGCACTGTGTTACAGTTTCACTTTAATATTCCATCTTTTTCGCTGTGTTTTTTTTTTTTTTGTTTTTTTTTTTTGTTTTTTTGTTTTGCTGAGTTGGTTTTTTTATACTCATACAGGGATAGTGTTAATGCACATCAAAAGGGATTTATTCCATGCTGTATTGAACAGATGGCAGCTAGAGGACTGTGTCAGTAAAAAAGAATGTAGCTGTGGGGTGTGTGCTTGCTGATATTAGCTGGACTAACAGTTCTTAAGCTCCATTATGTGTCCATGTGCTTGAGAATGTTGGTTTATTCTCAGTTCAGCAAATCATTCAGATGTAAGCTAGATGAAACAAATTCCTATCAAAGGGATGCTGAAACTAAAAAGGAGCTGTTTTAGTTGAAATATAACTTTGCTGTCATGTTGGCTCACCTGCACTTAGGTTGATGGTCAACACAGGAAAGCCACACATGCAGACGCATATACACAAGCAAAGATTTCAAAAAGTCTTTTTTTGCTATTTTCAGTAAAGCTTTCTGTTTTCCTTTTTGTGTTTTGGCTTTTTGTTACCACTAACTCTTCTTCCACACTCCAGGCACCTCTCTGCTAAGCAGAGGAACAGATAAGCCAGGACTGCCTAAGACTTCAGATGCTCTCCCTTATGCTACAGTACTTAACTGCTTATTGTCAAAAAAAAAGGGAAGTGCTGTATACACCTCTATATACAAGTGCACAAAAACCTCGACACCTGACAAAAAAGGACAGAGAAACACAGCAGTATGTGAGGGCTGTATAAGACTATACAATCTTACCTTGTATCTTGTCCTAACAATATTACAGTATAAACTTTTGATCACAAAGTTAAAAAGGGCTTAGAGACTATAGAAATCATCCCATTTAAATGAGCCACCTTTAAAAGTATGCACTTTTGATGTAACTCATACAGAGCAAAAATTTATTAAAGCATGTCCATTGTCTGCAGGGACATAAGTTAATGATTCAGCTATCAGTCAATTCTACATTAGGCACCCATTGCCATTCAATTGCCATGCTTTATTTTACATTAACCCATGGCATAATTTTATTCTGTTATTTACACCAGGAAACTTAATAACTGTGAGGCTCTGAACAATCTTCATGCCATGATGGAGAGAGAGCTTACTTTTTTTGTTTTACTGATGCAAATAGAATTTCAGAGGGTAATAGAATCATGGGATGATTTGGGTTGTAAAGGACCATTTATGGTTCAAGTCTCCCTGCCACAGGTAGGGACATCTTTCACTAGATGTCCAGTCTGGCCCTGCACTCTTGCAGTGCAGGGGCACCCACAGCTTCTCTGGGCAACCTGTCCCAGGGTCTCACCATCCCCACAGTAAAGAATTTCTTCCTAATATCTAATCTTACTCTTCAGCTTAAAGCCATTCCCCCCTTCTCCAGTCACTATATGCCCTGGTAAAAAGTCCCTGTCCAGCCTTCTTGTAGACCCCATTTAGTTACTGGAAGGTGCCATGAGTTCTGCCTGAAGCCTTGTCTTCTCCGGGATGAACAGTGCCAACTCTCTCATCCTGGCTTTGTAAAACAGGTGGTCCAGCTCCCTGTTGTCCTCATGGCCTCCTTTGGATTAATTTCAGGGGGTCCATGTCCTTCCTGCGCTGGGACCCCAGATCTGGACACACCCACACTTCAGGTGGGCTCTCACCAGAGCAGAGCAGAGGGGCAGAATCCCCTCCCTGCCTCTGCTTTTGTGCAGCCCAGGACAAGTTTGGCTTGCTGGGCTGTGACACATTGCTTTTTGCAATTGCTGGACTTTCTGCTCATTGCTGAGACATGCTGAACTTCTCATTAACCAACACCCCCAAGCCCTTCTCATTTTTATTTCATTTCCATTAACTGTAGTCCTACAAATGCCTGTCACACTGCAAGCTTACAAAATTCTTTCAAAGTAGAAATTAAAAATCAGAATAACAACAGTAACAACTTTGGCTTTTGAGTGCACCATTCAGCCAGGACTGTCAGACTTTACATGAGTATGGATCCCTTCAGATAGGGTTAATTTTAGGTTGGAACATTGAAAGGCTGGATTGGCACATCTGCAACGTCTGTGTTCATGTAAGAATTTTTTTTGGCAACTTTCTCCATACAAAATTGGTTTTAATCCAAATGCACAATCATATCGTTACACCAAATCACTTGGCTCAGACTCTTTTACCTAGAATTTGCCCCAACTTGCATGCCATACCTACTGTGCACACACTACCTAGTAGAGACAAAAGGAAAAATCTTTCATTTATGCTGCTGTCTAATGGGCCATAAATGGATGTAAGCAATTGAAAGCTTGTTCCACACTAGCAGAATTGCATCCCTGCTTACTAGTTTCATAGCACCTGAACTAACTTGTGGATATTATCACACAGCAGTTCATATTTCAGGGTAAACAATCTTACAATATCCAAAGGTGAATCTTTCACATGATAATCTACCTCTATTGCTGGTACTGCACCAGTCCTCACATGTCCCTGCTGTGAAAGGTTTCTTAGATTCAGTCTTTCTGCAAGCTGCTTCACAATATTTTAGCGAGTCATCTTTACAGGTCCTTTCACCTGCCTAATGGCATGTCTGACATACCCAGTGGCTTCATTCTTATGTGAAATACTTTCTTCTTCATTCTTTGGTGACTCTTAGAGAGAAGGGTTATTAATTTCTGAAAAATCTTCACACTTACCATCTATCTTTCTCACTGAAGAGATTCTACTTTTCTAACATATGGTAATCGACATCTATGGATTTCTAACTTTTATTTCTATTGAGTCATTTTATTTCTCCACAGATCAGCCTATATAAGCAGGGACTTGAAAGGGACATTTTAGTTAATTTTCCTCCTTTAGTTGTTGTTTTTTGTTGGGTTTTTTTTGTGTGTTTAATTTTCATCCCACTCTCATGTTACTCTTAACCGGCTTGTACAATCTGTCTACAAGCCAGGTCCACAACCATTTCAAATCAACAGGACTTTTTAATGAAGGGCAGTAAAATTTACAGCACATTCAAGTAGGAAGTAATATGACTTCATATACAAACTTGCACATGTATTGGAATTCAGGAAAGTAAAATTTCTCTTGCAGGCGTAGCTGGGGTTAGAAAATGTAATTTTAAAAGCTCAGTACTGATATCCATGCTTTTTAACAAGCTGTGTATTTAGCTGGTATAGGTTAGCAAGGATTAACATCTATCTTTTCTGAAGCTATGATGTGTTTCATGACACAATGAATGACCACTATATTTGTTGTACTGTATTTGATCATTTTTCACTACAGACTTCAAACAGGTTGGGCTATCATTGTATGAGAAACTGTGCAAGCACAACAAAAGATAAGCCACACCACACCCTAAGAATTACTTTAGGAAACTGCATTCAAGGTCAAATATATATCTTCCCTAAATTAAGTTGAAAGGTTTCTTTTTATTTGCAGTTCATATGAGCCAGGAATCACTCCTCTTATGCCTGCACAACTAATCCAAAAACATTCTGTAGCAAAAAAGAGATGTGGATGGGTTTTGTTGTTTGCTTTCAATAGCTGCTCTGGAACAAAATACTTGCATATAAGAACTGACAGGATCTCAGAAGAATGTGGAAAGTGTAAAACCCGGTGTTGAGAAAGAGATGCAAAAATAAACTGACAAGTCATGTATTCAATGACTGTGTTACTTGTATATTCAGCCAGAAATGTACAACACTTTCTCGTTCCATTAAAACACTCATATTTGTAGGTGTTTCTACAGACCTTAACCTGTGTGTAGAACCTGAATTCCTAGCTTCATTGTCAAAAGTCTTTTCATATGTTGTCTGAGAAATTAATATATCAGAGTCCTTCAATTATAACAATACAACAGTGCCATCAGGCACTCTTGAGTTCTGTGTTCTGGTAGTGATCATGGTCCGTTCCACCTGCTATGGGAAGAAGTGTGAGAATCAAAGCTACCATAGTTCTTCCTCCTTTTATTTGCTGTCAGCTTACTGATGGAGGGACATGGACCACTGTACAAAACCCTCAGTTCTGCATGGGCATCCTAGTAAACCCATCTTCCTGGGGAATGTGTCTAAGTGTTCAATTTTCATATGGCATACATTATTATTTTTGTCATTTAAGATAACTAGCACGGCTAAGTTCCACTGTTCTTCACACATTATTAGCTTTAAAATAGATTTGTTTGTGTGGTTGTTAATTCTTGTGTTAAACGGGAATCTTCATACCTACAGCCTCCGTGTCATTCAGCATTTCAGAGGCTTCTGTTACATTTTGTATTCAGTTATTCCTCTTTTGTGATAACAAATTCTGGTTCTCAGTCTACTCAAGATGTATTCATATGGAAGTCCTCATCTCTGATTATCTCCTTGATATTATTGAATTCAGTCATGTAGCTTAATATTTTCACATTCCAGGCAGCTTGAAATATTATTTTTACAGCTATACAAACTCATGTACTTTCTTGTATTTGCTTACATGAAAAAGAGATTATTCTAAAACATATAGCAGTGGAAAAAATAATGAAGAAAAAAATAATATTTTGAGTCTATCCTGGAGAAATGTCTTGGAAATTAGCAGTGGCTTAGAATGTCTAATATTTTTACCCAGGTTTATGTCTATGAAAACAATGAGTTGTAAATTTCTACAAAACAATTAATTTAATCAGGAGTCTTCCAAATAGTAGGGAAAGGCTAGTCAGACTAGACTCAGTGGATGTTCAAATATATGTATTGTAACATTATTCTGTGCCAAATTGATCTCATTATCTTCAGTTTGTTCATCCACACAGATATACAGCTGATATCCTCATGGTTATCTGCAGCTGATAACCATTTTACTGTGTGTAAAACAGCAACGCGGGTGTTTGACAGTGATTAGTCTGTGTCCCTTTTTATAAAGCAGACCTAATGCTTTTATATCTGAAAAAAAAAATCTACTTTTTAATGCATTTATCTATAAATACCTTTTGAAACTTGTCATAAAGTAATTTGCTTAAAAGATGGATGATTTGTAAAAATGGTACTGCATATAATTTCTATTTCTTAAATTAAAAAGGTATACTTCAAAATGTTAATTCAGAAAGCTTAATTTTCCTCTCTAATCACATGTTTGCCACATGTATGGCACTGGATGGTCTCATAACCTCCTCACAAACAATAATATAGGTGTCCTTACTAAACCTCATCATTTTTCATGTTTTGTAAACAGAAATATTGAAGCATCTAATCATTGCATTTCTCAAGCCATTAAGGGTGTCAACATGCAAAAGTTAAGATGGCCAGTGAGCTCACATTACGTGATTTCCCCAAGATCAAGCTATCAGCAGAAAAACAAGCACCAGACTTTGCCAGGCGGAGGAAGACACGCGTCTTTTTCCTTTCTAGACACTGTCTCCTACTTGAGACAAAATACATCCTATGCTTTGAACCCTTTCTTGAAAAACTTCAGTCTTCAACTTGCTGACTCCAAATGCACCTGCCCTGATTTTGCATGACTTGAATTTTAGCGCATCTTTGGAAGGACCTTGCTTGTTTTGCTGCACCATGAATCGGATAGGCAGCTGGGGGCAAGAAAACTTTGCCTGTCAAGGGAAAAAAAGATCAATCAAAGATTTAAACATTTAAATGTAGCCAAAGATAAACAAAAAAATGAGTGAAGCCAACTCTAAGTACTGCTTTTTTTGGTGACTGACTTAATGGGATTTCAGCAGGCAATTTAAGATGAACTTCTTTGGAGTCAGTGGGATGCAAATCAGTGGGATCTATGTACAACATGTGGGAGAATGGTGGGCTTGTCTTCCCCACTCACCACTGCCCATGATGGGGCCCTCCTCTCCTGGGGGAGGCTGAACACCTGCCTGCCCATGGGAAGCAGTGAATTGATTCCTTCTTTTGCTTTGCTGATGTGCATGGCTTTGTTTTCCCCGCTAAATTTCCTTTATCTCAGCCTGAGATTTTTCTGGTTTTTACCCTCCCAGTTTTCTCCCTGATTCCACTGGTGATGCAGTGAGCAAGCAGCTGCCTGGGGTGAAACCACAACACACAGGTTCAATCCTAAATAAATTTTGAACCAAGGAGGATTTTATGCAAATGTAATTTGTAAGGATTACATTTTATTGATTATTAATTAAAAGGAACCATGCGAATTTCACAGAAGACTACAGAATTTGTTCTTTCTAGAGTCTCCAGCACCGTATCCAGAGAGGGGACTTTGGCTGTATCTACCACTTTCAACCATAAACACAATTAAATTACATTAATTATATAATTGTATGGTCTAACAAATCTCCTGAAGTAGACTGCACTTATGAGATTAGATTGCTTTAGGAAGCAAGAAGGCAAAAATCCTTTTGAAACACATAAAATTCCAGCTATTGATGGACACCTCCTCTGCATTTTTTGCACACAAAACTCTCATTATCCTATGCCGTGTGTTCTGCAAGAGTATGAATGTAGAAAACTGCATAATCCTGCAACTGTGGAATAACAGCAAGGCATCAACATAATTTTTAATCTATTTCTCTGCAAAACAAAAATGTGTTGTTTGCCACTGTAAGACAAAAACGTAGTGTGGAAAAGCATGAAAAACTAGCAATAAGCCACTATGGACTGAGAACATGTTTATACACTGAAATTCTTAGAGAAAGAAAACCATTGTGCATTGCATTTATTTCACTCTAATATTTGACAAGGGAAAAAAAAAAATATCCTCAGCTGACTTTTGTTTTACTGTTGGTAATAACAATTACAAACTTGACCCTGGTAAACTCTTCACAACATTGCCTTTTTTGTCTAAAACAGGAGTTGTGTGCTGTTTGAAGGCGTGTAAAGGAGGGGCATCCACCCTTGATACACAGCTGACACTTGGGAGCAAAAAAGAGATTCCACTTTGTTGTCTACTCAAGGGCAGGGAGTGGGGAGGGAGCAGGGAGGAGCTGCTTTGTGCCAGGCCAGTGCATTTCTTCTCTCAGAGTCATGGAAGCTAGGGTGTCTCTTGTTTGTGATGGTCATATTCTTCCCTTTGTGTTTTCTAAAATTGTAGCACTTGCACTCAATCTCTTAAGCCTACAGTAGATGTTTCTCCCCTTCCAGCATCTTAATTATACCTTTCAAAGACCAAATCCTTTCTGGAAAACCTTTATTACGTGATATTTTTGCTGTAAAGAAAAAGCTTGTTTGTTGGACAAAAGGGCTTTCTCTTTTCTGTTTGTTTATGATAGGGCAATTAGACTTCACAGGAAGGTTCTCTAATAATTACACAAAGCAAAGGGAAAACCTTAATTAAATTTTAACGATGAGTACAACTGTGCTGATTAGGATAATGTGGTCATTATATCCTAGCACAAGACTTGTTTATATTGTATGCTGCTAGTACTCAGGAAGCTTATCTCAAAGTTTTATTTATCTGAATTTGGTAATCTCTGCTGTTATTAATTACAAACTCTACTAATATTCTCTACACCTCATCACTGATATAAAACATGTTCCTCAAAAAGGCACCATTGCATGAATGATAACAACATTTCTGTAGTACAGGTAATAATTTTCTCATGCAAATTTTAGGAGGTAAGTGATGTAAAGTCAGATATGAGCAAATTAAGTGTCCAAAATGGTGACATGGATGTTGTCTCAAAGTTTTGTTTGTTTCCTTTTGGTAAACTGCCCAGGCACCTTATAAGGTGCGTGGGCTGCAGGACTTGATCTCTTCTTCTGTGACAACATTGTAATGATTTTGAGCCTAGCAGAAGTAATTGGAGCATGGGGAGAGACATTTAGATGCTTAAAGACGTGACTGAGCCTGCAGAGATGCTGTGCATCCTTGATTACACCAAATGTGCAGCACTTTGCATCTACCAATATGTACTACAGTCTGTTGTCCATGTGCCTGGTCACTTTTGGTGCAGAACCTTGTTCAAAGCTTTTTGGTATCCAGGTACACTGTACGTACACAGAGCAGCACCCACATGCTTCCTGCCACCTCTGAGGAGCAGAAGAAAGATTTCTGCCCAGAGTGGAGTTGTGCCATCAAGTAGAAATGTTTTTCTTAACCATCCATCAGCAAGCAGAGTCCCACTGAGGAGAGGGGACAGCCATGGAGATTCTGCATCTCAATAGGGCAGGGTCCTTCACCCATTGCTGAGGAGAGTGGACACCCACCACTGAGAGGCCCTTTGCTCAGGGGTCCCAACACCATTTCTCAAGCTTCAAAAGCACATGCAGTTAGAACTTGAACATTCAGATGTGAGAGGTCAATGCATATTTCTTATTTTCACACCTCTGTGGAAAGAAATTAATGCAAGTGTACACGGTAACTTTAGGGATGGCTGTGGGTAAGAAAGTATAGAGCCATCAGTGCTGTACCAAGGGGCAGGAAATCTGAGGGGCAGAGTCTTAACTTAGGGTCTGCACCTATCCCTTTTGCATCAATATCAAGATAGGACACTATCTCCTTCACCTTCTGTTTCACTTTGGGAGGTTGCATCTGCCCTGGCAGGTAGCTTGGGCAGTGTTTCCTGTATATCCAATGCAAATGATCACTGGCAAGTTTACTGCCATCTTAATACACAAGATGAGTAATGACAGAAGTTATGGCATCATTCAGCATCCACTTTCCTTGTTCTGCCATGTCATCAGAATATCAGTCAGTTCTCAACTGGCTTCACCTTCTCCAAAATTACTTTGCAATGGATCTCCTGCAGAATGCTGCTTGCTGAGGTACATACAAGTTGTGGCCCACCTGGGTAGAGGGCTGTACAACTTTATACCAATGCAAGTGAATTGTAAAATGCATCAGAGATTTATTTGGCTGATGAACTTGTTTGTGTTTTAGGGCGGCTGAAGGGAAATAACTTTGCAGTGTTAATCACTTTCCACAGTCCCTCTCAGTCCCTCATGTAGGATGTGATCTTTAAAGAAAAGAAGTAGGAGTTAGCAGGGACAAAACCAAATAGTTTTGGATGGACAAAATGCTTGGTCTTTGTAATCTATATTTCAGATTTCAGTGAGAAAGGTATGGAGGACCACTTGGGGTCTTTATCAAAGGATGTCTAAAGAAATAATGAAGCGTGAAGAAGTGACACGATCAATAGATTAGCTACAGTTTGCATTTGTTATAATTCTCACTTAATTGCTTGCTTGGGTCAACCCATGGCCTTAATTTCATACTGGTATGTCACCTTTGAACTCTGTTCTGTTAATTTTAATTGTAAACAATGGATGGCCTTTTAAATATTTCCTCCAGTTTTCCTTCATTTCTGTCACAACTGAGCCTATGTCTCCCTGACATATTATAAAAGGAAATGTTTTTTCCCTGTTGTGCCTGGAGACTTATTCTAAGTCAAAAATTCAGAAGTTTCTAATGCCCTAGGTTTAACAGTGGCCCTAGAAGAATCACCGCTACTTACAATAAGCAGGAAAGGTGACTCACCAAGTGTGGAAGTGGTTTAACACACCTGTGAGCACACACACACCCTATGTCCAAAATATTTCAAAACACTGTGACAGAAATGCTCTCCACAGTACAGCAAATCCTGTAGAATTTGTGGATTAGGGTTTTTTAATATTACGCACTGACCTTAAAGAATAATATTGTACTGATAATGTCCTTCAGCTTAATACAAGCTAGGAACAGATCTTTCTATCCATTGGGTAACATTTACATTCATTCCCCTGTATGTCATACAGAGCCATTAATCATTCCAGCAGCCTCTCTACCTCATAGGAGATGTAGGGTAATGATAATGTTTTATGTGTGTAATTAATCCTGCAGCAGATGTGTAGTTTCCAAGACTACTGCCATTAGAGTATTGACAGGATTCAGAACAAATATTCAGGCACCAGCTTAGTAATGATTTTAATATGATAATATCCGGTTACTCATAAATACAGAATAGTCGGACCTTAAGTTTTACATAAGTGTTGTTATTTGTTAAGGCTTTCAGAGAACTAGTGAAGAGGATTTTTTATTCCTGATGCTGCTGTTAAACAAACAGCACACAATTAACATATCAGCTGGGTGTGCATAATTCCTCAATTCTCCATCACACAGTGGAAGTCACCATTTGTGAAGTGAGAGAGGTAATTTATAATGAAAATAAAGGTTATCCAGGGAAAACAAATGATGCCAAACAAGCTGCATATACTTTTAGAGATTTGCTTTTAATATTATTCTACCTTTCATTCCTGCTAAAAAGATTTCCTTAGCTGGTTTCTTGGCAAAGTGACAAATTCAATTACACATCATAATAAAATCGAGGGAAGTAAAATAATCCTCTAATTTTTTTTCACAAGGCAAAACCTTTGCAATGTATATAGATCTTCAGTTGAGGAAGGACAGGACTACTATTCCCACATCATTTTACATTTTTACCTCATCAAGTTTTCAGTTTTTTGTTACTGTATTATTCCTCATTTTGCCAGGAGATGGGTGGACATGTGAGCCCCTCAAATTTGAAGTCTACATTTTATATGGTTTCTCCCACTACTAAAAAAAAAAAAAAAAGTACCTTCTGAAATGCATACAAGTGTGAACTGGTGGCAACTCTTCCTAAATTCAAATCACATAACAAACAAGTAGTTAATGTGTCTCCTTATAGAGTGGAGAAAAATGTTTTGTAATTAGTTTTGACCAATTTAATTCTACGTTTTGATGGAATTAATGAATGTATTAACCAATAGCCCTCAAACTGGCAGACCTCTGTCAGACTTGCTCCTCAGAAATAAATGTGGACCAATATAAGAAAGATTTTACCTTTACTAGCTTCACAGTGTGGCTATTAAAAATGATACTATTTTTAAATGATAAAATTCTATTCTCTCTACTTCACAGTTGTGGAAACTGCAGAGTGGGGGGCAATGTAGGTTTTCAGACTTTGCTTTCCACTCCTCTGTTCCAGATGAACAAAAGAGATGGAGGACATCAACAACTTGTGTTCAGGATAGGACTTGGGGAAGAGGACTACTCACTGGAGAAAATTCCAAGAAGCTCTTGTGGATTGTGAACATTGCCTGGCCACTACTTTTACCTGTGCACCACTTTTCAAACATGGAACTGAAAACACCCAGACATTCTACAGGACCTGCTGCTCATGTGCCACACGTGGCAAACTCTGGTGGAGGAAGAATTCCAGCCCCGCTGTGAGCTATCTCCACGTCTGCTCTCCGCAGCGCAGCCATGACTCCCTTCAGAGTTCCTGCTTCTCAGCTCCTCCACGGCCTGAAAAGCACTGCACACTGCGCCTTGCTGCAGCTGGGATGTTTCCACATCTTGCTCTGTGTCTCCCCATCACTAACTCACACGCAGAGAGAGAGAAAGGGCGAGTGCCTCTGTGGGCAAGGGTGAGACTCAACTGCACACATGGCAACAACCCCCCCAAAAAACATCCCTGTGACCTTGGTGGCTGAGTGCTTTGGGTCTGCGTAGGAAACACAGCTTTGGTAGGGTTTCAATTAATTTTAATCATCCCCTCTCGCTGCTCTGCGTGAGGACATTTTGACCTATTTACTTGTAATGGTCTCTAAGCTATTTTGCAGGAGTAGAAACTGGATTGTTGATGTTATTCACAGACTCTACTCAAAATGAAGGTGGTCTCAGCAGAAGGTGGTCTCTTGATGGCCTCTCCAAAAACAGGATATCCATCCAGGAGACATATACAGCAAGCTTCATCATCTCTGTTAGATATTCTTATGGACTATCTGATACTTACCTTCCTTGATCCACAGATTGAAGGAGGATTTTTAAGTTTGACATGTTTCTCGGCAGAAGCAGTAACTACAATGTGATTTCCAATATGCTGAAATACTATTACTACTACTACTACTACTACTACTAAAGTTCACATCACCTAAAAGCATGTTTTATGGAGAATTTAGATTAGCAAAAAGTTGTATACTTTGGAGTGTATTTATTTATTACTGTTTGATTATCTTTTCTTTACATAAAGCAAGAGTCACTCCATATTTCAGGGTTTTTTTCTCACATAACCTATAAGTTCTCTGTGTATATTGAATTGTTGTTAACAGCATAACTAACTGTAAGAGCTTTTTAATATTAAAATGGTGAAAGAAAAGATAATAAACATGCTGTCAGAAATGTTTAGAACGCCTGAATTCTGTGATTAATATCTGTGAATCTGTGAGTAGCTGCTTGCCAATTTGTCCCAATTAAAATGTGAAAAAAGGTTATTCATTATAAATAGCACAATTATTATGTACACTGCTCCTTTCTCTCTCCCTTTTCTTTTTTTTTTTCTTTTTTTTTTTTTTTAGGTTAGAATGAAGCTAGCTTCTTCATTAAAGAAACTGAATGTAGCAAGGTTGGAGTTGGTGCCATACTTTATCCTATGTAAGTCATTTTGTATAGAACAAACAAATGAAAATGCACAAACCAAAATACTAGCTCCATGTTCTGTCTTTACTCATGTAAGGAAATAATAAGGATGGCAACTGGTCAAATCAAGCATCTGTCCAACAAGCAGAGTTAGCATGAGGTGCTTCAGAGCAGGATACAGCAAATTTTAGCACCTTAGACCTTGCTTCTGGCAATTCATGGACTGGAGACTCTCATTGGAAGCTGAATCAAAATCCACCTTTTTAATAGTCACTGAGTAACCTAGTTCTGTGATTTTGTTCAAATCTCTCCTTGAATTCCCTTATGCTCAAGGCTTCCACAGTTCTCTGCAGCAATTAATAGGACAATGTTACTTATAATGGTATAGAGAAGTAATTTTTATTTCTCCTAAAGTTATTGCCTAGGATTTCCATTAAATGCTTCCTGTTCCTGGTATTACCAGAAAAGTAAGGAAGCATTTCCTTTTAGCATTTTCAGTGCTGTTTATTATGTTACAGATGCCGGTTCATCTCATTGCTCCAGACTTGTCTCTTATCCCAGAGAACCTTCCAAGTCAATTAAATTTCTGTGTTTAGAAATAGCTCCATGTGCCTAAGAATCCCTGGCGACTTTTTCTGTGAAACCTCCTCAGACAAGGTGACCATATATATATTTAGGAATCAAGATTGGTGTTTTTAAGTGTATTCAAGGATTTATACAGTAGCATAATGCAATTTTTTGTTTTGCTCTCAGCTCTTCATATGCAAGCATTCCTTTTGCCCAGTTGGTGGTTCATCATGTTCATGTTCTGATTTGTTTTGGAAGTGTTGAGCTAATGCTGGCAGCAAGGCTAGAGCAACAGGGAAGGACTGCATGAGTGGAATGTTCACCTTCCCAACACTTGGGAGATGCCTAAGGGAACATCCGAGTGCCCGAGTTCCATCAGCTCCTTGGAGTTTTCCCGGGATAGCAGTGTCAGTAAAGCCAAATCCACAAAGGGGCTGTAAGTCTGCAATACGTGATGAATAGTGGAAGAAGCCAGGAATGAAAATAAGGCACAGAAACCAAGCACCAATCTAGATCCAGGCCATTTCAAGGTAGTTCAGCTCAGTAATTTGCTCCTCTTTCTGCCCCTGGACTTGCCAAAAGCAGGTTTCATTGATGATTCAGCCTACGCTGTTCTGTAGAATCGTGTCATGCAGATTGAACCAAGCACTAGCCTTTAGTATTTTCTCCTTTGTGAAAAAATAAAAATAATCCATTTTGTTTCTCTGTCATGGTTTTTATCTTTCTTTTCCACATCAATCATGTACTAGTTCCACAAGCTTTCTAGACAGGTTTCTGATGCACTTAAAAGGCAAGAAAAAGCTTTTTTTTTTTTGGTTTGATAACTTACTTTTCAAAATATTTTCTAGCTTTTTGTTTTGGCTTCAGATTTGTCTTGTCAGGGTTAAGAATATTTTCTGGTTTTTTAACATATTTCTTCTATACTCTTTTTATGAAGGATATATTTTTAACTGCCTCTCTTATAACTTCCGCTTTTACTTGTGAAAAAATATTTTAAAAATATAATTTTAAAAAAGTGGGATGTGTCCCTGCCCATGGTGGGAGGTTGGAACTCAATGAACCTTTCCAACCCAAAACATTCTGTGGTACTTTGGAGGAAGAACAGTGTGGGGTTTAGTAATTGTAGTGTTCCTGAAAGCATGGGAATGGGGACACTGCAACTTTTCTTTTCTCTAGCTTGAAACTCTAAATAGTTCTACTGGCTGACTTAGTTTTAAGAGTTTTTTAGTCTTGATGTTGCTTGACCCAAAAGCATACAGTTAGCTGCTCTTTATGGTCAAAGTATGCTTTAGACCATACACAGTCTAAAAATGAAAAAGAGAACCCTAGAGAGGCAGGTGAAAATAAACTTGAATTTAGTGAGGGCTCTCTGACAAATAGCCAAGACAAGAAGTTAGATAAATATAGGGGACTATCACTAGTTTTTGTTCTTAATTTTAGCACAGAAGGAAATGTTACAAATCAAGTATGATTTCTTTCAAAACAAGAGCATGCAACGAAAATAGTACTAGTGGTAATAATAATGCAAAAATAGAATATTCATTTTTCAGTTCAGGCCAAGAAATACACTACATAAGTAGATCTGTTTTCCTCCAGCAGATACGGTACACCTTTTTTTTTATGCAGTTTGCCAGCATACACTGACTACTGGGTTATTACTACTACTGTTACTGATTGCATGACATGGTTTATTTGGAATCCATCCTCACATTTTTGCCATACACACTTGCAAGTCCTATCAATCATTTCCAACATGAAAGACACATTGTCTAACTCTGCCCAGCTGCTCAGATTTTCATGTTACTAATTTGAATTATTTACAGTGCATGAGCTTACCCTAGGAACCATGCAATGCAGTATATTGTTTCCCTCTTGGCAGTGTTATAGCTGTGAGAGGAGCTACTGTAATTTTTGAAAATTGACGTAGTATCTGTTTATGATGTCTTGTTAGCACATGCTGAACCCCTTCACACTATCACCTGCTTTTAAACTGGATACCATGAGCTGTGGAGAATTGTTGACTGTTGTAGCATGTGACATGCATCCTCTCTCCCAGGAGAGTAGGGCCAGAGAGAAATGCCCAAGCAATTCCATGCTGCTAAGCAGGTCTCAGATTTGCTTTGTGAAAATCCCTGTCGTGCACTAAACCTTGCATTGAATAAACTGTGAGTGAAAATGGCTTTGTTATGCTTTCAGGCTTCTGGCATCTCTCACCAAAATCTGTGGAGCTAAGGCAAAGTGGCTCTCCAGTTTTAGGGACATCTCCTACTGCTGACCAAGTAGCAGTGGCAGAAGTAGTGTTGTCTCACAGACCAAATTTTTATCGCTGCATTATCCACTGTTTCTGAGAGCAGATGCTTGTTGATTTGTGCCAAAATGCACTACATTCAAGCCCATGACATCCATATGAAACAGTGTAACCCACAGTTAATCCACTACACTGTGTGGTCACCTCTTTCTTGTGCTTTGAAGGGTCTCATTGTGTATGAGAACAAAATATTAGATAATGCTGCTTTAACAGCAACTGCAATGTAATTAAACCCCTGTCACAGTGACAATCTACGAAAAACTGTCTTACAGAGGGAAGGGGGGAAAAGTACTGGCCTTTTTTTTCCTAGTGAAAGCTGATGTGGGACTTATATCAGTGAAACTCATTGTGTTAACATGTGGAGTAGCTTTTGCATCCATATTAATGTAACTGAATTTATAGAAACTGACTGCATCTGGTTAAACTTGGACAAGGCCTAGAGGAAATACCTTTGAATTATTTATTTTTCTTCATCTTTCATTTTAGCATTTCAGCAAATATCTCACATCTTTGTGTTTAGAAAATAATTTTGCACGGCAAACAAAAAAACCAGTGTATGCAATACAATTGCTTAAAATGAGTCATTTGGGGGTTGATCCAAAGTCCTTTGAAGTCAATGAGAGGCTGCCATTGACATCAGTACCTTTTGAATCAGATCCTCCAAGGGACAGATATAATAAAAGCTGAAGACAGACAATAAGGTAAAGCTAAAAGGTAGATAAAAGGAGATGAAAGGGGAGAAAATTGCCACACACCCAGTTTCATACCACTTCCAGTAAATCCATTAGGATATTTAACCACCTAAGATAAATAAGTTTCTCTTTACCACGGTCTATTAAGTGATAGGGAGAATAAACACACAATATCACAGATTTTCCACCAATGCAGGCTACCAAATCATGTCCAAGAGTAATGTCCAAAAAATGCTGCACTTAGAGAGGCTGTCATTGATTTACAAGACTACAGGCTGCAGTGGAGCACATATGAGACACTCAGAGTCTTCCCATGGGTGGGGCTTTCTTCATCACCTCTCTTCACCCAGGCAGTGCAATGCCAAAGAGCTATAACACACCACAACTCAAATGCCTTTTCAAATATTATTCTCTTTTCATGGCTAGGTCTTTTCTTCTTGAAAGAGCCTTCTTCCAAATACTATCTTTAAGTACATTTTGTTTGTTTGTTTATTTGGGTTTTTTGGTAGAAACCATGGTCTTTCATTTGCACCCCTCTTCAGCATCTATTCTTCATCACTGTGTTTCAAGTATGCATTTTTCAGTTGGAACAAGCTGAAATTTAAGCAAACATAAAATAATTTCTCCAGCTGTAGATGGCATTTTTAAATATTAATATGCATTTATGGAAATACATGCTGGTGAAAGGAATCTCATTAATATCAAGACAATCTCCATCAATGTAGTTTTGAGACACTGTTTTCTGAGTTATATTTTTATAACATGCACGCTTCCTGAAGGTCTTGCCTGCATTTTCTTGCTGTATATACATAGTCCAGCTGGGAAGAAATATGAGTGCCTCTGGCTGAAGGCAAAATCAAATACTAGGCCTTCATGTATCTTTGAATTTATAATAAACAATCCCACATGGAGAGCAACAGTCAAATACATGCAGATAGCTTTGATTATCTGATTCATTTAAATGCTCTTAATGTTCATATTTGTATCAACCTTGAACTTCATATCCAGCTCCTAAAAAACACTCCTATTTTACTTTCTTAGCAATATACCTTAAATGCCTTTCTACTGAGCCAATAAATATTTAACACTTGTGTCTTTCATTAGATCTTTCTAATAGCTCTTTCAGAATTTTCAAATTTGAGTGTAAGTAACAGAACACAATCAGCTAGTTATGGTATGTTATAATCTGAGTAATGTGAGGTCAGGTTTATTTTGAAAGCTCACAATCTAGACTTTACTTTCATGATTTATTACATCACAGCTGCAAAAATTTGGCATTAAGCAGGACTAGGACTACTTTGCACAGTGCCCTGTGAACACATGTACCTGAAATAAATGAAATGACAAACACCTTCCCGGAGCAGTGCTAAATACTGGTGAAGATTTAGAGAGCAGAAGCACTGACCTATTTAGGACTGTCTGCTGGGGGACTGGGCAGGCTTCCCATCCCCACGTCCTTAGATGGAAAGAAAGAATTTGACAGTGCCATATTGAAGTATTTAATATTTCTGAAAGGTTTATAATTTTAATCTCACCCTTATCAAGGCACTCTAAGCAAAGGGAAATGGTATCAATCAACCAAGACTTTATTTTTGTGGATCGAGTTCCAGACAATCTGGTCTGTGGTAACTAAAATTATCAGTAAGGGTCAAGTAATGCCTATGGTAAATTTGGTAAACCTACAAGTGTAGGAGCATCACTTTTGTTTATACATAACCACAGAACCCCATATTTTTAGGGAAGATTTAACTGATTAATCAAGGGAACCCACACAGGTGAGGAGGAGCATGAATTAATGTAATTAAATATTTATGCAAATGAAAAATCTTTGGTCTTGTTCCAAAGACTTAATGAACATGCTGAAAATTTTTACTCTGGTCTAAAGGTGCAAAACATGTGGGTTGAATTTTTTCCTTTACTATGAGTTTTACTTTAAAGGAGTTTCAACTTGTACGGTAAAACTAGTTAAGTGGATAAGATTTCCTTTTAAATTTCTTGTAGTTTATACCTACCTTCAGTTATCAAAGCTAAAATTTACAAAGTACGGTCTTATTTTCTGAATCCTAAGAATTCTGACAGAAACTCATACTGATAAGAATTAAAAATCATATTGACTTATTAAAAATGAATAAACTGTTTTTCATTGTTCTTCTTGAACAAATAAATATGTATATAACCCTTATTCTCTTAGAATATACTTTCTTAGCAGCATTTATAGATTATATATCAAAGATATAGTCAAATGAAGGAAGAAATAAAATAATATTTGGTCATCTTTTCTGTCTGTGACACTATCTACAAAGGCTTCAACAGATGAAAACTCATTATTGTGCTAAAAGACATCAAGTCAACATCATGAGCAGGGCAATGCGCATTGCAATAAAAGGGGACTTTTGAGATGCATGTTCAGTAATTTTTGGAATATTCTGGCTTTTGTCGTGTGCTGATTTTGGCTGGAATAGAATTAACTTTCCTTCACAGCGGCCGGTAGGGGCTGTGTTTTGCATTTGTGCTGAGCACAGGGTTGATAACACAGAGATGTTTTTGTTGTTGCTCAGCAGGGCTTACACAGAGCCAAGGCCTTTTCTGCTGTTTGTGCTGCCACACTGGTGAGAAGTTGGGGGTTCATGAGAGGCTGGGAGGAGACACAGCTGGGACAGGTGACCCAAACTGACCAAAGGGATTTGCAGACCCTGTGACATCATGCTCAGTACGTAAAGCTGAGGGGAAGAAATGGCATTTGTCTTCCCAAGTAAGTGTTATGTATGATGGGGCTCTGCTCTCTTGTAGACAGTTGGACACCTGCCTGTCAATGGGAAGCGGTAAATTCATTCTTTATTTTAATTTGTTTGTGTACATGGTTTTTGTTTTTCCTATTAAACTGTCTTTATCTCAATCCATAAATTTTCCAGCTTCCAGACCTCTCCCCAGTCCTGCTGGTGAGCGAGCAGCTGGCTGGAGCTTGGCTGCTGGCTGGGGTTGGACCATGACATATCATTAGACAATAATGGCTTCTTTTGGTGGGGTTGGTTTGGGATTTTTTGCATGAATGGCTTTGGTTTTCTGAGATCAACCAAGTACGTGATGTAACTTTACCATGCTGGAGTTGTGCAGTCTGTTATTTGCTGCTTTTTATTTTTTATGCTGAGCATGATTTTCTTTATGGCAAAGAAATAATTATAGAGTTGTCATTGTATTCCAACACCTTTCAGAAACTATAAGAGGTAGACAGAGTAAATCTGGACTTTTCAAAACAGCAATAGCAGCTGAATGAAAATTATTATAAGGTTCACTCACATGACAGCTACTAGATAAGAAATGGTCTGAGTGCCAGAACTCCCCCCTACGAATGTTTAGCAACTGCTAAGGAATTATAGTGATGCTTCTTAAAAGCTTTTCCATGATATTACATTTGAAACCAAGATATTATAGTGTCAAAATGTGAGGAAAATACTGCTCTTCAGATGCTAAAGCTCTGCGTCCCCAGTGACCACATATTTGTCATCTCAGGACAGCCAAGCATTCCCCACAGCAGAGGCCAAGTGGCACCGTGAGCTGGGAGACCAGAGGCCATCTGCCTGCTGTGAGGAGGGCTCAGCAGTGTCTCTGGATGTCTCTGCTCATGACCCAGAACCTTCTGCGTGTTCTTCTGGCCCACATGACGGGGAGCAAGCCCAGCCTGAAGGTGCTGAGCTTCTGGAATGAACCTCATATGCTTGCATGGCAGGGAAGTGATAAAGGGAGGTCACACGTATTCCTGTTGGATCAGGCTGCTCAGGGCCAAGACCAACTGGTTTTAACTCAGTTCCCTCCAGCTCTGACAGCATGCTGAATGCTGCAGCCCACTGACCACCTTGTTGGGCCCATGTCTGTCACACTCTGAGGAACCAAAATAAGACAAGACCACACACATTCCAGGTGTGGTCTCACAAGTGGAACCCCACAAGTGAAACACCTACCCAGCAGCCTCAATCCCACTTTCTTCTTCCACAATGATGGAACTGCTGACAAGTTTGGGCATGAGATCCACTGCCTACATGTTAAGAGATGCCTCATGTGTCTGAGATATCCATTAGCTTTGTGCATGGGTGAAGTCAGAGTTCGGGAATCCTGTGGCTTTCTGGAAAACCATGCCCCTGACATCCTTGTGCAGGCAGCTGAGTCTGTCCATCAGTGTCCATCAGTTGTAGAAGGACACTCTAGGAGATACTTGAATCCTGAATATCGGGAGATATCCTAACAACTTGCTTTGTCTCTTTCAAGGCAAAGGTGATGGCCTCAAAAAAGTCATCCTGTGGCACATACCTGGCCACCCACTTGATTTAGCACATGCCTTTATCTGTGATTTTTATCAGTCCCTCCACCCTAAACCCTCCTCACCTGCACAAACTTCACTGCTAGTCCATTCTATATTTGTCCTCCCTACCATGAACACCAAAATGTCATGATTTACAGTCCTGGTTTACAGCTATGCCAAATAGCTGTACTTAGCATAGGGTATGTGGGGGGGGGGGTATGTTGAGTGTTTCTTCATATATTTCTGAGGCATAAAACCGCCAGGAGGAAACAGAGAAGGGAAATTTGCAGGTAGAGTAATAAAGGAGGAAAAGACATGCTGTAATTCCACCGATTCCATTGAATTTAAAAGCAGAGCAGAAATTTAGGATAATAAAGCTCCTAGAACTTGTGTGAAAATTGGGAGCTGAGTAGAGGACAGAAGCACCCCCAGAGCCTGTGCAGAAGAAGGGGAAGAGTGGCTGCTCCCATCACAGCAGCGCTGCCTGCCCAGCAGCCAGCCTTGCTCCCCTTGCAGTGGGGCCAGCACAAGGGTAGAGAGGCAGGACTGACTGTGTGAGCGGCACTGTGCAGGATAAAGCATGCTGCTCTGTGGAAAAATGGGTTTCATTAGCTCTCCTATTCAGCAAAAACTATTTTTTATGAAGAGCGCTAGCAAATCACCAGTAAGCTCATGGAACTAGCAATAAGGTGGTACTTGATTATTCTATTTGTCTAAACACCTTCACCTCTAGCCCTTCTGTTTCCTGCCAGTTTAGACTGATGCTTTTAGGGGCAGAACTTATCAGGCTGCAGGATCTTCACAATTATTAGGAATGTTTTCCTCGACAACTGTTCCTATTAATCATGAAAGTCCCACGTCTTGACTCAAAATATATATACTGCTCAGTACAGCTGACTGATTTGGAGCCCAAAATAACCCAGATGAGTAGGTGAACTGTCAAAACTGGCTCAGCACCACAGATGTGTCAAACAACAAACTGAATAACAACGTGAAGAGAAACCAATAAGGTATTAACACAGGGGCTGACAGCAGGTGTTGGACCTCAAAACTGGCTACCTACAAATAAAATCTATGTAATGTTTGGAACAGCAGTAAGCTAAAACAATTTAGAGATCAGTCCAGTAGTTTAGTTTTGGTTTGGGGTTTTTGTGGCAGAGAGGACATAGCTCACACCAAGCTCTGGAAAAAACTGGAGACTGTAGTTCTTTGTTTATGCAGACATATAGCAAATGCCAAAGCTCATTTTCCAAGTAATCTCTAGACTGTTTTCATCTGGTCCTTCTAAAACTCAAGCATAATCTCCTCCTGAGCCCAGTGAGACTTAGGGGGAAGGACATTTCTCCATTTCCTTGTTCCCTGACTTGGCTTCGGAAAAATCTTCTCATGGCATACACAATGGAGATATCACACTATGCTTGTTTGGCTTTCTGACAACACTGAAACAGACACTCCTCTTTTCCTGATCAATGGTACTCGCCTCCAAGCAAGCTGTATTGCACCGTGAGCTGGTCTCTGCTGTAAAAATGCACACATGATGTATATAGATGCACACACATACATTCGTTTATATTCCCAGCACAGCAGATGGAATAATTCTGCACCACGTATATTTTTGTGCTGTTAAGGTGCACTGTTGCTTTGCAAGCAAAACAGTAGATCTTTCATTTGCCAGTGACATTCCACAAAGTGCTTATAATTCAGTGTTAGCTTATCAGCCGTCCAATCTCCCACTCCAGGGAATGTGTCAACCATCAAAAGGAGTGGAGGAGGTGTGCTGAATCTTAATGGCTTCTATTTCATCAGACTCACTTTCTTAAGGGCATTTAATCAATGAGGACAAGTAGTAGGCAGATTTTTAAATAAATGTGTCACTTTAGGTTAATCCGCAGTACAGTTGAATGTATTTGTTTATGTGATTCCCTGAATATGTTCCTCTGCTGCTCAGCTGAATTGATAATCTGTAAATCAAAACATGTTACAAGTAGTTTTAAACTAGCCCTTGAGCAATGACTTCATTTGACCTACTGGTATCTAAACCATTCAGAAGTTTCAGATCCAAGGCTGTTTAATGTCAGTTTTGTGTTCAGCACAGTTTCAAGTAAGCTTTTAGTTCAGTGAATCCAAATTGGGTTTTGGTCATTGCAGGCTTATAGGAATATTTTTGTATAGGGTTTTTATTTTTTAATGTGGCAGGTTTTTCTTTTTTTTCTTTCTTTTGTTTTTTTCTTTTCCTTTTGTGAAGCAGTCTTTGGGGAAAAAGAAGATCACAACTATTTGCAATATTTAAGCATTGCCTTGTTATTACTCATCGGTCTCATACAGCAGTTAATGCAACTGTACAATAGGATAAAGCAAATAACATTTAGAGGCATATTTACTATTTTTTAAAAAGCAGTGAAAACAGAAAACCAGATAAAATTGATCAGATAGGTATGTAGATAAATTAATTTGTACACACGCAGGTGATAAGCAGCTACCCATGAGTTCTGATTTATGATGTTAACTCCCTGCTAATTAAAGCACTGAAACCGTTTATCCTTCTCACTCGCATATGAGACAAAGATTAGCAAAAAATTAATGCAGGGAAAAAGGATCATGCATTAGCCTACATTAATCCTGTTTAGTCTATTGTAAAACAGATCTAAATTACAATTATAGCAATACATACCAGTGTTCAGAGAGGTAAACTGGCATACTAGTGGGGAAAAAAGCTAGCCCATGTCTACTTCAGACTTTCACTGATGCAAAACATTGGCAAGGCTGCTTTGATTTGCACTGATATGAGCAAGATTATAATCAAGCCTAACAGCTAGACTGTATGCAATTTGTGCTACTCAGCTGTGATAACATATAAGGCCTGAATGTGCAGACAAAATCCCTGTGGAGACCAATGCAAACTTCACCCACACGATGACCACAGGGCTGTACTGTAATAGTGCAGAAATTATTCTGTGCTTTAGCAGAAAACTTGGACTTACAGCCATTTATGGAGGTCTTTTGCAGAAATACTCTGTAGATCAAAGTGTCTGACATTGCAAAGGACATCTGTGATTATGAGAGGCTGCTTGTGTTATGTAATATAAATCATTTGAGCATGGGCATCCAACCAGAATATGACTTTCCAGTTCATGTGAGGAGTAATTAGATCTGTGAGAATACACCATGTGCACAGTAGTGAAATGAAATAAAATAAAATGCATCGATGGATCTCACAGACAAAACAAGAAATAGGGCTGAGGAAGTGTTACAGGTGCTCTCAGCAATGTTTTCATGATTTCAAGAGTGATTTTTACATGACCTTAACCTTCACAAATTCTCTGTTTCAAAACTATGGAGCACTAGCTTATAAACACGTATATAATGAGTATTTTCATATCTGTATTTAACTACCAATTTGAATCCCAATTTCCCTTTTCTCCATTCAAGTTAAATTAAACTAATTCCTGTGCATTCTACTAGTAATATACATTTAGCTTCCTGAGGCTGCAATCTATTTTACTTTCCTACCTTGCAGAAGGGTTTGAAGACCCCAGGTAAAAAACACTGCATCACTTAGGGAAGGATCTTTAATATGGATCTGAATGCCATGTAAATCAAACCATTCTGTAAACTATGTTCTAACCTCTTTAAACACATCTCCATGTTAGCTTTAACATCATTATGTCCCATTGTGATGAAAATGGACTTTCTGTATCCTGTGATAATGAAAATAGCCACTTTATGCAGTTTCTGTCTGCAATTATCCAGGCTTTTCTCAGACTCTAGAGGAATCTAAGCTAATTGCTTTGGGACTTTTGCTACATTTCCATAAATTCTTTGTTAATTTTTCATGAGAAACTGTTATTGCAGTTGGCCTTAAAGTTTCCATTGTATTCAATAATGTAAAGAAGTCATTACGAAAACATAACCAATTCACTAGTGCCTCCATCAAAGCTCACTCTTTTATCTACATGTATTCTCAGGTGAGACTGAATGACTCATCCAAACCCTTCAATGGTGCTTTTTTTTTATATATATTTTGATACACACTTTTCTTCATTTGAGTTTACTCAAAGCAAATTTAAAAGTGGTTCTATGTGGTGCATAATCTTGCCATTATGGGACCTGAACTGAGTTTGTTTTATCTCAAGGCAAACTTCTCAATGCAAAAAAGCAGCAGATTTGCATTCATTTTGGTGGCATCATGCCAGTTTACACTCCCTACAGCACCAGCCTGAATGAGATTTGTGCTATGACAAAAACAGCAGTGCAGGCTGCTGAGATGCCACTTCAAAAATAAATCATATGAAACCTGCTTGTCCCCCTCTGAACCCTGAAAAACACTAATAGCAATGAAAGCACCAATGCATTTTAAGAGCTTATTGAATGTTACTGATTTTCACTTTTAGCTCTTTCTGTTGTGATCATAAAATACTGTCATTTTTGTAATCAGATACATCACAGTGCCAGCTCTGAAGCTGCTAAGGCAATCTGCAGTGCAAGACACATTTTCACAATTATTTTCTCTTGAATGCTGCAACAGAAGAATACATAAACTACTGAGAAACAAAAGAAAAGTACCAGTGTGGAAAAAAAAATCACACTGAAAATTATGATCGGCCAGTATTTTTCTAATTAAAGAACCCTGCTTAGAGATATGGTTTATGGAAAGCACAGGTTTTGCTGACATCAATAGAAGCCATTATAGATTAGAACTGAATCATTTAATGACCTATCTTTCTCAAAGGTCCTCTAAGGTCTGCTTGCTGAAAAAGGCAAGGGATTGTAAGCAAACCTCAGAAATCTCTAAGGTTTGACTCAGAAACATGCTCAGAAATCCCACCACTTATCCTAAGCCTTTCTAAACCTCCTTTGTGTGGTAATGAAGCAGATGATCATTGCATGATTGGATCCCTTATTCTTTTTTAGGTAGGTGGTCTAAAAGGAAAGAAAACCAATATTACTTGTGATATTTATCTTAATATTAAATGAATATTTCTTAAATAAGTAAAATGTTAGTGCATTTTTGCTTTTTCACCAAAAAGATAAAGCTAGCTTAAATCTTGGCCACAGATTAGGTTTTTCACATTTGTTACTGATTTTCTAATGCTGGAGACTAGCAACTCAAGACCTGTGCCTTTCCCATACTTCCCAGGAGGTGAGGTGCTTTATTCTCCAAGGAAGTGGCAGTTGTGACCAGGAATATTGACAGCATATGGCACCACTCAGGATGCCTGAAGTGGATGGCATGTTGCACTGGAGGGAGATTTACTCTGCTGCAGCTCTGGTTGTGCGTGCTCCTGAGCAGGCACATTCCCAGCCTCTCTCCAACGGTGGTTTTACTTTTTTTTTACTTTTTTACTTTACTTTTTTTTTTGCTTTTCAAGTATATGCTTCCACTGATGCTAATAATGAGACAAGTAAAAGAAGTTGTACAGTAGCTACTAGAATGAGATTTTGCCTTATAAAGAATCTCAGCTACTGGGGTTTTCATTACTCTAGCAATACCAAAAATAGTGAGTGGTATTAGGATGCTAAGCCTGCCATGTATATGTTTCAAAACACTTTACTGCTTCACCATCTCTACTTTATCCAGAGCACTGGATACATAATTTTTTTCCCCAAGAGGTACATCCACTGTCTCCACTGGTTTTCTTGCATACAAAATTTGGTTTGCTTTGAAAGATAGAAATGATTGAAAGGTCTGCCATCATCCAAAAGTAACTTGTAAGAAGATGAATGGTCTTAACAGCTTGTCCGCCTTTCTTTTCACCATCTTCCCCAGCATCTGCTCCATGCAGCAAATTTGCCCCCATGCATCCAGAGTGGATCAGGGAGGAAAAATGGATCCACTGGCAGGGGTGGTCTCCCAATCCATAAGGGATGTGCAATCATGATTTCCCCTGCAGTAGCTGAGTGGACCAGAGGATACAGGGTATTATTTGGGGTGGCTAAAGAGGATGTTAACTGAGAAGCGTGAAGCAAAGACTACAGAAGAGAGGTGGGGCATGAAGGGCTGGAAATGAAGAGAAGTTTTTATGTCCTTTCTTATACACATAAGAAAGAACATAAAAACACCTGCTTGAAAGAATATGTGTGCACATCTGTCTACTCCCAGAATTGAGCAGACAGATGTACACACATAGATTGAAAGAAGGCAAAGAGGAATGGAAAGGTGCAAATGCAGGAAGCACTTCCAAGATTTTTGCTCAAGAGTACAGCAATGGCCAATGCTTGTTGTACAAATGGCTGCAGCAGCACAGGAAAACAGACTTTGAACTTCTGGGGTATGTTTGGCTGTGCTTCCCTAAGCAAGTCATCCTGCTTTGTTTGTGCACAGTAATTGCAGCAGGCTTTACAGATTGTAGCTTCTTTACTGGCAACAAAAATTTCACTTGAGTAAATTCAGTTCAGCAGACCAGGTTTGTTGTATCCTGAATATATTCACAAGTTCATAACAGGCTAGGTGATTCCTTCTTTTGTAGCTGGGTTGTGTTGGAGGGGTTTTTTACATGTCCGTTTCTTTCTAGCCTGTTATTTTGTTGCTCTGATATTGCCTGGACCAAGACTGCAAATGAAGTGATTACACGAGCTAGTGAATGTGACTTGGACCTTTTCCCTTTTCTTCGCTTCAGTATCCACTAAATTAATGAGAGAAAGACAGTGGTTGAAATCTTTGGGGGGAGGAGGGAAGCCATAAACAAGAGCAAATACATACACTAAATAGCCTTAATTTTTTAAAAAATCCTTGGTGCTTAGTTTCAACCTATCAGGCACTAAAGATTATTTAGGGAAAATATACACAAGAAGAACATAAAAATTTCCCTGAATTGTCTACTAGCTGTAAGACTGATCAGCAAAAGCAGCACCAAAAAAATTCAATAGAGTCCTTTCATTCTTACAACAACAATTCTTTTTCTATTAGCTGAATGTATGGAAATAATCCCTTGAAATATATATATATTTATATAGTACCTATTTTCATATAGGTGTGGAACCATCACATTCCAGCTAGCCACAGTGTGAGGACAATTGCTCATTGAAAGCTGTTGGGAAGATAAAGTTCAAGTGCTTTCAAAACAAGTCTCAAAACAAAACAAAAAACGCCCCGAAAACTTTTGACTGTTAAAGACTGACATTACCCATTGTGTTGTTCTTTACTTCAGTGAAGGATCTCGTAGAAATGCTGTTACGATAACAATGAGAAACACATTGCTTTACATGAAGCTTCATTTGCGAATTCCCTGTGGCTAGTGCATTTCTTTCCCAAACTGAAAGAAATGAAGTGTCATGTGTATCAGCTTGTTCTTCATTGCTCACATTCCTCTTTATGTTGATGAGAATTTTTCAGCATAAGCATTCAAGAATGGCACTTTACTAAAAGATACTGCCTTACAGTTAGCAGACAGTATTGCCATTGTTTAGCAGCTATGGTAAAGTGTGGATGCAGTCCTGTTGATTTTATTAAAAAGAGGCTGTCAGGATCTATAATTCACACATCATTAACTGCTTCATTAAGACTGCAGCAGCTTTGTGAGCCCTAAACTTGTAACAGTTGCATGACAATACAGGTAAATGCTCACTGGTTGAGACATGCAAGTATCTCCAGCGACTTGTTCCCTGTATAATTAAAAGCCAGTACTGTTTTTTAGGACACACTGTTTTCGAACTACAAGCATAAATGCGTAAAACATGTTCACTTAGAATTGATTTGATTTAAGTTAAAAGCATTACTTTGCAATGAGGTGTGCAATCTCACATCGTCAATCAAAAAAAGGCAATAACATACCAAAATGTACAGTCATTTAAGTATTTGCATATGGTTTGGGTTTTCTTTACTGGACTATGAAGCAGCCTATGTGCTGAAGCATTGTGAAGCAGAACTGTTACAGACATGAGCAAATGAGCAATGTGCATCATATTTATTTAAGAATTCAGAATTAATGGAGCATTAATTATGCAGAGAAAAATGTCATTTTCCTATTATTTTTACTGAGTCCTGTCTTGGTATGAGACAAGTTAGGAAGACATTTCCACTCTTTTCCCTCTTCTTCAACAGACCTCTCCTTCCCTCCCTCCCTGATTATTTTGTTAAAGCTACCAGCTCAGATGTAAACATGGCATGGATTTTGAACTGGACTTTGGAGCCTGATAGACTTGAGTAGATTTCGAAACAAGCATAAAGATTTACACTTCATGAGTTATGTGGCAGCCTTCTGGGTGGGATGCATGAGCAGTCCCCACAGCACCACCGAGCTTTTCCTCTCTCTTCTCCATGACCTTTTTGCCCTCTTCCATCCATGGTCACCACGATTTGTACACCCGTAGTGGGAAGAAGTGGGAGCTGGTCCAGCAACTCATGCTGCTGGCTTTGGTTCAGCCACCTCTGATGCCTTGTCCCTCAGAAGAGCTCTTTGACACCAAGGCACCACTCATGTTCTGCAAACACCCATTTGCTGATGGGAAAGGTTTCCTTCTGCTGCTAGCCACCACAGATTTCCAGCCCCCCTCACCTTGGGAGCTGCAAGCACACATGTGCATGACTGCAGGGAAGATCCCCCACTATCCCAGTGAGTGCAACTTCCTCACACAGCTCTTCCACCTGCAGCACCTCGATCCATTGGCACACCCCAAGAGCTCAGCCCCACAGCTCAGCCTGGAACTGCCCTGGCTCAGCGCCACAGGGTTTTGGAGCAGTCCATGGGCTGTGGCTGGAGGACAGGTGCTGCAGCTCCTCATCACCTGCGATGCTCCAAGCCCGGGTGTCCCAACAGGTCTGCAGCAGCATTCCTGGGACCCAGCATCCTGCACTGACACACCCAGCAGCAGCAGCCTGCACCCCTAAACCACTGCTCTGGCTACCTACAAGTGCTCCCTCACAATCAGAAAATTGAAATCTGTTTTCTTTTCAAGAAAACAAGCAAAAGTTTTTCTGATGACCTACCTGGCAGCCCTGTGTGAGTCTCAGTATGAGATAGCTTTAGGGTTATGGTCAAGAGAGGAGAAAGGCCAAAGCTACTGTAAGAGTCACACCTTTTGCATTTTTTATCATGGATCTTTTGGAGGCTGCTAAATAAAATAAATGCCATGGCATTGTATTCACTGTTATGCAAGGCATAATTGGCTGAGGTTACCTCAGTAGTTCATTTGAAATTTTCTAACTTAATTCTTTGAAGCTTTACTAACAATATAAATGCCACAGTTGTTGCCATAAATTAAATTTTTTGCCAGCAAACATACTGGACATTCCTTGGAGCCAGTACATGAACATCTATATTGACAATCTTGCAGGGAAATATTCAAATTATTATTTTCAAATTGTTTGTTTGTTTGTTTGTTTCTCCTCTGTGTTTACTTAGAAAGATGCGCAGGCAGATTTCTACTCAGTCACAGTGTATTCTTTCAAGGTTAAATCCCAGATCTCATGGGGAATGTATTTTTCTCTCTGTAAGGTGTAAATGTTTCCAATAATGTTCTAATCAAGAAATAAAAAATTTTACGCGTAGCACAATGCTGACAGCTATTTTTGCTGAAGGACAGTGGCTGTATAAGGGTCACCACTCACAACAGGCTTAGAATTTATAAGGATGTCTGGGCCAGAAAACTTTGGCTAGGTTATTCTTCCTATGTTTTGGTATACTAGTGATTACTGAGAAATAAGATCAGCTATAATTTCTCAGCCTTTGTCTTTAGTGCTGTTCAAAAGTGTCCAACGCAAAAGAACAAAGTTCCGCGTCTTTTTTCCTGCCATTATCATTAGTGAATAGTTGTGCTCTCAACAGCAAAAGCACTGCTTGGGAGATGGTGGAGATTTGTGCAGACTGGAAGGGTAGTCACTGTGCTAACAATTAGAGGACAATAGTTTTCACTGTGACCTTGCAATGACCTCTACCATGAAGTATAAACTTCTTTGCTGAAAGTAAAACACTAATTCCTTCCTGTCTTTCCAGGACAGATAACCTAAGACATGGTACTAAATTCAGTATGCCCAAGGCCAATCTCTAGCCAACCTACACAGAACAGCACACATCCTTTCCTCTAAATTGTACTGTCATTCAAAACAAAGCAACCAAATCCAAACCTACACCTTGGGTATAGGCCCATCTCTTGCCCAGCAGATGGTGTGGGGCAAAACTGAAGGGATGTATTTAGCAGTACAGAAATAGCAGGAGGGTTATTCTGAAACTTTTTGAGGAGTAAATCCACTCCTTGTCCATTAATTTTACTTAGAAAACTTGCAGAGAATACAAGAAAGGTCACTACATCAGCATCTGAGTAAGTCAAATAATATTTTACACATTGTTCCAGCTCAACGAGCATATTCCTTTCACAGCCTTATGCTTTTCCTGCAACCTGTATCCAGTTATTAAGTTGAAAAAAAGAGATGAGAAAAATCCAATCAGTTCAGATACTCCTAGCTAACCTGATTGTGTGGAGAGCTGTTTGTGTCCAGAGCAGGATGACAAAAGGATTGTATCTATGGCAAATCAAGGAGCACTAAATGCTACAGAAAGTGAGCAAAGCTTAATTAATTGGTCCCACAAGGTACCATTGGGCAATTCAACAGTAAAATATTTTCCTAAAAGATCATCCTACTTCAGGAGAGCTGAAAACCCCAACAATCTCCAATTATGGACTGCAAACAAAAAAACCACGGAACTCAGCATGTGTAAATCTTTGTGACAAATGATTTTAATTTAAAAAAACCCCAAAAAAACAAACTAGAAAAGAACAGAAATGTTTTTCCAATAGGTGCATAGCAAGCTAAAGGGAAACTGCCCTGTCCATCCCATGCAATTCCAGAAACCTGCAGACATAACAAAAAGATTCTGTGGAAGCAGGAAGTTCATGCCCAACATTCTTGACAAGCCGCTCTCCTGCTAAGAGAGAATCATCATCATCATCATCATCATCATCATCATCATCATCATCATCATCATCATCATCATCATCATCATTTAGTGTACTAAAGCAAGCAACCCTGGTGTTTTCACATGCTTATGTCATGCAAAACTAAAAAGCCTCCACAGGAATATGTAGATATCACCATTTTTAATATAAAGATATAAATATTTATATATATATATATATATAAAATATTTATATATATATATATATAAAATGTTTATATATATATATATATAAAATGTTTATATATATATATATATATTTACAGTAGATACATATGTTGGCTGGATCACATCACTAAATAGCCTTCAGAGCTTACACCTTACACTTTAACAATGGTTCAAGAATCCTCTATATATGATGGCCTATATGACCAGTATTTTGGCTTACAAGAATTTTTATAAGACCCTCTAGGACAGTCCTTAACACTCTGCCTTTCTAAAGAGTGATGTAAACTTCCCTTGCTGGAACCTTATGCCTTAGCTTCTTAATCTTCTTACAGCAGCCATGAAGTAAAGTTGTTTTCCTATTTTGGAGGTTTTTTTTCCTTTGTTTTAAGACTTCTGTCTCTGATCAGATTTTCTCAAAACTGAAATCCCCTGTTTCTAGCAATTCTGTTCTCCTCCAGACTCGCTCTACTCAGACCACAGTTTGAAGTGTAAATGGCCAAAGGACAGGCAGGGCACAGAGCTGACTTCTCCCCACTGCTCAGTGGAGAGGGATTGTTAGTTAATGTGTTCCATGCTGTTTCATATCCCAGCATGATATGTTGATGTGTTCACAAGAGCATGACATTGTTGACATTGTTCACTTTGATCCATGATAAACCCCTACAGAGTCACTACCTAACCACTACTCATACATTTTATTTTCCTCACATATGCATGATATATTTCACATATCTTTTGTGCTGTACTTTTCCAGCTTGTGAAGATTATTCAGCAGTCCAGTCCTATTCCATTCCATTTTGGGAGGAACCATATATTTTTAAAGAGTATATACCGTATTTCAATATGGAATTTATTGATTAATATATTTAAGTGTGGTCTCATAGCAGCTGAATGGGAGTCTCTTCTCAGTCCACACACTAGTTTGACCAAGAAGTGTTGATAGTTATTTTCCAAATACAGACTACCAGTTACATTTTTTCCTACTCACAACAGCTTAACAACACCACAATTCTGATACTTGTGTTGGGGAGTGTTGTGTAATACACAGCCAAACTATTTATTGACATAGTTTGTCTCTTAACTACAGTCAAAATAGGTATCATCTTGTGTTATTGTCCCAACACCCTATCAGAGAAGAAAACATGGTTATTTTGAAATTATTTGTTCTTTGTTGACAGTTACACTACTCCTTGTGATGACTAATGATTTTTAGCTTTGCATATATTTTTTAAATATTTGTACCTTTGTAGATTTTTAATATATAGTTGTATGGTTTCTAGTGCTTTTCCTGCCCTTTCTCCCAATAAGCTAATCCTTACTATCACATTCTCAAACTTATGTTTAGTCTTATTCTTAAGAAGAGAACTTCTGACAAGGACATCTTGTTTTCCAACAGAACTTAAGAGACATAACACGAAATGGGGCTAAGAAGCCCCTGGATGAACTCCAAGGGGCTGGCCCAAGGGTGGGTGATTTGGGCCACTGATCTCCTATTGGATGTACCTGCTAGATATATTAACTAATTAACCTTATGATAACTGTAGAAATACTTTATCATGTGTGGGCAGAGCCACATTTGGGACTCCAAAAGTTTTCATTAAATAGTTGTTTTGTATATTATCACTATACTTCTAATAATAATCACTATATTATCACATTTATATTATCATTATTTATACTTTTTTCTATTTATTATTATTTTAACACCATTTAGAAAGTTTTTATTTCAGGCAACACTTGTTCCAAGTAATTACATACAGTGTGTTTTACTATTTGTTGTAGCATTATTCTGTGAATTTAAATATGAACTTGCCTCCTAGCCTCAGCTAACAAGCTGCACTAGCCTGAATCCCATTTTCTTCCCCATGAAAAGGTGGTTAAATTATTTCTCCACCATGACACAAAAAAAAACAACAACTAATATAGTTTCCCATTTTGCTTTGGCAAAGAATCCTTTTTTTCACACTTGCACAGATACAAAATAAAAATTCAGAGACTTTTTAAGCACCTTGTGGCAAGTCAGAGGTTTCAAGCCAAAATTTCTACCATAGGGAATTTACTCATCTCTGATCTCACAGCACGTTTGGCACATAACTTCGGAACCATCATAACTTTCAAGGTTTGGAAAGAAAACAAAAATCAGGAAGGGGTGATAAAAGAAACAGAAAAAAGCCTATCAGCAACTAAATAAGAATCTCCTGGCATAAACACTTTCTCCCTTAAGGTCCTTGGCCTTACATTTCTTCTGATGTCAGGCTGAAAATTCTCACAGCTCCTCAGTAAAAAGTTAAAACACCTTATAAGTTTCAAGGTGGAACTAGACTGTGGCTTCAATTTCACGACTGCTTTAAATAGTGTCATGATACTTCAGCAGATGCTGAAGCAAGTTAAACTGTTATCAAAGCAGGTATCAAGATCTTTCATCAAAGCCATAGAACAACTCTACAGGGCATAAAATTCAATTGCTTACAGGGTCCTTTTAGCTGTATGGAAACTCGAATCCCAAAGAAGTTCTGTTTTCATATTTATCATGCATTTCACATTCATCATCATTATGTGTTTATCAGGTGCTTAATATTTATGTTAAGTACATATCTTTAATTTTGGTAAAACACTGCTTGAATCTAGATATAGGATAGCCTGAAAAAAAGGACAAAAGATCTGCATGAATTGCTCTGCCATAGGGGATTTATAAAATGTCTGCCCAACATCACTGTGCTAATAGGAGTCTGAACAACTCATCAACATATCTCTAGTAATTTCTAAAAAAAAGAGCTTTCTCATTCTAACAGTGTATTCACCATTAATAGTTAAAAAAAACCTGTTGTAATCACACAAACATATAAAGATGGAGTTCCTCAGAGTGGTTCTGAAGGCTGGAATCAATGGCAATTGCTATAATGCTATTTATACATCTCCAATGTCAGGTCCCAAGCACGTCTGGGATATTTTTGGGATCTGGCCCAGAGTTCTGACGTATTTCTGAGGACCTATACTGTATACCAAATTTGGGTACATGGTCAGGATGTATGGGATACACAGAACACGCACACACTTCTCATGTGGCACTGTGAAAATACAAACCCCAACACACACACGAGTCTGATCAGTGCTTTGAGCTCCTTGGGTAGGCAGATGGCCTTTATCCATCAAGTACTTGTTATTGGTTTTCAGCTTAACAATAATTGAACCAAGCAAAACTTCATTTACTGATAAGCATGTTTTAAAGAAATTAAGTGGCAGTGGCTTTGCAAGCATTTTTTCTATCACGGAAGTAATGTATTTGAAAACTGATTAGAAAAAATGTATTAGAAAATGATCATCTCACACTGATTAAGGATGCAACATTTTTCTCCACCAAAATGTGCTTTATGTCTGGGAGGCTGCAATGTGTCTTGCAAATGGCTTCAGTATTTCACACACAAATTATATATTTTTCACTTCTATGTGTTCTGTCACTAAGAGAAAGGAGATGTTAGAAACTTCAGCTCAAAAAAATGTGCAGCAAATTTCTGTCCAAAGCAGTCATTTCATTGCACTCCAACCTTTCTTCAAGGGCTTTAATCCATTTTGAGATGTTTCTCTTGTATTCCCATAGCAGGCTAGGATACAGTTAGACAGACATGAGGAAACTTCAGCCCTGTGAACACTTGCTCAAGAGGGACATGTAATCCCTGGCAGCAGTGCTTAATCACATTCCTCAGTCAGGTGTCAAACAGAGCAAAAGCACAAACACACAAGCAAGTTTTGTTTAGAGGACCTCAAAAAACCAGCCAAGTGGCAAATTTGGACATCTGTGCTAGACTGTGGCTGTCCTGTTTTTTCAGTCTAATCTGTCAAGATAACCATTTCCCCATTCTCTTAAACAAACACAGACTTCCTTGTTTAAACACTGCAACAGTTCTAACAGAGCACAGGTTTTAATCACTCTCTGCTAAGTACACTAGCAAGAGGCTCAGAAAAGAAGCAAAACATCTGAAATGTAAGCTGCTGATTTTGCTGTGTGCAAAAGAGCAGGGCATGTGACCCTCAGATTTCAGATGAACTGTAAACAGTGGGCTTGTAAGAAAAAAAAATGTGACTCAAAAGGAGACAAGCTTTTTTTTTTTTTGGCCCCTTAATTAAAAGAGGCCAAATTAAATTCAATTCTACTCTGAAAAAATAATTAGAGTAATTAATCTGAGGGGAGGGCTACTTTTCTTATAAGATAACCTTTTCTACATTTTTCTACATATTCCCTTTATTACTTAGATTACATTAATGGACCAAAAAAAAAAAAAAAAAACTATTCCATGAGCATTATAATGACAAAATGTGATAAATGCAGCATATAATTCTATAGATGGCCACTGATTTTAGTATCAAAATCTCAGAAGATATGCCTCTTACAGAAAGACTGTTAGATACAGAGAATCAAATAAATACAATTAGAATCCAACATCTATTTTTCCTGAATATTGAGTCATTTTTTATTCTCTTCAGTCTTTCCCCCTCCTTTTCTCTTTTATTAGTTATGATTAATTTAATTTGTTTCTGTATTATTTATCTTAGATTTTTATTGTTCTGCATTTTGTTCTCTTGCCTCTCTTCAGTAACTATTTTTGTCTCTGAAAGGAGTGTTTCTTTTCCATTCACTCTTTAATGCTTTTATGCCTATCACCCTTTACTGACTCACACACTTCCTCTCCTTTTCCTGTAATCTTTTTTTTTTCTTTTGTCCAATTCCTTTCATTGCATTCCACTTTTCTTTCTTTTTTTTTTTCCCGACCACGTTAATTTTTCTTTATCCTTTATCCGCAAAGTCTCTTTTTTCTTGCCATTGAATCCCTTCCTTTATCTCTTTCTCATCAGGGGATTTCCCTACATCCTAATCTTACATCTTTTCCTACCCAACATATGGTGTCTCCCACCCTCCCATTCCTGATGGGGTCCTTTTTCCTGTAGTGCTTCAGAGGATACATTTACATTGACAGAAATGCTATTCTCCCATCTTACCCTTTCACCTCTTACTTTATTTACACTACAGCAGAGGCTGAGTCTTACCACATGCCTGGCAGTCAGTCTACCCAGGGTCTGGATCTTGGGATTTCCCCACAAATGACCCTGAATATTTTCTACTCGCGAGCCCCCCGTGTGTAATGAGGCGGCATGTGCTTTTTCGGGAGCCTCCTTCTCACTTGGGAACAGGGTCTTGAACAAGTCAGGGAAGAAGCCCTCCATCACAAAGTTTCCTTGGTAGTTCATATAATCTTCTAAGAGATCCTCTTTCATGGCACTCTTGTCAAAAGTGTTTCTCCTTAGAAACCATTAAGAAAAGAACGAGGAAGGAATTTTAAAAACACTTTATTCTTGGACAATAAAGGGAACCACATCACAAACAAGAATACCAGTGTTTGTCTCTCACAAAGTTTGTCCCTCCCACAGTGACTCTGCAGGCTCAATACCTAATTCAGGCAGCTGTACTCCTTTCTTCTTCTTTGTTACTCTCAGTTTTTCCAAGATCACCTTATCAGTGAATCAGGGACAAAGAGCAGGTAGGTCTGGAGAAGATACACATCTCCTGCTAGACTTTTCCTCACCTGTCATGTTACTCACCACTTTGTTACCCTGGTCGAAATGTTCATATCTAATTCTCAGACTGAGACAACTGGCTTCTATTAGGCAGTCTAACTGCTCTTGGCAAAGACAGCAAATAAAACATTTTCCACTTCTTAGATGCAGGCTAAAAATAATTAGGCATCTGTTTTTATAGCACAAGCTGGATAAAACAATCAGAAGGAAAGTGTCATGGACAGTGAATCTGAAACCCAGCCTGAAATGAGATACAGACAAAACTTCATGTTTTCTTGCACAGTGATATATAGACATTATTTCATGAGTGATGTACAGGCACTGGAAATAGCATGTCACATGCCGGAAAAATATTTCTCTGGTCCAAAAGGTGATCTCCTCAGACTAATACTTCAGTTTGAATAAAATAGTAACTCTTAAGTGTTCCAGTGACACAGCTGCTCTTTTTGCTCTCCTTGCTGAATAGTGCCAACTTCCAAGCTACCTTTCAGAAAATAGTAGCAGCTGAGGATCATAGGCAGTTCAGATATGGAAAAAAGTGGAAGGTGTGAATCAAAGTCCCAGCAGGCATAAATTCTCAAAACCCCCTGGAAACAAAAGACTGAAAATTCACCTAGAAAGTATGCCCATAGAAGGTATTGGTTATAGTCATGAGGCAAAAGTGAAAAACCAGCTCTGAACTGACTAATTGAGTGTGGGGGAAACAACAAAACAGAACAAAAAAAACAAACCTGGCTAGGGCCTGTGACCCAGGCTCTGGTTGTCTCCAGAGGTGGGTTCCCCTCACACCAATCTCAGCAAACCCAAACTGCAGTTTGCTACAGTCGTTCTGAAAGTGCCAAATGCAGAACAGCTGGTTGTCCACACTCCACATCTGAAAGCATCGATTTAAAGCTTTGCAAAGATTTCCAGCTGTACTTACACAGAAACCCTTCTGTTGCTGAAGAGTGTGAGCATACTTAAAAAATCATTGGCCTTAGAATTTACTTGAAACAGATTTTAGACATTTCTAAAATTGTACTGTAATACTTTGTGCTTACAAAGACATCCATCTTTGGACACTCTTTGGATGCTACTATCTTGATATTGTTAAGAATTTCATGCTTCACAATCATAAGTCCTGTTTTAGACGATTTCTCAACTGTGTTGAAGTCATCCATCAAAACCACACATCATTGCTCTGTAGAATCTACCACTTAGTGTTGGAAAGTTCTGCTGAGGGCTTTTATGTTTGTGCAACATCATGATGCCTTCCATTAGTTCTGATAAGACAAATAAATTCATGGAAGGATCACAAACTAGACACACAAGATTCAGATATCCTTCCATGTATTCCTTGCAATCCTGCCCTACAAGGGGGTCAACTAAACAATTTCGTAATCCATCAAACACTTGGACATTCTGCAGTTATTAGTCACCTGGGGAAATGTACAGCTTGGGGGAAAGGGCATAGTTCCAACACGAATGCAAATATTAGTGAAGGCTGAGGTTATGAAGTTAAAGGATTTTCTCACAAAGGGAATATTGTCCTGAAGATTTAAATGTCAGAAGTATATGTGGGAAAATACCATCTCAGTGGAAAACCATGAGCTTTTCATAGAACTAGATGCAAAAAAGCATGAACTAAGGAATCCAGAGGAAGACAGTAAAGTCCTGCAAGGGTGCAGAATTGGAATATAAACATCAGAAGCATCAGAATAGAACAAGTGATTAAAAAGGAGAAATCTGAGAATGAAGAAATAGTGTCCTGTCAGACATGGTATATGTCCGACTACACATATTTCAAACTGGTATGACAGCAAGCGTAAAATTTGTCCTGATGCGTCCCAGGACTACCTTGCCTTGCTGCTGAAGCACACCCCTAGCTCATGCTCAGGCTGCCCACCAGGAACCAAAGGGCTCCTCCAGACAGATCTCAGCTTGTGCTTTTGCTTTGTATTACTGCATCCCAGGAGCAGGAATTTACGTTTCCCTTTGTTGAATCTTGCACATCTCTTTACAACCCAATCTCATCTCTCTGTACAATGGCTATTTGTTCCTGAGTATGTACAACTCTTCCTGTCATGTCACACACGAACCTGGAGCAGCAGGCGCACTCAGTGCCATCATCAGGGCCAGTTATTTGGATGTTGAGCACAGCTGGTCCCAGCATTCCCCCTGAGGAGCTCTGTTTATGAGTGGCAGACAATTTGAGCCACTGACTACCACCAGTCAGTCAGGCAGTTTTCTATGCTCCTCATGGCCCGTAACATCATGGGTTGCCAGCCAGGACACAATGGTGCAATTGCATCAAGCACGCTGCTAAAATCAAGGTAAGTGATATCCTCAGCTCTCTGCTCACCACTGAGCAAGTTATTTCACCAGACATTGTGACAAGAGAGGTCAGGCACCATTTATCATTGGTACATCTGTATTGGCTTTCCCAGTCACGTTTTTGCTCTCCACATGCCTGGATAAAATAGTTGCAAGAGGACCTGTCCCATAATTTTCTCAGGGACAGTAGCAAAGCCTGTGACATCCTCTATCTGCACCTGCTTTCATCTAATTGTGATTTCCTGTACGTGCTTTCACTTTAACACCACATGCAGTGGAAGGACACAAAGGAAGGGCCTCCAAAGTTTGTGTGGAGCACTCAGCAAGTCACACGAAATGGCACAGCAAAATCAGTTGCTCCTGTAACACCTAGGAAACCCTTTAGACATTCATTTGGGTCTTACAGCATTCTACAGGTGAGCTTGAGAAACAACCGGAAAGCTGTAGAGGGAAGGGAAGGGAAGGGAAGGGAAGGGAAGGGAAGGGAAGGGAAGGGAAGGGAAGGGAAGGGAAGGGAAGGGAAGGGAAGGGAAGGGAAGGGAAGGGAAGGGAAGGGAAGGGAAGGGAAGGGAAGGGAAGGGAAGGGAAGGGAAGGGAAGGGAAGGGAAGGGAAGGGAAGGGAAGGGAAGGGAAGGGAAGGGAAGGGAAGGGAAGGGAAGGGAAGGGAAGGGAAGGGAAGGGAAGGGAAGGGAAGGGAAGGGAAGGGAAGGGAAGGGAAGGGAAGGGAAGGGAAGGGAAGGGAAGGGAAGGGAAGGGAAGGGAAGGGAAGGGAAGGGAAATCCTGTCTGAACTGTGAATAATGTCTTCAGCCCATGTGTCAGGACAAGAACCAGTGATTGTGCCTCTCCCCTTTTCCCAGGAACTCCATACACTGTGCTGCTCCCTGCGAGGCCCTGCATGGCTGTGAAGTCAGCACCTTCACCAGCCTGCCCTCCATGAGAACACGCTCACATCTCCACGCTCACATCTCCCGGGGGCTCAGCTGCCTGGGAGGCTTTATTTATGCAGGCAGGGGCTACTGGCTTACACCTTAGGGTGTCCCTGTTCAGGAGCTGAATCTCTTGTCTGAGCACCTTAAAGACCCAGGGGGAAAGCTTGTTTGATAAATTTAATAGAACAGATACCTGGGTGCATTTTCTATAGAACAAGACAAAAGAGGTCTTACAAAACAACAAAGCTGTATTTTGAATATATGCTAAAGAAGAAATAGATTTGGTAGAATAATATAATAGCAAAGGAATTAAGCTGTGGCTAATATATTTCCACTGTGGTACATTCCTGCCTTTACTTGTAGGCAAGGCTATTTCACCTTTTGCACTGTACAATTAGCTCATAAAGTCACAGCAAGGCTACATTCTTTTCCACAGGAATGTAAATATTAGCTATGCAATAGTAAGATGGATTCAAGGCCTATGTTGGCACAATCGATACAGTTTATGAATACTTAGTTTATTAGTGTCATATATAATTAATTAGACTTCTTTAAAAAGCAATTTGCTAAGCTGTCCAACAATACATAAAAAAATACTTTGCTAAGAGGCATAATTTTAAAAAATATTATTTACCAGATTAAAAATATGAGAAATACTTTTCTTCTGAACCTACAGGTCAATTGCAGCATTGTCTTCACAAAAATTCACAACTATTTAAAGTGGAAAGACAAAAAATGTTATTTTAAGTAATAAAGGTTTTAAAAATGTAACATACTATAAGAGATATTTCCTAGCTAATAGAGGTGGTAAATGAATGCATTAATTAGTTCAGAATGATTTAAATATTGCTTAATAATTAATGCGCCGCTGTGCTAACGCGGCATTATAGAGAAGAACTAATTCAAAGGCAATTAGTAGTATTAGATGAACGTTTTGCTTTGGGGACTTTTATTATTTAGAAGCTATTTTTTACCACCAGTTGAAACTTGATAGCTTACAGTTAAGCTTAGGCAGAGGTGCATGTACTCAAGCTGGTGAGTGCTTGTAGCTCAGAAAGAACGGCTCCCTGAATTCAAGCTGTCCCACGGCTGTGCGAACATTTTTAACCCTGCCATCCCGTCGGCGCTGTAGCTAAGATATAAGGGAAGAATGCAGCATCCTGGCATTGTCTTGCACTCCAGTACTATGGAGAGGCAAAGGTTAAGAATGAGGAAAATTAGGCAGACAGCCCTGTGTGGCCTAGAGAAAGGCTATTCTGTGGGGACCAACTCCCCTGACATAGATGGGAGAAAGCTCTGTGAATGAGATCACTTTGACTTCTTTGCTTACATGCTAATGTGGGCTTTCTTCCTTAGAGCCGGAGCAGGTCAGCCGTGCGGGTCCGGGCCGAGAGCTGCTCGCTCCTGCGGCGCCGGCACCGCGCTCTGCCCGCTCCGGGGCCGGGGCTGGCTCCGGGGCTGGGCCTGGCTCCGGGGCTCTGGGCCCGGCACCGCGCTCTGCCCGCTCCGGGGCTCTGGGCCCGGCTCCGGGGCTCTGGGCCCGGCTCCGGGGCTCTGGGCCCGGCTCCGGGGCTCTGGGCCCGGCTCCGGGGCTCTGGGCCCGGCTCCGGGGCTCTGGGCCTGGCTCCGGAGCTCTGGGCCTGGCTCCGGGGCTCTGGGCCCGGCTCAGCCGGCCCGGCAGGCACCGCCAGGGCCTCCTGCACCCGGGAACCCGCCCTCCCGCTCCCTGCAAGAGTCCTGAAGACAGGACCGCAGGACCTAGGGGACCCGGGCTGGATTTCAGAGCACCTTTCAGGAGTTTATTAAAATCACATTTGTGCCCGCCAGCCCTCTTCCACAGCGTTCGCTTTGGACAAGGGGGCAGCACCCCAACATTTGGGATGCCAGGGATCACGTACTAGTCACCATGACCATTTGCCAGACAGACAGTCTTTCTTCTGCTGTTTCTTTGGTGACTTTTATTTTTAATCCTTGGATTACTTTCCTGTCAAACTCTTTTATAGTTTGCTCACTGAATTATGTTCACTCCAGAGAAGTGAATCCAGTTCCTTCTGTTCCCACAGTAATCATCAATTCAAGCTGAAGTGAAAGGGTCAAATTTAAAGGCAAGAAAACAGTGGTGTAAATTTCTCATTAGCAAATCAATGCAAATCTGTGAAATTCAGTGTCATTGAACCACAGTCAGCCCTGCTTTAAGTATAAACAAATTCCATTAATTTCTATGGGAATAGAATATTTTTTACACTCCATTTTATCCACTGTGCCAAGTTGCCTCTATACCTTTGACACTGTTATGAATTTGAATTTATTGGAGAGGTCAGCATCTCTGGCACAGTGAATATAAATCTCTACGATTTACCTGCTGAGAGTGGAGTGGAGCTGAAGCAGCAAAAAGAGTCAGTATAAGAAAATAAACTTAGCGACCATAACATTTTCACCATCGCTTTGAACCTCACTGGTGGTGGCAGCTTCTACCTTCTCAAAATAGGGTGCACTGCATTACCCTATGCAAACACTCAAGGAAATGATGAGCAGATGCCTGGGAGAACAGGACATAAAGCACCCAAAAGGAGGCTGCTGTGCATAGCAAGAAAATGCCATTCCTGCTGTCCCAAAGCCTGCCCTTTCCTGGCACTCCCCCTCCAGACTGAGTGATACTTCTGAGGGAAGAAAAGCAGCGGGACATCTCTGGAGTATTGGCTAACCATGTTAGCTAAAGGGTTCTGTGTTATTTTACACTTATTAAAGTCCTCTAGAAAAATTAAATATACTGATGAATGAGGAGAACCCAACACAGCCCCCAAAACCTAAAAAATGTGTTCCAACCAAATAAAGACTCACCTCACAGCTGTCCACAAGCCTGTGCTGTCTGATCCCCTTCTCAGAGGATCACTGTGCCAGGGAGGGTGCTGGCAGTGCCCCCCTCACTGCAGTGATGAGGGTGGTGGCATCCACTGCTCCTGCAGCACGAGGGGAAACCTGACACAGATATCAGCCAGGGCTGGGGTGTACTCTGGGCTAGTGGTCAACAGCAGCTCGTAACTTTTACATCCACATTCTTTCTCTGTTTAATTCAAAAATAACTGACTTATTTCAAGAACAGTCTTTAAAGCTTCTGCACTTAAGGGGAACTTAGTGAACTTTATTTCACTTATGTCTTTGAAAGTATAATATTTTGACGTATTTAGATGTCTGAAAATCCATTTAGATTTTACATACTTATGTGCATGTATATATACTTAAATATCTATACACATAAAGTCTTAAAAGTAGACTTATATATAATATGTATCCATACATACAATATTAGAAATAAGAAAAACAGAGAAATAAATACACTTGACTGTGAAATTTTGTTGAATTACAAACTTTTTAATGAGTCTTTTGTCATTTAAAGTTCACATCAGAGCCCATTTTCCTCTGTTTTTCAAAAGGTCTTACCAATACTCTGTCATATTACAAACCCACTTGTAAGAGACTTCAATTCTTGGGTTGGATGGATGCATCATTCAGACTGGGTCACATTCAGCAGTAATGTTCTCAAGGTCAGCCTTGGTTGCTCTTTTTTTATTATTTGTTTTCCACATTGTCCAGATTTGACTGATATTGTTTCGCATTTTTAGCACTTTTATCTCTGAAAACCAAAATGAAGAACCTTTATACCAGATTCATCTTATCTTCTCTGAAATAAATATGAACAAAGAAAAATGTGAAGCATAAGCAGTTTGGAAACAATGCCATATTCAACACTAGAAGTATTTAGTGGATCAGATGCTAGTTGGTCTCTTTACACAGAAGTGTTTCTTCTGCACACACACACACACACACACACACATACACACACACACACATATATACATGCATCTCACACTAATATTCTCTTAAATGAGGTTTGTGTGCCCAGGAGCCTCACAAAACTTCTGTCAAGGCTAAAATGAATTTGAGAAGAAGCCAGAAAAGGATGATAGCACCTAAAGGTATCAAGGTCACCAAATTGTATGCCAAACACATGAGTACTGACCCACATTTCCTGCCATAGCTATCAATATATATTTAGGCAGACCTTCTAGTCTGGAGCAAGCGCCTAGCTGCTGTTCTGCATCTGACTGCCAAAAAACCTGGAACTGGAGCTTGGTCTGCAATCTGCAACATTGCTCCTGTTTTGACACTCACTAAATGCACTTTTCTGGAAATGGTTAAGATTTACAATAAATTTCAGAACTGCAGATGTGAGGACACAGCTGGAATAAACTTATTGTCTCTGAATATTTTCAATTTCAGACCTGGATTCCAGCCTAAGAAGACAGTCAAGATTGGATTTGCCATCAGTGTCTTGTGAGTTGCCAATTGTATTTCCTATAAAAATAGCAGGAATTTTTTGGAAGCAGCTGTTCTGGAGAGATTTTTTTTTTTTTTGCTGTCCTCCAGATTGATTTCAGCTGATTTGCCTTTACCTACCCCATACTACACTCAGACTCTAGGAAATGTACTTCTGTGTGCTCTGTGGAGCAACTGAGAGATGAATCTGTATCCCCAGCAGTCTGAAAAGCTTCACCTTGCCACTTCGCTCTGTGGTAGGGTTATAGATGTGAAATAATGTAATGGCAGAAAACTGAGTGGGATAGTACCTAACACAGAAACTCCCAGCACTGTGGTGAAGGCTCTCTCTGCCTCCCTGCTGTACAGCTCCATCCCTTCTCCTGGGAACCACAGGAATATCAAGAGCAACACACACAGCTGCTGGATATTGTATGACTCCAAGTATACAAAGTAACTGCAAACTAGCAGTTAAAACCTCATCTGGTCTTTGCAGATCTGCTCTGATGGAAATCACTTTAGTCTAAGCTGGAGAATTCTGCACTGCTTTAATTTCTAGTAGCTTTTGATGACCCCCTCTGGGGTGATTATTCTATTAGGATTTAACTTTGTAGTGCACATGCTCTCTGCCCTCGTACATACTGTACATATTACTACATTCAGCCAGTGCTTCAGGAATTAATTAGTTGCTGACTTCGAGTGAAATTCTTTAGATCTAACCGCCTGTTTTTGAGGAACCTAATTAAAAAACTTGTTAAGGATTTATTCCAACTCTGTGTGGGTAACATTTACATCCTGGTCCTGTCCCATTCATTATTAGGAACAAGAGCTGAAACATGCTGTTGTTGCTGGTGCTGTCAAACCAATGCATCAGGTCATAGTGGCTAAAAAATATCTGAGTGTGTTCAGCCCTGAGAAGGGAAGGAGGAAGGGAGATTTGACTGCTGGCTACAGCTACGTGGTGAAAGGATGAGGAGAAATTGGAGCCAGACCCTTTCCAAAGCTAGACAAGGGAGGGTGAAAAGAACAAATATACAAGATGGAACATGGGTAATTTTCACCATTAAATACTGGAACAGAGGCCTAGAGAAGAGTGGGATTTCCATCCTTTAAGATAAATTTCTTCAGCTCTGACCAATCTCTTCTAAACAAAACTTTTTTAAGTAGATGCTGTACTGCACACCTTCACAGGTGTCTTCCAGGAGAAATGATTCTGTGATTCTAAGAGCAAAATAAAGAGGTAGATTTAATAAAATATGGCTGAGGGTACATGTTTCTCATCTTCCTAAGTTGTTTCCTAAAAAGAACCCTAAGGACTGTGTGTCATCTGCTGTATTCCAAGTGTGTCTAAAATCCCAAGACAATTCACAGCATTAGATTAAAATGTCAAAGTGCTTCCAGCTCTAAGGGACTACTTCTCTTTCATGCTGGAAACATTTTAAGCTTGGTTCCTGCATACCATTTCTGGCAAGGGAAGTCCTGCCTCACAAACCTGTTGACAGTCAGGGGACTCCTGTATCTGAAAAAGCATGATTAAAGCAGACTGCTCCTATTTGGCTTTCCACAAAGCTTTTGGCAGGCACCTTCACTGTGCCTTTTAAAGATGTATAAAACACATATAGGGAAGACTGCCCGGCTAAAATTAGGAAGTGAAAGGCAGGAATAAATGAGATGTTCTACAGCAGAAAGATAGATATTAATCCCTGCATCTTTAGAGGATATATTATAAATGGAAAAGTTTCAAACATGAATGGCAAGGATGTTTAATAACTTCCATATAGGTAAAAGGGAAAAAAAATTAGTCTGGGAGTCCTTAGTGTGGAACAGAGATGCTTTAAGGTGAAATATGTGGAGACTATAAAATCATGGTAAGTCTAGAGGGATAATGAGGAAAGAAGTTATTTCATTGTTGCTTCCAGTACAAGAATCCTTGGTCATAAAAAAAAAAGTAAGAAGGACTTTTTACAGGACACAGAGAGAGTCTTTCTGTGATTAGCAATGCACGTGGGAAAATCCTTGGCAAAGGAGGAACATTGTGGATACAAAAAGCTTACACTGAATTCAAGAGGAGGTTGAAAAAGTCCTTTGGCGGCAAAGAAAGAAAAAATGTTTGTTAATTATTGCATAGAGAAACTACACTATAAGCTCCCTGACTGAAAATTGTCAGAAGACAGAGGAACATTAGCATTGAAACATTCCCTACTCTTCCTCTTCTCCAGGCATTTAATCATGGCCGTTTCTGATGACTGGACTAGCTGGAAAGTGTTGAGTTTATGTTCTCAGACCTTCCTTTGGCCAGGCAAGAGATCCCTCAGAGATCCCCACGCCGTGCCTGAGTGCAGCTGACTCACCCATGTGTCCTGACGAGCTCCCCAGGCAGCGCCCTGGATTCCTGGGATGGCCAAGGCACAGAGAGGAGCATGTCACCTCCTGAACAGCCTAGGCATGTCCAGGGGTTGCTGAGGAGCCTTGGCCATCAGGATAAACATCAGCTCAATTGAGATGATGAGACTGGGAACATGGAACTACTGGTGGCCTCCGCTACGTGTTCTGAACCTCCCAACGTCAGGAGAAGGTGGATTCCCAAAAGAATTCAAGCTCTTTGCTGGAATGTCAAAAAGTGCTTTGCAAGATAGTTACCAGATGCCTAGCTCCCTTTGACTGCAGAGTGATAGCGCTTCTGAAAATACATGAGACACCTATCTACATCTTTAGGTGCTTAAATCTCTCCAGAGTGCTGACCCTGTGCCCTCCAGAACTTAAAAATAACTCTGCCTAATTGGGCTCCTACTTGACCCTGTGTGGTTTGAGGCCTGCTCCATCTGCATAGGCTGACAGGGCAAATGAAAATATATTAATCTGAAGTGAAAAGCACTTATTGCAGATGGAGCGGGATCCCCTGAGGTACATACCTGATCCAAAAGTTATGGACAGGCACAGCAATTTTAATATTAATGCTATGTTTTAAATAATAGAGAAGGTGAGACATTATCAATTTATGGCTTAACAAAATACAAATCACACTGTTTTACAGCAGGTTAAAGGATTGCAGTCTATAACTTTTCATGATTCTCTATTAGAAGAGTACTTATAATACTACAAGAATTCTACAAGACAGGAAATTTCCATATGTAAGCTGTTTTTCCTTACCAAAACAAAGAGAAAGAAAAGAATGAAATTATTGGGGACAGGCCTCTCCCTGCAAGTGTATTTGTGCAGTACTAAGCTGAGCAGGTTGGAAGCTCTGATGGGCAGGATAAATTAATTTAAACTCCAAAGAAAAGAGTTCAGAAAGACAAAAGACTGAGCAGGAAGCATGTCAGAGAACAGAATTACACTAACTGTGTGTGCATGTGTGCCAAAGCTGTACCCAATCACCAGATGATCTCACATGTATGGATACTTTTCTAAGCAGTTCACTATTTTTTTTTCTCAGAGAGCACTTTTGTTATCAGACATTGGCATTCCCATGTTTGGCACACGCAGGACTCATTTCCATGCCTTTAGTATTTTTTTTCCCTTTCTTGTTTTCCATTTCAGTATAAGGCACTGTAAGCACAATTTTTTTGGCTGGTGAATAGGCAGAGAGATTTTCTTGTCCAACCCAAGGACAGATTCCCTCGCATTTTCAAAGCAGATGATTAGCTCTACTAGGCTTTGCCAAGACAGTGGGTGTTACATAGATATATATCCTTGTGCAGGTCTTTGGAATTATTCTCTCTTGATAACTAATTGCAGCAGCTGACCTTCGCAGTTTCACATCCATCCACAGTTTCCCAGCAACAGTGCAATGCACCACCTACTATGCCAGTTATCCACTGACCATTATTTGCAAAACTGCACAAAAGCCATTTACTTAGTCCACTGCTTTAAATTCAAAAGCAGGTGAATGGGCAGTGTGTGATGCTGGATCTGATCCCTCTCATCTGAGCTCAGGGTGGCCCAGAGCTTTGGGATGTTGCTACCACCACCTTTAAAAAGGTAACCCTCGTTACCTTTTAAAGCACAGAAGCCATGTCTGTGTGAGCAGCAGCCAGGCACGGGGTGTGGCTGTGCCCAGGCTGCCCCAGGAGGGGCAGTGCCAGCTCTGTGCCATGGGCAGGACGTGTCCCCAGCACAGCAGGCACCTTCAGCCATGAGGCAAGCAGAGCACGTGTGACAGGAAAACTCCCCTGTTCTCCCCCAGCCTCAGCAGAGGTAGGCTCAGTGCCCTTGAAAGTCTTCTCTGGAGCACGGTAATTATTAGTGGAGTGTTTACTGGGTCACTTCAAATGGAAACAGAATGTCTTCAGAAACACTACACAGGGCATTTGATTAGCAGTGGAGATGAACTTGTACCAGGAACTTGGATTCAGAGAATTCATGTTCAGCCTTTGTGGCTGTAACTGCTCAAGTCAGGATGCCCTCTTCCCCCAGCTATTTATTTAGCTGAAACACATAATGTTCTTGTTAGTTCAGCTAGGGCTGGATATTTCTTTTTTCTCTGTTCCAAGAGAAGCATTGTTCTACAAAAGAACAGCTTGAGTCTAAAAGTAAAGAGGTTAGAAAAATAACCCATGCCAATGGGCAACAGGAGCACTCTGGGTGGTTAAGTAAGAAAATAAGAGTTTGATTTTAGGTGCCCAAGTTTGAAAGTATTTGCCTATGTTCCTCACTCAGTCCTCTCACACTCTTAATTCAATTCATATTACCTTTTCTGTACAGCAGAATGGTGAATCCTAAAACTGGATGCTTGTAAACAAACTGGGGGGAAAAAAAATCACAGTTGCACCTTCAATGGTAGTTCTCTGAGCTCATGACAGTGGTGGAGACATGACATATTCTTTGCATGTATATTCTTTGCATGGTGTTTCCTAACACTGAATGTACAAGTGCATGAAAGCGAAAAATGATCCCCAGCAGCCGCGCCAGCCTCATTTGAACATTAGATTATTCACTTTCCCAACTAATCAATAATTGTTATAATTAAAATTGATAGTTGCAAATAACATGACAGAGTGCTGCTGCCAGAATACTGATTGTGTATTTGGCTTGAAAAGATAGGCAGTAGCGTGGAACACTTATTTTCCAATTTGCTTTTAGCTGTGTGCAAATTGCTTTAGCTGTATCCAGCTGATTTAGACCTTGCCTGGAGGTACACTAGATTAATTGGGAGCCACACATTCATTGCTTACAGAATGGACTCTGTAATTGGTGAAATTTGTTAGTGCCAGTTATAAAATAACTATATAGTTCTGCTTTTTAGTCGTCTTTTCATTACTCTTTCAGGAAAAGGAAAAAACAATTAGAATCTTTCAGACGTCCAAAATTGCTTTTAAGTCTTTATGTAAAACCACCAGTGTGACTACAGTCAATATTTTATGCAAGCTAACATAAGTGTGAATATAGTATTGATTTTTTTTCAAAACTGAAAAGCTCTTCAGCATACATAAGAGGGATTTCTTTGTCCTTGTTGTGACTGAACTTTAGATAATGAAACCATTATGTGCTTAATACCCAGAGCTTTCAAAAATAACTTTGTTCTTTTTTTGTACCTTAACTAGCTTATTATTAACCTAGAAAAATTCATTGTTGTTTGCTGGCACCCAAAAGCATTTAAAAGAGACTAGAGCTTTTCATAAATCCAGGCTCCTTTTTTGCCTATGTGTATATTATAATGACACAAAAATCGTATAGCTAAATACATAAATATAATGGACTACTTCCAAGTTACATATTCTCATGATTGTTGATGGATTTAAGACTCAGTGCCATGAACTGGGCTTTTCTCAGTTTCCCTTTTTCATAACTTTACCCTAAGATGAAGTGAATTCTGAACAAGTTGCTTTTGTTTACAACGTCTGTTAGGCCGCAGATGTTCTGCACCTTACTCATGGTGCAGAGTGTGGTGCAAGGCAGTGGGTGGAGTTATTCCACAGAAAGGGTCCTGGCCCTGAACACCTCCCATCTTTGTGAGGGAAAAGATGCTCTCAAATACATTGCCACCTTTCAGCTTTAAGTGCTCAGGAGACACAATAGAGCCATGCAGAGAAGAGCCTTGCAAAGCTCTCATTTACAGTTCCTGTGATCACACCAAGCCTACAACCTTTCCCTACCACAAAACATTTGAGCCATTGACCAGTTGCAAATAAACTGCATACTCCAAAGACAATCTCTACTTTGACACATATTGCTAAAAAAGGTAAAGCAGAGATGGCCTGTTATTGGCCTCATGTAGAAAAAATTAAGAAGACCATAATTTATTAAGTGTCTGAGGGTCTGAAAAGAAAAGGGAACCATTGAAAATTGGTCTTTATTAGCCTCACTGGTCACAGAACTATTTGTTGTTGTCTCCTTTCCCTAGTGATTAGCTAACAATTTGCTTTTGATGGTGTCAGAAGATATGGGTAATTCAGCTGTTGATTCGAGTAGAGCATCTGACCCTGATGTTATCACTAGGGACTAATGGGTAGCAAATTTAAGCAGCAACCCAGAGGCAAAGCACAATCTAAAAGGGGTGGGGGATTGTGAAAGGGAGATGGTGGTCTGGTCTGCATCCCTAACTGCTCTTAGCCACCTTGATAAATCTGTCCTCTGTTTGCCTTGCAGATTCAGAGAATTGAGAAGGTTTTCAATTCACATCCTACTGATCATTGTATACTAGTCAAATGAGTCTGAGCATGAGTCAGAGTGGTGATAATATTATTGATAAATGTTGCCTTTATTAAATCAATGACTTATTTTGAAATTTCCTTTCCCTGTCAGCTACCAAATCCTACTGAATCCTGAATGATTCAGGAATTAATTTTATCCTTTTGAAAAAATGGGGTGGAAGGCCCCAGAATGTCAAAGTTGAATTCCTGCAAGCCTCTTTTCCTCTTTCAGTTGAGCAAGGTTTAAAACAAACAAACAAACAAACAAAACCACAACAAGGAACAAAACCACAAGACTGTAAACATTATTAAATATATAGGTCACTTAATATGAAAGTATAGTACCAATTTGGAGCTTAGGAACATATGAAATACTGCATCCTGAAGATTCAGCTGAGCTCATCTAAGCTATACACTGAAGTGCTAATATTTAAAACTAGAGCAGCCAAAACAAAAGGAAGTACAAAGGCAAGGACAGCAACATATCCCATGATGGAAATATCCTTCTTACAGTGAAAAATACTCAAACTGACTTCTTAAACAGACATCAGCCTATTAATGAGGAGACATGGGCCCTTTACACTGGTGACTAGTAATCTAATACTGTCATTTAACGGGGCCCAAAAGAATGTAAGAATTGATAATGGTAACAAGCAATGAAAGAGAATCGCACCAAAGGTTTCATCTTACTGCCATGAGAGGAAGTGTAACTGGAGACACACACTTCTGCCTTGCCACATACAATCCCTTGACTGCTAATTTTCTACTCTGCAATAAAGTTCTCTTTCTCTATAATTTACTCCTGCCTTCAGATGGCAGACAGAAAAGGTGTATTCTTGCTGTATAGCATCCCAAAGCAGGAGAAATCATGGCCTTTTGGGCAAGCAAGTGGCACTTCTGTAATGAGACAGGTGTAGTGCTCTCTAAAGACAACTTTTTTTCAAGGCCATGCTTGAACTTTAAGGCTGACCCATGCTTTATCCCATCTTATCCTCTGTAAGTTTCCCAGATGCATTAGGGTAACTCACCTCTCTTCAGACAGTTAACACCCTGTCCCTTGATGCTGCAGGCTGTGCCACTGAGGAAAGCAGAGCCACAGAGAGGGCAGCTCATCCGTTTATAAACTGCTGGCATGTAGCAAGCACTCAACAGCTTCAGAACAGTCAGATCTGCCCCGAGGGCATTTGCTCCACGTTAATTCCACAGTGAAGGTCTGCCTGTCCAATGCCAGAGCTTTCTTTGTTAGGACTCACTGCAGTTTGTGGTGTCCGTGTCTGGGCACTCACCTGCTCCTGCTCAGTGACTTGTGTGACACCACTGCTCCTTGTGCTGCTTGGGTGACCTTGCTGGACCCACAACTCTCCAAAGCCCTGTATTTCACTACAGAGCACACCACCAAAGTCTTCACAGCAGACTCAGAAGTTTTCTCCGAGGTCTCTTTTTTGTCAATGCCTCCTGTCCTCCCTACATATCAGGGCCAGATTTTATTGTACCCTCCCCTTTCTGGGTGCACATTGAATAATTTGCGAGGCCAAAACACCGATGTACATATCCCGCTCTCCTTTATACAACTGGATTTTGGTGTATATTCACTAACCCTTTCAGAAGTAGGACAGGTTTTAAAATCTTGTGATCTAGTGTGAAGTGCAGATATAAAACTCCAAAGCTGAGCAGTCATTGCTATTGGAGAGCTGTTTTATCGCCAGTGGGCTACAAAAGGAACCCCTAAGCAAACTGGTATCAAACCATGCATATGGCATATATATGTGACCCTGAAATAAAGGGGAGAGTGAGTACATGAGTATCTGAGAGAGTACATGCACATGTACTCAAGGAAGAAGGAAGGAGCTATACCAAATAGCAATTACTTGCTCTACCTCAAGGGACCAAATGCTTATCTGAGTTGCAGAAGAGTCTGCCTAAGCCTAATGAGAGGTGTTCTAGCATAAAGAACTGGACTCTGTCTTGCTACTTTTAGTGTTTTCTTTCTCTAGCAGTTTCTTCTACACTTTCTTTGGGGAAATAAATCCAAACATGGTAACAGACTCCTGACAGATCAAAGGGAAAGTGGCCAATTGGTTTCAGGAAAGCCACAAGTCATTTAGAGTCTAAGGATTTGGTGATTTCTCTGTTCAGGGAAATCAGCTTCTTTTCAATCAGGAAGATAATGAATTAGGGCTGCAGATACTTGTGGCAAAGCTTGGTATTAAATTGTTATGTTCCAATGCACGGCATGGAACATGTTGTCATTGACATTTTAATGACCTTTTCTGTCTGGAGCTCTACTTGAAAATCAGTGGCTTGATGAGGCTCATCACTGCAAATACTTAAGCTGACTTAGTGACAGAGCAGGGAAAGGTATGAAGAAAAGGAAATTATAAAAAGCAAGCCTTGATCTGGCTTTTATAAGCAAAGGAAGAACAGAAATTTCTGCTGCTTTTGCAGTCCATGTAGCCCCTTGATGTGGTTCCTCCCACTCTCTTCTGGGGAACAGAGTCCCAAAGGAAGAAGGCAGTCAGCTTGCTGAAGCAGGCAGCAGAGCTGACCACTGCTGAATAGGGAGCTCATTAATGAGAAACATGTTCTGTATACAGAAGGTGCCCAGTTTGAGTACATGTATTAAGAGCCAGCTCCTTTTACAGCTAATTGTCCCTTTCAGTCACTCTCACTGGAAGGAGAGAGGAAAAAAATGCTCCTGTATCGTCAAGTTATATTTAGTGTCATTGGACTCTCAAATAAAAGTTTATACTGTTGAGGAAAGAAGGTTTAAAAAATAAAGTAAAAAAAAAGGACTGTTTTTTCATGGTGGCCGTTAACTATGCAGGGGGTTCTTCAATCTGGGGCTTTTTATTCCACATCTCATTTCCACTGTTTCATTTGAAACATATAAAGACAAAATTCCTCTTTAACCTTATATTTGTCTATTTTAAAAAATATTGGCAGGGGTCTTACTGAAGGCCTTTCCCTACATAGCGTTCTGTAAGAAACAGCCTAAACACAAATCCCTTAAGAGCAGAAACTGCGCATCCTTAGTCATCCTAAAGATGCAGCCAGGACTGTGGGCTCCTGGAGGCTGGCAGGTACCACCCCACTGACCCCAGCAAAGGGGAAGGACTGCTAGGCTACAGCTCCAGCCCAAGGCATCTGTATCCCTGAGCCAGAGATGAACAGCCTGGGCTGAAATGGGAGTCCTGGGCCGCTGAGAAGGGGTGGGGAGCTCCATGGGAGGCTGGGCAGGGAGAGCAAGTCTTGGTAATGCCCTCAGGGCCTTGGAAACAGTTAAAAGAACCCAAGTCATTTCCTTGTCAAGATGGATGCTTTAAAATTAGTCTCCTGTATTAAGGGCTTAAAGAGGCTTTCAGAGAGCCTTTGCCTACTGATCTAATTCTACTTTTTATCAGGCATTGCTGCACTGTTTCATGAGGAAATCCTGTAGCATTACCGCCCAAAGCAGTAAGCAATCACTATCCTATCATCAGGGAACTCTAATGATAGATATCATATAATTAATTAACATGCATCTTTATACCATTCAAAATGGCCATGGAATACTGCTGAAATATCTGTGAGGCTACTGGAACTGAATTACAGGTATCAGCTGGGTCTGCTGGAATTCATTTGTTTGGAACATAATCTACACTTTCATAGCCCTAGAACATTTTTGTATCATGTTAAGGTGAAGATTAAGTTTTCTTCATGACAAATATTTCTAGGCTGCAAGTAATAATTACCTTAGCTAAACCTTTAAGTTTGCTAATTTATCTGTCCAGATAAGAAATTTCAGAGTTGCAACTGAAGTTGAAAGCTGTATTTAGTGTATGTTGCACAGAAATTACTAACAGCCAGTGTAAGAATTTCAATGGTGTCTGTCTCCCCACCACTGGAACATACACAGCCTCAGCTGATGTCTCCTCTCCTTAATAAAATCCGTTTGTATTTCTTAGTAACAGTAAGATTCGACCCCCTCCAAAAGAAAAGAAAAAAGAAAGAATGGCAAAAAAGAGGGGAAAAACAGAGGGAAAAAAAAAAGCCAACCTTGGCAAAAAGGCTAAAGCTATGAGAAATTAGGAAATACTGGCTGAAAAAAAGGAAGACTTCCCGAGGGAGAACTGTAGTGCACAGTAATGCTATAGGGTGTTTAGTGCGGGAAGCTACATGAAGTGCTAAAAGTGAAACCAGAGCTCTCTTTCTAAAGCAGAACAAAGCTGGCATATTAAGTAATGACTGTATGTCTCCAGTTCCCTCTGATTCAGGGAGATAAAGGCTCAGACTTCCTATGTGGGCTTCGTATCATTCACAATTTTGCGTCATTGGATGGTTTCAAAATATCTTTGAAAACTGTAACGTTTTTTGTCAGTTACCTTAGGCTCCTTGTTAACCAGTGGTCTGTCCTAACTACCCCATGGCATCTTGTGTAGGGGCTGTTGCTATTATTAAGAGGTAGCTCTAAGTATGAACTGCAGGGTATGAATCTGAAGTGAAATATGTTCCCTGTCCCAAACACTGTAGGCTAAAGAGAGGCAGGATACATTAACACAGTCTAAGATAAAGGCGCAGGTCAACAGACGAATTGTGATAAAAGGAGAGAGAGAACTAATCAAGGGTCAAGCTCACAAATGTGTGCAGAAAGCTTATATATATGTGCAAATAGAGTTTTGATGGTATCAGATAGACATAAGAGGGCTTGTTAAGCTGGCAAGTGGCACAGAGAGGGGAGAGGAGCAAAGAGGAGAGGGAGTGGTAAGGAAACACTAGCGTGAGATTTTGAGACAGAAACATGAAGACAGTACTTCTATCAGTTGTGACAGTGACAAGACTCTGATACCAGGAATGAAATATGAATTAGACTCCCTGCCTGACCCTCACTGGTTCTCTGAGAAGAGCCAGGGTGGAGAGTTGTAGAAGGGCACCATAGTGTCCTTTGTTTATGCCAATATCAACAATGTGTATGTTTTAGGATGAATTCAAGGATTCTCTAAATTCGTGCCCTTTGGGAGTCCTTGTCCTGACAGCAGAGTGACAAGTATAACTCAAGACCAAATGGTTAAGCCCAACCATTGCACCTACCAGAAGCAAGGAGGGGATGTGTGGCAAGGAATTAGCTTTGTGACTTCTCAGGTGTTCCCCAAGGCCACAGGGAATTATAAAATGACAAAACTGAAATTATGTTTCTCTGAGCTCTCATTTTCACCTGCTCTAGGCTAGTCCTGGTAGCCAGCCAGCTCAATTGGTTAGACCCCTGTCCTGTTCCAGCGCCTAGAGCTATGTGATCCCTCAGAAAGCACTCCATCCTCCTTTACTGTTCACATCCATTTTCCTCCCTCTGCAGGCATCACAGGCAGTAGCTCCCTGGCTGGGTTTTTGAGTCTCTCTCTGTGATGGGCTTGTACTGACAGACTTTTCATTTCTCTAGCTGCATTTAGATGGACAGACTTAGAAACTCAAACGAGTGTACTACATAAGCCCTGCTTCACCTTTGCAAGACATCCAGGAACATGTGGATGAAAGACTGAAGCAAGGTCACTGTTAGCTGCTGCTGGAAGGGCAGGGTGGTTAAGGTCAGCTAGAGGTAGCCAAAAGTGTAATCCCATCCTGTGGAAAACAGAGTGCAAATGTATCTGTATCATGAAGATTCTGTGGCCCATTTTCAGTGACCAGCCTCTGCAGCTCTTAGTTCCCAGTGTATAAATTGTCTTCCTTGTATTACTGCTTCAGTTTGCTCTTCCTTTGGATGCTCACACAGTGGTGGATGACCCTGGCAGCTGCACATCAGTGCTCAGATGTGTGGGTGAGCACCCTTTGGGGAGTGCTGAACCAGAGAGTGACACTCACTGTGGCACAGCCTTTAGGGAGGTCAGCATGTTAAACCAGTGTTAAACCAAAAAGAGGGATATGAAGCCAGATGGAAGACATAATAATCTTAAATGGAGGAAGACAATATATGGCAAGAGACGTTAGCCACTCTTACAGACTTCAAGGATACAGTAAAACTATAACGTTAACTGTAATTTTAACTGTTGCTTACTCTGTATCAATCAGAGTAATTCATTCCAGTTACTTGTGACACTCAAACCACACTAAAAATCACCCATAGTGTGAATTTATAACATCTGCTTTACTGTGGTAGCATTAATGGTTTAGGCGGAAAAAAACAAAAGTCAATGGTATGTTTCAACACAAAAGCCATCTGAGCCTTTACTATAGAAGTAATAAGGCATTTATTATTTCAAGAGCCCTGCATTCACAATATCCCCTTTTTCAAAGAAAACACCCCTTCCTTCCCATTTTTTTATGAGGCTAACTTGTAGTATGTCACCACTGTGAGACTTCTGAATGTGTTCAGAACAAGACAATAATAGTAAGCCACAGATGAATGATGTGTAGTAAAAATCAATAAACCTTATAACTATTCACTAAGGGAACTGATTTTATGCCTATAAAAATAAAACAATTATAGCAATATTAATGGCAGATTCATCATAGTAATATAAAAGTCCAAGTGTGCTTGTCTGTTGGGAATCTTTAATTCATCCTTCTGTATTAAGTATTCACAAGGTAGAAGAAACGGAACCAACTCCAAGAACAATCTTTAACTTGCAGTAATTTACCTTGTCAAAAAAAACCCAACAAACACAAAACAAAAACAACCAGTAAAACTTTAAAAAACAGTTTTGACAATCAATGTAACTGGGATATGCAGAAAAAGAAAAAAATTAAAGCCTCAAAAACCTGACCAGTAAATTTGATTTTTTTCACATCACAGTTAGTGATTTCATGTTACTGTGTACTGTATTAACTGCATTGTAACAAAGCAGGTGGTATAGTCACATAAAATATTTATCTTGTGGTAATGCAGGTTAGACACAGCAAAGGATTTTTTTTTTACTTGACAGGTCCTCTGTTTTTAGGAATCTATTAATTTTTTGGGGGAAGGGCAATACAGGTATAATAGGAAAAAATTTATCTATAATTTATAGCATACAGAGCTGCTCTAAAACAGTATTAGAGACTTCAGTTCCACTAATACCATCCAAAGTGTTACCATGGGCCTTTTTTGAGCCTATCAGGGTCAACAGAAAGAGGTCCATCTGCCATCTGGCTTGGACCCTGCATTGCCCGCTGGGAGAGGACACTGGCACAGGCCCAGCAGGAGCACAACTAGGAGCTGTGGCATTGCTGCACCCTCTGCTATCTACAGCTATGACACATCTTTCAAAGTGGCTCAAGAACACCCAGAAATAAAAATTAAAAATAAAAATTAAAAAATTAAAAATCAAAGTTTTTTCATTATTCTGATTGCCAAATTATTTAAGGCAAATAAAAAAATGAAAGCATTTGATATAGGTTTTACATAAAATAAACTAGGTTACAGCATAAAACAAGTAAACAGGTAATGGCATTAAAGTCTCTCCTCTAAATCTGGGTAATTGTAAACATTAAAAAAAAGACTGCAGGACTATTCAAGTAATAGAACAATCACAGATGTCTTCTCATATGCAGGCTATTAGGTTATCTGCCATTCAAGATTATCAAAAAAGACATTTCATTATTCACAGATGCTCATTATCTCCATTTAAAATCTATACATTATATACAACACAGTTTTTGTGGTACTAGAATCCCCATGCCTTCCAAAGGTATATTTTTCACAATACACAATTACAATGAAACAGTGAGTACAGTAACATTTTACACTGATGCATCTTAATAGGAACCACCAAATAGACATCTACATTGTACCAAAGTGTCATCACAGTTAGCCTCTCTGAGAGCTTGTGGGAAATACCAGAAGGGTATGCAAGGTTCAGGCACACTGATACATAACATTATTTATTTACAATTGGAAAGGAAAAAAGAGAGAAGAAAAAGGAAAGGAAGAAGGAGAGAAAGGAAACAAACAGCCTTTTGCGGTTAACGCCTTCTAACCATGACAAGTACATATCTCCATTTAGTGTGTGGTTCGCAACTTAGCAGCAGACCCTGTGTGCGAGCCTTGGTACTGATACAAAAAAAGTAAAGAATATATATATATTTTTATATATATATGTATATATATATATACGCATATATATATATATATAAAAACAGAAGTCTAATTACAGCAACATTTGTTACTCTGTGATAAAATCTGCAATTTACAAAAATGAAATGACTGGTTTTTGCCTGCCATTAAGGCATTTCAAATTAACACCATGGAACTGATGTCTGTAATAAAGCGCTTCCTCATGTGATCCAGTCACATGACAATGTTCATCCCCAAATTCATCATTCTCTGAAAAGAGAAAAAAGAAGGTTTTAGTAAGCAGAATCCTTTCCTCACGCTTTTTTTCTGCACCTTGAATACATCATAAAATGAAATCTGTACAAGTATTCTAAAACCCAAGAAGAAAAGACAGCAAGCCCTGTCCTCTTCCCTCCCCTGCCAGAAAAACAACATCCTGAGAAGTAACCTGTGTCAGGATTTTTTTTCTGTGTTCTGGTTCCCTATCATCCATCAGCTCTTCCAGGGCTACAAACATTTCTTACTCAAATAATTATAGCTAGTGGTTGCCTGTTTTAGCATCAGCTTTCAGACAGACACCCGTAACATGGAACTTCATGGTTCTATTTGATACATTAAACTCTGAGTCTTAACGTGGTGGCAGTGAATGAAACCCTAATGTTAAAAGATGCTTTGGAATTTTCACTTGATATGGAACCATCATAATACAGTAGCTTTCCTCTTGACAACCTAGTAAATAACTGAGAGGCTTTCAGGCATATAAATGATGACATGGGTGTGCAACTTAAATACAAAACCATCTCTAATGGGCTCCCAAACAAAACTCCCTAAAAGCAAGAGCAGCAAGCCAGGCAGCCTTGCAGAATAGATAAAATCCTAAGTTCTTCTGGTCATGCATGGAACCAACTGAACCTTAATTTTAAACTCATTTTATTAAAAATTTGGATCTTATATTTCACAATCTCTTGTTTTATCTTAATACCAGTGTTTAAAACACACTCTATGGAAAATCTCAGAAGACAGACTACTTGTTCTGACCTATGTTACGATTAAAGAACACAACTAAGGACAAAATATCATTCTAAGGAGAACAAAACTGCAATTAATCCAAAGTACCAAGTTTTTCCTCAACTTTAAAAACTTGTGTCATACAAGGAAATGCACACCAGCAGGCTAAAAAAAATCTGTGATTACTTTCTCCTCTCTATGTTACAATATATAATTTATTGGCTATTTACCTTCTTTGTGCAGGAAACATACCAGATGCAGATGCCTGTGCAGCCACCTGCTGAGTGGCAACAAGGGCAGCAGAGGTCAATCCTGCAAGAAAGAAGAAACAAAGGAATGTTGATGTACCTCTGGTTTTAATGGATTTTTGTGGTCACAGTAAGGGTAGGAATGATCTCTAAGGCAAACAACCAGAAAATGTAGGGGGGTTATCACTACATAAATAACAAATATTGCAGGCAACATTGTTAACACAATCTGCCCAGTATGATCAATATACCTTTCTGTAATAAACTGAACTGTCTTTGATAGATATTCTACAAGAAATTACAGCATTTCTACTTACTGCATTCCTTTCCAAACACTGCACTGCATGATGCTAAGTGGGTTGTATGAGAGCTCATGAATAGGAAGTTCAGTAGAAATAATAGGTATCAGGAAACAACAAGAATCAAAAGTCACAGTGAATTACAGAAACGACATGCCAGCTGCTCAGGATACAATACTTTCATAATAACTTACCATTTTTACAGTTTTGCTACTGAACAAGCATAATGCATCCCAAAAGGCATATGGAATCACTGAATCACACTGAGAAATGTCAAGACTTTTACACAGGAAAAATAAATGCTGAGGCACAAGTCAATGGAAAGAAGAAATGTCATTTAGCCACCAGTTGTGGTAGCACATATTTTGCTGCATGGGAGGAAACCTCCTTTTAATTCAGCTAGAGTCCACGGTTAGAGAAAAAAACATTCAAAGACGGGTATAAAACCCAGGGAGAATAAATTGTATCTCACTGTGCTGCTTTTTCCCTGACTGCAACTTTGTGCACGGCATTTGCCAAAATACAAAGAGTCCTCTTTCAAACAGTCAAATTATAACAAGCACAAACCCTTGTGACTGGAATGCCTTGTACATAAAATATGTTCAGTATAAAAAGCTTTTGTCTTTGCCACACTTCCTCCATTGCTTACACAACCCTAATTATACAAAAAGGAGGTTGTTTGGTTTGGATATTTTACTGCCTTTTAGCCAGTTAATGTCAGTTTGCAGGAGGAATCAAAACATTCATGTGGATGACGGCCTAACTGGTACATCTTTAATAATGCTCTGACACCCAGTTTTGGAAACAAAACTTGGTATTTCTCAGACATGAAGCTATTAATCTATTGCTAGTACTTGCTGTGAATTTTCAAGCCTTCCCCCTAAATGTAAAGCACATCTGTTCTAACAGCGCGATCTCTATTCAAAATGCTTCATGTAGGCATAATTTCCAGCGTCAAGGCAACAATTCCATGAGGAAAGCTAATCCCACCCAGTGACAATTTTCTGCTCACCTTGAAATGGGTCATACTGTCCAGGTATAAGGGGGTAGCCCATTCCAACATGGGTATGGTGGTGAGTGTGGAGGTGCCGCTGGCTGAAAGGAGAATGGCGGTCTCGCTCCCTCTCTGCTTCCCGCTCACGCTCAGCTGGTGATTTTTCCACAGGCTAGTAACAGAAAGTGAAAGAAAACTGACGTGAGAACTTTAAAAGGGATGAAATCACAATAAAACCATGTTACTACCTGTCAAAAACTTTTTGTATACAAATGACACTTTTTCTGAAGCAGTATCTCTACTGGAGTATTTGCACTTGATTCTAATCTCAAGCTAATCTTTCTGGATAATGGAAGATTTCCCAAGGCAGAAGATTTTGAGGCAACACACTGCATCTTGAAGACACCATGGTGACTTCTAGTTTTGGGCTCCCTAAAGCTCAGCTGGCTTGCCAATGCCTGAACAACCTGGGTGAGCCTCTGAAAATGCTCACTGTTCTAAAGCTCTCTGGGGATCAAGTCTGACTGAATAGCAGAAAAACTACTTTTAGAAAATACAATGAGAGCCAGTGACTTGCTCACAATTAAAACCAGCAACAACTTATCTGAAAGTGAAATAACAGTAATTGTTCCAACTTTGTAAATCTCATTTGTAAATCTTCAGAAATTGGGGATGGTAATCAGCTACTCGGAAGATGTGAATTCTCGACAAATACAAGGAGGGGATATTATCAAATCCTATAGCCCAACTTCTCATTTCATTATGTTTCTGAACAAGAGGTTCCTATTTAACTGCAAAAATCTGTGCACCAGAAAGTATCTCTGAATCTGTATTTCTATATTAGTCTATTCAAGACAGGAAACCTCAGCACAGAACCGTGTTAGATGTGTTACTTCCAGTTTATGCCACAGAAGCATTCTGACTATAAACTGCTTTTATTATAAGCTGTACTATAAAGAAGAATCATGCACTCATAGCTTGACGCCAGATTGTGTGCTTCCCGCAGTTATGTTCCTCCTCTACCCCTTTCTGTATGTGATACTCTCCGGTAAGAACAGACAAAGCCTTACAACAGGTGACTTGCTGCGATACTGGTTGGCATGCTGCTGGAGCAAATCCAGTGCTTTGGACTCAGTGGTTGATTTTGCATTGATGCTCGGGCTGGTATTGACCTTTTCTGCCTCTTCTCTCCCTGACATCTTCCCATAAACTGGATAATGAAATCCTGGAGAGAGATAGGCCCCTGCGGGTAAACAATAAATACCACATCAAGTTACTGTTTTTACATTTTGATTAAATCAAGGTAGGAGGAGACAATATCAGAACTGACAATTACATCAAAAGTAGATCACATGACTACCAAATGGCACGACTGCTCTTCAATTTCATCACCTAATTTGCCCTGATGAATGGAGGTTATAAAGAGGGTTGAGTTGATAACCATTTCAGACATTTATGGGTCTATTTAAGTAAAAGGAATAGTAACTATAATGGTTCTGACAGTAAGTGCTTAGAATATTTTTATAGGCAATAAACTATCTGTCAGTCTAACAGCAACAGCAGACTGTCAAGTGTTGAGAAACTTGAGAGTTCATAAAAGGAACATCTTGTATGAAACCAGTTTCATCTACAGAACATTCCCCAGTGGAAGCACAAGCAACACAACGTCATCCATGAAGCTTCTAATTTAGCCTAGCTACTAACAGAAATATTAAAATGCAGACTTTATTGAACCTGAGGATGCAAATCTTAACTAGCACACAAGGCAGGTTTTGGAATACATACCAGGATAGCTGTGCATTAGGACAGGAGAGACTGCGCGATAGGCCGGATGGTTGGGATCGTACATCTGCGGATACGAGTAAGCATGCAAGTACTGGATGTATGACTGATGCTGACTCATTGGTGAGGAAACTGCTACTCTAGCACCCCGAGAGTCCTTCCAATTTACAGGAGTCTTTTGATCATCGTTTTTTATCTTGCTCTCATCCACTGATTGAGAATCAGAACGCTTGACCTCTTTGGGCTCCTCTTTAATGCTTGTTAATGAGACAGGAAGGTTAGGCAGGGAACTTTCCTTATTAGGTGTTTTTCTAGGGCTGTCTTCTTTTAACTTTTTCTCACGATCAAGTTCTTCTGATTTTTGCTGATCAAGGTATTTGGGCTGATAGACATAATGATGCCATGTTCGTGAATCTGGATCCTAATAAAGAGGAGAAAAAAATTGTTCTGAACTTAGATGTAGAACTAAGTTTGTTATTAGTATTTCCCACATTTTGGTTAATGTATTTTTAATACCATAGCCCCATTACATAGAGGAGAGGTTTGCTTGCCACAGAGTGCCTTGAGCTCAAACCAATATTCCCATGAAGGAGCAAGAGTCTATTATCAAAATTTAATTCAATTGCTTCATCTTATATCCTTCTTCATGCCTTTAACTAGTTTAATCATGAAATACATGTGCAATGTAATGAAGTTCTGAGACTATGTTATTCATAACACATTTTAATTAAAGCCCACAGAGAGACTTTTCCCACTAGAGAGCAAAAAGTATCTGTGAACCACAAAATTAGAGCTGGCTAATGATATGCCAGAGTACTTAGAATACCTGGAACAATGCTCATGAAAAGCTGATCTAGCTGGCAAGATTCTAATGCTACCTCTGGTAATACAAACGTCCAGGAATCAGTGGAAGTCAAACATTAAAGCAGACTTTTTCAGCTGACAATCTTATTTTAAGTTTGTAAAGTTACAGGTACGCAAGTATTTATTGGATCAGGATCACATGATTTAAAGAACATATACTGGCCATTGTAAATACTTTTAAAAATAATGTATTACACAGACCAGTTTATAAACATGTTACAGAACTGGAGAGGGGAGATCTTCACAATGCTACACCAAATCGCTACGGAGAAGTAACAGGAAGACTTCTTTTTCTTGTACAGGATATGCAAGAGCTAATTGTCAACATTTTCTCCAACTGACAGACATTTATGGCACATGGCACAAAAATATAAGCACGCAACTAAACGCTTGGACAGTCTGGTTTCAAATACTCACTTGAATCAGCAGAAATCTTCTCCTACTTAGGGCTGTACCATCCCACTTCCTTTACAGCTCTCTACTCCCACTCCCCTGATCCCACTGTACATTGAAAGACAGCCTGTAAGGGTGAAGTCTGGGATGTACCATACACCAGAACATGAAAGTATCAAGAATTGAGGCTCTAGTTCAGAGCACGGAGACAGTTGCATTGCCTCAAATGAAGGCAATGTGACATCTACGAGGGTCAGCATGAAGCCACTGGATAAAATTCTGGTCCCACTGAAGTCAATTGCAAAACTACCACTGACTTCAATGGAGAGAGGATTTCATCCATTGTGTAGGTCTGTAGGGGCTTGAGGTTGGTTGAGGAGAGAAGGGGAACTTAACTGCTTCAGAAAGGTCACCTTGGGTTAAGATAAAGAGGTATGCTTTAAGCCAACTCTTCAAAGAACCAGCTCACCCATCTTTAGTAAATGCCAACTGTTATTTAACAAAAAAAAGAAACACTTCAAACCATGTTTCAATCTGCTTTAAGTCCTCTCACAATGAAAGCTGCTTATTTTGCTTGAAATTTCTTATTTCTGAACTAAGCAAACTGCTAACCATTTACATCTAAAAGAGAAATCTAATTCTACTTTATTCATGCATATAATTTAAAATAGTCTGTTCAGGTCGTAAGCCTGTGCTCTGTCACCACCTTACTAGACTTTTTAATTGTAATTTTTTTTGTTCTTTTCAAACAGCTCAACTAGAAGGCTTATTGGTCTATTCACAGACTACAATAAAATCCAGCATGAAAAAATGATGGTGGAGCTTATATGGCTGCAGAGGTAGAAGAATGTAGCAGAAAGTAAATCTCACGTCTTAAAAGATAAACCAAGACACTCTTGTTCCATTTCCTGTGATCTCACCTGTTTAAATCTTGTGGTTGGATCTACTCCTGTTTGCTTCATTGAATCCATAACAGATTTCATCTCTACAGCCTCCTTTATAAGCTGGTGGTTTTCCATTTGTTTGGCTTTGAAAGTGTCCGACTGAAGCTGCTGCTGGTGATTGGAAAGGATCTGTGATTTGCTTGTCTCCTCACCTTTGTTAGGAACTGATGACCCTATTTTAGTGTTATTTTTGCTGGACTCTGGAGTTGAAGGGGCCTTTGAAATAGTGGCAGATGGAATATTCTTCTGCTTGTTGTCATCCTTCCCAATCTCTTTCAAGGGGGGGTCATTCTTCCTTTCACAGTCCCTCCCACTTTGTGCCATTTTCTGTTCTGCTAGTCTCTGGTCCTCATAGTATTTTTCATACTGCTGCCTGTAAGCAGGGTTGGAGGCCATTAAGGACTTTTGGTCCATATAGAGCCCATAGGCATACTGTCCATAATAAAGTGACTGAGCAAGTGCAGGGTGTCTTTGAGTTATTACTGACTGATGTTGCGGCTGCAAATTAGAGGAAGTGCTTTCGCTTTTCTTGGCATCTGACGATTCTGCCTTCTCTTTCTTTTCAGCCTCTTCCTCAGCCTCTTTTTTAATCTTCAGCCCCTGTGGGGTACCACTGTTCCCAGCTGCTGGGGCACTGACCTGTCCAGAGTGCAAGTAACTTGGGGAATAGTAAGGATCGTAGCCATGGTAATAGGGAGAATGAGACTCTTTCCCTTGAGCTGATTGTGCTGTGGTCGAAGAATGTCCTTTTACAACACCGTCTTTATTAGAAATAATATCCGACGGAGAGCTGGCCTTTGACCTCATGCCCTCTGACCTGCTGTCAGAGCCACCATCATCAGCTGCATCAGAAATATCTGAGTAAGCAGGGCTGTTGGTTTTAGCAGCCGTGCTGTCTGCGCCATTCTGTGTCAACACGTGCAGTGGGGCCATGGCAGATTGTCCATTCACCAAAGTGCTGCATTCCATCCTGGAGGCACTCCCTATGGAAGGGCTGGGCGCATTGTCTGTGAATGTGTAAACTTTATCAGCTTCAGCCTTAATACTTGCCATCCTGCTCTCTTGAGATTCTGACAGTCCATTAGCTAGCACTTCGTTCTTGTTGAGATGGTCCTTTAAAAAATGTCCAGATAAGTCTTTTCCAGACCCTTTTGAGTCCTCCAGCTTCCCCAGCTTAGAATCCATCTTAGGGCTGCCCGTCTCTTTGCTTTCTTTGTCCTTCAGCTTTCGCTTCTCCTTTTTCTTTTTGTCTTTGAGTGATGTGAGAGCTGGGTTTACAGTGCTTGGCTCTCCCATAATTGTGGGCTTTGGTTGAATGGGTTTCAGTGGAGGGCTCTTTGGTGTAGCCTGAACAATAGTAGTTGTTAGAGAGGGCAGTCCTGGTATTGTCCCTGTAGTGGTGGTTGTAAAGGCTGTAGTAGGTATAGCTATTAACTGGGGAGGAGTTGGTGCTGGTGCTGGGGCAATGGGCCTGGCCGTTTTCAGCTTGGAAAGGTTTTTATCCACTTTGCAATTGTTTGATTTCTTGCCTTTATCACCTAAACTCTTCTTGTCAATTAATCCTTCAGCCTCCAATTTCGGCATTTCAGTTTGCAAATTGCCATCTGCTACTGAGCAATTATCCAGTGCGGCTGCCATGTTAGAAATTACTGGAAGGCTGTTCAATTCACTGTTCAGACCCTTCTTTTTGCCAGAATTCTTGCCAGTTTTGGAACTGATAACTGAACCAGGGCCATTGCTGGTCAGTTCCCTCTTTCCCTTGGGGGTCCCTGGGGTAGCAATGGAGGAAGGAGATGTCGGTGCTTTTAGTGGATCAAAGCCTGGCAAATTTGTGCTTTGCTCGCTGCATTCAAGTGCCACATTACTCAGTGCTTCCTCACAGTCTGAAATTTTGTCTTCACTGTCAGGCTCAAACTCCAGTTTGTTTTCTGGGTCTAAGTGTGCATGAGCCTGATGGTAACGTAATCCATTAATGTGCTTGTACTTCTTGTTGCAGTTGGGGTGAGGACAGTCAATCAGCACTGGGGAAGAGCAGCCTTGGTCCAAAAAAGCAGTCTCGGGTTTCCCCTGTGGGGTGGTGGGAGTGCTTCTAGAATTAGTACGAATGCGTTTTCCAGACTTATTGTCCTCTGAACTGGAGTTCAAATCCAGCTCCATAGGAGGCTTAGTTTTCCTCTTGTTTGTGGACGAGGGGCTGGCTTTGACTTCATCCATGGCGCAGTTTGGGGGTGTTCTGCGCCCACTTGAGTTAAGGCTGCCCCTCCTCCCCTTGCCATTGGCACCACCTCGATTTTTACTCTGAAGTCCTCGGGACTCTGCGAAACTCGCGTCGTTCCCGGGTACAGCCGCAGCTGCAGCGGACCTTGCCCGCTTTCCCCTGCCCCGTCCTCCACGCATTTCCAGGTCACTTGTTGGCGATTCACAAAACCTGTACAAACAATAGATTCCATCAGCAGGAGCCATCAACTGAAAAAATAACAACCACCACCATGTCCCGTAAGAGAACCTTCACACATGTTAAAGGAAAGATGTCCTTCTGACAAGTGAGAATGTTACAGTGTCAAAGTCATTAAAAAAAGACAAAAATGGTGAGGACATATCCACCTGGTGAGAACAATGGAGCAAAACATTTTCCTAACTTAAAGAAATGCATTTTGAAATTAACTGCTCTCTGACTGAATCCCATGTATTTCCTCTTCCCTCTCAAAAATGCAAAAGTAAAATAAAGAAGAGCTTCCACCCCATGTTTCACTCTGGAAGACAGAACTACTCAATTCACTCATGCATGATTTCAATTATAACCAGTTGTGCTTTATTAATCTCTGTACGGTCTCTTGCCTGAGACTGAGGGTTAAAATGCAGCAGAGAAAAAATAGACTCAGAATGTTTGCCTACCTCGGAGGGGCCCAGTCATGCTTTGTGCAGTCCAACAGTGTTCCCACATAAGTCTTGTTCCTCCATGTAACATTTACTACCAGGACACCTGTCAGTGAGCAAAAAATAAAGTATTATCACACATAAGAACAATAACTGGGATAGCCTTTTTGTTTTGCTCTTTTTTTGTTTTTTCTTTTTCCTGTTCTTTCCTCACAAAGTAAGACATTTACTCTCATTTGCTTTCAAACACTCTGGTCTATATTGTTCCTCTTTTCTGGTTTCAGTGACCTCAAGTTAAAACCCACAGGAAAGACTGCAAATGACAAAGAACAAGAATTAGTGCACCCATGTGTGTGTGTGCAAGACAGCTTGCCTGTGTGACGGTGTGTGTGTAATCAAGATACAGCTGACAGAAGGAAATGGGTTTTGCCATGTCCTGCTGTAAAACAGCAACACTCACCTCTTAATTTTGCTATTATTGCACATAATTGCTTTCACTTGGCAGCCAGCCAGCGTAAACTAAGCACCAGTTACAGTGTTTAAATCAGAAGGTGACTGAGAAGAATAATCTGCTTTGCTTTGAACAATATGATAATGATGCTTCTATTTACTTGAAATTACTCATATCCAAACACACAAACATATACATGTATGCACTGCAAGTCTTGTTCAGCAGATATGGCTCAAAAAATGTATTATTTGCCTTGCTTTTGCTTCTGTGGAAAGTGAGAGACTAGATATGAAACTTCAACCATACCACAGTTAAGGTAGGAGTAATTGCAATATATATTTATATAGGAAAAGGGATCCTTCAAAAAACCTACTGTAATTTAATTGCTTTTCCACTTATGACTTTTATTAAATGCAAATTTGCCTGCCTAAAGCAGAATTCTAATTTCGTTTTATTTGAATTATCCCTGTAAAATTTGTGAATGATAAGGTTATTGTAAGTAACAAGAGAATAAATGTAGGGGATGTCATTCAAATGTTTTCAGGTTGCCCTCAAACGCTCTTCACATAATTTATCATCATGTTTATGGACTAGGCAGCATAATGACCCCTTTAATTCATTAACTGCCACAGATAAACAGAAGGTAGTATTATTGAGCCAGACATCTCTTCTCATTAGAACACACACTGAAATAAGAAATACATTTTATCTAACAAAGAAAGGCACAGTACAAAATGTTCCAAATTTATGAGAGGCGTGAAGACACCAACTCGCTGCTGACAGCCTTGTTTTTCCTCTGCACTTCCCTTATTCTATCTGCAGCGTCTCTGTAATAGAAATGATTATGGCATTGTGCCAGAATGTTTCCAGCCCATCTTTTGCTTTGTCTTACCAGTGCAATTTCTAATTTTGCAATTCTCTGCTGCACTGAGGCGAAGTTAACACACAAGCAGCAGCTTATTTCCTCAGGGGTCTTTTAGCAGCAGGGAAATATTTTAAATGTTGTTAGCAGAGGTACCAAGGAAGACGGGATTTCCTTGAAAATTCTCTGTAACAGATTTGAAATTTATCCCCCATATGGTTTTTCACTGCAATTAGGCAACTCTAGAATTTTGCGCACTGGAATGAACTGGTCTGAAGCATGAAAGAAAAACTGCACTTCCAGCCGGTGTCAGTCAGGTCCTAGAGAGACCATGGTGAAGATGTTTAGGAGAGACTTGGTGTGGCACTTAGTCCCATGGTCTACTTGACAGGGTGATGTTGGGTCATAGGTTGGACTCGATGATCTCAGACATCCTTCCAAGCCTAACTGATTCTGTGATTCTGTGATCAGGGTTAAAAGGCCATGCTGTATTTTTATGACCTATGCAAACTAAGCAAAGGCTGCAAAGACGCCAAGGCTGCTTTATGTTGCCCCTTGCTTAGGCATGGAGGCAGCCAGGAAGTGCTGGGGTCCAGGGAGGAGGAGGAGGAGGAAGAGGAGAACAACCCAGTACATCCAAGAGGAAATATCTGTTGGTAGAAATGGGGTTTCTTACAATGAACAGCTCTATGTTCCCACTTGCCATTTACAGTCTAGAGAAAAGAGATTGCACAGGTGTTTCTCTGGCAGCCTTGATGCCTTTCTTCCACTATAACAGCTTGTCATCTGTGACTCTGTAAGGCTCCAAGTGAAAATCTTGAGTATTTTCCACTGGTAAACTGTATTATGGCAGGCAACCCATCTATCTGCAAGCAGCACATTTGATCCCTCAACCCCATGTACCAGCATTTGTCCAGTCTCCTAAAAGTACCAAGCAAAGAGAGCTCTCTGACATACCATGGAGTATTACTGAAGAACTAACTTTGTCCTTTATTCTTCCCCAGCTAGTTAATTTTTATCCTTTTTTTAAAAAGTAATTGTTACTTTGTGGGGATTTTTTGAGTTTGGATTATTATTTTTTTAGGGGGGTGGTTGGTTTGTTTTGTTTTGGGTTTTTTTGGGGGGATGTCTTAATAAAGGTTTAGTCTCACCTATCTTCCTTGATATTTGTAATCTTGCCTATCTCTATGTGCACTTTATTAATTTATTTATGTACCAGACCTAGCGATAGTTTGTTACCTATTGACAGAAAAGAGGGCAAGGTAGAAGGCATAGAATAGTGAAAATAATAAAAGCCCCTGAAATCAATACGTATTTCAATAATTCTATGAAGACATTTAAATGACCTTCCCATGTAAGAAAGTCAGTATTTCAAAAGCAAACACAAATAAGCTCCTCCCTTAAATCTGCTACACATAGCATGTCATTAAATTTGTTAGGCTTAGCAAAGGTCCCGTGCAAGTAGGAGAGAATATTAATCTCCATGTTGCGTTAGCTGTGGCAAGGAATACATTTTCTTTCCTTAATGGACAGAAAACACATTGCTCAGCCACACAAAAGACTCCACAGAACTGCCAGGGAAGGTAACTCTTTTACTCTTCTAAGATTATCACAGAAATGGGTGAGGAGAATATAAGTAACATGGGAGGTAGGGATCTAAGGAAATGTGTAGCTGGGAGAGGCTCACTAGGACAAAGCACCGGAACATGAAAATGGAGATGACTGAGCTAGTGATCCACACAATGTACTTGATGCAGTGCTGAAGAGAAAGGATTATTCTTCTAAATCAGGGTGTGCTGTTTGTCCTGGCACAGCGTTCAAGCTCAAAGCAAGAAGCTCTGCTGAGCCTGCTGTGTCCCAGGGGCTGAGCAGTGCCTGGCTCACTCCCAGCATCACCTGAGTACACTGGCCATGCACTCAGGGATGCAGCAGCTCCTCTCTGGGTCATTCCAGCTCCTCTCTGTGCACCTGTGTGCCCATGTACCCCCTTCATCTTGTGAAGGAACACACCACACACAGGACCAGACCTCTTGAGGGCTGTGCCAAATCATAAGAAGTTCCTGTAATGAGACTTCCTATCACATCAGACAACATATAATGTAACAATAACCTATTTAACATTGCCTGAACAAGAGAGAAAATGCAAAGACAGTCTGAGAGAAAATGCAAAGACAGTCTGAGGAACCCACAGGTTTCATACTGTCTGAAACAAGAGATGATTTTCACCTTATAAAAAGCCCAAGAGGCTAAACTTTTTAAAATACCTTACTGAAGAATGGGGGAAAAAAATCAGGTGCTTGTAATGAAATGTACCTGAGGATATTTGGACTCTCTAAGATTCTAATTCAGGAGGAAACTAAGCCAAATATCGAATTCTGTTCCTGTGAGGTTAGATCAAAAACCAGTGAATATATACCACACACACAAATGCTTCTTTGAGAAACTTGGGGTGTCATCTTAAAGAGTTTGACCGTTACTAGAACACATTTCACAAGAGTTGAATGTAGCAAAGAAAAACTTATCTCTCCAAAATATATAATAGATAAATTTCTTAGTTTAATTTGGTTGATCATTCCATTTGCAAACTATATAACTATTCACAGTTACAGTATATCCGAAATTAACAATACTTTCTGCAGCCTTCCGTGTCATGTGTCCTACATTAAAGCAAAAAAAGAATATGAGAATTAAATGTTCTGAAGTTACCACCCATGCTACTCTTTATCATTAAGGAGTAAACACAGTAAGTACAGAATGTTTTATGTGTGCGAATTACGAAATGGTGTTATAATGTAAGAAAATGGGGTAATATTACCCAGAAGTTTTAGAGTTCACCTACTGTAGTTTTTCTGCCAAAATCCATTATTAGGCAAGGCACAATCATATCCAAAAGCATTAATGTATGACAATGGCACACCCAGGATGTGATCTGGTGCCCACCACCATCAATAGAAGCTCCTCCTTTAACATCAAATGTTGTCAGCCTTTTAGGAACCAGACAAGATTCTGTATTTTGCTGTTTTCCTTCACAGTATGTGTACCATTATGAGATCTTTTTCTTTACTCATCATAATCATAACCACAACGTTAATGGCAAAAATTTTCAGGCAGGAAAAACTAATGTGTGCCTATAGGAATACAAAGCCATTTTACATAAGTGCTTCTGATAGGTAACATACAAAATAACTCTGACAATTTTTACTTGAATTTTCTTATGGAATGAAAAGTCACATGTCACTAAAGTAGTATGTAAGAATGTCATTTCAGAAATCTACAGCAAAAACCTCACTTTTTATGAGTTCTGTGGATATGATGTATCTTTTCTTCCCCTGTCCCTTCTTCTGCTTTTCAGTGACTGCCTAACAAAGGCCAGAACCAAAACTTGCTATTTACTATTAACTATATCTTGTAGAATGAAATATGTCATCACAAGTTGGAAATGAAGTAAATAACCCTGTTGCTAAGAAATGCAGATGTGCTATTTTGACATGTAAACATCAGAATCAAAGGCATTTTCAGTACCAAGTAAGAGTATTGTTCATACGGATTACTCTGGCACTGCAAGTTTAGCAGACACATCTACACTCTTGCAGACATTCCTTCATTTAAAGACAAAAACCCCCTGAAGTACCTAGTCTAAAAAATATATTAATTTCTTTGTTTTCTTGACTCTGTTTTCTGCAATGATCATAAGCCAAGAATGTTTATGTTTGTATCCAAAACTTTGAAAATGAGCTCATGTGATGAGGAATCAAATTATCACATCACTACCTTAAATGTGGGCCCCAGCTTTTAAAAATACTGTCTTTAGAAAACAAACATGTTCAAATTCCAATACAAGTAGGCACTACTCAATAAATCAGATTGGAAGGCTTGACTTAATTTTTACAGCATAGGCTACTTTGTGTTCAGATCCCAGCAAATGCTACAAAATCCGGGTTTAGTCCAAACTGATTATTTCACCAGGGAACTCAGCAGAGCAGTTATCTGAGAGGGTAAGCCTTCATTTTTGTAAAAGGAGCTGCTCCCTCTGCTCTTAGTGGGCAATCTGGCCGAAAGCATCTGTAAAATTCTGGAGAAACCAGATCTGCACAAAGTCTATCTGAACACTTCTTTGTTGAAGAATATTTTCATGATCTTTCAAAACTAGGAATGATTTGTCTACTTTTCAGTCATCAGAAGTCATGTATATTTAAAAAGTCACATATATTTTAAAAGTCACATAAGTCACTTACCCTTAAACACAAGTGGAAGCCTCTGTTGTCAAAATTCCAAAATTAAGTTCTGCCTACTACCTTTACTATCCTGAGTATCATTTAAAAACAATTTTTCCTCCTGCCAGAGGAATATCTCTAAAGTAGACTACACTTTCCATAATTTTTTAGTAAGAATACTTCTTTAAAAGGTAATATGATAAATTCTTGTAGCAAAAATCTCTGCGGCATAGTAGTTCTTCAAGGCTGAGATGCAATCCTGGTATAGAGAAGCATCACATCATTACTTGATTACTGTTACAAGTATTACTTGTAACACTACAGCATAATCAATTCCTTGTATCTTCATGATTAGTGAATCCACAAATATGTTTGCAAGTCAAATTTGATTTGCCTCTTGTCCCTGCCATGCCAAGTACGAATAATACAGACATGCCTGGGATAGCCAAACCATGGCATATCTGTCATCAGTGAGTACACCACCCCCACTGATTAAACATGTTTTATTCCACATCTGGCATTGCAATTTTTTTGGTCCCACCTGTATCTATTTGACATCACTCCATAACAATAGCTAAAATATGTGAAATGCAAAAAGCTGAAAGATGAAAATCTATATTCTTAGTATTGTCTCAAGATTTTTTGTTGCCACTGGCTTAGTAAAAGCAGTACAACTCATTTGCCTCACAACCACCATATCCGCCACATCATCATCAATCCCACATCCACATATACACCTGCAATTCAACCGGGCATAAAAAACACAGAACAATTTTTATATTAGACTTGCAATGCAAATGGCTTATTCCTCCCTGATTGCTTCCATCCAGAAAGTAATCTAAAATGATCAGTAAACAATCTCCGTATGAAGCCACATCTTATAGACTGAATGCTGATCTGGGAGATGTACAGTTTATATACTACTTTAATCACACTCTGTCTAGCATGGCACAAGAACTTAACTACATCTACAGCAGGTGCACATGTAACCGCATCAACACCAGCCAGCCTGAGGATGTAATGATTGTCAGGTGGCCTGGAAATGCAAGACTGGTGGGTTTGCTTTTTGTTGTTTTGGTTTGCTGGTGGGATTTTTTGGGCTTTTTTTTTTTTTTTTTTTTTTTTTTTTTTTCCCAAGAGCCCTATTGCAGCACAGAATGTTTGAAAAGTCACTTTAACCACATCCTGTAATCAGACCATCTGGAGCACAGATCTGCAATTAGTCATCCTGGGCACTGGACTTTATCTGAACAAATACTGTACAGCAATGAAGATGAGAAGATTGGATAGCATCAAGGAAAAGAAGCATAATGAAATACTGCTGGTGTAGTCATAAACCACTGAGGCACTTACCAGTTGTGTTAATTCTGCTTTCTGTACTTTATGAAAGCATAGCAAGTTTAAAGGTTAGAGGGCTGAGAGGTGAAACTCTGCTATTTTAGTTAATGTTGCCCTGCTGGTGGCTAAAGCTGGACTACAAACTACAGTATCTTCTGCAATCGCCTAACAGAGTAAGATCACATCTGTGTGATTTCCAGTAAGTTCTGAGTAATGACAACCTACATTTCATGGATACTTTATTTGAATGTCATACCCTTTCTTTTCTTTTTATTATGAAGTCATTGGTAAAATAAAGGTAATATTGAAAGTAGGAGCTACCACCTTGGTTTAAAAATAGCCGTTTTATAGAACCTGTTCCCTGGACTGGCAATACATACTCCCATTTGCATTCAAAAAAGAAGCAGCAATTATACAGTGAGGAGTAGCTCTTGGAAACGTGGAGCTGGGCCATCAAGCAGACAACTTTTTAATCCCACCTAATAATTACTGCAATAGATTTTCTTAATCTAGAAGTTTATCCCCGTGCATATAAAAGAATAAACACTCCAATAACTGAAGAAATCCTGTTTCCCCATGAGCCCATGTGCCTAATACACAAAAGAACACAAGCTACTTCCATCACTGTCATGTCTCCCGCATCCTTTGTTCTGAAGCCTCATGGGCTGTATTGATCTGGGAAAATCATTGAACTTCTTGGAAAACTAGACTCTAGCTTATTCACCGCCATCTATTTCTTTCTCATGAAGACAGCTGGTCAATATTCAGTTGAACAGGCAGCTAAAAGAAGCTCTGGTTTAATTTCTTTTTCCTGCCTCCCTAGCAACATTACCCTTTTCCAGCTTTAGTATAAAAAAAACCCATCATGTCAGGAAGACATGTAGCTGAGGTTAGCTGAAATGTCAGTTTCTCTGGACAAGGCTATAACTGAAATGCTGGGGGCAGGTTAGTTCTGGAAGACAGGACAGCATCTAATCTAAGAGCTCATGTCCCTTATTAGTTATAATGATAACTGTTACATTTTTTTTCAGTGCATATATTTCTTCTAAAGCTGGTCTGCCCAACAAATAACCAGTGACCAAGATCTAAATACAAATCGAAAGCCAAAAGAAATATGAATGGTCCTAATCAAATATAAAGCTAAATTTCACATGCATTAAAAGACCAATAAAAGTCTCAAGGAAAACTGGGTAGTACCCCAGAAATTACATCAGATTGGGTCCCAAATGGCTTGTTGATTTATCAACGACTACATCGTTCTACTAAAATATGAGCTACTTAGAGTGGTGATTTTGAAAACTATGAAGCCACAGCAACCCACATAATTTTCTCCTGCCAGATTTTTATCAAAGTGATTAGAATTTGGCAGGATTAGGAAAATTTTTGAATAAAATGCTGTTAAACCTCTTGAATGTCAGACCACATGATTGCAGTGTTTACAAGAAAATGTGCAGTTAATGTTATTATAAACTAACCATAGGCTTCTGACCTCTGGAGTACAACTAAAGAGCTAGTTTTTGTGCAGCCCTTACCTTTTCTTTGGCCAGAGTAACTGAACAACTTCAATGTTTCACTGCAGCTTGAGAATAAAAATGCAGTCTTTATTTCAGCTGATACTAAAAATGCAGTTTGAAAATAATTTAACATCTGTGTGTTCTGAAGAAAACTGTATCTGTTTCAGAAATAAAGTATTCCATTTCTAGCAGATTCTTTTTTCTTTTTTCTTTCTCTTCAGTAATCATAACTGTGATTCACATAGCCTGACACTGAAAAGTGTCACAGTCTCAATTTTAGATGCTCTGTAATCCCCTGAGCTTCCCACTCACTTCTCAAGGAGTGTTATTTCAGCTCCTATGTTGCTGGCCTGTTGAACACATGGACACTCTTCTGACTTCTTGTGGAGCAAAAGAAAAAGAAGCCCCACAATCCACTGCCTTTGCTCATACTCCAGGACCATATGTCACTTGAGATAAGCAACAGAATACGGGGCTTTTCAGCTAATCTGTCACACTCGCTTCCTGCACTTTATATTAATTACAGGAACTCTTCAGCTACTTACTTCTCTCACAAACTCTTTTCTCCCTTAAGAGCAAGTAAATAGCAAAGCAAAACAAGTCTGGAGCATGGTGGAAAGAGCTATTGTTTCAGTACAAGAAGCAGGGCCAAAAAAAAGGGAAAACCAAAACAATTTTTTCTCACCCAGACAAGCATTCAGGAGTTCCTTTTAAGAATTATCTGCCTCATTTCCATTCTTCTTCTCAGACACCAGACCACAAAAATACTGTTTTCATCAGCAGACTGTTGAGAAACAGCTGCAGAAATGGGGAAGCTGGTATAAATTTATGTGTGTATGCATGTGTGTGTGTATATCTATTAAAAAAAAATCTGACAAAACCCCCAAAATCTCTTAAGGAGCTCAGACCTTTTTTTTTCTTCCTGAGGCAAGTATTAGGGCATCTCAGTAGATGTTTGTCTCCCAGCTCTGAACTCTGCCACTGTAGGAATTTGATGAGTAAATCCCAAGCAAGCAACAAATGCCAAAATGCACCTATAAACCTTCAGGTGTCTTTGGTGATTTGTTTCCCAGCACTGTACATCATGATAAAGAGCTGCCAGGTGCAAACACTGGTACAATTATTTATCAAACAGTAGAGTAGTTAATGAAACATAAATAAATGGAAGACAGAAGAGAGACAATTTATGGAAAATAAACAGCATGAATAAAGAAACAATTCCAATCCCAAACCATGAAAATTCTTCCAAATCTGTAGACTGCAGATACCAGAACTGCAGTCGAGCCAGACAGACAATTCTGCTCAACCTCAAAGAGCTGCTGCTGATCCATGTACCTCACTGGGACTGAGAAGCAGAGCCCCTTATAAATTATGATGCTTTATTTAAAGTCAAAGCATTTATTTGCTTTTGTGCCAGCTTTGGATCCTTTTCATCTCTAGCTTCCAGGCCCAAGAGAGACCACACTCCTGTAGCTCTGCTGGCAGCCAGCTGTGGGCCTCAGTAAATCATAAAGCCTCCTAACAAGCCATTCTTTACAAAGGCCAACTGCAGTTAGTAGACATGATAACTTCTCTATTATTCCACTCACTAGAATTTAAAACAGCAATTTAAAGCAGTGGCTGAAAACATTTAAATCTACTGAACTGCATTTTACATCTTTCTCTCTCTCTCTCTCTCTCTCTTTGTATTAAGCTTCACTGATTTCATGAAGACTTCATGTCTTCAGCCTGGGAAAAGGGTAAGTAAACACCTACAACAGACACATCCAAGACAAAGGGGAGGGAAATAAAAACATCTGGGATTTTGTCTGCAGAACTCCCTCAGGTTTTTTTGCAACAGCTAACGGGAGACAAATAACTCTTCTTTCATTTAGTTTGTGGGACTCACAGGGACACATCCTTGGTATTTGAGGATATAAACTCTGTTCAGATCTTAATACAGTAATATGTCACAAAGAAACTTCATGGCAAAATACAAAAAGATGAAAGTGTGGCAAAATACAAAAAGATAGGCGAACAGTAGGTGTACACAGGAGTTCTATGAAAACTCCAAGTGTGAATCATAAATTCTTTCTTCTAACTCTTTCCCACTGATGCACCCAAAAGGAATCAGTTTGGTGTGGTGAGGCCCAGAACTCCCATTTTTCCTCTGTATAAAAAAGAGCAAAAAAGAACCTTAAAAATCTGGGGCTCTTCTTCCTACACAATTGCTATGGTTTAGGATTTGGTGTAACCTAATTTTAGGGTCTTTTCTTACTATAGCTAATGGATTATAAACCAAACTATGCTTCAAACTTCACCTTCTAGGTTTGAAAACACGAAACTACATAATTTTTTGCACTTCTTATATCACAAACTAGTTATTTGCTTTGAAAAATAGTAGGCAGTGCTATCCTTCCCATTATGAAATCCTTGCAACTTTGTGGTGGAAAAGATGCCCCCAGCAGTCAGAAGTGTTTCAGTTACACACTTAAGATACCAGTTCAGTTTTGTAAACAAGCCTAATGAACTGTGACTAATAGTGTTCTCCTTGAGCAGAAGTAAGGTAAAAGGGATTTTGTTAGCATCTACTGAAGTGAAGTAGTAATTTTGCTGGGACAGAACAAAAGTGAACTACTTGTCAGCTAACCTATTTCAGTGGTGTCAAAATTCTGCAGAGAAGTTCACCATGATTTTCTTTCCTATGTTTTAAATTATCTTCCAAGTGGGCAAACTAGTAAAGCATCTAGTTCACCAGCTGGCTTTCTCCAGGTGCTTGACAATACTGATGCAATGCAAAGGCAAGCTACCAGCAAAATGAGTACCCACTAGAGATGAGTATACTTGCTGTGAGACTTTCCTTCTCTTATCAGCAACTGGTTCAACAATTTTCCTGTAAGTGTCCTTTGTGCGTGCTGTCCCAGTTTCTCCACTTATTAATAGCAGCCTGGATAGTTTACTCAGGCCTGCTGTGATGTATGTCTCTGCTGCAGCTTCTCTTGGCTTTTTCATGCACTGGAGCTGATCAACCTTTGACCCTCGTAGGTTTAGAAACAAAACCATTTAGACACAGAAGACAGCCCAGTGTTGCATAAAATGTAGGCAAAGACTTAGGACGCTAGGAAACCTAATATAATCAGCTAAAAATCTCTGTTTATTTTGGCATAGTAACATCCCATAAAGGATTATCATAGGCATGCTTTCCCTCATCAAAAGTACAACCAGCACAATGACAGAAACATATTTCTACACTGGGAGATTTTTTTCCCATGTCGCTAAGGGATGGGGGGGAAGGATTGGACTTTCAGACATAACTTAATTATTTCTTTGGTCAGACAAACAGTTTCAAGATAAAGCTTGCTTTACTCCAGAATCTATACACAAATTTCTGTATAAATTATTGACTGTACTTTGGCCTCATCTGAAATGCTGGCCCCTGAGGCTGATAAGCTCTGACCCCAGGTGACACATCCAGCCCTCTCACAAGAGGCAGGAACATTATTGCCTTGCACTGAGGACTGCAGCCCAAGAGCCAATCAATCAAGCTCCCTGACAGCTTTCACAGCCTCCTCACGTTAGGCCTAAGTCAAACTCCAGGGCTCCTATTGTTCACATTATTCTTTTCTTCCTCTGCTCTGATGAAGTTAGAGCAAGTCCAAGGCTTCAATGAGAAAGAAGGGCTATTATGAGCAGCTCAGATTTTATTGACTCTGAGCTGTACAACAATGGCCCCAAAGCCTTTTTCTTGAAAGCAATATATTACTAATTGCTAATAATCATAGGTAACAAAGATCAGTCCTTAGACTCAGACTTATGTGAAAGAAAGGCTTAACACTGAAAGAGACAGAATTATCATCTTTACTTAAAAAGAAACATTTTGGAAGGTAATTCTGTGCACACCAAGAAAAATAACCTTTCAGTCACACAGAACTGTCATACATATGTTGTCATGTACTATAATATAGCTTGTGTATTAGAAAACCAGTGACCATAACATATTTGATTAAAAATAACCTGGTGGAGTTGTGCCATGCTAACTGTGGACAAATGGATATTTTCTTCTTTAGTCACCCCATAGTATTTCAAGATCAATATCACATTGTCCTCAAAATGGAAAAACACTTTCAGAACTAATCATGATGCCATTTTTCCTAGTGTTGTTCCGAGGTCTAAAGACCATTTAAGTGGGACTTCTACATGTGTGATGTGGAAGTACACTGACTTGTCTTTGAAAACATTTGTCCTTCATTATTACTCAATTTTAAACAACTCTGTATGATTTCAGCTGCGTGCATAAATCTTAATACCACCAACAGGTGCTGTTGCCACATACACAAAAACCTTTTTCCTATAAGAATTTCAACAATTGCATAACATGATTAAATTTTGCAGTTGGCAAAGTCTTCCTTCTCTTTTTAGGCTGTTTGTGGTGGGGTTTTTTTGTTTTTTTTTCTTTTTTTTTTTTTTTAGGAGGGTGGTGTGGTGGTAGGACTTTTTAAATTAACTTAGCTGTAGCCTTAGGTGATTCTGCCATTTTAACTTCAGGATCATCTTGTATTAAATTACAGACAAGAAACTGGTAGCCATAAGTGAAGAATTATTTACTTTCTTAAATCTGAACACCAGTACTAAGGCAGTGAGGTGTATTTTCAATTAAACTGTTTCCTCCACATATTTTTAGTGCTCTGACTTCACAAGTGCACTGAACTGGTATAAGACCCAGAGAGCTTTCTGGGAAGGTGCTGGCTGAAAGAACAGCAGTTTCCTTCTGCTAAAACCTCTGACACAGCAGCTTGCCTTTTCAGCTGTCATTCAGTCCAATGTGGCTTTTCATACAAAACCAGAGGAGATCAAGTGCAGACTAAAAGCTTGTTTCAAATGAAGGATTCCACTCCCTCCCTGGCTTTCAGCTGAAAGCATATTTACGCCCTGAAGAATGAGAAGAACTCATAATTCACAGTCCATCAAATATCTTGTTTTCAGATTGTGGTGAAAATGAAGTTTCATAGTTATTTTGGTGGACATCTGAATAAACAGAGCAGTAAGCACTGGTGGTGCTGGAATAGCCCAATAAAAAATAAAAATATTGCAGGCCTTTAAATTTATTTATGTAGACACTGTGGATCAAACAGTCATAGTATTGGTAACTCAAGTTTTTATCTTTACAAATGTTCTTTTATTTCCTATCTTTTAAATAGTACTGACATTAAATTTCTTGTCCCTACAGGAACATAAAACATAACCGAAAAAAACCAACCAAGCAGTGTGAAAAGGTTAGCACTGCAGCACCTGGGACTGTACAGGAGTTTTAGTGCGCAAGGATTCCTATTTACAGTGCTGTCAATTAGCTCTCACTCCCAGGCACTGTGTTAGGCTGGAGCATTTTTTTTAAGGGAAATAAATGTAATGCTATTCTTGTCAGCTTACAAAGCCGACAAGTAATGCTGCTATATTTAAGCTAAATGCTGTTTTTCATGGGCACTCTGAATGATATCTAATTTGGAAAAATGACAGTGATTTTGCTGAGCTTTCCAAAATCAACACCCATTTTAGCTGAACAAAACAAAAGGCTGCTGAAGCACATTTATCTCCCTGATGATGTATATTCACTAAATACAGCCCATAACCCACCTACTCAGAGCAGCTTTAGACAGCTAACCTCACCTACAGACCCTTACCATTTAATGAACAATTATAGGCAACAAATCTTTTACCAACAGCCTGATGGCTGTTCTTCATTCATACTCTGGGCCCAAAATAGAAATTTGTCACAGCTTAAATAAGTTTTACAGATGTAATAGGTAAATGCAATAAAGAAAACAGGGCTTTTATAAAACAAAAATCGACAGAGCAGAAAGCTGTTCCTCAAGACTGTGCGCAGGCGCACGGGGCTTCTGCTGAAGTGAAATAGACAATGAAGGTTAGGAAGCATGAAATGACAGCCTTCTTTGCTTTTCAGGGAACGTAAATTTTATTCACAGAACGTAAATCTCAAAGTCATGGTTTTCAATCTGCATGCATGAACACACAAGATTGATTTCAAGGAGATTTGGAAGTATTTAACTCATTGCTCAGAGATGCAAATCCCATCTTGTACAACCATTATTGTAAAAATAAGAGAAAAAAGATGGGTGACGTTTCAAGGGCTCTGCCTATACGTTTTCATTTTTCAGATAGTCACAGATCATTAAGCTTCCATTTCAAATATGGACATATCTGTATTGAAACACCCAAATAAAGCTGTGTAAATTCTGCATGTATTAGGGCAGCTTAAAACCGTTAATGAATAATACAGCTTAAATGAAAGACAATCCTGAATGTGTTTGCCACAACATAAGATGCCCATGACTGAACAGCCCTCCCTAAATGAGCAGGAAAACATAGTTCAAATGCTTCAATAAACATGGCAACAGACCTAATGTGGATGCAGTGCTGAAAAATTTTTGGAAATGCAGATAAATATTTTTTAACTTTGGCACATCTGTTGCCGCTCAGTGGTTTTCTTATTATTCAGTACCTCTTTCATGATACTTCACTGCTTATCATAAAACCAATCAGGCAGAAAAAACTGTTGTTGCTAAATTAAAAATCCCAAACCACAGATTCTTAAACATGGTGTGTCAAGTTAATACATTATACCGTTAAAGAATTCTCTGAAGTGCAGCGTTTTCTAACAGAAAACAGATCTATTCTCAAACACAGATGAGCTTCCCCTGTGTCAAAAAACACAAACTGATTCTGTTTAAAACACAGAGGAAACTGGTTAATTTCTACCTCAGTAAAATTTACAAAGCAATAAATACTTTGCAGTACAAGCTGTGTGGTTTGTTTCACTTCCTTGTCACAGGAAATAATGAGGAAAATCCTTCCCTTCATTCTGTTATGCAGATTTGTACTGGAGAGCACACCATGCCCTGATCAAAAGCCCCAAGGGCTTAATTCTGAGTTCCATACCTCACCTGCTACTTCTTCATGAATTTTGGCAAAAAACATTTTCATTTCCCATCTTTATGATGACAGTGCTTGTAAACTCGATCACCACCACACTGTGAGTGCTTAGCAAGGCAGTAAAACTGATGGGGGAGGGGGGAAAGGAAAGAAATGTCATGTCTGAACTAGGGTCATACTAGTATTATCCTTCACTCTCTATTTCTGATACTGAAAATATCAACGAATTTGAATTTTTGCAACCCCTGCCTAGTAGCAAGAGGGAGGGGGAAATAAACTGAATGCCTGAAAATATATGCCTGTAACAGCAGGAGCAGAAAAGACTGATAAAGACTTTATGTACAGCATTTAGTCAGATTAAGTACAACTTCTCACTCCATGTTTTATTGTCATTTATGTTCTTTCTGGCCACACGAAGAAAGCTGCTTCTGACAGGCCACAAAAGCAAGGCTTCTGGGAGTGTTTTGTTCTTTCTCTTCAAATCCTCTGATGCATTAGTTTTCTGATCTCCCTCCTAATATAAAACTACAGCTCCCTTCTTACATGATCGTCCTTGTCAGAACAACTTCCACTCAGACAGCAGCTAATCCACTACAGCTAATGGTTTCTGTCAGGATGGAAGCAAGGGAAATGATGCCATCATTTACTACATGGAATAATCTGCATATCTCAAATGGACCTCCTCTTTCGCGAAATGCCAGTGTGATGTGTCAAATCCTTATAAAATCTACCTCCCTCAGTCCTATGTGAATGTGGTTTCATAAGTACATTTAACCCATGCATTTTTTCTTATACCCCTGAAGATTGTGGGGGTTCAATGGGGTAGATATTTACCCTCCTACTGGCTGGGAGGAAATTGCATGGTAAGACTGCTCTTCTCCTCTTGGCTCTCCACATTATTTATAGATTTATGATCTTTCAACACACCTACCTACATGTCTTATGAAGAGGAGTCTTGTATTTCAGAAGACAAGGTTGCCTGAATAGATTGGTAATCACCCTCCATAAAAAGTTTAACAAGGAAAAGTGCTGGATTCTGCATCTGGGACAGGACAGCCCTGGATGTACAGACAGACAGGAATGAGAGCTGACAGAAGAAATGAGTGCAGGAAGAGTCCTGCATCTGGGTGTCCTGGTCAATGGGAAATTGAACATGAGCCAGCAGTGCCCTGGCAGCCAGGAGGGCCCCCATGTCCTGGGGGGCATCAGGCACAGCATCACAGCCAGGCAAGGGAGGGGATTGTCCTGCTCTGCTCTGCTCTGGGACAGCCTCACCTCCAGTGCTGGGAGCAGGTCTGGGTGCCACAACACAAAAAGACACTGAGCTGTTAGAGAGTGTCAAAGGAGGGTAACAAGGATGGTGAAGGACCTTGGGGTGAAGCTGTGTGAGGAGTGACTGAGGTCCCTTGGTCTGTTCAGGCTGTAGAAGAGGAGGCTGAGGTGAGACCTCACTGCAGTTCTGCAGCTTCCTTGTGAGAGGAAGAGGAGGGGCAGGCACTGATCTCTGTGGTGACAGTGACAGAACATGATGGAATGGCCTGAAGTTGTTTCAGGGGAGGCTTAAGTTCACTATTAGAAAAAATACCCAGAGGGTGATTGGGCACTGGAACAGGCTCACCAGGGTCACAGCACCAACCCTGACAGAGTTCAAGAAATATTTGGGCAATGCTCTCTGGCATGTGGTGTGACTCTTGGGGTTCTTGCATAAGGCCAGGAGTTGGACTTGATGATCCCTGTAGGTCCCTTCCAACTCAGCATATTCTATGATTTTATGAAGATGACCATCTGAAACCACAAAATTAATCCGCAAAAACTGATACTGTACTTGCATTTTGTTCTCTTATGCTTCCTGTGCAATATTCACCATCAGATTAAGAGCTCTTAAAAGAAACGGTAAAGTAGAATCTCTCAGATTCAGGGCATTTCATCAGGTGAAAAAAAAAGCAGCACTGACAAAGGAAGGGTGGCAGTGTGGAGAAAAAGTCAGACCTCCATATGTCTCCACCCATGATCTCCCTGTTGATGAACTGCGTCTCTGAGCAGTAGACAACCAAATGCAGTAACAACAGATGCCACAACAAGAAGTTTGTAACACTTCAGGAAGGTGTGAAAGGAATGACAGTTGGCTGCCTTTTTCAAATCTCTGGCAGAAGCCTCTCTCCTCACCCAGAAGGGAGCCAAGGCTGTGGCACCTTTTCCTCACAGTTTCATTGTGTTCGGAGGTTCTCTCAATGAACTTTGAGTGTTTTATTCAAATAATTGCTTAGAGGCTGCATTTCTTCTAGCAGACTTCCCCTTGTGACCTAGAGAAGAGAACTAGAGATCAATCTAAAGGCCACACATTTGTTTCAACTCTTTAGGGACAAGAATATAGACGTCTTTTGCCTCTTTTGGAAGCTGAACAAAATTAAGACTGGTGTCTACTGGTAAAGGGATGTTTTCTCCTGGAACACCTTTCCAGTTCCAATCTTCCATAAATGGCATTTTGTGAGAGAAAATTACAATTATCTATGAAAACTATAAGGAAGGAAGGAACTTGCCTTTGAAACAAGGAACACTAGTGAAGATTTGAAGACTGCAGATTTAATAACAGGAACTGATATATTCTTGTTAACAAAGATCTGAAACTACATAAAATGGCTAGCAAACTGCTTTAAAAAAACCCCCAAAAATTGGGATTTTAATATGTTAATGGAATACATTTGTAGAGGGTTTGTCTTTTTCCCTTCATCAATCACATTTGCCCAAATCCATTAGTTTCGCATAGGCCCATGCACAATCAGAATCATTCACTTTTTAGTAGGAAACCTTTTGCAGATAGACAGATAAAAAGACGGCTTGGTGAATGGAATCAGATTCCAAGGAAGAAGGCTGGAGGACACACAAGAGCTACGCCAAAAGAAATCCACATCAAGTTTTTGTGATCTCTTTCCAGTTGAGGATTGGTATGCTGGTAGAATGCTGCTACCTTTACCCTTCATTTAGATGTTTTTAAAATAGCAGAATTCCATCAAAAAACCTCTAGGGCAAAGATTCACTGTTGTCCAACAGATGCATTCTCACTTTCCTGTAAGATTTGAAAGGTTATATTAATTTGAGCTTCTGTCCTCTGAAAAAGCCCTTTTCTGCCTTGATAAAACTCCCAAGTGACTAAGAACTATTTCTAAGAACACCAGAATCTGCATCTATGCCATTAGAAATGCAAACTTGACCAAAGAGTTCATAAGGACTGTATGTATGTACATTGTTACACTGATACGATCCTGAAGATACAAGCATGCTCATGAAACCATCTGTATTTCATAAATATAAATTTAGCAACTATTCCTTTTAAAAAGTTTTGTGTACTTTTTCTGAATTTTTTTATTATTGTTAATCACCTATAGACTAGTCCAAAGACTTGACTATACTTCAGACAAAAAAAGACAAAAGGCAAATCTGGTAAACTTGAAAAACTGGCAACTGGAAGTAAAACATCCTTAAACCAAAAGACTGCAAAGGGATTATTTCAGTAGCTAGACTAAGTCAGTTCAGAAATGATTCCATGTAAAATTACATCCACTGACTTTATTTCAATTACTTTTAAATTTCCCAAGTCAACAGCCAGTGTTTTAGAAAAGTAAGACCTATTTTTTTCTCTGATATGTCTTTCTTAAGGGGTTTAATATACCCACTCTCAGTGTCTTTGGGAATTGCTGAAAAGGAGCCCACAGACCTCCAAGGATATGGGGCTATACTTCACAGAAGGCTGTCAGAGACACTCAGAGAGTAAAAAGATAATTTATTGTCCAGAACATTTAACCATCACATGACAGTCAAGGAAGAACACTTCTAGTAAGATTTAATCCAATTTCAGTCTTCGTGTTTGAAAGCAAATGCATTTCCTAAAGAACCTTCCAAATTTATCTGGATTTCAGAGATTCACAATGATCATAAGGATCATTGAGACATAAAGGATGAAATTGTGTCTAGAATGTAAACAGCTTTAAACTTACTTTTCTGACTCCACATTTCACCTGTCCTGCCTAGACAATGTAGCCGGCACAAGTAAAAGTTATTTGCTTACTGGTTAAAGATTTTTTTTCTTAAAAGTCTTCACAATGGGAGATTAATAAATTAATCTGCCTACACAATTAGAGAAGTACAAGGCTTTTTCTTGATGTCTCTGAGATAACATCCTCTTCTAGGGAGACTGGACAGAGAGAAAGGTAAGGTATTTGTAAGTTAGTTGCTCACAGCCAAGGAGATTCATGGTTAGATAACAAAATGTCTAATGACAGCTCTTTGACAAAACTATATGGCTGACCAACTGAGAAATTAATGAGATACTTCGACTTCCTAAAACTTCAGAAGTGTAAGGGAAGACTGTGGAAAAAACCCTAATGAAGGATGAATCAAAGAGAACATTAGTGGTTGTCTTAGGCTGTAATGCAAGATGTGGCTGAGGCTGCGTATTCTATTACCATTTGTTAGAGGTGGGGCAGTTATCTTCTGTTAATTGGGCAGTTTTCTTTATCTCTTCCACAAACACATCCTCCCTCCAGAAAATATCTGTTAATGGGCCACTGAGTCTCTCTGCATGACTGACAAAATTACATCATCCCACTATGAGATGCTCCGCCCAGGGAGAGGAGCCAAGCCAGGATTCCTACCTGGATATAATCTGAGATTTGGAACACCAGGGGAGCCTTTTCCCACTGGATTCCCTGAGGAAGACCAGGCCCATCTACACCAGCACTGGACCTTCAGAGGAAAACTCCACCCTTCTACAGGATCCCTGCTCCAACAGAACCACACCTGTCACTGCAGGAGGGTGCAGCCACCATCTAATCGGACTGCTATCAACACCCTGACCCACAGGGTGTCAGGTCATATTCTCACTCTGCCAGTGTTGCTTTGCATTACTGCATTTTTTTATTTTTTCCTAATAAAGAACTGTTATTCATATTTCCATATCTTTGCCTGAGAGCCCTGTAATTTCAAAATTATAAGAATTTAGAGAGAGGAGGTTTACATTTTCCATTTCAAGAGAGGCTCTTGCCCTCCTTAGCAGATATCTGTCTTTTCAAATGAAGAGAGTGGTAAAGCTCACTATTACTCTTTTTCTGCCAGAGGGAAATCAGCTGCGAGGAAAATAACACAAAATAGGAAAACATTAAATACTATTACCATTGGATGGTAGGAAGAATGAGAAAAGTGGGAAGACTAAGAGTTAAACTCTGTCTCTGAAGGCTGTCTGCCAACTACCTAATGGATAGCATAAAGAAAATAGACCTAGCCATGTCTTTGAGACCTTGAAGAGTTGGGTTTTTTTAGTTCTCTCCAAGCAAAACTCAGCATACAACAAATAGCACTTGAAGAAACGAACAAAAATTCTAATGAAGAATGGAATGTTTTACTGCTGGAAAACATTCAATTGAAAATAGTTTGATAAACTGAAGAAGAGCAGTATATCCTCAATACTCTTACAACTGAAACCAATGGAAGATAAGTGTTATTTACGTGCCTCCCTCAGACTTGATGGCATTCTTGTATCTCAATATGCTGTACTATGTTTACAACACTGCCTTCCCTCACTCCTCCTAAGACAGCTTGAAAGATTATGTTGCAAAACACAAAGGTTACTGGAGAAGCATCCTTCAAAATGGTGAGGTATTTACTAGTTAGGCACTGGTATGAAAAATTAAAGCTAGAGCCAAGCACAAGGGTAACTTCCCTGCAAAGAATACCTGCACTCTCTCCTTATTCTTCTTTTAGCTGTGGGGATTCAACAGTTGGTCTTCATTAGGCTGTCCATAAGAGAGTTGTTCTCTGTTTCATATTTGGTTCCCACAAGCCCTTGATTAATAGCTGTCTGCTATAATTTATATATATAGTCCTTGTTTAGGCAGTACAATTTCTTTATTATGGCCTTTTAAAAATATTTCACTAATGCTGTTCAACTAATTTTTAATCTAAGGGGAGAAAAAATAAAGGAGGAAGGTAACACACTATGTCCTAATTTCCTAGGAAATCTCCATGAGAGAAAAAAACCCAAACCAAAACAATAAAACAAAAACCAGACCCAAAAGTATCCTGCTCTCAGAATTGTACTACAGAGCAAAGAGGACTTCAGGGGTTGCCCAGTCCACCCCCCTCCTACTTCTGAAGCAGTATCAGCATCTATAATAAACATCCTGAAAAATGTTCATGTAGGTTTTTCTTTAATGGAAGACTCCACAAGCTGCTAGATAACCTATTCCACAGCTTCATTATCCTTGATGTATCTCACTTGAATCTCTCTTGTCAATACTTAAGATCATTGTTTGCTGTCCTTCTACCATGATCACAAAGAACTGACCAACCTGTGATAAACAAGATCTCATCCAGCTTAATCTCCTCTTCAAACCAACTTAAAAAACTCCCAAAACAAAAAAACAAACAAACAAAAACAAACAAACAAACAAACAAACAAAAAAAAACCAAGACATGAAAAAAACTAAAAAAACTATGCCAATAAATACTGTGATATATTTTCTAATCTATGCTGTGAGGTTTTATTCTAGCCTTTTCCAGTCAAGATTTGAGCTTGAATAGAGCTGAGGGCAAAATCAAACTTATTAAATCCTGTGATTAGGAACATAATGATATTTACTAGTCTATTTCCACCAAACCATACATGCAATGTGGCTGACCCAGGCATTTTGTCATAAACATTTTATACTACAGCAACAGTTAAGTATTACATATTTTCCAAAAAGTATTTCAAGGAATGTGTGTGGAGGGTAGGGGTGTTTTTAAGGGCCAACTAGCAAAGACTGGTTTGCATTGCTTATGATAGAAACCTCTTGTGAGGTCTTCTAAAACAACAATTCAGCAAAAAGTGAATGTGAAGCCACTGAGTCAGCCCCATAAGCCTTTTTTTTTTTAAGGCAGCTTTCAATGAATCCATTTTAAATATTTCTCATTCCCCTTCCCCAGTTATTCTTATATAAGAACTCTGCCTCCCAACCCTTTCTCTTTGGAAATTTGGTAACCATAGTTTCTGTGTCCTGCTGAGACTTGCTATGTAGAGCTGTATTATACCTGCTATTTAGCTGCTGATAGCAGTGTTTCTGTTGCAATTTATGAGAAATGTCAGTTGAAGGCAGAAAGTATTGTACACACTATATTTTCCCAGCTGGATACCTCCGTGAGCAGAAAGCAAAAACATGAATACACATGCACCATACATTTGGGGGAGGGTAGGAAGGAGACTGAGGGGAAAAAAGGCTGCAGGTTAGATGTGATGTTGGGTGGTCTAAAGAAAATGAGCTTGTCAATGGGAAGGTACATCTAATATTATTAGAGAACACCAGAGGTTTTTAACGCAGTCTGTGGTGCTACAGCAGTAATATAAAGGCACCACTGTTGACTCTGCAGATGCCTTTTTCCTTTACACATGGAAGTTGTACTGTGGCATTTTGAAAACTGTCACATTCAACTGTCTGCTTCTCTGACTCAGGTCTGCAGGTTCTTGTGTAATGTTTAGCACAAGGACATTTTAATCCTGAATACAGTTTAGCCACTTTAACAGTATTTATACCTGAGGGTGTTTTGGGGTCTCCCCAGAGAGAAATGAAAACCAAGTCACCAAGCACAGGAAATACAATTGTGTCTCATCATGCTCTTCAGCATACTTTACTTACTACGATGATAGTGATATCATATAGCAATATGTTCCCTTGGGAAAGTGTTTTTCCTGGATAACAATGATAGCAATTTTCATGCTGCTTGATTGCACTGACAGCTGAAGGTGGTACGGCTTCACAAGAGAGGAAGTCCAGTTCAGTGAAGAGAGGGATTAAAGCAAAATGTTGGCTCTGCCTCCAAAGAAATGATGTAAAAATAATTTTTTCTTCACCAGAAAGTATTGAAGATTACCGTAGAAGGTACACACCAGAGCTTTATAGTCTTCAAGCACTGTCTCTCTGAAGATCAGCACTTCATGGCCATGACATTTTCTTGAGAGTGTACTATATTAAACCAAAGGTTTGCAGGCAAATAGTTTAAAAAATCCCCTAATTTATGTATACTTCACAGTCCACACTATATAGAAACATGAATCTGTCAGTAAGGCAGTACTCGAGAAGCAAAAGTCACCAGTAAAGAAAGCACAAATTATTAGAGCAGCAAAGTTATTCATTTGGGAGCAGATATTGCTTAAATAGTCTATGTGACTTCCTAAACTCTAGTCACTACCAACTAGCTTCCAAATATACAATAATCTTAGTCATTGCCCAGATCACCTCCTCCATTAGAAGCACAGAACTGAAAAGAATGAAAATCCCAAGTCTGCTGAAGTTAAAATACTCACAGTCAAACTGAGGATAGATCCCATTACCATTTAAATAACAACATGGAACTCTTTGAAGGAAAAGCCTTTTGATCTCAAAGATCCAAATGCTGAGTGAGAGTAAAAAACTCAGTTCTTAAAATTTCCAGGGAAGAAGCAGAAAAAAAAAAGGACTATGACCCAGGCTGTCAGTCATGTGCTTAAATTTCTAGCATTTTTAACTGTTAAATGTAGCCCTCTTGGTATGTAATTAGTGGCTTACATCATCATCAATACCACAGTTAATAAAAGCTTTAGTAACTTTTTCTTGCAGGCTGTTCTGGTGAGGAGGTGCCAAGAGCAGCATGAAGTGGTGAAGGACAGACCAAAGGTGAATCATGGGTTGTATTTTTCTTTTTTCTCCCTCGCTACTTTAAATTTAGGATACCCAAGTTTTGATCACCTAACACTTGGTTATTACTACAGATTTTGAAAATATGAATGTCTTGTTAATTTCAAATACAAAGCAGTGCAAGGTCAAATGGTATTAAAAATCTCATTTGGGGAGAATTACAAGCCCTGTACCTTTTGAATGGCAAAGAAAAACAATAAAATTGTACTGAACTGCAGTTCAAATTTCTGTCATTTTTTAATTCTTTCTCTGGAGAGCTGTGAACGAACGATGCTTTGAAAAGTGCTTTAGCCTTTGACAGTCGATGGAGTTTGCTGATGTCACATTTTCTAATTGACACAACACAGGGTCTGCATGGCACACTGCTACAACATTTGTTTTACAAGCGCACGTTTCACAGGAAGCCAGTGATTAATTTCCCAAAGACTTACAGGCATACATTTCTAAAAAGGGAAAAATAAAACTGTTACATATCCATACAAATCAAAATTTACAGAATCGTGGCAGTCAGCCAGCAAAACCACTCCAGGTCTGCTTCCCCATCTGTTTGGCCTGTTAGCTGAAAGAAAATAAAACCAAATTGCTCCTTCTGTAACTAATTCTCAGAACTCCCAAAAAAACCCAACTTCCATGACACAATATTAATAACTCAGAATGCCCTACAACAACCAGTAAACCTTGTAAAGCACTGTGTAATGTAAACACAATAGTTCAGGAAGAGATACTGAGACAAGGAGAGTTCAATCTTCCCCAGGATTGAAAAGATGCCATGCCAAGACACTACTGCTGGTCACGAGGGACCTTTTGACCCTTCCAGCAAATGGTGCCGTCCTGCAGCCAACGTGGCCAAATCCTGGCATGGGGAATGCTACACCCTCCTGTACATCGGCGCTGCCCTCGCTTGAGGCTCTGGACCTTGAAACAGGGAAGGTAGAAATAAATGTGTGTCAAATGGTAGAAGAAATTGAAGGTAGAAATAAATGTGTGTCAGCTCCTTGGTCCCCTGCAATCACAGCATTGATGTAAATGAAACTCGTGCTGGCTGAGGCAGGGCTGAGAACTTGCTGGCACCGGGAGCACGCACAGTCCCCGCTGCTGCCTCTGCTAAACGGGAGGCAACTCACACAGATCAACTGGCTGAGCAGCTGAGGTCAACAATGCCTTCAGCTATTTGTCTGCTGGAGCCCTGACAAGTGATTTTCATTTTATGGCAATGTACCATGTCAAAATCATTGCTTTTTCCTTTTAATCTTTAATTTATAAATTAAAAACCCGTCATAAAAACTTGCACAGCTTTTTTCTGTCTACCACTGGAATGGTATAAAGTAATTAATATACTACAGGTTTCTATTTCACAGATTAAAAAATAATTTGACTAGGAGCACTTTCAACAGCTGCCCATAAATCAGCCTACTCTCAAGAGTTCAACTCAAGAGTTATTGTGTCTATTGTGCATCTTAAGGTTCAAAGACAGATTATTCATGCATTCATTCATAGCCAAGAATGTATCCCAGCAATGAAATTTACCCTTCAAAGCTGACCCGAGCTTAACCACTGGATTGACTAAATAATTTAATTGCTCAATGATGTGCTACATCCCTTTACTGAAGACTGTAGTTTTAGTGAATTGAGCTAGTTTTAAACCAGTGATTTATAAATGGCACATATTCCAAAAGCATAAGCAGCTGCTGCCCACCAACAATACCAAATTGAATAATAGGAATGCAAACAAATCTCCTGGTGCACAGTTAGCTTTTTTTGCAGTACTTAAAAATTGTAGTGTTACAAAATTACTTCTGTGAAAGAGGCAGAAAATAGATGAAAGCAAAGCTGTTATTTACAGAGAGCCTCTAATAGCTGAGTAATGTTGCCAGTGCAAGAACACTAGTTCTGTCACCTCCCTTTCATACCCCACAATTTATTTTCCATTCTGCTTAAAAGGGTTTCTACCACTAGATGCAATGATGAAAAGAACAGCCAGTGTTCTTCTCTCTGACTTTGACTACAAAGTCAAGAGTGCTGAAATAACTTCTCCTCACCTGTTAGGGTAAGCTATCTGGTGCAGCTAATTCAGTCAACATTCCAGTCCTCTCCTAGCCACATTAAGCCAATGCATCTAGACTGAAGATTAAGGGGAAAGGAGACAATTACATTGTGTGTTACTGCCAAAGATGCAAAGACTCTAAATCTCCTTGAAGCTGAAAACAAATTAGCAGCTTTGCCCACATCAAGCTGTCTGTCCAAATGGAGGTTTCTTTTCACAACAGCATTACTAACTGTGCTTCTCAAAGATAATGCTTTGGGGATACAAAACCATTTTCTCTAAATTATTTCCTGTCACTTGCTTGTCTAGACCAACAGAATAATTTGTAATGCAATCACCACCTACTGCCTTGAAGCAAAACCAACTACAGATTTACTCCTGCCCCTCAAGAGCCCCTCTTCCTCCTCATTTATACTAATTTCATATGGCACTTGTGTGGGCAGAATCAAAGTAAAAAGAAATGGCATTAGCCTATACATTCATATTTCATATGAAAATGCATCAGTTACTAAACCTCTGTGCTGCCTTTAATCTTTATCTGAGGGAGAAAGGGGCTGTCAGCTCTTGCAGAAGAACCTTCAGTGAGTAGCATCAAATAAATTACTAAAATGTTACACAACTTCACCTCCACTGTCAACGGGAAGGCGTTTGCAGGGGGTTGCAGTCATTCAAAACCCATCTCAAGTCAGCTGGCACCTACAGCTTCCCTGTTAGGCAAGTGGCACTACATTGGCACAACAGCACAGCAGCTGAGGCCCACAGAAGTTTAGGTGCTGGAGCCAAGAAAGTTCAAGGAAACCAGTCTGTCCAGCTTTTAGGATGCACACATCGCCCTCAAAAAAACCAACAAAAAACCCAAAGCAGCAACAACAAAAACAAAACAAACAAAAACTAAACAAAAAATCCCCAACACCAACAGAAATGTATGTATGTATGTATGTGTGTATGTATGTATGTATCTCCAGAAACACTTCCACCACCAACCCTGCTGCCGCCTCTTCTCCCATCCCTGAAGTATATTTGGACATTTTCCCAGACAAATCTGCTTTTAACAAACCTTGACTATGCAGTTTAATGAAAAATAAACTTCTATGTAACTATGTTTCAGACCCCAGATCTTTCACTCCCATCTTAAGTAATCTGCACCCTGAAAGAAATGGGGCCCGGGGGGGGGGGGGGGGCGCTACAAAAAGTTAATGAAGTTGAAGGATCTCAGAAATTACATACTGTCAAAGTACTAAATAATTTTTCCATTGAAGAGTCATATGTGCTTAAAAATGCTGAATTTTAAGTATTTATAAGAATATCAAGGAAAATTTTTTCTTTCTTTCACACAATAGCAGAAAAATGAAAGACTTTTTCAAATGTGTGAAACTATGTGAGGATGTCATTCTCTCCAGCATTCAGCAAAAAAGAATCTGATCTTCATTAAAAGAATGAACATTAGTAGCATCTATTGGCCTTCCATCTGGTTATATCACCTCTAAATAAAGGTATCTGGCTGGAAATTGCTGGAACCCATGAGCCATTTTTTGGTTTTGTTTTTTTTTTTTTTCTTAACTTTTTTTAATTGCTCAGTCTTGTAACCAGTGATTCTTCCTAGTCTGAAGGTTTATGAATTCTATTAACAGACAGTGATTCTTCTGGATTAAATTGGCCTGGATGCAGACGAACTTGTACTGCCTTCACTGTCAAAGGTGAGAGTAACATGAGAACAAAATCCCTCAATATTAATTTATTGCAAAACTTTCTCCACAGAACCTACAGTCTTAACTTTTAGGACTTCCAAAAAATTATTGAGAATAACCTCAAAATAAGCTTCTTTTTAAAATCTGGAACACACTATAAGTCATACTCTGCTAAAAGCTGGCATCAGTTTCTCTCTTCCCTAAGGAAAACAGCTCTTTTAGTGAAACCTGAGACTCTTCTTACTGTTTCTAAATCCCAACTAGAGTGGGTCACATAGCCTCAGGGCTTTCAAAGATCCACAAAAGCCAGCTCAATATGAATGCAAGGTTAAGAAGTACAGGTTTGGTCACTGCAGGGAAAAGTAAACAGGCAGTAAAACATAATTACTTGTTTCAACCGACTTAAATGAAGAAGTTTTAAGTGATGGGAAAAAAACCCCACCACCTCTAGATTAATTGAAAATTGATTTGGAGCTGCCCCAGCTTGAAACTGATTTTCCACAACACATCCTCAGTGTTAGGGACTGGCGACAGAATTGCCATCGCCTAATAAATAATGTCAGTTCCATTTTATTAACGGAGATCGTCATACTGTTAGCGAAATTACTACAGAAACAGCGAATAGCCTGATCTTCTTCTAACACTCAAACAGAAACAACAAAACTCAAACAGAACAAAATCACTTAAACACATGAAATATTGACCCAAGTGAAGGCCTAGTAAACATCCCAAATAAACTTAACTGACATCTTAAACCAGAGGGAAAAGAAAATAGTAGGGGGAAAGAAGGTTCTTAAGGCTTTTCTTAAATATGCTTCTTGATTCTGATTAAATCTTTAACAAGCATGGTAACAAAAGTCTGCCCTTAAAAATTAATTCTACATCTTTTATTTCCATAGCTATATCCCCTTTAGGTTCTATTAAGATTTAAATTTACAGCTAGTATACTCAAATATACTATACTGGTTTGAGTATACTCAAACCAGTGCTAATTTTGATGGATGTGTAAGTGTTTTGTTTTACTTGATACTCCTTAAAAAAAACACCAAAAAAGAAACCAATCCTGAAAACCAAAATTAAAACAAAATGCTCTAATACTGGTCTTTTGTTTTTCATCCCAGATGTTTCTAGGGGATTTTATTACCCTAAATTTCATAGCACTTGGGGATATAAAAGTGATGAACTTCAATTGTGCTTTCCATTGCAACACCAGCTTTTGTAAATCCAGACCTACTTTTTCAGAGTAAATCAAGAAAGGTATTTCCCTTGAGCTTTTCTTTTTTACATATCTTCTTTTTCTTCTCCCTCACTCTCTACATTTTCAACCTCTGTGTTTCCTGCCTCCCTCTTCTAGAACAAAAACATAAGCAATAATCTTTTATTAACCCTGAAGGTCAAAGGGTTCTTCATTGTTCAAAAATTTTAATTGAGTTTTTCCTTCTGCTTTTTGGATTGCTACTTGCCACCAAAAATTCCAGATTAGTAGCTAGTTACTACTACATCAGTAGCAATTAGAAAGAATTACAAACATGCCTCAGGATACCAAAATTTAACTGTCCACTTTTCTTTTAACAAAATGAAAAGCTGCTTGTTCGGCCAGCCACTGATCTGATACCGGAAAATTAGTCCCAATGCCAAAAGCAGCTTTTCATGACATAGCCTCAAACAGTAGAGAAAAAGGATTATTTTTTAAATTTGTATTAATCTGTATTAGTACAAACACACAGTCTTATCAACTGAGAGAACCTCTCATTCACCACTGTACAAGATTGGTGCTGATTAGGAGTGTAGAAAAACTGGAATACAACAGCTTGTTCTAACTATTTAAACTACGTATAAAATTAATACTGATTGAGAGAACATCTTCAAAGAAGTGGGTTAATCCCTGAAGTACACCAGCTAAAGATACCATTACAGTTGTGCTTTCATTCCCTACTCCAATGGTATTTATTCAGTAAGGAAACACTTGGATGCACACACACTTCATTAGCAGTCAACTCTCCCCCTGCTATCTACAAATCCAAACATCACATGTTCCAAGTATTTCATACTGGAACAGTCTCACTTCTAAGCAATCTGCTGCTACTGAGACTTTGCTTTTGAGCAATAAATGCTCAAAACTGTTGCTTTTCTTGAAGCAGCTCCTTCAGTGTTCATAACCTCACTGCTTGAGCAGGCTCAGTTTCACATTCAAATACCTCCAAGCAAATGTTTCCAATCTCAATTATTCTCCTTCCTTTTTCCTAGGCACCCTCCCTGCCCCCATATGCTTGTTTGTAAAAGGGGTAATTTTCTATGTATGTACAAGAAGCGCAGGGAGTCTTCCTCTGTAGGAGTCTGGCAATATGCAGAGTTTTATGTAAGCACTGTCTGGAATTTAAGTTTTTTCATTCTCTGCTTTGGGTTATACCAAGAGAATTACACCCAGATCCTCACTCAGTTGCAAAATGTAGCATTTGCCAGGTCCCTTTAGATAAGCTGCCTGTTAGTACCCAGGGTAAACAAGTCACATCTGATGTTTTTGGCCAGTTATTGGGACTGCACTGTGGCTACAATTTGCTTAGCATTACATCAGTATATTAAGAGTGGACCAACAAGAGAAGCACTAGGCAGTACAGAAATCACACATTCCTCCATGTAACAGAAGCGTACAGCCTCTCTAAACAAATCTGTAGGACTAGCACTGGCTAGACCCTGTGGGGTGTTTATGTTCAAGGAGGAATGCTGACATTTAAATACCAAATTTAACGTTTAACAGCACAAATTTCCTAAGTGCTTTGTGTTGGTCTGCAGTCTTCAAAAATCTGAAGCAATGGTATTGGGAAGAAATGGAAAGGGTGATGAGCTACCTTGACTTCTCTGCTGTATTTAGGAAGCCTGGAAATTAATAAAGGTTCTGTTTTCACCTCTTTTTTTTAACAGCTCTTCACTAATCTATGATGCTTTACATCACTTTTACATCAAACAGTTTCAAACTTAAATTTATATGAACGACTAATTGAAATTTTTGGGGAAAGGAACTCTTTGCAACAGAATCAAAATTAAAACTCAAAAATATCTTCTATCTCCCTTCCTCTGCCAGCAGGGACCATCCATATCCTATTCTGAATTTCTGCTTCACTGATGTTTATACTGACATGACTTATGTACTGTTTGCTGAGAACAAAGAGGCTGCTAAGGTTTGGTTATTGTGACCCAGCTGATTCAGGGCAACTCACTGAAGCCACACCACAGCCATGTGCACCTGGTTCATTAAGTCAGTCCCAATGGTTTAAAACCAATTGAGAGGCTTTTGTGGATACTCTAAAATTACTATTTTCTTCATTTATTTTAGATGAAAATGGCATAAAACAGGTTACAAGTAGTAGGAACTCCTTGGCTCTAACACTGGCCAGCACTCTATGTTTCAAAGAAATACACAAGAAACAGTATAGAAGTCAGTTAGAGGACAATGCCTGAATTTATGTCCCTAAACAAGTGCATCCTCTCACAAGGTCACACAAACAGCTAAGATGATCAAAATGGCCCCTTCAGACATGACAAATCTTGGTTTAACTACAGCTAAATCCATCCTGTGGTCAGAATCCTAGAACTCTTAAAACTTGTTTCAGACAGTCTGTGTACATCCCAGATTCCTTCTGTAAAGTAGGTAGAGCTCCCACAAACCACAAACATTTTTATGCAAGACTGTGGCTTTCCATTGTGAGATGCAAAGCATATCTCTTCTGCTACAGGTTTCTATGTAACACATAATACATGTCAGACTCCAAGTGCCTGAGATAACACAATGAGACAGCTGGAAGTCTATAAAAAAATCACATATTTAAGGCTTCCTTAAATCCACCGATTTACTGGGTCTGGCATCACATACAGTAGAAAGAGCAAAAATTAAAAATAGTGTGTAAAACTATAAATACATGTAAAGGCTTTTTCTTGACAGACGGCATTTTGATAGTGAGTGATATTCATACTGGGTCAGCAGACGACCCCTGCAGCAGGAGAAAACAACTGGATTTTAGGTGTTCTGTTCATGTAGGTAGCCAAAAACCCTATCTCCACAGACCACTTCTCTGTAACATGGACATAATAAAGCCTAATTTTTAAGCAGTAGTTATCTTTATGCTTCTGTCATAAAAATAGACAATTCTGAATTAAATATAGTGGTTAACAATACCCTACCCCTGTACCCAGCAAGTCAATGGTCTACATCACACAGAAATGTAAATGCACCCAGTATAAAAGCAAACCTGTTCTTTACAACTGTATCACTTGGTTTAATAAAGCCTATTGCCTCTCTCAATAAACCTTGCTTGAGTTCAAGACAAAAATGTGATTTAATATGTTTCTCTAAATTTATACGAATTGTTGTAATGTTCTTTGATAAAAATCTCTAATTTCTACATTTGTTTCCTTACACATTTGACATGACTTTCACCATTACAAGTTTCATTGTTTGATCACACCACTGAATTTGTGAAAGTAAGTTGTTAAACCACAAAAATTGCTAACAGGAATAACAGCCAGACTACTCATTCTTCTAATTCTATTTCTGTTGACACATACACACCCTTACTTACACACACATGTACAAACACATATATAAACAAAGATATTTAAAACAGACTGTTGTTTTAAAGTGGTCTTTGCAAAACTAAGACCACATAGTAAGGCAGAGAGGAATCCACATCAGCTCTGTGCAACAGATACCATTTTCAAAACAAACCATGCATATTAGTTGCAAAAGTGGCAGGCTGGAAAACTGTACACACAACAAATACCAGCATGCCTCTTTGTCATCTAAGGCTTCTCCTTTCTACTAAATTTCTCTAAAACTTCTACAAAATAGTGTCAGAACTGATGCTGTGACAAATTTGGAATACCCTATCAATTATCCCATCAGGCTTCTGAGATCCAGCAGATTCCTGTTTCTTCTATTTGGCAATCAGTTTCAGGTCATAAAGACCAACAAGCTAACACTGATTAAAAAACACAGGTCATTTCCCCATTATTTGTTACTGTACAACAGCAGGTTGCACCTGTTCTGCACAAAGAGGAAGAATCTCACCACATGCAGACAGCCTGTTCTGCACACAAAGGCAGCAAGGGCTGTCTCCTACGCAGTTTTCAGGAAAAAAAGACACCATCAGAACAACTGGTTCCCACCTAAAGGCAGACTCTACTACTAGATGCAGAACTAAAACCAGGACGTGACCCAGGGCAACTGCGTGTGAGAAGCCGAAAAAAACCGAGGGCTCTAAGCAATTTAGAAAGTTGGTTGGTGGTTTCCCTTTTTTCTGGGTCATTTTTATTTCCTCCAGGCAGTAAGCAGCAATTATTGCTCACTTAGAAATTGTTTTCCCAGAAGATAATCACACAATTTAGCAAGTACCTGATTCAAGATAAACTTTTTTTTTTCTCAGTATATCAATAGACTTTCAGCAGCTGTTTCCCAGAACATCAGAATGATCAAACAAACCAAAACACGCACTCCAGTTAACACTACCAAGCTGCTCTCCGTGAAGGACTTTTACTGCAGATAGCTTCGGCTGTCAAATATCCACATCAGCTGCCAGTTTCAGGTTGACTTGCCCACATAATAATTTCTCCTTCCTCTCCCACAGGATAGCCTCAGACAGTGCTCTGTTTCACAGCCTTTACCACCACTTTGGACACACTACCAAGTTATATCCAAACAAGGTTGTTATGCAGATGACAATGCCTATGGCGTACATACAAGCAATTAAACACTACACAGCTTAGTGGAGCAGCTGAGAAATGCCCGTGTGAAAACCATGTGATAACTCAGTCATTTAAAAGTAACCACCTATGGTTTGTTACCACCCCCTGTAATTAAATATCACAGGCTTCAGATGCCAGCTGCCCTCTACACCTCTAAAGATTAAAACACGCTGGGAAAAATAGTCAGTCTAATTTATTAAATCAAGTCAACTAAATAAAGTGGTGTGGAAGTAATGAAAAGAGCTGCAACAATGCCCTTTTTGATCATTCAGAATTTTGTCTGAAATCAAGTGTTGCTTTCTTCCCTTGCCCCCTACCCTTGAAGAGATTATCTTAAAAATATGACTCATAAGCCTGAACATTATCCTTTTGCTGACCTCAAAGAACAAATGCAACAGATTGTGACAACTTGCTCAACATACATAAAACTGGTTACTTCAGATGGCTTCATAGCAGGAATTCTCAGTATATACCTTCTCTTTTATGAAGTATGTTTTACATTTATGCTAATAATGAGTTCTGCATAAACTATTTGATTTTATCTTTCTCCACTCAGGCTACTATTTTTGTTGTAATAACTGTGATTCACCACATCCTTTCTGTATTTGCATTCCCACAACTCGTTGCTGCAGCACACAAAGGCTGCTCAGCAGCACACTTGGTTCCTATACTCATGCAGCCAGCCTACAAGCCTCTCCTTATCACACCATAATTCATTTTACAGAGTGGCTAAATTAGATACAAAATAATTCAAATATGTCAAAACACAAGCCAGGATTAGAAATGTTCATACCTTCCTTAGCTTGTTTAAATTGTTTTATGTTAAGAGCTATAAGATACTATAGACAGCCAGAGAAATTTTGCATGGGCGTTTTTATTTACTTTTGGAAAGCAGTAAAGGGAGTGAAAACTAAAGAAACATAAAAATCACAAAAAAAATTTGTATGTCATCATGAATGTCCAGATGGTTTTAGATGTGCCTAGTTACAAAGACTTTGGTTAAAGTAAGGTGGATTTACATCAGTTCAGGAAAGGCTGTGTTCTGCCGGAAAGTCAAAATCAGAACTTGAGAAAATCAGTATCTGATAATATTTTTTTTCTATTAAAGGCAAAAAGAAGAGCCATCTGTATGCTGTTTCCTAGAATTTGGCAGAAATGGCCCCATGCAAGCTTTTATATAGCTGCTTTCCTGAACCAGTCATAAAGCTTGAAAACACATAAATATGTACTTATGTGTGTGCTTCAAACATCAAAAACTTAATTAAAATGCAAATCATCATTATGAACTCATTTTTCTTAATACAGTGTTGGTTGTGGACTCTGGGATAAAACAGTCAAATTTGTATTATTTTCTTTAGTCAGCAGGATCTGAAACACTCAAACAGAGCATGGTACAAACAACACAATATGATATATCAACTATCTTCAGTCTCTTAATCTACACTCTAGCTATATTTCTAGAGTATTTTAGAATCCCATTTTATCTATATTTGTAGTCACTCATATTGTACACAGAGTGTTTGTAAAGCTATGAAAACAGGCACCCTCATAACAGTTTCACTCAAACATACCATTACTGAATTGAGTTATTTCAGAAAATGGTTTTAGACAAAACTAGGAAAAGGCTAAGGGAGTTCATTTCCATTAACTAACAAGAGTTTTAAAACCACTAGAGTGCTGAGATACTGGTAAATGGAATGTCACCCTGACCAGAATGCACTTTTTTTAATACTTCATTTCTAGTGCCAAACCTTTCGCAAGGAAGGCCTCTTAAATTCAGTGGGGGTCAGAAGTTTAGTTTATTCAGCAAGAATAACACTATTAACAGCTACTGCTCTTTCATGTCAACACAGTTAACACCCACACATTCCAACTCTGGTTAATACAGGCCAGCCAAGAAAGATTGGAGTTGCTAAGGGCAGTCATCTCTGCAGGGATATTTTAAACCAGAATTTATACTGTGCTTTAAAAACAATCTAAAAGGATCAATCTACCTTATGAATCTGCTGTAGACATACACAGAGAGAAAGATGGATGGATGAAAGCATATAAAAGCAAGTAAATCTGACTCTTTCTATTGATTTTTGAGAGGACAGCGTAGAGCACTTTGGTGAGGTCTTATATATCACTGCAAAGGACGAAATGCCATTGTGCATACGGTCTGAAGCATGTCAGGATTTATCATGAAGCACTGCATCGCTGTATTCTGTCATTATATCATTTTGTAAATAATCTTGTTTTCACTGTTGAGGGAGGTAGATCACTAAAAATAAAATAATCCTCAAAAGAAAGATTTTCACACAGCTATAAATGAAAACATCTGCTATTATTATATGAAAAATTGCAGAAGTTTAGTGTACACATGCAGTATTTTTAGCAGGAGAAAGCTGGAATTTTAATAAAGAGCTTTTGAAATCCAAAATGGAAAAATCTGCATATCACAGCATAATCCTCTTCCTACTTACTTTGCTCTAAATCATAGTAAATCATAGCAAATCAATGTTTAGTGTTCCCCAAAGCTCTCCAGCACTCCTATTCGGACAAATGTCTTCAAAGGATATTAAAGAAATCAATCTGGTTTTCATAGCACTTCCTCACCACATGGAACACTTTTCTTCAAAGCTGAAAGCTTTCCTCTTAAAGCATATTTTAGATAACCAAAAAGCAAAAATAATCACATGACACTGAATTTTTGCAGGGTCTCTGGGGCCTCTATTGTTATGTAATAATGGTATTTCTTATCAGCTGAAATATTCAGCTAAGTTTTCATCTAAACTATTCATATATCCACTCCCATCACATAAACACCCCCTCATGATGTTCATTTAAATAGGGCATTTATGCTCTTCTATTAGCCATTTCTTCATATGCTTTTCTTAATTTAGCAAGAGGAAACAATTCTATTATTAGCTAGGGTTACGCGGTAGGTCATTTGGAAAACATAGCTGCTTTAAATAACAAAAAGACCTGCCATTTGTTTTTAAAATAAGAGCTCACTAAGTGAACTGTAAAGCATTGACTGCCATAGAATATAATGGTGTCCCAACAGATTAGCAAGCCTTTAGCCAGCACCCAGGCAGATAGAGCATACACCCCCTTGCCAACACATCTCAGAGACAAACCTAATGGAAAAAATAATTTACCTTCTTCAGTTTCATGCCACACAATTCCTTCCAAGTTCACGCTGGTCCCAGGCTCACAGGGTCCAAGGCATTCGGGTTCTGTTACTACTCCAACCTCGCAAGTATTTACACCCACTGAACGTGTCCGTACCAAAAGCTGCTCAACTGGTGCTGCAATATTGGATGAAGATGGGGAAAAGTAGGAAGGCAGAATCTGAGGTGTGATACTGCTGGAAATCGGAGGTGGAGGTGCAGGCACTGTAAACAGGGGATCAACCTGAAAACAACAGACAAACTTACTATAATGGTGCTGTGAGAGTTAAAAAAAATAAAATAATATAATATGAAATAAAATACATAATTTTTTTTTTTAAAGTAATAGAAAGTCCAGTTTGCCAAGATTGCATTTCTTTATGTAGGGATTTGGTGTACCACAGGTAATTTCAGTCTTATGAGCTCAAATTTTTTGGCATTAGCCCAAATGCCGCACATGAAAAATTAAGTACAAAAATATCTATTATACATGCTAAACAAGGCAACTTGCTAAGTTTCTACTAGACTATTCCCTGTCATCATAGACTATTAGTATGAAATAGTAATAAATTTTTAAAACAAGGATTAAGTTTACTTTTTTCTTGGCACTGACAGAGATTGATTTCTGGATGGAAATTAATTTTGTGAACCAGGAACTTCATTTTCTATTTACAGAAAAAAAAAGACAGGTACAAAGACATAAATGCTATTCTTTCATGTATATCATAGATAAATTAGTGGTTGGAACAATTCTAATATCCATATGGCAGCAAATACAATATCTTATCATCTGATCATTTAAAACACATTAGGATGACCCACCTAGTACATTACAGATAACATTTAGATCTTTCTGCTTGGAATAACAGAGAGGACTTTTACAAGAGTAATTTCTCAGGGTTTCCAAAATGCATATTTAGAAGAATGCATCTTGCCAGACAATCAGTTGGAGCACAAGACAATTCACAGAGACGATATCAACATATGAACTGACAAAGTGATCTCTCCCGTTCAACTTACAGTCTACCCAGGAGCAGATTCTCTGTATTAGGGCTTTCAATATTTCACTCTGGCTCTAAGGTCCCTTGTCCCATAAAAAACAGCTAGATGAGGATATGAGAGTGCCCAGTCAACTAGCTAAACCCCCGGAAGTCACATTCATTTGGCCCATTGGATCACAGATATCATGCAAAGAAATCACTCTTCAACCTAATGATTTTTTAAAAATAGCTGCTTTTTAGCTGCATTGAAATAGAGGATCAAATGTCTTCCATGACCATGCTGTTTTTAATTTTGGACCTCATAGGAAGACTCAACAGAGAAGACACAATGACGCACTGTACATCATCCAGGTTTTGCTCAAATGTATAATAACACAGAACAAAGTTAATTTTCCTGCTTGTAAAGCAAAACGGGGATACAAATAAAAGGACAGACTAAAAGGTATTACACATGTATCACAGATCAGCGCACTTCATCAGATGGACACTTTTTGTAATGAAAACATAAAATGACAAATTAGGGAGAACTTTTTAAAAATTGTAACAATTGTTATCATTGGCCTTTGTAACCATTCTGGGTTTTTTAGCATTGCATAGAAGCAAACTAAGCACCAAGGCTTTGATTCATGTGTGCAAATCTTATGCTTGCTAAATAATTCTCAATAACTTTGGGAAAAATATTTTGCATGATCTTTGTATGACCAGCCTAGATTCTGACCTCAACTACATTAGAACTAAGCAGGAGAGGGGAAGGACCTATAACCACAGTCTTCTCCAAAGTATTTCTCCTTAGAGGGGATTCTTTTTATTGAGAATGAAACTTTCAAGTTAGAGGGAAGTGAAAAAACAAACAAATAAACCAAATAAACCAAACAAAACCTAGAACAAATGGACAAAACAACACAAAACCAAACAAGTTTTAAAACCACAAACAAACAAACAGCCACAAAACCCCACAACACCAAAACCAAAACAAAACATAAATACTGAAAGCGTCCCTAAGGAGTAAAAATCTACTAATACCATCAAAATTCTACTGGTTAAAGCAGAGGTCCTGTGACATAGAACAATGCAAGGCTCAAGCAATGATGTCTTTATTCTTCTCTTTATGCCAAGAGAGTTGCAGAGTTAAAGCACAGGCAGAAAGCTTTGCAGAGCAGACTTGAATGCACACAGGAAAGTCAAATATCAACTGACTCCCAGCAGCAGCTGTTACTTGCAGTATCTAATAGCACACATCACACAAAATCACAGCTGTGGCTGCTGTGCGTGGGCAGACACTGATCCTGTGCTCTGCAGCCCCTGCTGCCTGATGCCAAGAGGAGGCACACGTTTGGATGGCACGGAGCCCTGCTCTCTGGCACTGGCTGTGTACGGGTGCTCTGTCACTGGAACCGGGTCAGGGCGTACCCCCGCATCATTTAGGAGTTCTTAACATACCTTGCCTCACACCAGAAGAGAACCGGGCTCAGTAGCTGGCAGGTAAATGGAGCCTAGCACTTAGGAAAAGCTAAACCACATCCCATTATAAACCCAAAAAATGCTGATGAATAGCCTGTTTGATAGTTTACATGGTGTTCTGTAAAGCTGCGCAAAACCTCCTACTACATATGGAACATAATTCTTCCATAAAATAGACTTATCACAAAACCAGAGGAAGAAAATTCCTAAGTGTTTTCTGTGGTCATACTAAACTAGCCAATGTTTTAAATGAATGTAGGCTAAATTGACAGATGCGTTTTCCATTTTTTGACTATTATAAACAGTGAGGGGGAGCTAATGAAAGCATGGATCTGACAGTGTATCCTATTAAGTTCTTTGTTACAAATATTTGTGCTCAGTTCTGGTTTATTTAGACCTGCTAATAAATGTTCATGTTTTCCACTGGAAACATTCACTCAGGACAAGGCCAAAAAGGGGCGTCTGCACTAAATGGGACTGCTTCTGTGTGAATTAAAACACTAAACCTTTGGAGAAATAAGTGGACACTTACTGTCTCTGAGATACAGGTTCATTGCACAAGTATGTCCCTAGCCACAAGAAAAAAACCAATAAGCTTAAACATTGCTCCAGATTTCCATGTTTTAAAATTAACCCATCTTGCTTGATAATCATAACAGCACTGCAAAGTAGTGGTTCTTAGAGATCATTGTGGTGACACAATTGTTTTCATGAATTCTCCAAAGGGCACTGATGTAAGCTATTAGAGGCAAAGAGAGGCAGGAAGGCCACCATCTCCAGTGGAAAAAAAGGCACATAAGATTAACATCTGGTGGTGGCAGTCTGTCAAACTGAGGAAAGTTAATGTCAAGAACAGATGCTCTGCAGTTTCTCACTGTTATTTTTTCGTTATTATTCCCAGGTGTTGGCACATACTGAGCAGCAGCCTTGCTGTTTATCACACAACAGATTCCAATATGAGATTGAAAATCTGAATCTGAAGAAGGCTATTTACATAGATGCTCTCTTTAGACACACAATCAAAGGAGTACAAAAAGATAAAAATATTCAAGCAATATTTTTTTCACCTAATTCCAAGAGCTTTTGAGAGCTGATTGGTGACAAAGGCTACAAAGCTGCAGTGTTATTCGTGGCAGTTTTCCACTGCCAAGTGTTTGATCGTATCAGGGAGCTATGATGCTTAGTAGCAGAAAGCTCACAGAAAATGAAGGCTGCCTGCCAAGCAATATAGCCACTGCTCCTCGGAGCAATCCTTTATCTGAATATTTACCAAAAAAAAAAAAAAAAAAGGTCTGTTTTGGTGACTGCATAACATTCATCAGTAGGAGGAAGCACACATGAAAGAAAAAGGAAGTAATGTACCAACATGAAATAGGCAAGACTTTCTAAAAAGTAAGATTGCCATTCAGTTACTCAGGCACTTTACATGCTGGAGTCAAGTTCTGTGTATCAAAACTCACCTTCTTGATTTAATGAAGGTGTGTCTTTGAAGATATATCTCAATGATAACATAGTTTACCTATCTAAGACCAAAGTGGGTCATACACTATTGCAGCGTCATGCACCAGGTGATTTTGAAATGTACATGCCAAAAAAGCCATTAAATCCATCCACCAACACAGCCAGGAGAAAGGCAGAAGAGCAGGTTTCAGGCTAAGTACAAGCTCTTCCCAGAAATCACCACTTTTTAAATTGTGAAAAAAAAGAAAAATCTACTGTAAGCACTCCCAGTGGGAATGTCTGGCCTAATAGAAAGAGTATGAAAGGAAGATCTGAATCCTATTATAGGATCTAACTAAAAAACCAAGTCTGGCCCTTTGCAAACCTAAATCCTCCCTCTAGAAGACAGCAACATAAAGGCAGAAAGGACTAAGAAACTTCCAGCCTTGAAAATTACATTGACAAGTTCTTTAGAGTTGTGAATTAATACATCACAGAATCATTATGTCTGGAAAAGAAAACAGGAAATAAAGGAATTCAGCCTTATCTGGAAGTTTGAAATCCTACAAATTGCTTTCTTTAGATTTTAAGGTGAAAAGGAAACAAGCTTATTTATACATAAAGTATACTTGCCTCTATCTTAATTTTCTAAAGCAACATGATTCCAGAAGACCTCAGTGTAGTCTCATGCACAGCATCACAAATCAGAAGCAATTTTAATGAAATTAACCTAACTGCTTTGGAAGAGAACAAATATGGGAGAATGTGACATGAGAAAAATGTCTGTGTGCTCAGAAGCATGTCTGCACTTCCAGATAACTCTCCTCATGCTACAGACCTTGCCCCAGAGAATTTACATATTCAAAACTGAAAGCTATTCCTTCATATTCTACCATGTAACAGGAATTACCATGTGAAGAATCTCCATTTTGTCTCAAAGATCTCATTTGCATCTCAGTTCAGTATTTCTTGCCTGTAAATCGCATCAGAGGCCAACTCAGAAGCATTGTGACATCATGCTTAACAGAACTGATATTTTGTTTTCTTCAAATATTCTGCATCAAACTCTTGGGGGGTAAAAAGGTCAGTCCCATAAAGGACAGCACAGGAAAAAAATAAATACTGTAAGACATGGATGTAGCAAGGAATTTCTGCCATAGGACAGACATATCTGTTACGCACTTTAGGTTCAAAGCTCAGGAAGGTCAGAGGTACTAAGAAAATTACTTTGGTGAACTTAGTTGAGAATCACAAGAGCTTAAATATAAAAGAATTACAAATGTGCTTCAAACTGCCTAAATTTCATCCAAATATCATACTTTGAAACCTTTGTTTGAGAATAATATTTTCCTTTTAAAATATTTGTGCTTTACAAATATTGTTCCGCGAGCAAGGAACTTGATGTGTGATTGTGTTGAACCGAGTAACACAAGTAGCATCTACTTGCAGTTTCCAAGTATTTCCCACTCTCAAAATTAACTTCTCCACTTCAATCAGCTGAGTAGTTGGAGAGGGCAAAAAGACATTAGTAGAACTGTCACTTTTTTCCTAGTAAAGCAGCAAATCACTCACATCTGGAATGATTTCAATATTCTGAACAGTTGCTATTAAGGAAAAAAAAACCCAAAAAAAACCCCAAAAAAATCAAAACAAAAAAGCTACTTAAAACTTATTCTGCTACTAAGCTTTCAATACAGGGAAAAAGGAAGAATAGCCCCTCTTGTACCAAAGATATTCTCTGTCACTCGCATCAGCCACATTAACCAGCACTAACTCTGCAAACTCATCTTTTGACAGTTGCATGTTCTTTTTATATGGTGACCTCCAGACCTCCTCAGACTCCAGGTGACTACGTGACATTATGGATTTGCAGCACCTCCACAGACATGATAACGCTAGTATTTTATTTTTAGAACAGTATTAATTAAGACTATGATGAAAAGTCAAAGTTCTGAGCAGGGTCTGGTCTAATGCAGCGCAACAGTGCTGAAGAACAGGCAAGGAAACTTCCTTGTCCTCTCTTGGATCCTCTCTTGGATCTCCTGTTCTAGCTCAGATGAGTGGGATTTCCCAAGCCATTCACCCATTTTACTGTGAGAGAGATTAGCATTTGACAGCTGCCAGTGATAGCCTTTTGCCAAGGCTGAGTCTGTGAAAAATTGTATGTCAACTCTAATGCTTGGCAGAGTTCTGGGAGGATGCCCAGATCACCAGCTGCACATTTCTTGTAGAGACATTTCTCCTCATTCAGCCTATGTAAATCACATTCGTTGAGATAATTGTACCTAAAACACTTTACTGCATTGAATCTTGATTTCTCCTGGTCGGTCTGCACTTCCAAACTTTTCTTCAGTCAACCACTAAGCTTTTCATACACTAAGCTTTCATACAAAAAGAACAAGTACTAAAATTTAATCAGGATATCAGTCCTGTGTAGAGAGGTATACTATTCTACAATCAAGAAAGGAATTTATTCTGAACAGTAAAGGAAGAAATTTCTCTGTATTGTCTAAGGCTAGATAGAAACTGTGTAATGATGTCCAGTATCTATCACTGTCATGAAACTGAATATGGTAAAAAACAAGGCATGTCTACTTGATGGTGAAGGTTAGATACTGCTTTATTAAGTTATATGAGCTTTTAGAAGCTTTTCATTTTAACAATGACAATCACTTCTTTTTATTCCAAAGTTTCTGCTACACTCAAACTGTCAGGGTTCTGAGCCTGAAAATAGATAGGCTATTTGCTTAATAGGTCTCATAGCATTGTAAATAAATACTATCCTCAGTTTTCCTATGTTTATTTATAATATATGAGAGACTTCAACCTGAGAAAAGAAGCATGGTTGCTCCATGACAAATCAAGACTACAGGAGACCAAGGATAATTTTCTCATTCTCAATTGTATATAGGAAGATAATGTTTAACTTGATGGCATTATCATTTAACTGCTCCACTCCAAATTTTCATTCCTAATGTCCAAACAAATAATGACCTATGACTCCAAAGCAGAAATTCTCCACTGATGGTTTCAGTTACTTGATGATGCAACCACAGTCTGGTGGAAGAGCGGCCATTTTAGCCATTCCAGAATACAGAAGACATTTAATGAAACATTGTGATTTTTTCCAGGACTCCAGTACAATGTATAATAAAGTGGCAATAAAACTCAGAAGACAAACAGCCTAGTTGTACTTTTTTGATTTTCTGCATGTCAATAGCCCACTGTGCCTTTTACACATTTGCTGACCACTCACTTTGCCAGTGAGGAGCAGCACACATTATGACCAAGGCAGTTCCTTCCTGAATTCAATATTTTTTTGTTAAGAAAAATTGTCTAAATTTCTCTTCCAAAAGGTGATGATGGACCTTCTGTAATCCTACAAAATAGAAGTGAAGTTCCTGGATGACTTATGTATACCAAAAGCTTTGATGGGCCTGCCTACATTCTTATGGATGGCATTTTAAGCATGTTCCAAAAATTGACCATTTGGCTTAATGGCCCCATATTTATTTCTATCTACAGACCTTAAAATTTTTAACCTTGGGCTTTTTAGACAAGACATATTCTCTGACAAATATATTCTTGTATTATTGCCTCAGAAGTCCCTCTCTTTTGCTTTTTTATATGGTGTAGGAGCCATATCAGTTAGGGTTTTTTCTGTATTAATTAGACCTTAAATATTCACAGTATGAGCTACAAACACTACCTAGTGTAGGATATTGTGTCCTAATTTTATTTAAAGAAGACAGTATTATGACTTTCAAAATTTGCTTACCTACTTGCCTCAACTCTGAGGCCATTCAGTTTGGCAGAGAAGAGAAACCCAGATTTAGTGTTCTCTTAGTTCTTTTTCACGAGAGCATCTACACTATCAGCACCCAAGTATCTGATTAGAGGTTACCTAATAGACAGACAAATCTTGTCCTTTCAGTGACTCAGAATTCAGGTCACCTTGAGATCTCTCTTTGCATGTCCCTATCTCAACAACATTTTTACCTGTTGATTTTGCCTTAGTACCTCAAGATCCTCATTAGCTTGCTTTCTAGGAGGGCAAACACAGAGAGAAGTTTGCATTTTAAGACTTTTAGTCAGGATTTTTCATTTTTGTGCTGCTGAAAAAGAAGGGAGGTATGCAAAGTCCCTCATTTTATCCAGAAAATCCCAGACGCCATTGTTGAATTGCCTTGTGTTTGCCTGTGTCTTTTCTTACACTCTCATAGACTATTTTTATAGTGTACCAGCATGATCAACACATACTACAAACAAAGCTCCCTTTTTGTTCAAATAGAGCAAAGGAAATTGACAGTCCAAGTATTCCGCTTTTCATGTGATATTTTCTCCAGTTATTTGCACCTTCTAGGATGATCTGCCCTAACTGTGCATATCCTTTCTATTTTACCCATTGCATAACAAAACAAAGACAAACAGAAAGAAATATTTTTGAATACTTGGTAAAAATTCAAATATCTTGCTCATAAAAATAAACCTAATCTAAGATGTCATGAAATCATGAAATGGCTCTGGCAGTTGTATCAAACTATATAGACATGTACAGACCTTTGAAGAAATGAAACTGCACTTTATCAAGTGTGATTTATAAGCAACACTGATTTAGCTGGGAGATAACACTGCTGTCTAATCATTAGTAGTCAGACAACAGCCATGTGAACACATCAATTATGGGCCACTGCCAAAAGCCCTTGAGATCCCAGAGATTAACAGCCAATCCTCTGTTTTACAAGCTCACATCAAAAAGAATATTAATAAGAGGAGGGGCAATGTGAAAGCTTGTCAGAGTAATTCACGCACTAAAACAAGGCATTTTTCCCTTTGCTCTGCCTTGAACTGGTCCATGAAAAAAGCTGGCATTAGCTACAAAGCATGAAGCTGCCAATTTCTCAGAAAATGTTTTTCATTAACATATGTGAAGTTGTGAAAGGCTGGAAAAGCTCTATTTGGTGGACAAAGGCGACAAGTTCTGTGTGTTGCTTTCCTGAATGCATCAATCCTGCAACTATTATTCAGATATTTGGAAATGAATATCCGTACACAGAAGTGTTTGATGACTTTTCTCATCCTCAAAACCAGATCTATTTACCATTATATACATATTAGCCAGACTGCATTACTCTGTATTGCTAATGATTCTGAAAAACTTAAGTAGAAATACTACCAAGTAATTTTCAGGTTTATGAGTGTCTTCAAATATGTGGGGGGGAAAAAAATCCACAATTACGCCTTTCTTATTGACTTCTATGGAGTGTGGTTGACTAGAGATTTACCCTTCATGCATATAAATGAATGGAAACAAACCAAGAATGTAACTCCAAAGGGAACAGTTATTCCTCTGTACAAAAGTAAACATACCTATAAAGGTGGACCTCAAACAACTTGCTGCTGACATTTTAAATATAGCACTTTTAGCTGGATGGTTTAGTCCCTTCACTGTCCTCCCTCTCTGGACTCTACTCAAGGGTCTAAATATAGAGAGGTTTCACAGCATGGCTGCAAACAACCTGAATCAGATCCACCAATAATGTGTATTTAAGGGAAGAGAGAATTTATTTGTGGGGAGCTACCTTTATAAAAGCTATCACAGTTACTGCCAGACATTAACCTCTGAGCAAAGAGGGAGCAAGAAGCAGGAACCTTTTAGACTCTTCACTGTCCCAGAGCCAGTAGCTTTAGGCACAGCTCCAGAATATATATTCTGTTCTGACATGAACCAGTTTTAAAAGTTCCTACTTTGCTGTGGTCTTCCAGACAATCATTCCCTTCATGCTTCTTACACAGAGTACCACACATCTCATATCCTGCTTCAGGATGGCATATTTTTAAGTAAAATTGACACAGCTAAGAGGGTCTTAACTACTCGAGGAAGCACGTAAAGGCACCAAGTATGTCAATAAACAGATTGGTATTGTGGAGCTCCTCGTTTGGTAAACAGCTGGACTAAGGAGGTATCAGTCCCAGACTGTTCAGGCAGCCATGGCAATACTGGCTTCCACAGTTTTACTGCCCCAGGGACACCTGAAATGACAATTTTAACTAAGGGTACAGTCTTGTATCTTGCATGATCTGACCTAAATCCCACAACTCGTCTCATACTTTTGGTGGTATTCATCTTGACGCGTCAGTTCATTGCACAAGGTCCATGAGAAAGTGTGGCAGTGACAGCTCAGTCTGAAATCAGCTTCTGCAGAGGTGGAACCACAGCTCCCATGTGAGCCTTACACCAAAGGGCACAGAACTCTCTCCCACAATCATTCTGTCAGCACATGCAGATGGCAACTGTGCTGAGGAAATGTAACATCCTAAATTCATTTGATTAAGCATCAGTGAGCTTAATCACATAGCTTAATATGTTGTGTAAGAGTCCCCTTGTTCACTCAGGTTTATACTTATTTTCCCATAGCAAAAGCAATGTCTCAAAAAAAACAGGCTCTTTAAGGGTCTGATGGATCACCTGTAGCTTAATGGCTGACACAATTTTAGAAAAAATATTTTTCCTGTCCTAGATGTGTTTTGGAACAGATTTGTTTTAAAAAATTATCTGAAATATATGGGAAAAAGAACACCATGCTATGAGCTTCACCCTAAAATATCTCAAGATTTTAATTTCAGTGTGTTCCCTCTTTCTGTCATTCTATGATGTGATCTTGCAATTCAATTGCTTAAAAGCTAACCTGAGAAAACACTCATCAGGCAGACCTCTTCCAAAGCAGTAACTTTGTAAGGACAGCATTAAAACAAGAAAGTGATTCAACCACTGTATAACTGCTAATTTCCAGAAAAAAGATCTGATTCAAAGAAGTTAAATTTATTAAGAGGTTATGTTTTTGTTAAGCTGGCTGACACAGTAAATTTATTTTCCAGGTATCCTCTAACATTGCCTTCAAATTTGAATAATGAACTATTACAAACCAATACCAAAAGTTGAAGTTAATGCACCAAGTGACATGAGTTTAGTTTCACAGGAGTGGCCTGCCCATATCCAGCAAATTAAAAAGACAATGTTTATCTATTTTTAGACTCTTTCAAAAGGAGCCAAGACTTTCTAAATTTCCAGCTAAAATACATCATTTTCAGAAAGAAGTCCATGAGCAGTCTTTGTACAAAAATATGGGAATTTTCAGATTATATCTCTTAAATCATCACCGAAAATGTTAAGAGTATAAACAACTAACACAGCATCTGGATCAATAGGATTCTACCAGAAAAGCAGACTTTAGGTGACCACAATGACTCTTATATTGGCTCAAACTATGCTGCCTAAGTCACTACTAATAAAAGAGTAAGTGAAAAGAAACCCTTTTATAAAGTGGAGGGCAGTACTTAAATCAATTAAGTTATTTTTGTGGCAGTCCTGTACAAAGTGCTCTGCAGGTTCTACCCAGCACCACTCTCAAGGAAGTGTCAAAAAAGTACAGACAGAAGTGCTGTAAAACAGGGAATGCATTAGAATGGAATAATTGGATGACAGCCCTAATACTGAGCTCCTGATGATGCACAGCAGCACAATCTTTATTCCAAGCAACACTGGTTACTTTTCAAATTTACTATTAGAAAGGTTTTCAGCACTAACTGTGTCAAGCTCTAAACACTTATTTGCTTTAAGATAGTGTTAATGAGTTGGCTAATCACACAATTTTATAGTTCTATAATGTACTGTGCTGTAAAAATTAAATCAGTGTTTATTACACCTCTGCTGCTTTTGCTTTCCTTCTCATTGGACTGACTCTTGGATGGATTAAATGGATTAAAGCGGGAATATAAAAAGTGCGCCAGTTGACAACACTTCTTGGTATGTGTGTAAACAGTATTTTAGTTCAAAGCCTACCTGTGAACAAAGTAATTCAAATACTACTTTCAGGTACTGAAATTGAGGACGTTTATTTTTCAGTTTTGAGGGAGCTGCTAGTTTTTCATTTGCTTCTGGAATTTTCTTCCTCTTGGACATTAAAACAAACCTGCTCAGTTTTCCTTTCCCTATCTCAAATATAAAAGGCAACACATAACTGAGTTTATATTTTTGCAAAATTACACATTTTTGTGAATTCTTTGATGTCAACAGTGTTTCTGTGACAGACCTTGATGCTGAACTGTTAAAACTGCATTGAGAACAAAGCTTCCTTTATCACTAGAGAATCAATATGACTAATGGCCAACCACAAAAGACTGGATCAAAGATCCCTGAAGATGCATTGCTTGTTTGAGGAGAGAGAAAGAAGGCACACACATACAGATATTGGAAAAATCATACACCCAAGATACAGAGGTAGAATTAGTGGATGTCTGAATACAAAGAACTTCATACACATTCTTATATTTCAACCTAACTTTTCTATAGAGGAAAAAATAGCAAAAAGAATTGGACAAACAACCTTCTCTGATTTCAATAGGCATGACATAGAAAGTTCTCTCTTACGCAGTAATGAAATATATATTTAAGCTACCCTAGACTGGATTAATTTGAATATTTCCTGAAGACTGACCACTTGCTTTTGGTATTGTTTATAATTAGAAGAGAATGACCATGTGTTTTATTAAAATTAGTGTAAAATTAAAACAGCACTTGAATTCTGATAGTATTTGTTTACTGCTCCATAGAACAAACAAAGTATCTGTTGTTCTGCCCTCAAACAGCTGAAAATGATTTTGCATTCCCAAACCATGGTAAAGAGTCATGATAATACAGGAATAGATACAATCATGCATTGCACTATGGCATGGCATGGCTAATATTCATGCTCATATCATGAATGGGTATTGCCAGAACTTGCTTTGTGGTCTTAAAACCTAGGAATTCTGAGATCACAGACACATTTGGTTTGGTCTGTATGTAGGCATTAAAAGCCACTTTTGAAGGAAATACTCAGTATCAAAATATATTGACCATTTTCAATAACTCTATGGTCTCACCATCTCAATTCCTCTGACAATAAAATGAAGATAACTTTTTCCCCCCTTCTTCCTTTCCTCAGTGTATTGCAAAGCTTATGGCCAGACGGTGTACTTTATTTAATTAGAACTTAAACCCCAGAACTGATGCCAGATTTTCAAGATAGCTCACAAATCAAAACAAGGCGCCAGATGTTCCAAAGGACAAAGCACATTGGGTACATGAGCTTTCCCTCAGATCCTCATAATGACAAAAGGAGGTGCTAGCCTGTTCAAAAAAATCTTGCCAAAGTTGTAGGCGTTAACCACATTAAAAACCTGTCCTTCATAAATGAAGTCATAATGCTTCCAAATGCAATTTGGTCCTTGGAAGACGAGTGAAATCATCATGCATCGAAATATTTGGACCAAATTCCACTTTTCATTCCAAAAAAAAGAATATTGTGCTTCATTTTCCCTCTGTTTGAGGGCAATTTTAGGGGCAAGGAAGAGACTGTTCCTTGACTTGTTTTTTTCCTTAGTATCCCACAGAAAATTTTTGTGTGTTTTTTGTTCCGCTTGGTTTTTTGCACATGTTTGTTCTAAACAAAATAAAGACAATTAAACTGGAATAGGATAGGATGCCAGTGGATAACTGATAAATTATGCTGTGTTTCCTTTTGCCTCACACAAGCCTTCAGCTTAGTCCAATACATCACAAGCACAAGAGAGAAGGATGTATTGGATTTTTCTGCTACACTCACATTTGCATGAAAAGGAGCAGTCAAACGAAAATTAAGCACTTAAACAGCTTAAAAAAAGCACTGGTTCAGAATACTGTACTTCAATAAAACATTCATTGTTATTCAATGCTTGGCAAATGACATTGCCATCACATACTAGTAGAAGAACCGTGAAGAATAAATGCTGTCTGAAAAAGAGGCTTGTACTTATGCAGCGCTAATGACCATCTAAAAGAGCGATTCTGCATGGTTACATCCTCTTTGAGATTCACAGCTGCAGCTTCACAAGAGCAGTCATACATCATAATCTGCAGCCATTTTAGGCTACCCCTGTGCTTTGGAGTGCAATATGGGAACTAAGGAACTGCTAATCTGTAAAGTTACAATCAAAAACAACTTTATTCAGCGGTGATGAGTGAATGTGATGACCCACCTTCCCCTTAAGGGTGGGTCATCACGCTGAGGAGGAGGTGGTATTTAAAATTTAATACTGACAACACACTTGACTGTAGCAGCAGTGACACACAGGGAAAAGAGCTCCACATTTAGTTTCACTAGAGAGAAAACATACTCATTATTAGATTTTGATTTCTAATTCAATATAACAGTGGCATAGACTAGCGCACACGAGCCGTTCTTTCAAAAGGTCAGATAACTGCATTTTAAGATTATAACACTCACATTGTAATTAACGTGAAGGATTTGCTTATTGAACAACATGCTGATCCTATAAACATCATTAATTAACTGAGATGCAGTGACTTTTCAGAAAGTTAACAGCTTGGGAACAAACAGTACGTCACCGTACTTTGAAACTGATAATCAAAGGCTATATTATTATCCCCTAGATTAACCACAGATTTTGCAGGCAGACCAGAAACAGCCTCCCTTTCTCTACGCTCAAGATTCGCGGCCACACCCATCCCACGAAAATCTTTCCTGCAATTATGCACACTTCTTTAATCTTAGTTTTATGGAAGTAACTGTGGCTCTCAGCACAATATACGGCGTACAAAACGACTCTCTGGATCTTTAATTAGGCTAGACAAAGGAGAACCGTCTGGAAGCTGCTGTCAGTGCTAGGCTTGTTTGGCTCACGCATTAAATACCTTTGTCTCTACAACTACTTTAAAGCGCATTTCTCAGATCAGGTCAATCAAGCTACCCCTCCGCTGCCCTGTAAATGGCATCTGTCATCGTCCTTGTAATTCCCACATATCTGTATGTACAAATTTGGATAAGGAAGCACTGGAAGAAATGGGGCTGGTGCCAGTTTGAGTAGTTAAGAGTTCAACCAGAGGTTAACTGCAGCCAGGAAAGAAAGATAATGTTTTGATTTCAGTTCTCAGTACTTATACAGTCAATACACATCTCTTGTGTTTCTTAGGCTTCTCTTGAGTAAAGTAGCTTGAAATCCAGGTAATTACACCCATAAGCGTCTATATGCTGACATACTGAAGGAAAAACTAACTCTTCAGAAATTAGTGCCATAGCTTTTTCTGCACTATGAACACACATCTAACAGGAAGGAACTTACAAATGTTTGTTGATTTATAATCATTACTGAGAAGCTACATTTCAGCATTTAACACAGCACCATCAATAGTATCTGGCCTAGGTCACAGAGAGAAATAAGGCAAGAGTAATTTTTGTGCTTTTGCACAAGATGGGCAACACAGTCAGTGGGAGACACTTTCCCTTGCCAAAGGCTTACACTCACTTGCATCCTATTCCTTTACAAAGAGGTGATTTTTAATTTCCTCATCACTGAATACCTTATGGAAAGCTACCCAACATGTATTAAATGCAGAGGAAAAGAATGTCACACCTGGAGCCTGCAGTTCCTTGTGCTAGTAACTGTATACTTACCTATTTCCATAGGTTAATCATAATTCATTGGCTACAGAAGACAGTCGACAGACCAATGAAGGAGCAACAGACTGTTAAACATAAAGAAGAGGCTGTTCCTATCTCGAGCCAGCTACAGCAAATGTTTTCCAGAGTCTGGTGGTATGAAAACAGTGGCCAGAAAACAAAAACAGAACAAAACCACAGCAACAAAAACCCAAACAACAACAACAAAACAAATAACAACCAAACAACAATAACAAATCCCAAACTCCACATGACCGGATGTTCAATCTCCACCTCTGCCAAAAAAAAAATAAAAGAGGTTCCCCTGAAGAACTTAGTGTGAATTTCCATCTGAGTGAGCTTCCCTTATATCAAGTGACTCAAGTGACTCAGTTACAGCTCCAACAATTATGCCCAAAAAAATCTGTCCTTCTCACCATCTGTGACATTCTTCCTGGTTACATCCAGAGCACCTAGCCATCAGACAACCAGATAAGAATTTCAAATGTTGCTAAAGAGATGATGCTAAAGAAATGGAGAGTTCCAAAGCAGGAGAGCAAACAGAGACAGGGATTTCAGCAATTAGGTTTCTACAAGTACCGTCCCTGCAGATTAATGAAAGCTTTTAAAAAAGGAAAGCCCTGACAAAGTGTTCCAGATACACAGCTTACCTTCGAGACTTCGGTACATTTTTGTGGTTTCACAACACACTTTCCTATTAATATGGAAATACTTTTCTCAGTAACCAACTGATAAGTTCACAGAAACATCAGGGGAGACAGACAGAGTACAACATGGAACCAGAGACTTTACTCCATATACAACCTGTCAAATGAAGAGGGGAGTCTTGAGGAAACTTTTCACCTTACATTCCACCCCTTCTACTAACACTGAATGTAGAATAAGATAGGAAAAATATTAAAAGGTACTACAATGTGCAAGGAACAAAAGTATCTTGCAAATTCAAGAAGAAGTCCAAATAATCATTCATCTTATGGGAAAGAGGAGAAAGAATTATACATAAAGTAGTGATGCCTTTCATGAAGAAAGCATGCAATGTAATGCTTGCTGTTTTAGTAAATTTCTGTTTATCTAGAAAATCCCAAACCTCAGTCTAAATGCCCAGATGAACTCAATAGACTTAAGTTGCAGTCACATATCCCTTAACAGCAGATGTAAATAGAAGTGAGGGTATCTAAGCTAGGTACTTATCACCAGCCCCACCACACCTATTCTGGAGATCACTGCCTTTCCCTTCACATTGTCTGTGTACCCTCCCCTTTCACCACAGTCAACGTGGACACTAGGTTAGAAAACACACTATTGTGGATCACCTGGACCTTTTCTTGAAGCAGTCTAGGGACTGTTCCACCTCATAGAAATACTCCTAAGTGATACACATTCGTAGTATTCTGGGAAGATGCTGTTAGAACCCCACATGGGATTATAGGTCAAGTTTCATTTTCAGAAACCTAACAAAACTGTTCCACTGATACCTGCAGGCTGAGGCATGCTCTGATCATCAGCTTCCAGTTTTGTCCTGGCACTGCTCCATTTCTACCCACGCCACAGATACAGCTTCACTGCTTAGCCAGATGCAAAGACTAAGGTACAGCCAAGACCGGTGCAGACACTCTTGCATAAGCACTATGCCAAACCTTTTGTGGGAGAACTCAGCAAAACCACAATGTTTTTTGTCCAGAACTGAAGAAAACAAGATTTTCTACAACCCACTTCCACAGAGGAAAAGCCAGACTGAAGAACTTCTGTAGTGCTGTAAGAGGAGTTACTGTTGGATATACTGGTTCCTCTGAGTGCAGCCTAACTTAGATCAAACCAAAGGAAATATCTTTTCTTACTCTAAAGACATGTAATGATGCTTTGCTCTCACTCCAAACCAACAAATGCAGTAATTCAACTCTAAAGTGGGCTACAAGCCTGATTTTAAATAAAGCTGCAATTTAAAAGGAGAATAATTTGACCTCTAAGTAATATTTCCTCTCCTCTCATAGCCTGATCTGTTAGCAAAAGCTTTACAAATTTAGTAATGACTAAAATAAATTAGCCTAATTACTTGACAAACCTGGTACACTGACTTGAAGCTTCCATATCAACTGACCTTCTCCAAGTCAAAACACTGAAAATGCTGAGAGTACAGGAACGAACAACAGAAGCCTCACACTCCTCATCCGCGGAGCTGAGTTTTATTCACAAAGCAAACACAGTGACTTATTGTGCAACAGTGGCAAGACAAACAGGACAGAGAAAATTCTGCTCTGACCTCTACACTTAAACTTAGCAAAGGCTTGTTCCCTACAAAATAGTGAAATCTGGTAGTGCAAATTACACCACTCACTGCCTATTCCATTTTGAAAGTAATATTGTATTAGCACGGCTCTTCCAGAAAGAATTAAAAGTTGATAAACATAATTATAAGAAAGATGAGCTCTTATGACACCATAAATATTATCCAGAACTATTGTTATCCTAATGAGCTAAAGTGCCAGCAGCTCCTTTTTACCAGCTCCTTGGCTTCCAGTATAAGAACAACAATGGAAAAATTAAAACGAATTTCTATCAAATTTCTCCAAATCCGAAGATTAAATTATTTCTTTGTCTAATTGTTGATTTAGAATGCAAATTTCCTTTTGAATTTACTAAGACTCACATTCAGGGCAACATTGCTTTTGCTTAATCATTGGTTTAATTAATAAACTTGTTTTACTCTGCCAAGGAGACAAACAAGTTTATTAAGTCTATCAAGCACTTGGTAAGGTACTACTGATAAAAAAAAAATATGGTCCTACTTCACTGCATTGATTACCCTGGAGTGAATTTGTCTACTGGTAGTTAAGCTTGCATACGTACATACATCACACACACACAAGAGTACTTTTGTTTTGAAAATTTATGAAATTTCATTTGTTATCTCAATGTTATAATTTTTAAGTTGTAGTCTGATTACCAACAGGGTATCTAATAGAAGCAATAATAATAAGGAAATTTTATACGTGCAAGTAGATGCAAAAATTACTACCATTTTGCCTTAAATTTTCCTACAGAAAATATCTTATTACAAACTGGTTTTATAGTTCTGCCAGTCAATTATACAGGTTTTAAAGTACAGTGTGAACAAAATCACAGTACCATGCACATAATGTAAAGTTCTAAGTCACTAAGAACACTGCTTTCAATCACTTCAAATATGTCAATGCTCATTTTACCAAACAGATATCAGATAGCCTGGTTTAATGTTCCTACAGACACAGTCATTTCAGAGCCTAGGGAGTACCCAAAGGGGCGTAAACATACACAAATATGTTTATAATTAATATATTGCATATAAAAGACACAATTCTTACATAACCTCCACAGCAGCATTCTTCTTGCAGAGATGTCAATGCTTATGTTGCTGCTCATTTTAAAGCCATCGCCTTCTATGCCTAAAAATGGGATGGGTGAAGTGGCCTGCTGGTAGGGAATGCAGCTAGGAGCTCTTTTCCGTGCGCTATCTCTCATTCTTGTGACCAGGAAATGCAACAGAAACTAAATCTGTAACAAGAAACGCTGCTAAGAATACTTTCCTGGAGGTTGCTACTTAGTAGACTCTAGCTTGAGGGAGAGAGATTCTGAATAGCACAACTACCGGCAACACGCTCTGCATTTGTTTATACATTAGCAGAGTTCATCATTTTATATCCATCAGTGACTTTCAATCAAGCAATACCTAAAGAAACAAGGCACAGCATTGCCAAGCACTTAAAAAGGTCGCACCTGAAACTCATTAACTTTTTTCTTGTCCCCTTACAAAAGTTACGCAAATTACACACTAAAAACTCTCCTGTTCTCATACTGGATTTCAAAAAACTGAAAAACAAAAAATTTTTGCATCTTTTGATTTTTCTTTACACAAACTTTCCACTAGCCAAAGGAAAAAAATACTGTCCATTTTATTCTAAGTTTTTATTATAAGTTAAGTCAAATTAAAAATGTATTTTACTGCTAGAGATGACCAGACACAACTTACCAAACTTAGCTTATCTACTCTTTTCCCCATGCAAATTACTACAGCCACTGAAGACAAATAATGGAACAGTTGTTTTACAGAGACCAAACATAATGTTCAGATGGTTCATAATCAGATCAAATCAAAGCCTCTTTCCACACAAGTAATCATGACTTGTTTTCTCAGAAGGCTTTGCCAACCAAGATACCAACTGCAGGGATATTCTGTAAAATAATATGTTTTCTTTTCAATGACCTATGGACCTATTTCCTTATTTTAACTCTGTAAATTCATTTTCACAGCAGTGACAAAGAGAAGAAGTCATATAAAATTCAACTCGGAAGGTAAGAATTTTGGAAGGCTATAAATTACGGAAAAAGTGAGTTTTAACTGAAGAAGCTTAAACAACATTTACTGCAGAGGTTACTCCATTTCTGCTATAATGCTTTCTTGGCTTTGATCTTTAAACCAATGACTCATGAAAATGATATCTTCAAATTTACAGGCCACCAGTGAGTAGGTCTTTAAAAAATGTTGTACAACAATAAAGCAGGAAGCACAAGCACTTCTTAACCATTTGAACTGTCAACTAATTAATTATGATACTGAAACAAAAGCCTATTAAAAAAACTTTCTCTAAAAAAGGAGAGAGGAGAAAAAGCAAGTCAGAAAAAAGGGGGCTAGGCAGTTCTAGTGAGCAAACCAAATGGCATAATGGGGAGAGAGGTTCAAGAAAATGTATTATATTTGCTCAAATTAATAGAAGCATTTCTCCCCCATGCCATTCAAAAGGCAAACAAGATAGGGCAGCTCTCTTGCCACAGAGTGATGCCCCTTAGCTGGAAGCAGCTCCAGTTGTCAGGTTCCTGTCAGCACGGAAGTGCACCAACACTTCCCTTCTCCCACTCTTTTGTTCCTACTTAATATGTGTGGTTTGTTCAGCAGTCTTTGCTGTTAAACAATTCATTTTTTTCCTTGCCTCCTCTGCTTCAGGAGCAGGCAAAAATAGCAAGACTTAGGCACAAAATATAAAGCTCATTTCCTGTACCTTACTGCCTCATTCTTTCACCTCCTTGTCCATAGGATTTAGCTACCAAATAGGTCTTAATCTGTAAACAAATGATTTGCTCTACAATTAAGCCATTCACTGCTTTTTTGTTTCCTCCCTCTCTTTCTTTAGCTGCTTGGCTGCTGTCCAATGTGGAGGCTCATAGGTTCTTCTATTATTTAGTGCTGGTTAAAAGGCAATAAGCTCATTCAGAGTTTATAAAACTATAAGCTATCAACAAAAGCATTTAATGCTTCTCTGAAGCACTGTGATTTTTTGCCTGAAAAATTAATAATGTGTGGTTGCATGCTTATATGTGTGTACATGCGGATGATGTGAGGGGGTGTTTTTTTATGCACTGGCCTGGTAATTCACTCAGCATGCCTTTAAAAAGTCAGTTATTGTAAACTACAAATACATATATTTCCCTCAAATTTTAATTGACTGTGTACTTTTTTTATCAACAACTGACAATCACAGGAACTGTGATTCACCATGGCTACAAAGCTGAACCTCAAATACTTTGATGTTGTATGAGAAAAAAAAAAAAGAAGCCATGCTACTGTGGCATTTCACAATGTTTGCAAATATAGTTTCTTTATAGAATGATGTTGGGAATCACAGGAGTCTGCCAGAGTAAGTGAAAGCTTCAGAGAAGTAAGTAACATGTTAGCTTTTTCATTGCTGCAGTTAAAAGTCACTGACGACTCAAGAGAAAATGGCATTGAGATAATTTTCATTTACCTCTATTTTTAAGCTTTTGTTCTTTCTGGAAAATACATTCTCAGGTTAAAACCAGAACACAACGTGTATATGTTTGTCTTCATGGAGATGTTTCTATATACAACACAGGATTAGCAGGCTACTGCCTCAATGTGCGACAGTAAAGACAATTAAATATTTTTTTTTAAAATCATGTCTGTATGTTTTCAATACTTAATACGTTAAATAAGTAAAGTATTGTAAGTAGATAGATAAATTTACAGGTGTAAATCTCATTTAGAAATGACAGGTACTTAGCCATTTCAATTTCAGCCATATACTTCCAATGAAATTCTGCAAGCCTATTTAAAGTCTATTACGGCTGCTGACATCAATATGCCAGGCTTTAGAGTGCTAATCTCTGCTAAAGATTTTCACCTACAAGTTTAGCCACTGGTATATTTGACTTAAATACTCAGTGTTTCTCTGTATAGGCAACTACAGACATAAGGCATTAGAGGTGGATGGGCAATGGGGCAGAATTGACACAGAGCACCTAAAGCTAGTATTGCCTGAATAAGGAATGAAGTTCCAACTCCCCTTAGATTCCAGTCCTCTCCTCCGGGTTTTAGTCCTGATTTCCACACTTTCCACTCAAAATCTCACTTCTTCCCCACTGAATATAACATACTCCTACTGTAGCTACTCATGGGAGAATGAACGCTACAGGAAAACCCTCTTAATTTAAGGTATCTTATTTTAAATGTACACCCATGCACTCATGAATATGGATGCATACACAAGCACAGGTCCATACAAAAGGACACACAAAAAGATTTTAATGAGCTGTACCTATTAACACGCACCAGAGATCAAATGAGGCTCTGTCCCCATCCTTCCCCCGCCATCCAAATGACAACTTCACAACTTCTGACGTTGCAGATAAGAGGTGGCAGCCAGACAGGTGTCAGGTATGCATGCTCATCCTGAAAAACTACTTAGAGGTTCCAAAAAAAATTGTGCTAACCCTGCAGAAAAGAAATGCCTCTTATCCTGAACTGACACAGCAGTCACATCCATATTTCAATGTTAATTATGTGTATTGCTAACTTGTTTAATTTATCGCAATACAAAGTACCCTCAATGATTACCAACCAGTTGAAAAGGGTTTGTGAAAATGAAGCAGTAAGAGGCATTTGAAGCCTTTCAAGAAATATTTCACTTTGAGAAAAAAATATAAATCTTGGATGTAGTTTGAATGTAGTTGGCAAATTTTCCACCTAGAGTAAATCTGAAGGCTCAAAAATAAATATTCAAGAGCATTAATTTGTTTCTAGATGTGTGCGTGCAAGTAAAACAGCAGCCATAATGTGGAAATTTGAGTCACATTTTGCAACTAATTGGAAGCAGATTAGAATTCTGCCTCAGGGGAACATTGTCAAACTAGAAGCTGGAGCAAATGAAGAAAGAGGTGAAAGCATCGTGAAGAGCTGACAGATTTACAGTGCTCAAGGCAATAAACGGGTACTAGATGAAAATGAATGTGCTTCACTGTACTGCATGCAGTTTCAGTCATATCTCAGCAATAAGAGCATACAGCCATGAAACAATTATTTTCAGAGAGATGGTGAAGGAAAGAGCAAGAATGAACAAAACACTACTCAGGCGGCGTGCAAAAAAACCTATAAATCCTACAGTGGCTCAAGTTGTTACAAGAATAATATAATTGGTCATAGTAGGTACTGTTCTGCAACCTGGACTCATCTCAAGTAAGGGATTACAGAGACATAACACAAGGAACTACTTACTTGAGTTGAAAAAGGACAGTAAGCCCTTGCTCAGTGTGAGTAAGAGTCAAAGCATTAGGCTCTTAGGAAAAAAAAAAAAAAAACAAAAACCACACAGATTTTACATTTTTAAAGCTAAGAAAAACACAGAACCCTGCAGACAGATAAATCAGAGGCAGAAGGGGAAAAGCCTTTTTAGGGGGTGATTAGGAAAAGGTTGGAGGAGATCATAAAATGAAAATAAAGTGCAGAGGCTAATGTACCAATGCTGTAATGGAAACAGCTGCTAGCTTTCTCCTTCAGTGCTTGGCATCCATTGCAGCGTCACAGGAAAGACTGTTAAAAGATCTGGACATGAAATGTAAATAAAACTATTAGCCAAAACTCAGTTGCTGTATTTATAAAACAGTAGCAGCTCTTTTTTCTTTACATGTATGTATATATATACATATATATATACACAGCTCCAGAATATATATGTGAATATTTATATTGATATATATGTAAGCATGCATGTGTTTGCATAACCCTCTCCTTAAACAGCAACTAGTAACACTATTACATAATATTGCACCTTACTTTTGGCTGAAGTGGACAAGAATATCAATGTATGCTTTCTGTAAAACTGGGTGTGGAACAACCACCTTCATTGTTGTCAAAACACAGCAGTATTTTTCCTTCAAATTCCAGAACTCCAATGCAATACTGGAGTTCTGGAGCACATATAGTGCCTAACATTAAACCCAGAGCAAAAATTAACTATCAAAACTTCATGTCAAATATGTTCATTACATCCATAAATACTCCTGGAATATTGGATCCTTGTAGTCAGGACAAGATAGCTAAACAAATGCCTTGAAGTTTACTAAATCAGATTTAAAACTCCTACCAGCAAAACAAAGTTCAATGAAGTAACAAGGTCCATTTCTAATTGTATTTGCTTCTAACTATTACCTTTTGTTGAAGAGACACAGATCTAGTTTCATTTCGCTCCTTCAAAAAGAAAGGATTGGCAAGAACATGAAACCCTGAAACATGCAAATACTGCCATTACTTCACTGCTACAAGCCTATAATAAAGCACAGATTTGATAGTCCTATCCGTGTAGTGTGGCGAACCACATTCAAATAAACAGTTCTCCATGAAGAATGAAAACCCAACGACCAAACCCTTCCAATTCAAACATTATTGTTGCTTTTAACATAAGCCATCCACAGAAATCAGCCAAGGAGGTGACAGGAAATCCAAAAATAATTTGGTTTGGCCCTGCACACTATGAGAAAGGAGATTACAGTTTGCTTTTCACTCTTCTTACTGGTTGAGGGAAGTGGTGAAAACTATGAAGGCTATGCTTACGTAACAAGAAATGATGGTACCCACAGACCTATTTCTACCAGAGTTCAGCACAGCATCACTGAAATTCATCAATAAAGGTGGCACTTGAATAGCATGAACTTGTGTTGCAGGGGGGTTGGCCTTAACAAAACCCCTGAATTAATTCAATGGATAATGCAAATGACTAAATGTGTGCAAAATCAAACTGTCTAGTGAACACAGTTAAAGAGGCCAGATGTGCCTCAAAATTTCCTGGGAAACACAGCCTAAACTTGGCGCTTTCTTTTATCAGAATGAAGAAAGCAAGCTCTCAGAGTTTACCAAAGTGTGACCAATTGGAGCTTAGTCTTCTGTTGCTAATTGAAGCATGGAAAAAAAAAAAAAAAAGCCAGTTTCTGAGGGCAAACTACAAACATATACTTTTTATATTCCAGTGCCACATGATAAAAAACAGAATCAAGCTGACTGGTAGAAATTTGACTGGCAACCAAAGACCAACCTATTATTTCAAACTGTTATGGGAATGCAATAAAATTGCTACCAGGTTTCCTCATGTTACTCTTCAATAAAAAGAAGCCGTCGGGGAAATAAGAGGAAAAGAAAACACATCAAAACCTCTAAAGTTTCTTTAAGTAAAAGTACACTTTTGTGGTGTTATGCCATCTGCTTCTTGGTTAACATGACAAGACAACTCAACAACTAGAATGCTAGTGTTTTGAAAACATCAAGTAACCACAATCAATAGATTTTAGTTTGCTCTTTTGACTGCAAAAACTGCATTCACATGCCACTACTGGCATATGCTTTGAACATCCTCATGAGGTTATTTCCCTTTCAGTATTATTTGGTGGAGTTTCTCTGGAGACAAACACCTCAAACTGTGTTTGTGTACAAATGTGAGATTTAGGCTAGGAAGAATCAGAAGCTGTGAGAAGATAAAGGAACCAAAAGTTTGGTATTTTTTTCTGAAGATCAGCTGACGAAGACTTATCATAAAGGATATACAACTGAATGTGGCACAATTTCACTTCAAAATTAGTGAAACAAAGAGCTTCACATTTAATTCCTAACAGGTATTACAGGCAGAAGCTAGAGAAGTTGATCCTTTCACCTTAAGATTTAGCAGTATTTGTCAACTGACCATACAAGCAGACATATTACAAATCTCTGTCACTAAATGCAACTTCCTCACTTGCAGTGTTGGCTTCAGATTTCAGAACAACACCATAGTAGCCCTAGAGCTGGAAAACCAATCTTTACAGACATGATTCCTACTTCATTGCATGCAACTTCCCCTGAACACTCAATTGAACTGTTTAATCAAGTAGCGTTACACAAATATAAGCATATATATTATGGAACCATGCACGTACATGGGGTGGGTGTCAGAGCAAGCTACCTATTCCACTCCTTGATGTTTCTCTCAGCTTTTTCAAAAAAGAAAAAAAAAAAAATTACAAAGAGCCTGCTTGTCAGTCAAGTTGCTCTGAATAGTTTTACAACCTTTCATTCAAATGTAAAGGCTTTGTTCCAATTGCCAAGACCATTTTGTAAGAGTTAAAAGAGAAAGTGCAACAGAGGGTGCTTACTGAAATCCTACCGCACAACCAAAAGTCATTCTCTGACCTTCCTCTTTGTCCAAATGGCTACTCGTTGCCTTCAGTAAATTGTCGTATTAAATCAAGGATGTAATAACAATTTTTTTAAATCATGATTTAAAATCTCATTTAAGAAAGTCCCTCAAATCATGTTGTAACAAGTGGTAATTATATTTATTAAAATTATCACATTTCAAATATACTTTTAAGCAAATTAAAAAATGATAGATTGTGTTACTGTTCACTCTGATGAAAGGCTGCACTGAAAAAAGCTGCACTGGGCACAAATAGCGCTACAAAAACAGAAAAAGAAAGAGGTTTATGAAACAGAATATATATATATTTTTTTCGGTATATATATTATATATATATTATGTATTAATTAAATATATATATATAACTTTTTATTTTTTAGAAAGGTATTTACTTTCTGCAATTATGGCATCATCAGAAATTTTCATGAAAGACTGCTTTGCCATCTTCCACCCAATAGGAAATCTTATATACAGACCACTTTTAAAAAAAAAAATCCATGTATATTCTGTGATTGTTAAGAGAGGAAAAGAACTCCTTGATATGTAAGCACACTAAAACAAACACTAGTTTTTAGCAAAAAAATATGGCCAGCCCTTCAACTGAACCCAATCCACAGATCCACAGGTGCCTATATGAGGATTGGGGCAAGATGTATTTCTGGTGTAAAAAATGAAGGACACTTCAGAAGTCGGACAATCCTCAGCCATTCAGGGAATTATGAATTAGAGCATCACACAAGGTACAATGTTAAGAATACTATAAAAACAAGAACCTGGTTGTTGGATCATTTGTACAAAGTATCTTAGCTCAGTCCACAGCAGACAGGTTACATTCAGCAATTCCAACTGCATACCATGCAACAAATCTGGAACATGCCACTCACAAAGGGAATTCTGTATTTGAGAAATACGGACCATGTGGCAGTAGCACAAAACGGCCTGAACTGCTGCAGAAGAAATCCAACCTTTTTCAAGGGTGGGTGACAGAAATCCAAAATATAACTACATCCTTATCCAAGATGGAAGTAAAGGTGAAGGATAGCTGAAATGTTAGTACTTCTGCAACGATACTCCTGATGAAGCTTGAGAAACATGCTCAATAACACGCGTATCAGTAAGAGTGTGAGACGTGAAGAAAAACAGGGGTTTTTATTCTTTTAGAAATGCAAATAACATGGATAACACAGGGCACATAAAGGGGAACCTGCATTCAACGTGCAAAGGATGTGTCCATTTAACAGAAAGCAGATCCCAGGCCCTCGCACTAGTGTCAGTGCTATGGAGATAACCCATTTTTTATACGGTGGAGAAAAAAAGGCACCAGTTTGAGCACGCAAAAAACCCTTCAGATTTCAGATTTGTGATTTACGTTGTTGTCGATAAAATAGCTTTCCAATTTTGAAGGAATGCATTCTGTGTTAATGATCACAACCAGGGGTCCAAGCTTTACTCTTTTGTCAGAACTACAGCAGATCCTCCCCGCAGCTTCACCATTAACATGTCTGTTTCCTGTCAGACCACTCAGAGATAATGTCATTTATCTCAGGGCGGCACAAGACCAGTCATTAGCTTCAGTAAAAGACCTCAAACAAAGGCCGGATGGCGTTTTATCCAGGGCTCATAGGCTGCAGCCAAGAATCTCATTGCCTAACAGTTTAGAACAACTTATCTTTAAAAGAGTGATTTTCTCCCTGTCAAGAATTCTAGAACACTTCTCTGAAGAGCAGCAAAGTCTGCATGGAAAATTTTAGTCAATGGTTTTATCATATGCAATTAGGTGCCTGATAAGAGCTTGCTAAAGTTATCCTTTGAGAGGCTGGGGTGGGTTTTTCTGGTTGTTGTTGTTTTTGGGAGGTTGTGGGTTTTTTTTTTTTCCTCCTTCATTTTACTTCGTAAGGAAAGACAGAGTAAATCAGGTTCTACCTCAATAGCAAGACCTTTGAAGAACTGACCCTTATTGTGTTTGTCTGCAGGAGGTGATTCACTATTATAAATTCTTCAATGACTGAGCTTCTGGAAACCTCTTTAAATGAAAGTGGAACTGGTTAACTGTATGTATGAACATGTGTTTTCACAGTCTCTCCCGTATTATTGCATTTCAGAAAGCTTCTATAAAGTGCCAGGTGAACTTTTTAAAATAATGATAATAATAATTAAAAAAAGAAAGAGAGTCAGAAAAATACGAGCAAATCTCAGCTTTTCAATTCCTGGGCTTATGCTGAAAACTAGAAACAGATGGTACTTTCCATGTTACTTGAATCTGGTTATTGAACACCTCTATGGTTACGGGAGATTTTACTTAGCACTTTTAACATACATTTCATTTATTGGACTATAAAATGCTACTTTGGAAAAACAAGTCTTTATATAGCTATAATTAAAACAGCCTTGCAGGAAAGCCCTTTAACATAGAGAACACGGTTAACCTCATGACATCTGGACAATCAATCCTTTCCTCTTTACTGGGTATTTATGAAGTTATTAAAATTGTAAAATTACTAATGCCCAAAGTGAAATATTTTTCCTGTAGTTCCGAATATGGCTATCAGCTTCCCTGCTTTGTTTGATAGATGCTCCAGACCAGCCTCCATTGTGCTACACTAACTCTTGCTTTGCACAGGAATTCAATAGAAGATCTGGTCATACATATTGGCAGAGGTCAGCAGGTTCACACGGAAAGCTTTCCTCGGCCAAAGGGCAACACCTCTTCACCCAGCTCAAAAAGCACCGTCACACTACTAGACAGCACTACAGAACTTTAAGAACCTTGAGCTGTGCTTATTGTTAGACACCCATACTTATCAATGTTTTTAACAGCTAAATCCCTTATGTAGCTTTCAAAACAGTTTGCTGTCAAACAACAATAGACTTTGTTCTTTAATTACAGCAAGTGACCTCCCTGCCCTTTTATTTCACAGTGAATAAACTACACACAAGGCCAGCAAGAAAAGTACATGAAGAGCATATCTCCATAACATCATTAATCAAAGCATGTACTTAAATGATTTACATCAATAGGTAAAATTCACCCAGAGATTCCTGATGGCATACAAAACACTATGAAATCCTAACACTAAAACACAACAAGGAAAGTGAAGATAAAATAAATAATACTAGCCAACATGCTAATTTGCTAAAGACAACTTTCAAACATGCAATGCAGTCTTAATGAGAAGCACTAAGCTAAAAAAAAGGACAAAAATTCCATTCTGGAGTATCACTAGACTGATACATTTAGAACTGTAACTAAACCCTTCTGATTGCAGCTTTGTATCTTCTGCATTAATTCCATGTAAACATACTGTTTTTCACATACCAAATGAAGTTTTCCTGTATCTCAGAGTAAATTATGACTGAATTAATTCCAAAATCTCCTCACAATGCATACAAAGCAAATTTTGTAGCTATTCTGAACAATTTTCAATGTAACAGCTGTTAAAAAACAAAAAAAATGTTAGCTGGAACAGATGAAGAGCTCATGCTGACAAACAATCAGCAACTGTGCTAAAAACAGTATGGATAAGAAATGGAAAATGGAGACAGGTTTTAACACCAAAAATCTTAGGAGTGGTTAGCCTACCTGTCAAAGCTACTTATTCAGACATGTCACTGTTGGCTTAGCCACAAAATGGACTGCACAAGTATAGCTCAAACATTTTAGAATTACAGCACACTTTGACTTTATCCACATATTAGGGGAGTGGCGACTTTTACAACATACTTGTGGTTTCTGCATAAAAGAGCCAGCAGAACAGAGTCATTGATTTAATTAGGCTTCGTAAGATCCAATTTATCATGTTTTACATGACTTTCTGCAGCAAGGAAACATAATAAATAGACTAAAAATAGAATGAAGCATGCTGTGAAAGCTAAACAGTGACTACAACTCCTGGGAATCTGCTCCAAGCTTTCCACAAATAGTAAACAAATGCAGTATTATATTCCACACCACATATAAAAACATGTAGATTTTTAACCAGCAGTCATGAACTCATCTGATTCTAAAACGAAACTTCCAAATTCATGAGGCATGTCTTGCACAACAGTAAGATAACTGAACATTGATTTCAACATGCAGGCTGCAAATTATGTATTTATCTACAGATACAAGCTGCTTCGTGCAAGTATGGCATATATGTTCTAGCATATAAACAGTCAAAGCAATAACACTTCAACCATCTAAAGCCTTTAAAAAATTCTTTCCAATGATGATTAATCATTTGGGGGAAAAAAAGAAAAGAAAAAAAGCAGAACAACAAACATAAAAGACTCCAATGTTGCTAATCTTGCCACTGGCTGGACTTGAAAAGTATCAACCATTATCAGCAACAAGCTACATATTATTATTATCATTATTGTTGTTGTTGTTGTTGTTGTTGTTGTCATGATTTAAAGGGAATATTCTTGGCTAAGAGAAACGCTAAGGGACTTTACTTGAGATAGCAAGCAAGCACACCATTGTGCCAGACAATGGCCAAGGCTGCACGACTCTGGTGTGCAGAGCCTGTATTAAAGTCGGTGTGTGCCAACAGCAGCGGCTGTTGTTGGAAATGCAAGCTCCAGACCTCCTCCTGGAGCGACACCTACAACACGCAGAGTGTGCCACTAACGCTGAACTCCTCCAAACGTGTTTGCTCTGAATTTGCATGCCATCCCATTTACATAGCACATAAGATTACTCGCACGTATATATAGATTCTTCATACAATTTCCTGTGTGACTAGAGAGTTGAAAGAACACAAAAACGGGAGAAACCACACCACCCTCTAATCTCCGTTGCCATGGTAGCAGCCTTTGAGATACTGAAATGTTCAGATTGCCAGCTAAACAAAATTGTTGAATGTGAACATTTGGCTGAGAGATTAAAAGGCTAAGGGGGTTGCAAAAGGGCAGTACCTCCCACATTCCAGGCAGCCACTGAATCCAATCAAATGGCTCTGACTCTTTAACCACAGCCATTGTGAAGACCGGATTAGGGCAATTTATCTAGATAGTTAAAACAGATTAGAGAACTGCAATTTGAAGACTATTGGCAACAGAAGTAAATGCCTACTGTACTAAGATAATAAAGAGACCATGAGATTTTTGGACACCTTTCTGCCGTGAACAGCACTTTTCATAAATCAAAATGCAAACATATACACATGAATTACATAGCAATCTGGTTTTCTCATCTGCATTTAGACAAGGTCATAAGGCTCATTCAAATTCATCCATAGATATACTATCTTAAAAGCAATAATATGCATACAATATAAAATTTAATTTGTTCCTTGCCTTGAACAAATCCCTTGGAATTATCTCCCAGTACTAACAAATATCTGCTATCACAAACACCCAAATCTAATCCTCCAGTCGACTTCGTATTACAAAAACCTTCATGACTGAAATACAAAAAGCTACTAGCCAGTCATAAGAAGACATAACTTCCCTCTCCCTGAGACCTTCAGCCCTCCCAGGCACTTGCAGACCATACAGTTAACGCCTTCCCGAAAGTCTCCCCATTGCAATGTTCACTTGGGGAAGTTGTAAAAGCAGGTAATTTAGGACAAACAGCTGACAATACAGTCACAATACTAACACCCTGAGATTGTTCATCTGGAGGGTGTTGGTTTGCTTTATTTTTCAAGCAGAGCAGGTTCCCTTTGTTTAACAACCTGTAGAATTTACCATACTTGTAATCCTGGGCCAACACTCGCCCTCTGGCCCCCCAGAAGATGGCTTCTGCCCTACGGACAGGACAGAACTCCCACCAACACCAGAACATCCTTGAACCAGCAGTTGACAAAGACAACATTGTCTACTCCACCTTTCACAAATAATAGAGTAGCAGCCATCTATTCATACAGAAAGCATCCAAAATAGAAAGGAATAAAACCACACGCTCCCATCCGATTTCTTTCACACCATTTCAACCTCTCAACAAACAAGCACTTCAAATCCAAGAGCCAGCATGGCTCAGAGAGGAAAACTCTTCCAGACAGGAGACAAACCGCTCCACTCTGTTCCAAAAGCTCTTTTGCACACACAATTCTCAGCACAAGGTGCATTTCCCTCCTCCCAGCATCCTCCTTCCAGGTAGACAAGAGGCACTGCCTGTCTGCTGGCTCCTTCCTCCCAGTCACCACACCAGCTTCTGGGGCCTCTGGGCTGCAGTGCCACGGAAGCGCCCAGCACAATGAGCGTCCCGCGTCTCCACCAAGCGCCACGGCAGAGCCCTGGTCTCTGCCCACAGCTCCTGTTTCCTCCCCAAGCACAATCCCAGCTCTAGGCAGAGGGTCAGAGAAAGGGAGAGGGGTTCCTTTAGACTTTGGGAGAGGAATGGCCATGAATGCCTGCTGAAGCTGTGGAAGAGTCAGCACATACAAGACCTGCTGCTCCTGGAGCCTGAGCTCTGCAGCCCCAGCCTGCGAACACATTCCATCCCACTGGTACTGCTGCTCTCTGCTAAAACTGGGGACAGCTCGGGCAGCAGGGTCATCGCTGCATTTCTCCTTCTGGGCAAGTGCAATTAAAACGAACAGACAAAACAGAAAGGTTCTGCAGGTCTGATGACAGGAGAGGAAATCATAAGGAAGAGCAGCATACTGGAAACATACTGGTATCTTCCATGTAGGGAAGAGGTCTCTGGGTTGGTTTTTATGTTTTTTTTTTTTTTTAAGGGAAGGAGGAAGGACATACGCATGTCACAAATACACAGCAGAGAGGACAGAGGAGCCAGACATACACTCATGGGACACTTATTATAGACATGGGGAAACACAGAAGAGGTGGAGAGGAGCTTTGTCCTACCTTTTCTGTTTTCAATTTCTTGATTCGCCTGTGGCTCTCCTCCTCCTCCTCTTCCTTCTTTACCAAAACAGAGTTCCCCATTAACCCTGAATCCGGGGTACTTTTGCTCACTTCCCCCACAGCAGAGGAGGTGCAGTGGAAGGGGCTGGTGCTTCCACCACTGCCTCCCTTGGCCCCGAAGCCATAGAGGTGCCCAGAGGGAATTTGGCTATTGCCACCCCCACTGCCATTGGGGTGGCCCTGCTGCAGGTCATGCTGCTTGTCCTTCCTGGATTTTCCTGCATCCTTATCCCGCTTGGAGCCTCTGCTGCCTGGGGCTTTACCTGGTTTCTCCTCTTTGTTTTTCCCACAAGAGGCAACGGTGGTGGTGTTGCTGGTGTTGTTATTATTGCCGTTTGGGTTACTGCTCACACTTTGACCCAGTGCTGAATTCATGCCAGTTGCCTCTCCAGGGCGCCCTTGGACTTCCTGCCTTTTGCCAGCACTGCTGATCTCAGGAATCCCATACAAGGCAGCAGAAGGCAGAGATTTATTAGCATCCTTAGAAGTTTTACTCCTTTTCACTTTTGATTTGCTAGTCTCTTTGTGAGAGGAATTCCCCTGGGGAGCAGAGGGCTGAACAGAAGCGAATTTTAGGCCATCAACTAAGGCTGAGGTAGCATTAACCCCACTGGAAGCCAGACCCCCGCAATCCTTGGAGCTGGTGTTGCTGCTGCTGGTGGTATTAGAATTATTCATCTCAAATTTCTGTCTGTCCTTCTCTAAGTCGGCGTCCAAATCGATTATTAAATTCCCAACACCGATTTCCCAATCATCGCCACTGTCATAAGTGTCAACTGCGTTTGGATCCACACCTTTTCCTGCAGTGGAAGTGTTCAATGACATCCTGAAGATAAGATCTCTAGAGTAAAAATCCGATGAACTTTTCTTTGGAGATGTGGGGACATTCGTTTATCTCCGTTGGGCTCTCTCTTAAGTTCAACTCTTCTTGTTTCCCTCCCCTAGGTGTGTCTAGGCTCACAACCTGCAGTACACATCCACGTTGTCCTGTGAGGAGGGAAATAGTCAAGTATTTCTTGTCTGGGTGTTACCACAATATAACGTCACTCAACAAAGAGGGGGCAAGGTAGGGGGGAGCAAAAACATTCAGCATTGCCACGCTCTTAAGTTTGTTAAGCCAGAGACAGTGGCTGTGGTGTTTTTATAATAAGCACTTTTATCTTTTATTCTACTTGTATACCAATATCCACAACCTCTCTTTAAGAGCCATGCCCATAAAAAAGAAGGGAAAAAAAAAAAGGAAGAAAAAAAAAGGAAGAAAAAATTTATCTACATTATTTAAATCCACAAAGTTCAGGAAATACAGTGAGAGAAGTGGTGCCTAGCTGTTGGAGCACATGTTGTAATCTAACCCCTTGGACCACCACCTAGGCACGAAAAGGAGAAAAGGAAGGACAGGGATTCACTCTTCAGTGCATTCCATGGATTTTGTGGCTTTTTTTAAACCAGACCACTGAAGTTTTGTGACTCTCCTGTATTATCTTTTACCCCCCTTCCCCTTAATCTCTTGGGGGAGTGGGGGAGGAGAGTGCTAAGGGAAGTGGGAAACCTCATTTTCCCTGCCACAATACACCTTCTGTTAAAAACAACAGCCTACAAACTCAAATGTTTACTGGAAAATATTAAAATCCATAGGTTAAAATTAAAAAAAAAAAGTGAGAATAAATAAAAATTCTCATTCCTTTAAAAAAATATTCTTAAGACAACAGTTCTAAAAGCAGCTCTAATGTATTCCTAGGTCACACAATTGTTAGGTCTGTTAAATATAGTATTACTGACTGTACAGGAAACTGATTAAGACGTACACTTTAAGTGATCTGCACCAAGGTGGCCTCAGTGACCGCAAATGAGTGTGTGTTTGACAAAGCTTAGTTAAAACGATTTTTAAAGGGATCTCTCCCTTTTACAGTCGACTGCCGAAATATTTATACATATATACGCATAATGCTTACCTTTAATCCTTTATCATTTTTAATTAAACCAGCAAATCAAAATGCTGTTCCCACTCGTCTCAGCAACAACTCTGTGCCTCATTTTACTTAAAGAGCAAGTGATCAAGAAGTAGAAAGCAAGTATCATCTCAGCCAGTATAAATCGGTCAATAACATATCTCCCCCTACTTTGGCACACGGATCAGAAGTCCATTTTTTTGTTTGTTTGTCTAGGCTTTTTTCGTCCTTGCTTAAAGAAAAAGAAGCAAAAAGAGCAAAAAAAAAAAAAAAATGCTGTGCCTCACAACTTTACGAGCTGGGAGGTAATATTTCACATTCAGAAGTGAAGCATCAAGGACCAGATTTTTGTTTGTTTGCTTTTCCTGAATAAGCACCGAGAGGTAATAAACACCACAGTAATATTAAAAAAAAAAAAAAAAAAAAAAGGAACAAAAAAAAAAAGAACAAAAAAAGAACAAAAAAAAAAAAAAAGGAAAGAAAAAAAAAAATGTTTCCCCAACTTCACACTCCGTCTTCAGCCCCGGACCTGGGAGCCATCCCGATCAGTAAGTAATGATCCCACGAAACAAACCTACAGGCGCCCGGGTGTTACAAGACAGAATGTGCTAACATCGGGATAAATTAGTGAAAGGGAGGAAGGAAAAAAAGAAGAAAGGACTGAAAATCTGGGCTGGATTCCGCCTGTTAGTTGGGAAGTGGCATTTTTTTCGCCCGTCCTGACAGATCTGATTTCTTGAAGTAACTTGAGGGGAAACGGGCGGGGGAGGCGGGGGGAGGGGGGAGAGGGGGGCGAGGAAGAGGAGGAGGAGCGGGAGGGGGGAATCACTGATCTGATAAACCGGTTATCAAAACATTTTGTGGGAGTGGAGGAAGGACTGCGTACTCTCAAACGAACTAAATTTTCCCAGGGGTAAGATTTCGGGGAGGGGGGTGCCTGTCCCCGTCCGTTCGTCTGTCCGTCCCTCCCCCACCAGCCTTAGATCAGCGCTTTTTAAAAATAGGAATTAGGGAAAAAAAAAAAAAAAAAAAAAAAAAAGAAACCACCAGCATAGGCACGTATCAGTTTCGAATGGCTGTCTCGGGGGGAATAAAAATAATAACAACGAAAAACCCGTGAGCTTGGGCTAGTCAGTCATGCGGTAAGTAATTCAGTAATTAGAGTCCGAGGAGATAAAGCAGACGACCTTTTTGTCAGGACAGATCGCTCCCACCTTATTGTCTCAGCAAACCTCGCAGTCTACCGTTATCACCCCCTCCCCCTTCCCTATGCCTCCCTCCCCCCTCTCCAAGTCAGACGGTCTCGGAGCTTTAGCTTAGTATTTTTAATTAGCCGGCGATGGGAAGCTAAAAGCCGTAATGAATTGCCGGTGGCGGGAGGGCGGGGGGGAGGGGGAGGCGCGGCGGGCCCGCCGCCCGCGTCACGTGACGCTGCCGGGCGCCATTGGCCGCCGCCGCCGCCGAGCGGGGCCGGGGCCGCCCCTCACACACCCGGCGGGGCGGGCCGCGCCCTGCCCCGGCCCCGCGCCGCGCCGCCGGCCCGCCGCCTCGGCTGGAGTCCCGGAGTGCCCCCCAGGAACGCCTCGCCGAGCCCCCCACCACCTCCCCGGGTGGGGGGGCCCGTTTACCTCAGGGCTTTCCCTTCCCTGCGCCTCAGGGCAGGCAGAACCCAGACGGCGATGGAAGCGGGCAGCCGCCGAGGGACGATCCCACCCCCGTCCCCCGGCTCCAGCCTCGCGTTTCTGGTGTCTCGGTGTGACATGCGAGGTGCCTCCCGGTCTGTCGGTGCCCCGTCGCTCCTGCTAACGAGCGCAGTGCTCTCGGGGCCCGGGGGGGCGGGGAAGCAATGCAGACTTGGCTGTAATGGTGTCACTTTTATTTCCCCCCCCCCCCCCCCCCGTGGGTTAGTTAAAACCCAAAAAGGCACTACGTTTTAACGCTCCCCAAGTGCACCGTCAAGTATGATTTGTGTGGCTACAGTGCTTTCACCCTCTTACTTCCCTCAAATAACTCACCCTGTCTGGGGGGTTGTTTTGGGGTTTTCTTGCTCCTTTAAAAATCCCCAAGAACCCTAGTTATCTCAACTCCCAAAACTCTTTAACACTCCCGTTTGGAGAGAAAAAAAAAGAAAAACCCCTCTAAGTGCTATACACACCACGCAACCGTACTTACGGTCTGTATTGGATCGAGTTGACCTTTTCCTTCTAACTGCATTGAGTGTGTTTTTGTTGCAGCCGCTTTTTATTTTAGGAAAAAAAAAAATCTAATGTCTTCAACAGATTTATTGTGTTTGGAGGAAGAGAGCACCAGATATCATGAACCTTCCTTTCTTTCTTTCTAGAAACAAAATTAAAACAACAACGCCAAAAAAAGAAAAGAAAAACTGGGCAGAGAAGGCAAACCCGGCATGTGTGTCTGTCCCCTCACAGGCTGACACACAGGCACAGGGGACAGGGGCGCTGCCCCCACAGCAGCGGCCGAGGCGGGGGAGTGGGAGCCTCACTCCGCGCGGTACCTGAGAGGGACTTTTCTTTGTTCGCGATGCCCTTTCCCTGCCGGCCAATCAGCACCCAGCTTTTATGAAACCGGGCCCTGCCATTGGCCCGCCGCTCCTCCTGCCTGCCGGCGAGGGCGAGAGACACAAACACGCACCCGCTCGCTCGCTCACACCCCCGGCACCCGCTCGCACTCGCGCCTTGCGGCCCCGCACACGCTGCGCCCCCGCGCGCGCCGCACCCCCGCCCGGCACCCTCGCACCAGCCCGCCCCCACCTCCGCGCGCATTGTACACTCACTCACGCGTTCTGCACTCGCACGCACACGCACGCAGCCCCCCGCTCTGCAGCCCGCAGCCTACACCGAGCCTCCTTGCTGCAGCCAGATACAAAATCGTGTTTCCCATTTCAATTATCCTACATAACATTTAAAGCTGAGGGAGAGAAAAATAAATGAGGGGAGGGAAAGGAAAAAAAAAAAAGAAAAGAGAGGGGGAGGAGGGGAAGGAAAAAAATAGAAAACCAAGGTGGAGTGTAGCTCTGCCAAGACTCACACGTAGGGAGGAAGACTCCCTCATTTCGTTTTAATTTAATTTCAGGGCAGTTTTCGAAGCCATGATGAATGATTTTTCTGTGCCGGTTTCAAAGAGGCAATTTAAAATCTCAGTCATAATTTTTAAATGCCCCCTCATTCAAAATTATAACAGCTTGAAGCCAGCGAGAGAGGGTTGCTGATACACATGTGCGATTATTTTCGTGCTTAGTGGAGGAGAAAAGCAAACAGTGTTTGGAGGAAGGGGCTGAGGGGAGGTTCATGGTAGGGCAGCACCCCCAGCTCTGCTTGGGGGTCACCGAGGCGCTGCTCCGCTCTCCGATCAGCCCTCTTTCTTGCATTCACTTTTACAGCTCCTCATGTATTTTATTACATGTTCATTTTTACAATATGGCTTAAGTTAGACAGGTCGGGTTTTATTCTTTTTTTCTCCTTTTTTTTTTTTTTTTTCTCTTCCTCTTTTTCGGAAGGAAGGGGAGCAGAAAATAACCCTTTTGTTTCCAGACTGCTGATTTACTGCCGCACGCACTGAAGTGTGAATGCCAGCGACCCTATAACTACCACGTGAACATCCTTTCACAGGAATTAGTAACACAAATCTTCCCTATCGGGCTTTGTGTGGCTCGAAAATATCCCCCTTAATCATTCCTTTTGTTTACGTTGGGAGCCATTATGCTACACCACTGCGTTAAATTGCGTTTAACCCTTCGCGGACGGCGGGGGTGGAATGGGGACGGCGGCGGCCGCCGCCCGCGGGCACGGGAGGGTCGGGAGGTGGGGGGCACTAGCCCCGCAGACACCCTGTTCCTTTTAATATCCTTAAGCACGATCTACTCTTTTCTTTTTTTTTACCCTTTTCATTTTTTCCCCCCTTCCTCTTCCCCTTGATCTCGCTGGGACTGATCTCCCTGTGAAAATCGATACGGGATGTTTTTCTTGCCAAGCGTACGCTACGCCCAAGTCAAGATTTCCGGCAAGAAGTCAAAGCGTGGCATTTACGATGTCCTGCACACCCATGACAGGGTGACAAAATACCTCTTTGGATTTCGTCCAGCTGAGCAAATCACGCTCGTCAGCGTGCCCGCGTTGCAGGCTTCCCAATGAAAGGGGCGATTAGTGGAGAGGTACCAGAGGAGCAAACCCCCCCAGACCCGGCTTTGCTGCGGGGGCTTTGCGGAAGGTGAAGCAGGACTAGTGGGGGTAAAAACCGCCCGTGGCGTGGCACTCGACCGCGCTATGGCCACCTGGTCACCATGACCAGGGGCCCCAGGAGAAAAGGCTGCGCTCCAGGTGCTGTGAGTCCCGCGGACATTGGGGTCACCAACATAAGCTACCTTGGGAGGCCTTGAGGCTGCTCCGTTTCTCCTGTGTAAAAATACTTACCCTTCAAGGGCTGATAATGAAGGGTTTATTAGCAGGGATATGTTCATTGTCAAGGAGGCCATTGATCACATTAAATGTTTAAGCCATTACAAAGTGGGGGAAGGAAGCAAAAAAAAAAAAAAAAAAAACAAAAAAAAACAAAAAAAAACAAAACAAAACCCCCCAAAAACGCACCAAACAAAACAAAACAAAACAAAAAAAAAAACAACAACAACAACAAAAAAAAACAACCTCATGGCATGTGTGCAGCACAAACAAGAAATGCTGCTGAGGTGTGAACAGTGAACACATCCCTGCCATCCCGCCCTGCTGTTGGGACAGCGCAGGGATAATCGCAAGGAGGACCTGTGAGCGGCCACTTCCCAGGCGCTGTGGCAGCGGACACGGCTGGAGTCACTGGCACCCTCACCCCAGGGAGGGGACACTTATGCCCAGCATGAGCAATTTGTGGAGGAGTGGGCATGCATAATGTCACAAGGTACTGAAAATCACAGTTTCCCCGGGGGTAGCTCTTGAGTGATATCACTCACTGGTTAGCAAAATTTTAAGATCAGCAACACCAAGCTTTTGGTCTACTTAGTCATGGATCACTATTCCTGTTTCCTTACAGTATGTATTTTTCAGATTTAGGTAATGGCCCTGAATTTTTCAGTATTGACCTCTGTTTAGACACGTTTCACTTTGGGCTGCTTCTCGTCTGCAAAATTACAGTCATTTTCACATTATTATACAGTGAGTAGGAGACGGTTTGTATTTAGCGTTGGGTGGGGGAAGGGGTATTATGGGAAGTGATCTGCTACGGTCAGCACATAATTTCAGCCCAAAGAAAATTGCTTCTGAATAGATGGTCTGTTAACTAGCCAAGGAACAGTCGCTGGGAGAGATTACAAAAATGCCTCTGCTTTATCTGCCTTACACCATCATTTTAATTTTTGAAAGAAACGGTCAGGGGAAGAGCCAGCCACAGAGGGTTACTAACTACAGAGGCCAACTGATGGGGGTAAAGTATCCTTAAAAACCTCCTTAAATTACAAATTTTGGAGGGGAGCCTCTCACCCCATTCCCTCCTGGCATTTGTGTATGAGTCTACAGGGAAGGAGCCTGCCCAGTGTACCACATGGTTGCCAAAGAAGGGTTTTATTTACCCATTTCTGTGGCAGAAATTAGAGCAAGACTGCTTGCCGGCCCCTGGGTGCATCTGCAGCAGCAGATTCCGATGAGTGGATGCAAGAGGACCACTGAAGTCACATTGTCTTGTCAGGTTAAGAATGTCGGTATTTCAAAAAGCGGCCAGGGCCCGTTGTGTGATTTAGTGACTTTTCTGCCTTAATTTCTACCTGCTTTCCAAATTAGATTACAACTTTGTATTTCTGTGCATTTTACAAGACAGACAAAAGGCCAATAAATTAGCGGTGATTGTCTAAAATAGAAAATCCGTACTTAATTGGTGCAGCTGTGGACTGCTAATAATACCAAGAGATCACCATTCACCCATCCTGGTCTCTGTCCGGATTTTTTTGTTTGTTTTGGTTTTTTTGGGAGGGTTGTTCGGTTTTTGTCAGTTTTGTTTTGTTTTGTTTTAACCTTGCCAGACATATGCATCGCACACGCTACGAAGATCGCCGTCGAAGGTCTCTTTGTTTGGCGGAGGGCCCGCGCTGCCGTTCCCGCTGTCCCGGGCGGGCCGCAGCCGTGAGGGGAGAGAGGCGCCTTCCCGCCCCTCCCGCGGCCGCGGGCCCCGCGCGCTGTCCGCTCCCCGAGCGCTGAGCGGCCGGCGCCCAATCAGCGCGCGAGAAATCGCTTTCGCGGCTCGCCATTGGCCGGCGGCGCGCGGGGCGGGGGCCCCGCGCGCGGGCCCTGGGGGAGCGGCGGCTCCGCGCCTGAGGGCAGCGGGGCGGGCCCGGCGTTCTGGCCCGGCGCCGCTGGCAGCGCCGGGGTTAAACTTGTCGAAAAGAACCGCAGTAATGCCACCTAGGCTTACTGTCATTAGCAGCAAAGCCTTAATTGCCTCCCCTCATTCAGTCTGTCTCCACTTCTCCTTTTGTTCCCGTGTGCGGTGTTGCAGGAGCACGGGTACGGGTCCGTACCTCCGATCTCGGCATTATCGACAGCCTGTCTGCAAAGATAAACCCATCGTTCTCTTTCTCTTCAACTTGCACCAAAGAGAGGGCAAAAATCCATTTCTCATCAGCACTTACTTGTCACACTAATTACGTAAACAATGAGTGGCGTTTCTCTCCTGTACAACGTTTTGCGCATAAAAGTTTTCTCATAACAAGACTTGAAAGCAGTGCACTGGAAATTGTATTGATTCGAAAATTTTGGGTTAGCGCATCCTAGAACCTTCAGAACATCCCACAGTATTATGGGCGAACTTTCAGTTGATGTGCACAAACTACTGGCTCTGCAGATTAGTTGTGGGTAATTTATTACAGCATTGCTGACTGCCAGTGATCCATAGACCAGAGTGTGGGAACTGATGATACAAACTACAGAGGAGTCATTATACACTTGGCAGATACTTCTGTTAGATACAATTTTTTTTTTTTTTTTCCAGAGGCAATGCTGACAATGTTTCCTTCTTCTTTAGAGCAGTCCATAGACTCTTTTACATTTATCTGCATATTCACAAGGAGTCTCAGTTTGATACCTAATCTAGTGGTCAGTGTCTCTGACGTTTCAGCATACAAATATAGTTTCTACATGGAAGCAAAGTGCTGCTATGTTGTTTATTGAAGAGCAACAAAGATGACCTGACAACTAGATGGAATGATTTATGAAAGAGCCTCTATGTGCATGTGTATATTTATTTTGGAGTACGGAGAGAGTGTAAAAAGTAAACAGATAAAAACTTTCCTTCTGAGAGCACAGAGGCAGAAAAGAAAAAAAAGAAAGAGACGAAAGAGAACAAACCTGAAAAAGTGGGGGGAAATGTAGAAGAAAAAAAAAAAAGGAAAGGAAAATAAAAAAATAAAAGAGAAAAAGAGAAAAGCAACAGTTGAAAATAAATAAATAAATAAACAAATAAATAAATAAATATCCTACCAGTGTAATGTGCTAATCAGTGAAATAAATACAGAAGGAATAAATGAGACGTTCCCAAGTACCGTAGCATAGAACTTAAAAATTAGGCTGGAAAGAGCACTAAAAATAAATAATATGGGTAATTACTCCATGTTGGCATTAGAGTGGACTGAATGACCCAGTAAGTTTTTTCTATTCCATAAATTAACAGCTCTCCCAGGTTCTGCTGTAGAATTTGAATTACAAACCTTTTACCTAGACATGAATATAGCCTTCAGTTCATTGTATAGATGGTCAATTTTTCAAGTAATTTAAACAGCATATTTATTTATGTAATGCTTTGTGCAAACATTCCGATAATGTTAAAAATATTTTTTTCTTTCATAATAAAGAGTGTGTTCTGAGAAACAAGGAATACATGTTGAAATCTGTTACAGTCTTGTCATAGCCTAAGCTTAATGTTTCACAGTCCATTATAATTTGTAATAGAAATGATAGATGCAGTTTCAGTATTTTAGTAGGACAGTGTATCGATGTTCTAGTCTTGCCAAGGTGAAAAATGTACAAAAGGCCAGTGGCTGGGTACAGTACTTCACATTTTCAGGGAGAACAAATGAGCATGGGGAAATGAAACTGAGCCTTAGTGAATAGGATTGGATTGGTTTTTTAGAGGAAAGGCTAGGAGTCATAGGCCAGGGAGAGGAAAGATGAATCTTGAAATGGAATTTGCAGAGGAGTAGCCAGTTAGGCTTAAGGAGTCTGCAGCAGAAGCAGGTTTGAGAGGGACTTTCCCAATGTGAAAGGAGAGCAAGAAGAATGATGTTGAATAAGCAGAAGGAATAGGCCAGATATAAGATCAGATAGCATATACCAGGAATAAGATAAAGGTGACTAACAGTCAGAATGGGCACTGTCTGGTAAAGTGAGGAATGACTCCGAAAGTTTTCAGAGCCAAGGTTGAGCTAAGTATCATCCTCACGGGAAGACTGAGGAAAACATGCTGCTACATTTTTGACAGAAAGGAGCTCGAAGATGAATGACTCTTGAAAACCCATGAGAGAAGAATAAGAGTTTGTTTGTATGTAGGTTTGAACCCAGTAGTTTTAAAAACTGCAGAGCTATGGAAGGAGAAAACTTATGCTCTGGGACAACACAAATACCAAAGATTTTGATAATCCTGATAAGAAGCATTTAAACAAACTAAATATGTTAGCTGCTAGAGCTGCAAGTGAAGAGAATAACCCTAGGAACGTCTCAATGTGTACCAGAGCAAGCAACTGTGACCTCTTGCTTTCCTTACTGTCCTTGCTGCTCTTTTGTTGTTTCCTTTGCTGTATTGGGGCAGGAGAGAAACACAAAGAAAGCTTTGTACCCTCAGCTACACAAGAAGGGACTTGCTCTAAAAGCAGCATGAGGAAACAGGAGTGAGACAGTAGGAGAGAAGGAGAGGGGATGATGAGACCAAGAGACTGAGGCAGTAAAGGCGGCGATGAAAATACAAAAAGGGAAGATTAGTACAGAAGATGGGGAACTGGGGCAGTCTGGTCTCAGCTGTCTCACAATCATTATGTGACAACTTCTGTGATTTGGCCATCTTGCCTTGAAATACTAAGTAAAGCAACAAGTGAATGTAAAAGCATCAAGGATTCCTTTAGCCAAAAGTAACACAGCTATGTTTTTTAGTGGATGATGAAATACAATCAGGTGAGACATTACTCATTTCAAGGTTTACATTCTCCATGGAGGTACCTGAAACATTGCTGAACTGCACTATTGACATTTGAAGAGAAATCCCATCCAGATTTTAGACATTTTCTTTAGCAGAATGGTTGCAAACGTTTAATTTAAAAAGAGGCCTGGTAAATAAAAGAGAAAATGAAAAAACAAAACAGCAACAAACAACAACAAACAACAAAACAAACCAAACAAAACCAAAAACAAACACCCAAAACTGAAAAAAACCCCAAAGAACAACAAACCAAAACTCCAGGGAATGCACCAAGTGATATAATAATATCTGCTTGATCATTCTTCGTATTAATGGAAGGAAGTTGTTACTGTAGCTATACTGAGCTCCTCACATCTGTCTGTTTTAGAGCAGTGGTGTGAACTAAACATAGCACCGTTTGTGTCAGACAACAGGGCAGAGGTGGTCTGTTTAGCTGATGAGCCTCTGCACAATCTGGACTTTGAAATCTGGAGGTCTTCTCATCACAAAGCTTCTGCTTCCTCACTTGTAATTTAGTGTAATAGTGATTACTTACCTTACAGGGTGCCCTGAGGACTGTGTTTGTTAAGCATATTGAGATCAAGTGTAATGTGATTAAGAACATCTGCATTAGATTTAGACCTGTATTGCAAATAGCTGCTATTAAGGCAGACTTTCCAGTGACTGCAACTTCTCTCTTCTTTAGGACCAGAGAAAAGAAGTCCCAAGAATCACACAGGGGTGTCAGCTTTATTTGCCTTATGTAAAGATCCTCTGTGCTTTCAAGCCCTTAAGCTAGGATGCAAGCAGACTTTTTGTCCAGTTCTCTGAACTTCCACCGGGGATGTGGAAAAAAAGAAAAACCTGGTGTGCTTTTTGTAATTGTCGTGAAAGAAGTCTTGAGTCCTTAGGAGATGTTTAGGAATTGTTCTGGAGCCTAAACATGTGGTGTCCCGGAGCCGGAACTGCTGTTTCAACCATCTTCCCACAGATGTACTATAAAAGAACCTGGAAGAAATCCTGTGAGGATCTCTGCTTCAACAGAGCGTATTCTAGTGCATATTCATCAAGAATGCCCAGAAGATTTCTTTTATTTAAACAACAAGGATACTTATGAATTGTTCCATGCTCTGGCCCATGGAATATTATTTTGCAGACTAAATACCTCTCCTTCCTTTTGTCCCGATTTGAAATTTAGGAATAAATTATATGATTTTTATTATAAAATTTTACTTTTCCATTTTACACTTCTATAATTTTAAGAGCACAAACGTAATGCTCTCAAAATTAAAAAATAAATATGCCCAAATCAAAGTTTTATATTATTTAAACAGATTTGTTAGGTTTTAATTTTAATGGTAATAGAAAAAGATATCTACGAGTGTATCAAAATTAATCAGGTGTATTAAAAGCAGTGTTTTTTTATTTGGAGAAATGAGTTTATGTGAAAAGTTTCTGTTTCTAAATCTTTTTATCTAGCACTTTGTATTTTGCTGGTTAAAAGCATTCCTCTGAGGTCAAATAAAAAATTGTAATCAAATGCAGACCAACTCTCTCATACTGCTGTTTAAAATGGTGAACTAGTTCTGAAATATAATCTGTTAACATATTGTTAATGAAAACATTTAGCACCGAGGTCAAGGCTTTTTAGGGGAGGGGGAAATAAAAGGAAAATACACTTTTTTCCCCCCAGAGAATATTCGCTGTCTAGCCTTCTTAGTTATTCTTCATAAAAATACATGGATTATGGTTTAGGGAGAATATTGTTGAGAGGAGTACATTACAAATGCACAAAATCAGTGGGTAATTGCTTTTACATTATTACTTTGCAAGGAGTAAGTACAAGAACTGTCCTGGTGTTGAGCACTGCTTTTATTGTGTCTTTAGGCTTTAGGATGATGAAGAAGGCCAGGGTGACCTTGATCAGAAAATATTAAACCCTAAGTCATAGTGCCCAAAATTTGAATATGTTCACATACTTCATAGAGATCAGAAACTTTCATGAATAGTTTGCTATATTCACACAGTGTCCCGACAACTCAGAATACAGATAATTGTTCCTAAGTTCAGTTACCCAGAAGGTATTTATAGAAAGAGCTTTGAGGAAAATGTGATTGTATTCCTTTTATTTCTCTCTATTTTAGCCTTATTAAAAGAAGAAATTATGCATCTGAAAAGAAAAACATGAAGAGGAGACCCCATTGCCATTACTTTGGAGAGCTGAGATGTGGAGAATGAAAAAGCCATTGGTCTCAGTTTTACTACCACAATGGCCTTTTATGAGAGGGATTAGATACGCCTAGAGCTGGTGCAGCATTCACTGCTGCCCTGGACAACAATCTGGAAAGAAAGACGATAAAAATCAGTTTGTCATAAGGTTAAATCACTACAGACTAGCTAGATTGGCTTTTCAGATTGTTTTTCATTTGGGGAAACAAGGAAAAAAAAACAGAAAGAAAGAGAGAAATATGGCTTTAAAGCTGCTTGGGTTGTCTTTTTTTTTTTTTTTTTTTTCCTTCTCTCCTTTTTTTTTCTTTCCTGCAAGATGTAGCATTCAGAAAACATGTTGAGCGAGTTGAGGCATTAAAAAGATCAGTCTTTCCTTGCTGAATGAAAGACTGTTGTGCGTGTGACTCACATACTAAACAGAAATCTGCCTTCAAAGCCTATTTTACTGCCTAATTATATATACACAAAATGTAGCTGTCTGTTTCAATCAAATCCTAAGAAAAAGAATAAAACTCCTCTTAAGATGCAATTTTCATGGTTTTTCATAACCTTAGAAAACATACTGCTAATGCAAAAGGGGGAAGTACAGCTGGAAGGTCCAGATAAGCCACCAGTCATTGTTTTGTATTTTTTTTTAATTATTACTTTATAAAGACATTATACCTCCTACTCAGAATGAGTAAAATTAGTGTCCTCTCATTATTTTTTCTCTTTATGGGTTGAGTTTTTTTCCTTGAAATCTTGTTATGCATTTTAGGAGCAGCCAGTAGCTATGGAAAAGGTTTTTTTAAGCAATCTCTGATAGCAGTAGCAAGCCTTGAAGAGAAATCTAGGAATTCCAAACCTATACAAACCTTTGTACTGCACTGAGCACTCCATATGAGCAAAACCAAATATAGAGTGAAAGAATGCATCATAAAACAAAATAATTGCTGGCAATCAGCTCTCTTGGAAACTTTCAAACTGGTCAACATGTGCGAGCCATTTCTTTTGTGAGAGACAAAAAAAAATAGTTGGTTTTAGCTCTTTCTGTAGTAATATAAGTGTAAGACTATATGTATATGCATATATGTACACATATATACATATACATATGCATATACACACACACACACACATATATATGGGGTTTTTTAACACCTACTATTCAGAGACCTTTTAAAATAACTTTGACTGTAAATTTTGATAAGCCATTACTAATTTATGTCCTCTTGCAGATACAAATCATTAAAATGAAATAATGTTTTCATGGTTTATCCGATGTATGTTTAAATGCACCTTAAAAGTTTCTTACTCTGAAGATATCCCTGTTGTCTCCCTGGGAGGCTGCAGCAGTGGAGATAAACAATATACTCCGCAAATAGCTGTGCCAGCGAAGACGTACAGCTCATCATCTGCCTGGGGACAGTACATCCTATTCCCTCCACCTGAGCACTCTCCAGATCATTTCTATCAAAATGAGGCAAATTAGCAAAACTATTTTCCCCACTACTTAAGCAGTCGAACCCATTTCGCCAGAAGTGATTTAGAGGGGGCTTTTCCTGGAAGATATGCTATTTAGTTACTTCTAGGAAGAGACATGGGAGTGCAGTGATAAACAAGTCACAATAGACGTAGAAAATAACTCTATTTCATCTGCAGTGGTTGTTTACAGCCCAGTAGTCATATCCTGGAGCTGCCTCTATTGTTGTTAAGCCATTGATTCTTGTAGAATGTTCTTGCTAATTACTGAAGGGAATAGGTTAAAACTGGTCACTGAAAATTTAATTCAAACCCACATTTTCTGTCCCAGTCTCTGACATTACTTGCGTTGACAAAAAGGCTGATCTCTCCAAAACAGGGCAATGTCTGTTAATTACAGAATTAATTAGATGAGGGGCCCGACATGTTCTGCTATGCAATGTATGTGCATTCAGCCAGAAAAGTTTTCTGGCAAACCTTTCTCCCACCTAATCAATGTCTAGTAATTTGAACTCTGACATAATGCAGCGATGGGGTGAACGGGTAAGGTTTAGGATTTCTGGTTGGTGTGGTGAGCTTGCAGGTTTTCTGTATTTCTGAATGCCCTGGCAAATGGGTATCCAGGTCACGTGGATTGTGTCTTCTCTCTCCCAGACTCGTTACAATGGAGGCTTGTTGAACATAATGACTGTACTTTAGACAGACAAAAGGTATGCTAAGGGGATTAGCTGAAGCTACTTCCCTTACCTGCCTGCAGGGAGGGAATTTGGAGAACAAACACAGAACAAAAGAGTTACGGCTCAAGTGAAGTTACTGCAAAGTATGCAGGGGTGTGACTTTACAGCACACTACCGCACTCTTTCTCGTATGGGCATCCTTTGTGCGCGGTGAGGGTGCAGTTCAGACAGACACTTCAGCTGCTCTAACAGCTTGCTGCTGCCAAGAGAGGAAGTTCCTTTCTCTAAGGCCCGGGTTTCCCACTTTTTCTCCAGCCCTTCAAGTTGTGTGGTCTCATCCTCTCCATTGCGCAGATGTGGCAGTCATTTGACCCCTAAGTGAGTCGGTGGAGTTTGTTAAGCCAACAAAAACTGTTGACTGTTTTGTGGGGTTAGTTTGCTGCTGGCTCAGCGAGCTGAATGAGTGCACTGTGCAGTCAGAGAGGAGCAGATGTGTCACCTCTTCAGGAGCTCAGCGGTACCATACAGTTTAGGTGGGAGTGCGGGCAAGGAAACTGAGGCCTGAAGAGCGCAAGACAACCCCTTTTAATTGCAGTAAACCGTGAAATTGGGTTATACTATTTAATACAACTACACCATAAGGACAGATACCTACCATCACCAGATCAGTAGGTTGAATTGCAAAACAAAAAGCCCCAAAACAACCACATTTTAGACATAACCCGCTCCCATTCATTTTGCAAGAGCAGGATGACATACTCATGAAAGCACCTCATTCAGTGGAATAGCTAGAAAGTTTTGGTACCTGGGGATCCCTTCCTCTGGCACAGCTGCAGTAAAAAGAAATGATCTGCCTCTGTCCTTAGAGCATCAGCATTGTGAGGGATTTAGTGCTGAAGAATGACTGTGTTATAAATTCACAACAGTATACTTTGCAGTAACTTTCTCAGTGAAAAGAATATATCAAAGAAATCAAGGTGGAACTCATGGAGACACATGGGAAATCCTAAGCAAATGAAGGGAAGAAATAAACCTGCTTTCATAGCAGACTAAGGAGATTTGGCTGTGAGATCAATGTATGCAACAGATGATGAGCTGAGCTGAAGGCAGCAAATGGTTTGGAAGACAAATGATTTGGAAAAATCAGAGAGAATATTCAGGCTGTTAACTACAAAATAATCTTCCAAATTTGTAAGAAATCTTAGAAATTTAAAGTAAATCTTGTGTGACTTCTTTCAGGTACATGGGCTCAACACAAAGTGACCTGATTTCTTGGTATGTTATACGCACTGGCTTTTTCCAGGTCTTTTGGTCAGGCTATTTCCCTGTTAATCGCACTTACCCATGAGGAGTATTTTGTGTGGTACCTCCCTTGGCATTCAGTGCATTTGTCTGGGAAACATTTACTACACACACATGAAGCCACAGTTTAATTTTTTTTTCCACAAAAGATTTCAACAGTCTTATCTTTGCTGTGATTAACTTAACTAACCTAGGACCATTTAGTGGCATTGTTGAAACATTAATATTGTGTCTTTAGCTCTAAAGTTGAGCACAGATAATTATCTCTAAGAGGCATCCCTATTTTTAAGTCTGGCATAGATTTTCTATCCATGCCAAATCAGTAATAGGATATCAGGAATTCATTCAATCTGTCAATCAATCAATCAATCAATCAGTCAATCAACAAACAAACAACCAAACCACAAGAAACCAAACAACAAAAACAATAGCAGCAAACAAAACAAGCCAAAAACAACAACAAAAACCCAAACAACCTCCCTCCCAAAAAAATAGCAATCAAAAAAAAAATGAACCCAAAAACATGAAACAAAAAAAATGGAAAAGACGCAGACAAACAATGTCAAGTTGTTATGGCGTTGAAGCTTTAACTACGTTAATTCTTTTACTCTAGCATAATATTATGGCATCACCTAAGGCTGATTGCACAAGTGCTGGTACAATGGCAGTTCTGGTTGATGACCAGCTGACCATGGGCCAGCAGTGCCCTGGCAGCCAGGAGGGCCCCGTGTCCTGGGGAGCATCAGGCACAGCATGGTCAGCAGTGCCTGATGCAAGGGACAGTCCCCAAGGGAGGGGATTGTCCTGCTCTGCTCTGCTCTGGGGCAGCCTCACCAGGGCCAGTTCTGGGTGCCACAGCATAAAAAAGGCATTGAACTGTTAGAGAGTGTTAAAGGAGGGTAACAAGGATGGTGAAAGGTTTGATGGGAAATCATGTGAGGAGTGGCTGAAGTCACTTGGTCTGTTCAGGCTGGAGAAGAGGAGACTGAGGGGAGACCCCACAATGGTTACAGCTCTTGGGAAGGGAAGAGGAGGGGCAGGCACTGATCTTTTCTCTGTGGTGACAGTGACAGGACCTGAGGGAATGGCCTGAAGTTGTGTTAGGAGAAGTTTAGGCTCGATGTCAGGAAAATTCCTCACCCAGAGGGTGATTGAGCACTGTCAGTCTCACTAGGGCGGTGGTCACAGCACCAAGCCTGACAGACATCAAGAAGCGTTTGGACAATGATCTGAGGCTCATGGTGTGACTCTGGGGTGTCCTGCATAAGGCCAGGAGCTAAATGCAATGATCCTTGTGGCTTCCTTCTAACTCAGCATATTCTTTGAGTCTATGAATTTGGTCTTGAATAAAGCCAATGGTAAACTGATTTCCAGGGAAAACATACGCAGTTTGATAAACAGCAGACATGCGAGACCCTTTCAGTTTACTTTTAACTTGCATTAATAAAGCGCTTTGGAGCAGAAGGCAAAAAAAGAGACAAGTGCTTCTCTTTTATGTTGCCTTTTGGAATTTTTTTTAAAGTTATCTTAACTTTTATTTTCTACAAAGAGTTAAAAAAAAACTCACTGAGAAGGTGAGTTTGTTTCTCATAAATACTCTTTTAGAATATGAAGCAGGAGCGAAAATATTACAGACACCTAGTAGACAAACTGCTAGATGGACAGGTAGTATAGGAGAAGAACAAGACTGAATGTCACGCATCACCTCTGTGGCAAAACAGTCAAAATCACTGAATCCATAGGGTATGGGTTTGGAGAGGACACTGTGAAAGAAATCACAATCTCTGCCATTGCAGAAAACCTTGCAATAAGTATTTTAGGAGGTTCACAGAATATATATTCTACATACTACTAAAACATCAAAGGCAACAGAATTCATTCCCAAGTCCTACAGCAAATATGAGACCTATGTAAAAACGTGAAAAGACACAGTTATAGCATATCCAAGGAGGGCAGAAGGCTTTTTATCCTATGTTGTAAGGTTTTGCAGCAGAGCAGAACCTTGCACACAACCACAGGGAAAAGATTAATTGTATGGAAGAACATCAAGAATATGTGCCAATTAGAACTGAAGATTGTTTCCAGACATCAGTTTAGCATAAAGTTGTGGCAAACAGACAGGACACATATGTCTCATAAATGTCATTGCTACTAGAAGCATCTCCTGCCTTCAGCTGTGACCATTGCCTCTGATGATTCAAGAGGAAGGCTGTTCTGTAAGTGCAGGGAAGCATTAAACTTTCTCACTGCTTTCTCTGCTGGTCTAATACAAAAAGCCCACTCTTGCTGAGTGAAGGTTCATAAAGAAGGAGATAAAAAAAATGCTATAGTGTCTGAACCCTTGCAGAAACTGGTGCTAGGCAACCTTTTCCAGAGAGATTTTGTCAAGATAAAATGCCACTTACCTTTCTTGTAGAATACAGCCTTTCTCTTGAGGACCCTGAGGTGGGGATATTGCTCCTGCTGGTCACAGAAGTCGGGCAGGCAGTAGAGAACTCTCCAAGCAGAGAAGGATTGCCTTCAATGCGCGGTTCTTCCATCCCCAGCTGGGAGCGTTTTGTGTGTTTGGATGAGTTGGTGGTGTGAGATCATGTTTTATACACTTCTGTGACCCTGTACTGCTGTATAAGGACACAACTGTACGTAGTTACAGTCATGGCAGGCCCAGATTTTGGATGTTGCTGTATGAAAAAATTTTCTGTTATCTTTGGGGAAAAAAAAAGCATTTGGTATTGAAGGCCACGGCTAAGCCATTGCAGAATGGCAAAATAATGTTAATCTGCTTCCTTTAGTTTTATAGTTCAGCAGTTTAGTTCCCGTTTATGTTGCAGAATTGCCAAGTTTTTCTAATTTTTTCAAAAACATGAATCTAGTCTTTTTGGTATGTCAAAATATTCTCAAGACAGAAATAACTGACTGTAAACTTCATGTCACAACAGAGTTTTCTCCTTGGGGTTTTGAGTGGAAATTATTTCTCATTCAATTATCCTTTTATGATTGTGTGACATAAAAAAATCAAACAAATGTCTAATGGAAGTTTACAAGAATGGACAAATGTATTCTGTCTACCATGTAGAACATAAAGGCATAGTGTAAAATGCATCTTTTACACTTCCAGCAACATAAGCACAAAATGTGAAGCTTTATGGTACTGATGTATGTGCACATACAAAAAGAAGTGAAAGTATAACAGACAATTGATATGAAATATTATTTGATAATTAACTTTCTATCTGAAAATATCTCATCATTTCACTACCTGTTTATTAAGAATCTCATTTTAATCTCATATTAAAAAGCCAAATTTCAGTTACAAAAGAATATATTAATGCATTTTAAAAGTATATGAATGAGTAAAAAAGGGGGGAAATAATTCCTACAATATAGAAAGGATTTAGTGGTTTTATTTAGAACTTCTTAAAAATGGGCTAAATGAAGGAGACAGCAACAAGGCCTTAAATATAGATGAGCTGACAAGAGCATAGGAGGTAAAAATCTCAAATTGTTCTGAAGATTGCTACAATACTGCTAATATATTTTGTTACAGTGCTCTCTTAGTCCTTCACCAAATGTCTAATTTCAGATCTGCTGCACATGCTTTCCTTGCAGGGTTTAATGTACGTGATTAATCTTGACTTGGCTTAATACTGCTAGGAATGTGGCAATGACCTCAGCTGAACACTGGCAAAGTGATTAATGTTACATGAACTGGGATTTTTTTACTCACGATCCTGAATAAACACAGACATGCTGTATTCTGTTACAGACCTTTGCTCAATTGAAAATGTACTGTGGTTTCAAAGAGTAATGTTTCAGATGCAATAAACAACGTTAGAGGAAACATGGCTCTTGTTAAAGAAAATGCTGTTTCAGGCTAAAGTCCCAGTGATCATAAAAGATATATGATGCAATAAACAAAATGAACCACAGGCAAGACAGGTCCATTCGATGACTAACCTCTGATTGAATTTTCCAACACTCTTTGACATTCTGTGAGATAAACTATTCAGAAAAGGTCCCTATTAAATCTAAGCTTGTAATTTCTTTTTTTTTTTTTTTTTTTATTTTATTTTTATGGTGAGGTCCAAGAACTGTGTGAATGTCTCCTATTGGTTGTTTGTGTTTTTGAATATTTTATGATATGGGAAGACAGGCAAACAGTTGCTATGATTGTCAAATATCTTAAATCAAGTAGAGAAAATGCAATAAAACACAGTTTCCATGGCAACACATTGTAACCTAGTACCTCTGGATTATGAACCAGCTCACATCTATGATCATTATTTGTTGACAAGCATAAATTGAGCTTAAAAGCATAAATTTCCAAGATAAAACTGAAAGCTTGAGCTCAGTAATAATAATATTTAAATATTTCCAAGGTGGTGGCAGCAAATCAAGACTAGTTATGTTGTCATTTGCATAACGTTAATAAGCTAAATGAAAAGATGTAATAAATATATACATCTCCAAACCTGCAAATAGTAACTGATGTCTGTTGTGCCCTGCTGAAGGAATACAATAGGACCAGTAATACAGAATGATACATAAGACTTTACAATAAAATACCTTAATTCTGACTTGCAGTTGTTTGACAAAATCCAGGAGAAAAAAAAAGAACAAATATTTGAGCACCTGATTGCTAACACCATCTCCTCTTCTTTGCAGTGTTTTCCCTGTTGCCCATTGGATGTTTTTGTAGGTCAGCATGACACAGTAAAGCAGAAAAAGGGAAATTAACTTTGCTGGCAGAATTTACGTACATCTTTCATCTCCACATACATTTCAAAAGCAGAAAGGTGATCACTTTGCCTGTTTTTCACAACTCAGTAAGAATTGACCAAAACAAAAGGGTAATTAATCTTGTTTCTGAGTGCTCCTCACTCTCTACTGCTGGCATGCCCGATCACCTGAGAGCATGGAGTCTCCATTCTTAAAGATTCTAACTGAGTGCACAAAGCTCAACCCCAGGAATGAGGGACCTATTGTACAATCTCTGCAAAGCTGCCCAGCAGCCCTGCAGGTTCCTGAGGCTGCCTGGGCAGCAACAATCAGATGCAAAGCAGTAGAGGGTTGCCCATGTACTGCAAGTCTGATCTTTCCACCTCACTGTGCAGTCACAGAAACCATTGCCCAATTATTTGAAATTAACTTGTTACCACAGTTAACAAACTGTGGTTTTTCTACAAGCAAGTTCATTGTTTCAGAAACCTTCTGGTGACTTACGAATAGGCAGAAATGGATGTTCATCTTCTTTGCTGAATCAAAATCCTTGTGTTTCAGAGGCTTCAACATAGCTTTCTTGAAGACTCTATGTCACATTGCCTTTATGTTGTTGATGGAGTTTAGGGAACAGACTTGACAATATAGATCCTAAACACAGATCTTGGCTCACATGAACTTGGGACCTTAGTGGTTTGTGTAAATAAAATTAATTTTTCTGCTTTGCACTAAAAATTAGACAGGTCTGACCAGCACTAAGAACTGTAATGGGCCAATTCAGTAAGTACATGCAGCAGCTTTGGGACCAGTGGAAGCATACAGCCACTTACATCTGTAAAGTCTACTTATATGAATGAATAAATCCTTCTTAAAATACAGATTTTTTTTTTTTTTTTTTTTGGCTACCTGACAACAACTTTGTAGACGTTCCCACAACACTTTGTAACAACCTCTTGCCTGTTGCAGAAAGAAGTGACCCACAGAGGTTTTCCCAGCAGAACACACCTATTGGGTCTTCACAGGCATTGTCATGTAAATATCCACTTGAAGACATTTAAAAATACAAGCTACTTGGGCTTCCTTATGTAGACAATTGCTGTGACACCTCTTAATGCGTATAAATAATACAGCAGGGACTCTAAGTCTGTCAGTATGTCTTACGGCTTTTGACATTTTCTGTGACTTAGGGAAAAATGCAGAATTGGCTTTCATACAAATACGGTGGAGCTGGAATTTTATATTCTAAAGATCACAGACATTCCCAGACATTGTCTGGGTACCTGAAGGGCAACACCAGTCCCTTAGGGGATTGAGGGAAGGTTGAAGTACAAAAGTAGTCTCACCTGTTTTTGGAAAATTTTGTGTGGACCCAAGGTTCTTATAAGTTTACTGATTCACTAAATGATGTATTGTGCTTGAAAAGAAACTTCAGTAAAAGGGGAACAAAATTATATATAAAAATCAGAGGCATGTAGTTCCTGTCACTTTATCAGTTGCCTACCATAAATAAACTCCATGAGGGAACAAAGAATTAGCAATAAATCATTGTCATACTAGTATGGGCAGAATGCCTTGTTTTTTTTTTTTTAATGAAATTCAGTGGCACCGCTAGAAGCCAGTGGAAAAGTAAAATATGTTCACAGCACGCTGTACTTGAAGCAGAACCTTTTCCTCCTGGTGTCCCTGTGGTCTGAACACATTGTCCATATCTTGGTCAATGACTTCTATTTGAAAGGTTTTGACTTTAGAATAAGGATCCTGCTTGGATTGTTCAGCCAGTATGATTATCTGCCTTAGAGGTTAGATATCCTTAGCTTAGCACTTCTGCATTGAATAATGTTGGAGATGAGCCCTCTTGCTCTGTGTTCTGTATCGGATCTCAGACCCTCACCTGTCTTGCATATTGCATCTTCTCTGTGGTTTGCTAATGAGAAGGTAACTTTGAAATCAAAGCCAAAAAACTAGAATTTTTTAATATAATCTGAATTCTGAGTGTGATTTTTGAAGCACAATTTCTATATGAATGAGTAACTCCATAACTCTCTATGCTATATTTCTCAAGACAGTGCTAAATGTTCAAGGCCTACAGTGATGGACAAAGTGGAAAAAGACCCATTCAGCTGAGATAGCTATAAATTTTTCTCAATTAAGCTACCGAAAAAAGATTTAGTAAGAAAAGAGACTAGAAACACTGGACTTGGTAGCATCAAGTGTAGGCTTTCCTCAGAAGGGACTATAGTATTGTAACTTTAAGATGATTCTTGAGATGTATTGGTTGAGGGAAATGCTTGTGATTTCAATGGCAGGATCAAGCATTCTCCAATGCTCAATAGGCTTTGCAATCTCAAAGTTTAGTTTTCGTGTCAGTGGCTGAAACATCTCTCAGTAATCTCGTGCTCCTTTTGGGGAGGCTGTTTCAGCAGACACCGTAGTTAATTACCTTGTTTTACATCTGGATTTTCTTTCTCCATAGTGGTATAAATCCTGCTTTTATTTCAGCAGCAAAGTTCTCATGGGCCTGTTTCTCTGCCTTTTAATTTTTTAAATTGTGTTATAACTGTAACTTCCTCAAAGTCAGTAGAGTTATCTGGAATTAAAAGCAGAAGAACATAATTGTGAATTGGAAAAGCACAGGAACATCTATTTCGCTCATTAAATTCCCAATTAAACACATCATTGGTCCAAATCATTTGCAAAGGCCAGTGCAAGGTCATGTAGTTTATGTCACTTAGGCAGAATAGTTTATAGTTGGCTTATCTGTCCTGCTGAGCAGATGATATTCAAATAGGAAATGTCTAAGAATTTTAAGGGGCCCAAGCAAAATCCACAGGAATGCTTTAGGCTGAAGAAACTGTTTAAGATTTGGCACATACTACATGTTTAGAGACTGTTTCCTTTGCCTTGCTCTGCCTTCCCTTGCATTCCCTTTCATCCCCTTCCTTACCCATGCACTTCTTTTTATTTTTTTTTTCATTTACTTTTTCTCCCCCTTCTCTCCCTCCCTCTTTTCTTTCAAACTGCTTATATGCTTCTGTGGATATTCATGACACTTATCAATATATCATGGCTTATATACTCACAGTTCTATGCTAAAATCACAAATTTGTAAAGCAGAATTGGTGAATATATGACATATCCACTTTCTGCATTACCTATTGTGTTTAAATGGTGTAGCTCACTACACCATTTAAACACAATAGGTAATGCAGAATTTCCACAGAAATTTCCACAGAAAACTGAATTAGGATTTGAGTTAATCCAAATGAAATTACATCATACATAAGTTTAAAACTGGGCCTCCTGCATCTTGGCCATTAACATCTGTCTCTCTTTGATTCAAAAGTACCTTCATCTACATTACAAAGTATTTCAGCGAGAAGGGATAATCTATGTGGAGTTACAGAAGCTTAGAAGCAATAATGCAACAGAAAACTCCAGGGTGTTTGTACTACTGCTTTGTCCAAGATGCACTAGTAGGGATGAATTTGCTGGTGGTAAATTCGTGGGGTTTTGTAACATGCTGCAGCTTCACCTTGCAGCCTTTTGCTGGTCCCTGCACCCCTCTTCATGCTTCACAGAGAATATTTTCCACTCTGCTTTTATTAGTTTACTCTTCTATTTGGTTTAGGAGGTGAGTGGTGTATTTTTCTAGCTGCAAGTATAACTTCTGTATTCTCCACCTTCACAGAATGAAGCAGTAGCTGCCACAGCCAACCCACAGCATTTAATTTTCTAAAATCACCTTTGAGGGGGGAAAAAATGATAAAAACAAACATCAAGCAACAAGCCTTCCTACCTTGGGAATAGAAATAAGACTAACCTAAACTTGAGATAGCTGAAATTTTGACCTACGTAGATTAAGTGGGTGTAGGAAAGGCTGCTCTACTGGCATGCCCTTATTCCACCTCCTCTTATCATTAGTAATTCTATTCCATTCTTATCTGATTATGCAGGGACGTATTAACTCACTGGCAAATGAATACGCTATGGAAAAAACTCCCTCAAATGCAAATTAAACAGGAGTTGCTGATACTGAACACAAGGAAGCTTCTTGTACTCCTGCCCGTCTGCTGACAAGGAGCTGCCACCCTTCCTATGAAAATAAAAGCCATAATCTAGCAAATATTGCAGAAATTATGTCTTTCTCATCTCCTTGGATGAAATCTGATATTCAGGAAACCCTTAACATTCACACTTTTTCTTATCTGACATTATGTCTTTGAAATGCCACATTCCAACCTTTAAAATAAAGCAAAGAGCAAGAATTAGGTTTCTCGTTTGCATCAAGCCTGGCTGTTGAACCCGTGGATGCACTTGGGCCTCAGTGGTGCATGATTTTTCCAGGGGTTTGTCATCTCTCCCAGATCAGATCAATGACAACTGTAAAACTCTGGCATCTTGCAGGGTCTGGCAGATAGGACAAGAATCAACATTTTAATGTATTTTTCAGAGATTTCACTCTGGTCATCTTTATGAAGTTCACTAACACCCCTTCTTTTGAGCTTTAAGCATAGAAAGTGTCATATGTATAAGAAAAGTGGCAATTAAAATAATAGAAAAAACCTCTCAAAAAGTTTCAAGCTAATTCCTAATAGACTAGAGACCAAAATGCACGAACACACTGGAAAATTACTTGTATCTTTTCAATTTTACTATTATTCAGTTTTTATTTTTGGACCAAAAAAAAGTCTTGCTTAAGTTGTTTTTAGAGTTACACCAGGTAATTTATAATATTTTTTTTCAGATTACACTTACTATTATTTTTTCATAGGGTGAAGATCCAGGTGGACAGGAGAGCATGTACTGTGGCATGTATTCCTAGGCTGAGTACCTACTATGTCTGATTTGCAGGCAAAACTAGGATCTGTGCCTCAAGCCAAAGTGTGGAAAGCGTTGCAAACCGAATATTCAGTTTTGAAAGTGAAAACCTGCAGGCCTTTATGTTCGTAAGCCATTTGTGTTATGCAGGTACTTGTATTGTGGAGAACTGCACCCATTGAGACAGCCAAAACCCATGGAATGTGTTGTGAGGTGCACGGTCAGAACTCCTATTTTGTGTCTACAATACAAAGCATTTAGGTAGCAAGCATGGAAGATGCAAAAAACACAGGGTACAAATGGCAGCTTGTGTTCTTTGAACTGCTTTCAGGAAAAATAAGCTGATTTGCTGAGGTTCTATGCAAACTGACTGAGCAAAAACAATTATTTACTATTTTATATATGTCATGTCACGTTACTCATACCTTTTTATTTTGTTATGTTTTTATCTAATGTAGTTGTATTTTGCTTCATCTTTCAAATTAAAACAATGAAAACAAAGAACTGGCACAGTATGAACTTACAATTTATTTAATACTTTGACTTTGCAGAGCTCAAATACTTCTGATCCATTTGTTTCATGGTGTTAGTTGGCTTAACCTTTTCAGATTTCTCCAAACAAAATAACTTGAACTGCAGCAAGCTGTTTGCTAGGGATTTGAACTCTGTAAAGAATGGGGAAAAAACTCACTTAGCTCCTTAGTGTGTTGAAGAAAATATATTTATTCTCATTTGTGTGTTAGACTCCTGGTCACCTGGCTTCATTGTTGTTATTATGTCAATTCTGCCTGTACAATATGCTCCCATTTCTCTCACTAATCCTGGCAACTGCTTCTTGAAATGTACAGGGCATTAATAAAAATAACAGCACAAATAGTATTCAATATGAATGCCCTTTTTCTATAAGGTAAAGTGTTAATATAACAATATAAATACAGAATATAATCTGTATTTATTCAATGGAAAAACTATTGAAAGTATGGTAACTGCATGAAAGGATCCCCTGTATTTGCTCGCTCAGGTTCTTTACACATAGTATTTTAATGCATGGCTTATTTCATTTTCACACAACACTATGGCTATTATTTTTCCAACAAAAGGAAGGAGAAAAGAACCAGACCTACCATATAGCAATTCAGTTTGGAGCAAATAATAGAAGCCAGTATTTCAGGGTAGAGGACTTCAGCAGCTCTGAAAATGAGTGGAGGCCCATGGGGAATAGGCAACTGAATAACAAGGCTGGGTGATTCTCAAATAAGGTTCAAAATATTTTTAGTAGGATAGCTTGTATAGGAGCACTCTGTTCAAGTAAGCTGTTGATATTCCAGAGAAAATGCAGAAAGAATTAGAAAAGAAATTGAAAGACTGGGGAACAAGCCTCACTGTGAAAGTTTTGAGGTGTGCAGTCGGTTTTATTTATCACAGAGAAGTTGAATGAGAGTGTTGGTCATAGTCACAAATTCCAGTAAGGAATCAGGAATTTGATTATATGGAGCTCCATTGGAGACATAACTGCATGGAATGTATTGGTGATACACTTAGATAAACTCAGATCACCTCAGGGCCATCTTGATGGGCAGCATTCCTTCTAAAAAGAAAAGTCATTAACTATCTTTACAATATTCAAAGACTTTTGATAGATTCTCCCTTGCTGGTCCAAACATTCTGGCCCAAGCAATGAGGAAAATATATTTTGAGTTCTGGTCATAAGTTTTAACCAGTTTATTTGGCTTTCTTCCTCCAGGCTTCTTGGTCAGCAGCCCAGCATCAGTGTGGTGCAGACGATTCATTTTCTGAGCAGCAGTGATCTGCTAAGACCACCTTTTCAAGGCAGAAAGTGCCTGTGAAGACACAGTGTGTGCCTTGCTTTTTAGAATAGAGATGGGAAATGGCAAGGGGCAGCGCAGGGATTGCCGGCATATTTTGGCCCTGCTGCCACAAAGAGCAGCCATCACCACTGTCCGCAGCCTGGCAGGACACACGGAGAGCTGGCAGGGCTGGGGAATGTGCGGCATGGACGCTGGATCCATGACATGGTCCGTGTTCGTCATTGCAAGGCAGTGCCTCAAAGGCGAGAGTGCCGCGTTAGCTTAGATCATTAGGGTAGTCTAGCAATCACCCAGGCCTTGCATCAGCCCGGGGAGACAACATGAGGGTTTCTTGCCTGTATTTTGGTTGAGATTTTCTGTGGTAGGCATAAATGACTGAGACAAAAAAGAAAGCAAAACCCACCAAACAAAAGAGGACCAATTCGTTCTGTATGAGTCACTAGAGACACATGAGACACACATGTATTCAAGTCATGATGACATTGAAATACTGGTGACCCTGCTGAGATAAACTCAGCTTCTAAATGAAATGTTATAAATGCCCATGTTATTTAAACATCTTTTTGGGCAGCTCCAATTAAAATGAGCTGTTTTTCAAACTATCAGTGCCCTTTAAGAGCTCCACCTGGGTCTCCGTATTATCTTTGGGTCAAGTTACAAACGTCATTCACCCAGACATTGTGGCTGGCTTAGGGCAATGAAAGCTACAGTCAGAGTAATAGGAAATAATTTCAACTAATATCTTATTACTGCTGTGAATTCTGAGGTTTTGGTTTTCTGAAATATATGTTTCTCAAATATAAAAACATGCACACATGAAAAGAGAATCTGTCAAACGTAGCATTTGGTACGTTTTCCAGCCTTTTACAGCTCCAGAAATATTCTATGGAAGATTTTATGGTGAATATTTTCCAATTTAGCATAGTTATAGCAACTGAATATTTGACCCATTTTCCTTGGAGGAGTATTTTCAACGGATCCTTATACAGCAACAGTCTGTCCACTCTTGTTAAAATTGCGGGTTTGGGCTCAGGTTTTTTTCGTTTGGTTTGTTGGCTTTTTAATTAATTAATTAATTAATTAATTTTTTAAATTAATGACCGCCGCATTCCACCATTCCCCCGCGAAAACACTATCACTGCACTCCTCTTTCTCCCTCGCGCCCCTGCTCCTTTTTTATCATTTCAGGTGGGTGATGTAAAGCCTTGTTAACGAAGAAGCAATCTGCGATCAGCATCTGAGAGCTCTTCGTGGCGTGCGCTAGCAATGTTTCGATACCGCCTCCCCCTCTGCCTGCCCCGGCTGGCAGCCTGCCCGGCCGGCCGCGCCGCCGCTGCCGCGGATCCCAGCCTCTCTCCAGGAGCCGCCTGCCTCCCGCATAATGGGCAACATTGAAAGCAGCGAGGCGCTCGGTCGGCAAGGTCAGAGTGCCTTTCATTCCTGCGATAATCAACCAGTGTAGCTCTTCCTCAGACCTGCGGAGAGAGAAGATAGAGGTCAAAAGAGCAATTACATTTCACGTTGACTCCAGGAAAGGCTTGGAACACAAAACTGAAAAGAAAACAGCGCAGAGCCTCCCTCTCCCACATTCCTTTTCCTGGTCATTATTATTAGAACAGTGCAGCAGCCATGTCCATTATCAGCGCTATAACATGAAGAACCATTTTCCTCCGGTGGATGAGATCTTTCTTCTCAGATGTTTAGTGCTGTCAGCATCTTGCAAAGGAATGTAAATGAGAAACACCGTGTATAACCAGAGGCAGCGAGTAAAGGCTATTAATTACATTTAAATTTTAACATTAGCCAACTCTGGAGCAAGTAGTTATGCTAGTTTCCGTCTGTAATCTGTCTTTGAATTATCATGGCTTTATTTATTTAGTGTTAAGATGATAATTTACGGAATATAATTTAGATGAAAATGTCAGTAATTTTCATTTGCCATATTGTCATTTACAGAGCTATCTTTATTTGACCCTACAGCTGCTGGGCCTAATTACTTTAATGGCATTAATTGTAGTGACCATTGAGGTATTTTAGCTTTTAATTGCTATTACTGCACAGCTGAGATCACTGCAAAATCATCATGTTTGTTTCACAGACATCTTCTGTTGCTTGTTTGTATTCCTAAAGCATAGCATAGAACAAAGTCTGCCAACGATTTTAGCCAAAAAAAATCCCTGTGAAACATAAATTTTAGGCAGTCCTTTCAGCAGAGCGACCTGTAAACTCTAATGTTAATGTAGTGCGATAGTAGAAGAATGTAACTGATCCATTTACTCATTGCCCTACCCTGTCTTTATGAAAGCTGAATTAGCTCAGTGTTGACAAAGGATTAAGAAACTTGGTAGTGACATTCCTCACAGTAAACAAAGCCATTCTCATTCCACATTTCACACTGAAGGCAGCCAGTTCAAGAGTATACCCTCCTTTGTTTCCAGCTATAGAGTGCAAACATGGCTTTATTCCATGGTTTCCTATGAAACGAAATGTGAGTACAATGTCTCTATCCCACAGAACACCTGGTATTATTCACTCCTCTGCTGAAAGCACTATATCACTAACGGATTGAAAAACATATTTATTTTATCAACCATGACAAGCAACAGGACTCTTTTTTTCTTTTTTTTAGTGGTATTACTGTTGTATGGCAGGATGAAAAGAGACATAAAATTTTTTTCAAGATCTTTTGAGTTCAGGTCTCTTCAAGTATAGTACAATTAGCAGCCAACACTTAAAAATCACATGTAAACAGAGCATTGCTCTAGGCAAGGTCCTAAAACTTAGACCTCACTAAGGTAAAACAAACTGAGGATTCAAGAGCAGCTGAGTCAACATGAAATTGGGATTTGTTTAGATGGTGGAAGCTGTTCACACCCCAGTGGACTGCACTGCTCTATCCCTACCAGCTCTGACATCTCCCTGGCCATGTCAATGTTTGACCCATTGGGAACAGAGGTTAAAATGAGTTGTATGAGTTGGCACCATTTCTTCTTTCATTGCGGTGATATCGGCTAGAGACAAATGCTATTCAAATGGTTCACATAAGCTTTTGCAACCTTGGGTGGTGCTGCTCTCTGTTTGTTTGGTTGGGTTGGTTGTTTGTTTGTTTTCCAGTGGCTGCCATTTGCTAGAAGAATAATTATGAAGTGAGAATTCTGTAATGTGTATCATCATGGTGTATCACTGTGAAAGACATGGCCCGAAAAGGAAGATTTAGGATGGTATTGTAATGGAAAATTCTGTTCTTTTCCCTTTCCTTAAGTACAAATGAATATTACTGGTCTTTCCTGGACAGGTCATGGGAAATAAGGCATTTGTAAAAATGTTCCTCTGGTAACAATCCTCCAATTATAATCAGCAAGATTGTCTGCGTGGAGAAAGAGACAGGAATATAAATGTTAACTTTCTCATTACTGCTCTACTAATTGCACACAGTCCTTTCAGAATATGACAATATGCATCAGTTTTCCCTTTCTATTCCTTACCATGATAACTTTTTTGTGAATTAGTAGAAATATACACGATGAATATTTTCTCTGTTGAACAGATATATTGATTGTTCACCTCTGCGTTACCTGGGATAACCTTGACAAAAGATCTATATATGATCTTTATTGTATATTGTTTCTATAATTAAAATAGTTCATAAGAAAAGGCCATCCTGTACAAATAAGAAGAGAGTACTTTAATAAAGAGAGGGCTTAACTGAATGACTTAATGTTGTGAACAGACACAGAAAGGAGAAAAATGTAGCTCTGGTAAATTATTGCTAAGTCTGCATTGCCTGTGTGTTTCCATTCCTAGTTTATTTATAAGTTCTGTACCAGTAGTATACAGAATTTTTCAGTCATGTCTAATTTATAAGACAAAAGAATCCATGGAACCCTTGTGTCATGAAGCCTCATAATTTATTGACAATCTTAGGCTGCAGGATTGGGCGCCTGTAAACTGGCAGCACTGCCAAAATCACAGCTATTCCCATGCACACCTCATGTTCCCATCCCCTCCAGAGTGCTGACCAGCAGCCTGCCAGAAGCAGCACTTGTGAAGCAGAGACTAAAAGCAGATAAGGCAACTGATCCATCTGAAACACCCGGAGACAGACAAGGGCTGTCTCTGAGCTGTATCAGTTTCCTGATCCCAGCTCACGGCACAGCACATCAGCGCTTGTGGTGGCTCTGTCTGCAAGGTGACACCAGTCTGGAGAGGATCAGCTAGCAGCTGAGAAGGCAGAGACCTCTGCAGCAGCAGGAGCGGCATATGGACCTCATAGCGCGGCTTTAACCTCCTGACATACTTCTGTGATCTCTTCCCTCAACTCTTCTCTACTTAAGGGAAGCTGACATTATAGCAAACAAAATCCAATGGTTAATTGGCTAAGCGTGTCTGACAACAGCATTAGAGCTGCTCAGAGATACATTCATGGCTGTGATTCACCTTGCTTAGCTGCATGCCTTGTGAGATGTAGTTTTCCTGCTTTATGTGTCTCATGGTAAAAGTGTAAATGTTCAAACTGGTGCTCTCAGTGCATGAAGAGATGATCAGCAAGACCTCGATGTGTACTAGCCAAGGAAAGGTGAGGTGTCCCAGCTGGCCTCAGTGACTGCAGCAAAGCTCTGGGTAGACCTCATTTAATGAAATGAGCATTTGGGATAGCTGACTGACAGAAGTACTTGTTCCAAACTGGAAAGTCTATTAGACTCTACTTAGTCACAATAAGAATAGCTTAGAAAAGAACCAACCTCCCCAACAGCACATTGTATAGTTCAGTATCTAAAAAAACCCACAAAAAGCAGCAAATCAAAAACAAAAAACCCGAAAACTTTTCTATAAAAGTCAGGGAAAAAAAACTCCCATCAGCATCATTCAGAACAGGAAAAAGATCAATAGTCTGTAAAATGTGTGTATGTGCTCTGTTTATGGAAAACTGAGCAATATAAAACATATGGCAATGACACATGGAAAGAAATATTTAAAAAAATATTTGCTAAGCCTGTGAAGGGAAGAGTTAGTGATGGAGCTCTTTAAACAATGGTAAATGTTTCAATCCAGACTTGACCTCGTTTTGTACCTTCATCTCTTACTGATTGGAATTATTTATTTAATTACATTTTATTTTATTTTCTGGTAACTGTCCAGACTTCTTGGAATCCTCTAAAACTTAATCCTCAATCAGAAAACATAGTATTTCCCAGTAAAACCCCTTATTCATTGGATTGCCTATTATGAATTTTCCTGTTAACAGATTCTCACAGACTCCTGAAGGAGGTCTGGCAATAGCACATCATAAAAATCAGCAAAGTCTCCTGTAATCTTCAACTCATTCTCTTACAAACTTGCAGACTTGCTAAATACCTACAAAACATATGAAAGCCTTTGTGGCATGCCCCAAAGAAGAATGAATGTACAGTATGGGACGTGGATGAAACTAGTAGGCTAAATTTCCTCAAAGTCAAGACTTTTATTGACAGAAACTGCTCCTGGAGCCAAAATTATTTCCTTTCAGGTTGATTGTTACCTGACTATGACAACTACGGAAAACTAGGAGGTGAAATTCTCCTTGAGGATGACTCCAAAACATCTCAGTGTGGGCAATCCCTCAATCTCCAGCAATGTCATTCCAACAGTATCCTAATCTCCATGAATTCCATCAGGCCTTGCCTTAACAGTGCCGGCTGCCAGCGCTGGTTCCCAGTGATGTTGTTCAAAGGGATTCCTGACCTCTGATCACATGGGAGAAAATGCAGTTTCTGAGAACACACATCTGGAAGCGCTGTAACAAACAGCAAATGCTGACACTGATCCTTCTCTGCCGTTTCACCTGCGCACTGTCGTCAGGCAAAGTGCCACCTTTGCCGTACAGACTGAAACAGAAAATGGCCCAGCTTCTGCTGTCACAACATTCATTTCAGTGCTTCAAGTCACAGCTTCGTGTCTTCTCATGTTTGCCTCACTGAAGTTAAAAGACAGGGTAACCTGCATGTACTACAGCTTGTAATTGGATTGCATGTTTGAGGGTGAAACAAGCTGAGATGTTCCTCCCTCCATCTGTCCTTGGCAGCTTGCTTGTACCTTCGCACAAGCAGAAAATTGCATCATAATAACATTAATAACTTAAAAAAAAAAAAAAAAAAAAAAGCTGAGCATTACTATTTAGAGGATATTTCCAAAATTTCCATGAAAAAATTGCCTTCAGATTCATTGCTGTAAAAGAAGCAGTGGTTACCTCTTGGATAAAGAGCATTGAGAACTGCTGAGGAAAAGTGCCATGAAAACCTAGAAGAAAATACATGTAGGGAAAATCTGCATAATGTGTCCCATCATATTTTGTAAGGTTTCTGTTTATTAAAGGCTGTTTGATGAAAAGCAATATACATTTTAAATAAATTAATTCACCAGTGGCGTATCAAGGAAAGTTGTAATTAATTTTCTCTGATGGTGTTGTCCAGTTTAATAGACAGTTATGACCTTTCAAAAATAGATTTACATATACTGTTGTTTTCCCCAAATTATGGAATAAAAGATTGTTATGAATTCTGCTATTATGGATACTAGGAAGTCCACAGAAATAAGTGATGGCCCAGTTCTTATACGACAGAATGCAGTTATCTCAAATATCTGTCAGGGCAAAATATTTTAATTTATTAGAAGTAAAAGCAGTGAATCAGCAAAATCTTCAGGAAAATGAAAAAGCTGTGAAAGGGTAGTCCAGATGAACACCATATATGCATGAGAACAGACACTATTATTTTTTTCCCAATAAATGTAGGCATGCAAATTCTTCAGAGGGTGTGAGCAAGGATGCTAAAGTCTTTTCAGCGACTCCTTATATGGTTCCTGAAACTTCTGCAGCTTCTTCTTTGTCCTGGAATCTCTCAGTCAGCATTCTTTAGTCCCAAATGAAATCCCTCTGAAGACTTTATAATATCCAGGAATAATATAATTCACTTTTTATGTGCAAAGGCCAGAGGTGTCTCTCAGCATGGGTCCTCAAAAGTGTGACTTGGATGTCAGGCAAGAGAATCCTGCTGGGCATTGAATCCTGAGCTTTCCAGAATGAGACGGGGAAGTTTTTCTCAGGCTCAATGGACATTAGTCTAATCCCTAAGCCAATGAATGAATAATGCAAAGATAAAATTGATATAAATACTAATACCTTTTATTTTATTGTTTATTTGTAGGTCATATTTTGATATAACCATTTTTAATTTATTATTTATTAGTTAGGTGTTTTCATTATTAGCTAACTTATTTTAAAATAAATGTAAACAATTAACAATAGTTAAGCTAGTTAAAAATATTTGGGGGATTTTTCTTTTTAAAAAACAAATCTATGCCAGAGACATCAACTGGACAAAGTCTCAGTGGTTCTTTAAAGCATTTCTTGAGATTAAAAACACTGCAATAGAATTTATTATGTTGATTTGCTCAATTTTTTTTCCAATAAGATGTCCGAATTTAATTTTTGTTCCACATTGTGGTTTACAAGACCATTATTGAGACATTTGAACAGGAAGCAATTGAAACATCAATTAATGTCTGAGGGTATCTGCCATCTTCAAATTTTATGTGCTTTGCTCATGAGGAAAAGTAGAATTGAAAATACACCAAATAATGTGCTTGGTCTGCTCATTTAGAAATTCAAGCTTGTAGCATGATTTCCTCACGTCCTGGATTCAATGGCATCATAGACAGACATGTCTATGATGGATGCTTTCAGTCTAAGGACTTGGAATGGTAATTTTCCTCCCCTTTCAATGTACAAGAGACAGAAAGACAAGAAAAGAAACTCCAGGATGATTTCTTCATGTGAGTTTTTTAACAATCACTGAGTGAAAAAGTATTTCTTCAATTTTCTTTAATAATTTTCTTGTAACTTTTGAAAAAACTGAATCATTATCCACAGAGTAGGTGGTGTAATTTTCATTATGATCCACATTGGCTCTTTTGCTTAATAAGTGGATGTAAGCCTCATTTTATCAGACAAAGCCAATCCTTATTTTAACAGTGAAATCACTAATGGCCTGATAATATTTTCATGAATGTTTTAATTGCTCTCCTCTTTAGTGCCTTTCTTGCTGTTTACAGCTTTTAGCCTTTGTAGCTTTGCTTGTCTGCATTCTTTTCAGTTTTCTGCTCTTTCTTTGTCCTCCTTTCTTTCTGACTAAACATCTTCCAATGCTCCATGGCACTCTCATCAATTGTAATTAGCTTTGCATGTTTATATTTCTCCTTTCTAACATTAGTATTCCGTGTCCTTATGTAGTCCCACTGTCTTCTAGCTCTGTCTTTGTGGACTAATATAGCAAAGTTGTCTGTTTAATAAGATGTGTTGTGTCTATCTTTGTCCCTTTCCATGCCTATATGCACAGCACTTAGAAGAAAGAATAAAAAAAAATTCTAGACAACCTGTTCCCTCTTTGTAGTCCTGGTAATCTTACAGTATTTTCTTTTAAATGAAATAGCTGCAGCAAAAAAAAGCTTATGAGTACCTTAGACCATAAAAATCACCCTATAATTTGGCGATTTGGGCAGTGAAAAAGAAGACTGAGGTGATGGCTTAATTTCCCTCAGGCTGGAGAGACACCAGATGAGATTATTTTCTGTGCAAGTTTTACACTTCATATTTAAAGGAATGATCCTCAAAGGAAAGGTTTCAGATAGCCTTCCACAGGAGGATGTTCCAGTCTGGAGACTTTTCCTGTGAGCAAGGATGCTGTGTCACCCTGGCTGGGATGGTAACTCCAGCACTGTGTGTGCTGGCTGTGCTGCGCCCTTTGGGGTGTGCCTGGCTCCCCCCAAGCCATCCAGAGGCACACTCTGGATGCAGCTCACTCAAGGAACCCTCTCTAGCACCCCGGCCAATTTAAAGTGGTCTGGTGTGGCCAGAGCTGTTAGGAAAATCTGGCCCTAAGTAATCTGAGGAAGAGGTGGCGTGATAAAATTTGGGGAAAAAACCCCTGAATTAAAGCACTTAGTTTTGGAAGGCTATTCCTTACCAAACTAACAGAGAAAATTAGGTTCTGCCTGGCAAAGCAGGTACTTAAGTAGGCTGACTTACCCACTGAAGTCCAACATTCCCATTTATGCTTTTGGTAGAAATACAGCACGATATAGAAAGAATATTGCACTTAAATTCTTCCACCTTGGGGAATTAGATTCTACTGATATTCCATTGTCACTCTGTTGATAAAATGCTTGACCTGTTGATCTTAGAATGGTAGTCACAGTTATAAAAATGTATATTTCACTTGGGAAGTGTGTTAATATGACACTGCAGTAGCACCGAAGTAGGAGACAAGTTCTCTTTGATATTAGAACTGTGTTCTCTTCTGCAACATTTAAAATAGTTGCATATAAGCAAATACAGGTAGGAGTGAACACTGCTGACGCTGGTGGAAGAAAGGAAGCCCTAATGTTAATATTTTCCCAGGAAAATCTTTTTGGGTAAATCACTGTATTTAGTATATGGAGGTTTTATATAACATGGCATTGAGGCTATCCCAAATGCAATTCATGCATTTGCTATAAATAGTCCATGCTCAAAATCCTATGGGAATTCCTGCGTTATAGATGTAAATTGAGATTTCCGATCAAGCATTCCAATTTTATTGGCTACTTAGGTAAATGATTTATCATTTGCACTTGCAAGGATTCAGGGAATGTTGAAGGTGTGTCTTCAACATTCTTGTACATCTTCATGTAAAATTGTGTCTAGCTAGATATGTTAACTGCTGATTGTCCTTGTTATGGTCATTTTATTTTTTTAGTACTCTTCAAGAAAAAACCCATGAACAGTAGTGAAGTTTTGCCACAAATGTAGTGACATAATTTTATTTTGCTTTGCAGACTTTTGGAAGGACTGGGAAAGGCCTAAACCAGCTTGTGACAGTAGACAATTGTAATAAATATTATCCAAGTTCTAGGGCTTATCTATAACATTTGTACATGTTGTACATGTTGTACATGTTGTACATGAACATGAACTCCTCTCATGTTCCAGCTCATTTTTAATTTAACCACTTGAATGCTACACAAAAGCTAGTGTGGTCCAGATGTCCTAGTATGAAAAGATCAGTGAAGAAAAGGATGTTTTCTCCCATTCTCCCAACAGGAAGGAGGAACAGGTAGCAGAAGACACACAGCAAGGAAAGAAATGAACAGATGAAGGCAGCAGTAAAGAAGGAAGCAAAACCAACAAACAGACAAGCAAGCAAGCAAGCAAGCAAGCATTCTCCATGAGACAAATTGCAGTCCGGGTTTCCAGAATGCATCTGTAAAAGAATGCTTTCTCGTCAAGGAAAAACTCTGCAAACCAATTCTGTCCTGGCTGTCCTTTGAACAAACAACTCTGTGGAGCCCTAGACTCTTTCTTAACTGTGGCTACTTGCCACAGATTCACTGTGCCTTATTTTTGAGTCATGCAAAGGGAAAATGTGCAGAATGAGCAAAATTAACATGTGTAATACAACAAACAAAGGTTCCTCTAGAATCCTGGGGTTAACCACATAGAATAATAAAAATGAAGAGTAGTAGTAAAAACAATTACATTGCTAGAGTTGTATAACGAACAAAAATATTTATCACTGACATTTCAGGCTAGAATTTGGAAGGTCAAATGTGCAATCATACAGAAAAACCTTGCATGTGGTAGCTTGTCTAACCTGTTGTGAGTTGCCATAGCTGAGAGGGGGTCAGTCTTGCTGCGTGCAGTTGTCTCCTGACAGTTATATAATTCCCCACCTGCAAATATCAAAGCCACACACTTAGTCTTTTTTTAGAGAACATACACACTTACATGTGCAACGTATTTCTGACTCTTCAAAACAATCAGAGTGCTCAGCCTGTATTTTGTGGTGGAAGTTCTTGTCCAGAAAGTGGCAGGAACTGGAAGGCTGGGCTATCACCTGCTCTGTTGGGATCACGGGTGACAGAAAACCACTGAGTACTATCCTTCATGTGTATGACCTGCCCCAAAATACTTTGCTGTAGCAAGGTAGCAAGCCTTTCATACAGAATAACAATGGGAGAATAAATTGCAGGAAAAGAGTAAAGGAGATCAAAGAAAATTCTAGTCTCCATTTTAATTTCTTATGTGGGAGTGCAAACAAATAGCACTATTATGGTTACTGATTAAGAGAATGTACTGTTTGGCAACCTGCAGAAACTCAGTTGTCACGAGCAATAGATGTGCAGCATAATAAAAGTCTCACCACTACACAAGATTTCACAATTTCTTTTGTCTCCCTCAGCCAGTTTATCCACTAGTATTAAATAGTGTGCTATCATAGTGCCTGGATGTACTCTGATGAAGTCCTCAGACCTATTTCTCCAAAGAAAACAAAGCTTTCTTCTCTAGCAGCCCCTTGCTTTTGTGAGGTCTCTCTTCAAAGTGAAGGGTTTCAGCTGAACATTTAAAACCCTCAGCTTTTTTTACTCTGTAAAATTAAGTGACTTAATTTCACAAGACCTTTGTGAGTAAAAGAGCAGTCAGGAGAGCTGATTTGGATGCAAAAGTACAGAGTGCATGTGCCTCCAGATCCCTCCAGAATTTGTGTTTGTTAGCCTATGGTCTGAAAGCTCCTGTTTGCACAAACTTACGTAAGTGTTAACGCGCCTCACCAGGCTAAATATACTAGCCAAAATCCACAACAAAGATGCCCTCAGAAGGCCTGTGTCAAGACAACTTCGTAGCCCTCAGGTAGCACATCGGAGGTTGTCACTGGGCTGAAAGGGTCAGCCAAGGCTAGCTCTGGATGGTGCACTTGACTCCACTGCAGCTCCTGGGCCACAGTGTTGCAGGTGAGTGATTTTTACCCTGGGCAATGTGGCTGTGAGCTCGGGAAAACAACTGAACAAGAGGTCTGTGGCTGATGTGTGACAGTGGTCACAAGGGCTGCAGGATGAAGAGAGAGGCGAGAATGTTGACCTCATGTTCAGAAGGCTTGATTTATTATTTTATGATATATATACTACATTATAACTATACTAAAAGGAATAGAAGGAAAGTTCTCAGAAGCTAGCTAAGCTAAGAATAGAAAAGAATGAATAACAAAGGTCTGTGTCCCAGCAGAAAGCGAGAACAGCTCTGCCGTGAGCGGTCAGTAAATCCAAACATCCACAGGAGACCAATCATGGATCCACCTGCTGCATTCCACAGCAGCTGATAACCACTGTTTACATTTTGTTGCTGAAACTTCTCAGCTTCAGCAGGAAAAATCCTAACGAAAGGATTTTAATGAAAAGATGTCTGTGACAGCTGATGCCATGGCTCTTCATACCTCGGTGGCGTGAAGTTATTGTGCCTGCATGGGTGCCATGCAGCCCAGTGCAATCCTCAGAGCCAGAGAGCTTGGTGGGGTGCGCTGCTAATTACAAACCAAAACAAGTCAAGTAATGGTGACCTCTGTAAATACAGCAGTCCTGCCAAAGGCCCTAGGCTGTTTTACAGAGCAGGCAAGGGAAGGAGGGTGCAGAGATATTCACAACTATCTCTTCATAAAGCACAATCTAGCTGACCCAAAGGCATAGCTAAGAAAAGATAAATACTGGAATCTGCTTAGCTTTGTCTTATTTGTGCCTTGTAAGCATTATTTTGAGGTTATGCAAAATAATTTTGTGTCAAACCCACAAAAACCCACCCTGTGGATCTAAGGTTTTATTGTTTTTGTGAAAGAAGTCTCATGTGCTGTTTTCTTAGAAAATGAAGCTCAGTTCATAGCCATATGATTAAAACAGACTCTTTCCTCTCCCCTAGAAAAATAAAATCACATGAGCTCACTTACAAAAGCAACAGTCGAATCCTGGGGTTTGCTGTAGTGTATAAAAACACTTAGCACCATTAACCATTTCCTGGGATAATCAACTCATGTAGCAGCAGGGTGAGTGAAAGGCCTCAAAGAATTTTTATTTCTTTTATGAAAGCCTGCGGTAGAAGTTTATAAGGAAAAGTTGTAGGGACAGTTTAATAATTACAGAAGCAAAAGAAATCATGAGAATGGGGAGACCAATCAGATATGAAAGAGGGCAGAGGAATATCAAACAGCAAAAACATGATTTTGGTTTTTTATGAAGGTTCATCATCAATAGCCAATTTTAATTTTTATTATTATTTTTATTGTCCTTGAAATACTTTCTGAAATTCTAGGGTGAGAGCAAAATATTATTATTTATTTGTCTGCAATTTTAAGAAATGTTAATTTTTTTATTTTTTAATTTTTTTGGGTGGTAGTATTTTGGAGTTTTTCTTCAGTTTTTGATAGGATATCTTTGCTAATGGCCTGATTCTGTGTGGTGCTGAGTGACCTCCACTGTCACTGAGACATTGAAGCACTCAGCAGCATTTGCAATGGGCCTTTCCCCCCCCCCCCCCCTAAAGTATGAAAGAAATACTCAGTAAACCAAACAGCTATTCAGCTATTAAACTAAAAAGAAGAAAGCAGAGAGTGTCATAGCTCCAGTGTATGCAGTGGCTGTAATGCCAAATGCTTTATTTTACAGTGGCCTTGGCTTACCTTTCATGTCAGGACTGACTGAACTGTGCTCAGACAGCTGTGCTCACGAGTGCACAGGCTGCTTCAGAGGAGACAGAGCTGTTCCTTCACCCCAGCTTCATCCTTTACCATGCTGTGCCATTGTGAAACATCAAGAGGTGCTGATTCCAATAAAGGTCATGTTGCTAATAGGGAAAAAAAAAAAAAAAAAAAAAAAAAGAAAAGTGCTCTCTCTGCAAAAACTGCATATTAAACCTGTGATGTTTAATTCAATTCTGCTGAGTGTGGGCTGGTATGGACAATTCCAGACTCATACAGTGCAGGACTTAATGCCATTAGGAGATAATGAAAATCTAATCTCCACCCCAACATCTCTGCAAAGAAAGAGAGCCAGGGCATAACTGGCTCGAGTGCCAACTCCCTGCAGTGCAGTTCCTGTCAAGCCAATGTGTTATAATATGAGAAATGGGTGCTGAAATGTTTATGTCAAATAGGGAGGTGTATGAGCACTCTTAGCTGAGATAAAACAAAACCAAAGAGAGGTCGTTGAAAAGGCACATAGCTGCATGTTAAGAATCCCTTTGTTGCTGAAGGAAAGGGCAGCCAGCTGCCTGGGCAGCCTCTCAGCTGAAGTGGAGTAGGTGTGTATGATGCCCTGGAAATCTCCAGGGCCATGCTGATTTACATCTGCTGAGCATCCAGCATGTCTGTAGGACAGCTGATCTGTATGCACAGGCTCCATTAGGAATTTAAATAAGTCTCACAAATTCTGGTATTTAAGTAATTCAAAGATTGTTCTTCAACCAGCTGGATTTCCTGCCTTATCTGCAGAAGTTAGAACCATAACAAACCTGTGGAGCTGTTCTCAGCTGCCTGGTTGGAGTAAACCTGCTCCCTGTGAGCGTAAAACAGCAGGTATGTTTATTGTGCGAGTAACAAGGTCACTGACCGTTCAGCTGTAGGAGCAAACTCGATTAAGACTGGTGATAATCTTTTGAAAGACTGTAATTTATCTCCATTTGAAGAGTATTATCTTTGTTCTACAGCTATCACGGAGAACAAGGTTAACAAATATTCCATGATGAATTTTTGAAAGCTTTAGTCAGATCTTGTATATTTAAGCCTTTCTAAACAGCTGTCAAAGGCAAGGAAACAAAGTGTCAAATTTGTACACAGACCTACCTAATGGCCTTTATCTGAGAGAGTGGTTTATGATTTATACAGTCTCTACCTTTACTTAAACAATTTCTCTTTTGCTCTGTAGTGAAGGCAATTTTATAGCATTACTCACGTGGGAGAGATTAGCCCCAAAGACTGATTGTACTGAAGGAAGTAGGCGATTTAAAACACACAGAGACATGATGCAAACCATATGATAATCAGCTTTTATTACTAATTACTTCTGAATTGTCAGTTAACTGTATTTGGATACAAAAGTTATAATTATAAGTGCATTCTATTTTAAAAGGGATTGTGCTCATAAAAAGCTTTCAATTGTCCTTAACATTTAAGTAAACTGTCACTTTCAATGATGTTGCATAAATATTAATAAAAGTGCATACTTTTTATCCTTGAATAAATATTAACAACATAGGTAAATAAGAGAAAACTCTCTATGTGATTTACGAAAGCATAAAAATCCTACTCTGAGCAAAACAGGAAAGAAATTAGTCCTGGATATGCCTCGTGTATATTTTTTCTTAGAGAATTTTTCTTGTAGAGTTTTTCTGGGAGTCTTGTTGCGTACAGGATTGGATTGCATACAGTACTGGATAACAGAAGGAAGCCAGATATGTAGTTAAGCATAAATATAAATTATGTGTATGTGTATGGATACGCATTTAGGCATCCATATTCACAGACATTATGTCTATTTAATCACAACGTCTTTAATTTCAGGAATATACAAGAAAATTGAAAAGTAGAAAAAATGCATCAAGACTGTGTTTCTTTGCACATATTCATTCTGGCGAGAATCTTGTGCAATTCCTTTGGAATCAAATGCTCTCAACTGGTTTTTCACGCTGTAGATTTTGCTGGCTTTAGTGAAAAATATTTTAAGACAGCTAACGCATGAAGATACATTAGTGCCACTCAATCCAAGAAGTTGCAACTCCCCTGTTTTCCTCAGGACCTAGCAATGAGGCTAGCATGGTTCTAACTCTGCCAGCTGCCTGCCGCCAGTTCCAGCAGATTTGTGGTTGTCATTTGGTCGGAGAATCAGCACTTGTTGTAAGTGGGTAAAGGCTATCTTGCACTTTAACACAGGGCTTTTCTCTGGGTCTTTTTAAAGCAACTTTTCTACTGCAGACACCTTGTGGAATTGCTAGAAAGGATTGCGGACATGTATAAAAATATAGTCCCTGTGGTTCAGGTGCACTAATGTATCAAGGATCAACCTTGTAATATGACAGAGAAATTGTTAGACTCTCATTTTCTGTTTCCATACTGTCTAATTTTTTTTTTTTTTTGCTGTCACTGCTGTAGCATTTGGCAGTGAGAATGCAATTCTTTTCAGGTTCTTTGATCCCTTCCATAGTAATTATTAACGAATGATGAGACCGGAAGAACAAAGAAACACTGTGACCTCATCTCCAGCCCTTTAGCCTTCCAAACTCTTATTGACTTGTTAATTTTCAATGCAAGAGAAATCTGAAAATTACAACAGCCTTAATTATCTCAGGCAATATACCCTTCATGCAATTTTTGTTTCTTTACAAAGCTGCAGTGTCATAGAGCACAGACAAGGGAATGGACAACCAATGAGAGGTGAATGTTTTTCTACAAGGGAAAATGTTTCTCTGATTCACATCATCTAGTTATGATGTTTGTGTTCTTGATTCTGTAGTCTAGAAGGCTGAAACAGAAAAAGAGACCTCCTGTGTGTATTTATATAACATAAACCTTTGCAGCTTACCCTGGAGCTACATAGCCACTGGAACTTGGTTATAGTCCAATAAATAAGGCCTCTCAAACTCTGTTTGAGAAGCTATGCTTTTTTAGCTTAACTAAAATATCTAGCAATAATGGAAAATGAAACTAATATGTCAGTATTGACAAGAAATATTATCAGTCCTGACTAAAATCAATGCTTCCTTCACAAATTTTATTTTATCTTATTTATAGACCTTTCTGTTGCTCTCATCTCCAAATTACCTATGGCTTTCATAGAAACCAATGAGGTTAGCATCAGACATCACCTGGGAGATCAGAAAGATTGGTGTCTTTATTTTTCAGATTAGAAAATGGAGTCACACCTTGCAGACGTGACTTCTTTCAGACCACAGAGAACACAGGAAGCTGAACAAAAATTGATCACCATTGATCACAATATGAGTTGAATTTTAGGTGTTCTATTTTCAACTCCTTCTTTTTAAGTCTTTTTTCAGACACATACAGCTAATATAAATTCATTTCACTAAACACACCTACAGCCATTAGAAGAAAATTAAAAATCTGCTGATTGAGAGGAAAAAAAGGGTAAAAGAAAGAAATATAAGACATATTTTAAGACTTTTAAAGAATGTAGTGTAAATGTGAATATCCATATTCTTCTGTTCCAAGCTATAATTAGTAGTTCCACATTCCAGAAATATGAACTTAGTAGACTCATAATGTCTATTTACCTATTTTCAAACATTAATTACTTTATATTTACTGTGATGCTTGCATGTTCTTTCACTATTTTTGTGCTGAATTTAAATCCTAATTATTTACTACTTCTGTGAACTTACTGTGTTTTTTCCACACAACAAAGGGGAAATAATGACCTAAATTTTGAAGTATGTGTATATAGGACCTAATCAATAGCTCTAGTCAAACACATTCCTCTGGCCTTATAAATGCTATGGATTCAGTTGCTGCCCATGAAAAAGAGAGTTAAAAATGACCCAGGATTATTTAGATGAGGAGAAAGGCAATTAAATGATAAATTAGTGTTAACAATTTTGCTTATGACATACAAGCTTCATTCCATCTCATCCAGCAAATACAGTAATCCAGACAAATTATTCATTAGGAACTAATTGGTGCCATTGTTGGGAGGCAAGATTTTAATGGCCAGTTGGTTTAAAGAAGGATTATCTGAAAGGAGTTGGTCAACTGCCAGAAGCTGTTTGCAATGACAAATTGCTCACAATGAATTGTTTAGAGAGAAAACACTACTTTTTGTTTATGAAACAAATCTGCATGCCAGTCAGTCGAGCTCAGTATGAAGGATGTTTGGTATAAGGTCATGAATGCAACAATGGTTTGCTTTTCTAGTATGTGCTGTTTATTTCTCTTGAAGCTGTAACTGCTAAATAGCAGCAAAAAGTAGTTAGCAACTCAAGAATTGGGTCTATTATTGTAACAGAGAAAGGCTGCCTAGCAGTCTTTTCATATCCATCTCTTTTTTTTTTTCATTGCCAATCTTCCTGTATTCAAGGGGTAATCTGAAAATACCTGTGTGCACTGACTTGTAGACATTTTCAGGAATTCTAATGATTGTACTGGATCATTTAAATTCAGTAACCTATCTTCCACTGCTGCAAAGCCTCTCTGAGTGATTCAAGCCATCTAGCTCCCGTGAAGAAGCAATATGATTGCCAGCGCTCCCTCAGAGCTGCTAAGAAATAACCATTAAAATTTGCTTTTAACAGCGTTTCTTACAGCACAGTAATTTAATGATATGTGTTGTTCACAGATGTTGAAGAGGTAGATGTTGCACAATAGTCAGTACAGTCAGATTAATGATTTTGCCAGCAAATGTTATCGTAAATGTACTCAGAAGACTGCAATCAATTTTCTGCACAGCACAAAACACAGCCCATGTCCAGTTGCACAACACTGCATGACATTCTCCTCTTGCCTACACAGAAACAATTTCCAAGAGGCCATGCTGCCTTTCTGGTGCATTTATCTTTGTCCTAGTCTAAACACAATGTAAGCCTCCCTATTCTTTAAAGACAATACTTTCACACATGGAATAGCCTTTGTGCAAGAAAGTTGCTATGGAAATCCATTATAACATTTTTTTTTCTGGATAAAAAATCCTTCCAGAAAGCTCTGTATAATGTCAAACCTTGTGTGTCACACAGTGACTGCTTACAAGTGTATTAATACCTATCTGATGGGCAAGGGATGTTGTGCAGTAAAATCATCTACGCTTCTCAGCAGAGGGGAAAGGTACTCCCTGTGCTCAGCGAGAGGAGCTGTAGAATCCTAAAGTGGAGTGCAAGGCAGACTAGGGGGATGCAGCTCCTCTGGTATTCAAATCCTATGTGCTGTACAGAAAAGAGAAGGACCATCCACTACAGATTTAATGGTTGCAGCATGAAACTGTAAGGGTTCTCTCTGCATCTGACCCGACTGAACATGAAGATAGAGCACTGTGGCTTTCTAAGTTGCCCCTATCTCCAGCTCTGGACAGTGGTATCAGCCTGTATTTTTCAGGCAGAGGAACTGCCTGAAATCATCTCAAGAAGATGGAAGGAGCAGGCAATAAGTACAATCAACTGAGCACCAAGTCAGGCCAAATCAGTCAGATATTAATTGCTATTATCAGTAAGATAACTATCAAGGCAACCAATGATCAGGCATTGAGCACCTCTGCAAAGAATCTACAATTGAAAATAGTTCAGTCTGATGTAATTTAGGACTAAAATTATTCAAATTATTTTAGACATTTTGTACCTCAAATCTTTTCTTGAAATCTTTTTGCTTTTGATATTTGAAGTTATAAATACCAGTCTACAGAAAATAGAGTGAATGTGGGACAGAAATCTATGAAGTTCACAAGCTGAAGTTCACTGCTGCGTGCAGTTTCTAAATTCACAGATTTCTATGTTAGTGAAAGCACCAGGACAACGACCAGGTTTATTTTTACATTTTGCAGTGTTTATGCTTCCAAGCCAGTTACATACATCAGTTACCAGTACGGATGTGATTTGATATTTGCAAAAAGAGCTGAATAAAAGTGATGTAAATGCAGATCCTATTCAAGAGGGTGTCTTATCTCAGTGTTCACCTCTACTCTGCTCCTTTCTCCTACTCACTACTCAAATGTGTCAGCTCAATTGTTTGCTCAACATGTTTTAAAGTATATCTCTCCAAAATACATATTTATATTTTGGATAAACGTGGTAATTTCATAGAACCAGCATAGGGCACAGCCACCAGATCTGTTCCTCAATACGTTTTGGTGAGCACACAGGAGCAGGTGTGCACTGACCTGGTCTAAAAATTCATAGGGAAAAAAAGAAATCCGAAATGTTCATCCATGCATTTGCCATGAAACTCTTTACTGATTTGATATACACTGCCCTACTGCAGTAATGAAGGCTTTAGATGCTTCCCCACACAGAGGCTGTTTCTGTGTCCCTTGTGTCACAGGAAAACACGCATAATTGAAGATAACCCTCCAAAAATTCAAGACAACTGCTGAGCTTTGACCACAATGATAATCAGTTTTACAGTATTCTGAAAACAGGACAGATCTCAAAGGTGATATCATATCATATAATCTATCACAAGGGAGCATATGCTTTATTTTTTGTCTGTTATCTCATTCCTGATAAAATGTAGCTTTTGTGCTGAGTTTGGAGTGAAATGTACTTATCTGGTAGAGAGTTCTGACTTTTCCGAAATTTTCACTTAGTTAGAAAGCTCAGAGATAATTTAAAAATAGTTACAATGTGAACAAAATAAATGCCAATGCTTCTTTAGTTTCTGAACTGATGTATTTCCTGAGAGCATAATTTCTCCCTAGTTATTCTGAACAGTCATTAAATGAATAATAGAGAAGAAAGGACATGTGCTCATTTACACAAGCAAAATAGCACTTATGAAGCAGAAAAGTCTTTAGTATCATTGTGTACCTTACATTTTTTAGTGTCGGGACCGTGTTGCAAACACATCTGGCATGGAAAGTCTGAAGCATCATGCAGCTTTCCTGTGGCACATTAACAGTGTTTATGTGTATAAGAGCAAGTTCATGTAGAACCCAACTGTGGTCAAAAATCCCTGTATTGTGAAAAGTCAGTGTTGATTATAATCATAATCATTACATCTGAAGCAGACTGCAGATAGGAAGGAATGCCTCTCTTTCTATTTTGTTTCTGTTTCCTTTCCAGCTTTCACAGGCTTGTCAGGTTGGGGGAAAAAAAAACCCCTAAAAATAAAGAAAAAATAAAAAAGGAAAAGAAAGAAAAAAGTGATTTGTTTGCTAGACAGAACAGTCTCTGTGTCCTTTAAGGATGAACTTTGCACACAATTATGGACAGGCTTTTGGAAATGACTGTGAATTTTCTGAAACATAATGCGTTGCCTTGCTACGTTGAGGTACTGAGCAGCAGAGAGTGGCATCCATTCCCATGCCTAGGCATTGCAAAGTGGGCTGCTTTTTTTTCTTTTTCAAGTACCACACTTCTTTGCAACAGTTGAGCAATGGCAGGAATGTAAAGTACAGGTCCGTGATGTATGTAAATGTTAATTTTGTGCCTTTTTTAGTACTGATTTTGACATACTCAGGTAAAACCAATTTTCACAGGCTTTCTAATTTGGTCCATCACAACATCTCAGCAAGTCAAATAGGTCTCTGAGTAGGGTAGATAAGCATAACAGAGAAAGGGTGTCTATAAACAGAGGCAGAAAAAAAAACAAGTTCACATCTGGGTCAATGAACAATCGTTGGTGTTTGGGAAACAATGTCAGCAGACAGCAGCACTTAACATTGTTTTAAAAAATTAAGTGCTTCTGGTCTGATAGAACTGTCCCTGAAATCAAAGGGAATTTTTTCCTAATTATAATGGAAACTGGATAGAAATGTAATACCAGCATGATTACATCTCTAATACATTCCACAAATCTAGCTATTTATTAGAAACATGGAATACTACATAAATGATTATCTGGACAAAACATAATCTGGAATTCAAAATGCCTTGAGACAAAAAAACCACAACAAACCACAACAAGAAGCAAAATAGAAAATCAGGAAAACCAGTTTGTCATTGGCAGAAGAGCTGAGTGTACTTACTAGTTCTGTTTATGAGCACTTGCAGAAATGTTCTAGGGGTACATATGTTCCTACTTTGCATTTAAAAATATGGTATGCAAATTCAAAATAAATACTTGAATATACACCAGCATTTTTGAGTTCTGCATAAAAGGTGGCTTTGCACTGGCATATTTGCACTGAACTGACAAATAATAGGAAACATCTGAAACCTTCTCACAAGTCCACGTTTGCACCTGGCAGGCACATATAAGTGCAGGGCATTGCAGATGCACTGCATCTCCTGTTACAGCAAACATTTAATATAAGCCCTTGTTTCCAAATTCTGCCCCGCCTTTTGAGATAAAAGCACATGAAACGCTAATTCCATAGGACAAGGCATGTAGTAGTTTGACACTACTTTTGGCTCCCAGGAGCTTTTCAAATTTTTTTTTTCCCTAAAAGCTCCAACTACATTTAATATTGAAGAAATGTCCTACGAGCGCCTGGAAATAACAGCTGAACCTACCTGCAAGTCCAGTGACTACATGGAGCAATGAGGCATGCTGGTGACAAGGGCAGAGGAGCTGGAATTCCCACAAATGTGCTGTTGATGTCTTTCTGTACTCACTCTGAGGACTCCAGAGTGACACTGGTTCATCTGTAATGAGGAGAATTTTTAGATCTGTAACGCAGCAAGGTGTATCAGCCTCCACACAAAAGCATCTTACTTGTTCCCTGTACACGTTCTTTCCTTTTGGCATTTAAAACACCAGGCAGAGGCCAGGCCTTCTGCTGGAGGCTGAACCCATGGCCTGAAGTGTGAGACCCGGCCGGTCCATGCGCTCCCAGACTGATTAAAGCCACCTCCTCCATTGTCTGAACTGTCCTGATCCTGCTACCTTTGATTTTGTTTACTTGATGGGTCCCAAAAATCACACCATTAATGAACGAGCCGCATATACCATAGTGATGAGCCAGGTACCTCAGGCAGATAAATTTTAAACACTTATCTCATTGAACTATTTGATGTTTTTCCTATATTAGTCTGTTTGGTTTTTTTTCTGTCACTTTTCTGGTTCATTAACTAAAAACAAACAAACAAACAAACAAACAAACAAAAACTATTGATCTATCTGAATTTTGATTATTTTAGGTAGAAACTAGCTATGCTTACCTCAAAGACAGTAGCCAGGCACATGCAGATTGCAACTGGATAAACTAGGATAGAAATTATCAGAAAGGAAGGGAACAGGAAAGTAACAGACAAAAAGCCAGAATAGGTATTTCTTCATACACAGACTATCAGGTCAAAAAATAAAAATATGTAATAGTTTACTAGGTGTTCAGAGGTTTTACACATTGGATTTTAATTTCTCATATTTATTCTACCACTGTAACATTGTTAAGTGATACTGTGCTCTCAGCTCTCGTGTCCAAGACTTTTCCTGAAAATTTAAAATATGTGTTGCTATAGGGAATCTTGAGCTGAAAATTTCTATGGTTACTTTTCAGAACCTGAAAATAAAATCAGACAATGCTTGTATATTTCACATTATGTCAGCCATTTAAGTTACTTACTGCCTAGTAAGTTTTCCTTTTCTCTCTGCATTAGGTAATATTGATAGCATAATTAACATGCTTAAATCTTTTCATTACAGCTTCTTGGTGCATTTAAAATGTAATTAAATCATTGTGAATTTGCAGTCTTCATTAGTTTTTTTTCAAGGAAGTGGAAGAATATTGTCCTATAAACAACACATATTCCATGACAGTTAGTTTGTACTCCTGCTTCATGAGAAGAAGATAAAGCCTCATGGAAATGTTTTAATACATCACATTGAAATCTGTTTCAGAAATTTGTCAAAAATAAAAAGATCCATAATTTCATTTCACATTGCTAATTGAATCACAGCCAAAACCCTCAGAGTACTTACACTAACAATATTTTAAGATAAATTGCAAGGCTGGAAAGGAATCCCGTACTGTCCCCAAAATCAAGTACCACATTAGCAGATAGCTCTGCAGGAACATTTGTTCTTTCAAAAGTCGTTCCCAATATAGTTATCCTTTAGCTCACTTTATTTTACTATTGATTCCCCCTTTCTGTCAATTGATTGAGTCTGATTTTAGGCTTGCAGACTGTCCAGGAATCCCTCATTTATGAATGTTGTTAGAAATCATATGAAATCCTGGTGTATTTAACAACAATGTGACTCTCCTAGTGCATTCAGATTAAAAGTTTATTACAACTCAGATACTTCTGGTGGATAATGCACCCTGCTCTGTGCTGAGATCAGTCAACTAACTAATCTTGAGAATGATTTACCTGGTGGCAGCTTCATCATTTCAGGAAAATTTGAAAAAGACAGAAACAGAAAAGGAAGATCGTATAAATGTGAATTTACATCAGGACTAATTTTATTTTTTAAATTAGCTCACAAATTGTTTTCACAAATAAAAGTAATGAATTTACTCCTACCTTCTTTTAGTTTTTAGAACAAAAACTTCCAAGAGAAGATCTCAATGCATCTGTCCCTAAGAGCTTCCATTTTAATTTACAGAAATTAAGAACGAAAGAGATGGATCAATTCTTTTTCTTTCCAGTAAAAAAATTGTAGTTTCCATTTGCTAATCGAATGTTCCACGTGTCTAGCAGTGGATGCTGAGGTGTACCTGAGCTGGTTTTTTGTCTGTATACAAGATTAGGCATTGGTATTTACAGCTAACCCAGTGGTATCACAGTGGGAGAATGAACAGCTTTCCTCAGGTCAAAGCAGGGCCAGGAACAAATGCCAGATTTCCAAGTCCCATGCATGTGCTGGTTGTAACACTATCACTTTATAATAGACCTAAAATTGATTACTTCAGCTCCAGTTTCTAACACAAATAGAGCCATCAGCCCCTGTTCTTATGGCTTTGTTGCAAGTTATTGCAGCTGACTCTTCAAGAATTTACCCTACAATATGAAAATAAAACAAGTGGGCAGAACTATAGTGATCACTGAACGCTCAGTGCAATTTTTTCTTTTTCTATCCATTTGGAAGCAACATCCATCTTGCACAGTAAATGACACAGTACTCCTATGGTCTCTCATTCTTTCCTTTTCGGATTACTATTCTGAATTTAAAAGCCATTCTTCAACCAGGAAATAATATCAGCAGGCTAAATACTTCACATTGGGGTGCCTGTTCTACTAATTCTGTACTCTGCCAGTAATCGTCTCCTCTGTGGCTGACTGTTATTTTACAGCAATACACAAAAATAAAAAAACCAAACCCAGAACCAAACCCAAACACTCAAGGAGACATCTCTGTGGTACGTGTCCATGTTCAGTTTCTATTATTGTTTATAACGTGCAATTCAAGTTCAAGTGGGGTTTTGCAACCAGACGGAAATCTTGGAGCTAGAAATGAACTCTCCATAACCCAGGACCTTTATGCCTCTCATTTTCTCACTCTTTCTCTCCAGCGAGCCCAAAGCCAGATAACACTTTCCTGCTGTGAATTTTTTAAAGTCACCCAACAGCTCTGGCAAATGAGAGCTGTCATAGTTTTTGGATGAAAAAATCATCTGCAGCTCACGCAGATCTATGAGCTGATAGGAGTTAATTGACAGCTTGCAGGATTTCGTCTCCAGGCAGAGTTAGAGAGAATGAGAGCCCTGTGGGTTTCATTTGGGCAGAGATAAAGCAGGTTTTTATTCAGTGCTCATGGAGAGAGCATAATTAACCTTTTAGAAGTTTTAAGAATGATCAAATTGTTATTCATTTTTGCAAATGAGAAAAGTGAGATTCTTTCTCTGCCAGGAAAATACCAGTGCAGATTTCAAGGTCACTTGATGATTTCCTTTGACTGAAAAGATGGAAGTTGGACAAAAAAAAAAGGAAAATGAAAAGACTGAGAAATGGCATTATAAAATCATGCATCATTCAGGATGTGAAATGAACAAATGTCCTTTTCTAACATAATATACTTAGCTAACATTTACTGCATGTTCATATTAACCTTCTGGATTCTGCATATAATGAAGGTTTCCCTTGTTATTGTAAATAAGAAACTTAGCACTAGCAGCTGTCTTTTATATTGCCCCTATAATTTTTAAAAAATATTTTCTTACAGGAGAAAATGGGCCATTATACAAGGTCAGTGGCATGGTTTTCAGGATGTGTAACATATTTTCAAGTGCTGTAAATTTCTAGAATGATAATATCTGTAGAGAATAGGAGAATTAAAAACCTGCAAATTATAAATGAATACATTATAAATCTCTTTTGACAATAATAGGTGTATATACCTAAAGGCAATAGCTGAGAGGTGCCCTAAACATTCTTTGACAGAAAAACAAAACTCTCAGATTTTTGCTTATTGTCCATTCAGTATCTTTTATAAAACCTAAACTAATATAACCATGCTTTAGTTTCTGTCTGATAGAGTTTCAGTTTTCTAGAGCAGCTGGGCACAAGATATCTTGCAAAATTATAGCCTGTTTTCCTTGTATTATTTCTGGCTAATTTTTAGGAGAATAAGAAGAGTACAAAAATAGATCGAGACTCTTGTGTTCCATAGAAGCAACATGACAGTCTCTAATAAGAAACCTTGAAAAAGAATATCAGAAAACCTGTTCTTCTAAACTTCAGACCTTACGATGCTATACTAATTCCAGTCTTGTAGAACATCTTTTTTTTTGTCCAACCCTTCGTGGTGACATCATCTATGTGAAGATTGACATGCTCTCTTCTTTTTCTGCCACTCATTCCCAGATTTCTCCCTGCCTCCACCTCCATTCCCAGAATTTTCAGACCTGAGATCCACAGGGTATGGTAAAAGCCATTAGAACACATCACACACCTTTTCTGATCTGGAGGTACTTAAAAACCTTCAGCAACTCAAGTTACACAAGTTTTTCTGCTATGATAAATCTACTAACTACCAATTGTGAGAGTCTGTCCTGATATATGCTCCTGTCCCCTGTACTGTAGCTGTTTGCAGGCTGTGAACTCTTTCCCTTTTATGTTTTGTTCCTGTATGTGAGTGCCAAAATTGTGGAAACTATTCACACATTCTTTTCATAAAAGTCTTGCAAATAAGTTTACTTAAAGAAATCAGCTTAGGGAGTGAGGATTTCAATACTTTGCAATGACACTTGAAATAGTTCTTTTTTTTTTTTTAACACACAAAGATTATCTTATCCTTTTTTTGCTTAGAATAAACCCTTATTATTACGGTACATTAGGAAAATATTGTTTTTGCTTCCTAAAATCCACATGAGAGGACAAGGTGTTCTTTGTTTGTGATTTATGTTTATGTTTTCTGCTCTTTATAATGCATTGGTTTTTTTCTTTTCTAAAGAAAAAGCTTTTATTCCTTTTGATTTAGGCAGGTTGGAAGATAAATTGATACCTTCGGTAACAGTCAAAAAAAGTGCTGAGACTGTGACTGTCTTGAGCCACCTCTTTGTTGTTAAAATATACTGAAATATGGCAGGATAAATAAGTCATAAATAGTTGTCTCTTGTTTTTTGTGGCATGTTCATTGCTGCACTATTGACTTTATATTAACAAAGAATTCAGAGGGTTAGGCTACGAAAACATTTATTTTTCAAGTTTTAGTTCTCCAAACTTCATGGCATGATGAATTCACCCAAGGGAATGCAAAAACATGCATTCCCATGTTTGAGGTTAAACCATCTGTGTTTTCCATTCCCGTCCTACTGATGTACCAGAGCACCCTGTTAGTAGGTACAAATCATAACACGCAACCACGACAGATATGAGTAGTTTCAGTCTGAGTGCCAGTGGGTCCGTATGAAGAGAATACTTCTGACAAAACTCTAGGAGGCTTCCCAGACAAATCCTTCTATTGCCAGACTCAGATCATGGATTTTAAGTAGGAAGACTTGACAGTAGCAACATTTCCAGACAATTAAATGTTCAACTTTACATTTTAGACTAAAATGCACAGTTTTAAAAAATGTGTCTGTCATATCATTTTCAAAAAACTAATAATGAGCTAGCTTATATCTTCAAACTTGCAGCAGGCCTTTTAGGTTTTTCATATTGTAAAACTTATTTAGTTTTTACAATATGAAAATTATAGACATGGTGACATTTAAACCTTTGCTTTTCATAGCATTTCACACTTACACCATTTTAAAAGACAGCTATTAACATTTACAAAAATCTTTCAGAAACCAAATGTTCTAACATGCAGAATTCCAATTATACTGTGTAAGAGGGTTATCGACTATTCTTCTACAAGAATACTTTGAAGTACTTGGTATTAAACCCAAAGCTTAAATGTCAGTTGCACGTAGACAATAAATTAAGGTTTATAAAAGCATGTAAGATTTATTTAATATTACAATTTTGACCTTTAGACTGTCTTAACCATAGCTTGCTTAAGTTTTCCTCCCTCTTGCCTTCTTTCTTTATCTGTATAATCTTGCTTGAATATTAAACAAAGGTTGTGATGCCAGTTATGCAAAGTAATATAAAGCCTTCATAGCAGCAGTGTTTTCCTCCAACTGCTGTAACACAGCCACATAAGCCATGTTTTGTTCCTCAGCCGAGATGTTTTCTGAATTGCTCAGGGAGTTCAATGAGCAGCACTTCCAAAGCTGTCAAGACACAGCTGTTTAATTTTCAGTTTCTCATTGCAAACATCCAAAACTTTCAATTAAATGCAAGCTATAAATACAAATGCAGGCTTAGCTCATGCTCTCACAGAAGACACTGAGAGGAAGACAGGCAAAGTCAAGAGAGGGGTTGCAGCAGCAGGACAACAAGAGGAGCTCAGTATTGGAAGGAAAAACAGTGCTGTTTTGAAACACATTTGAGCTCACAGAGAACAAAGGGCTACCCTGCAAAGGTAGGGCATGAATTAACTTTTTTTTTGTTTTTTTTTTTTTTTTGTGCTGGCTTCACACTAAGGAGTCTCCCTCCACCCAGACAAAGAAGTGACTTTGTCAAAAGCCAAGTATCCAAACTATTTTTGGCTTCTCTCAGATCAGTGGTATTATTGATTAGTTATGGCCAGAAAAGTCAGGAAAACAATCAGGGAAGGAAATATGTGTTGAACAATCTACAAATAATCTTCTCCACCGCTTACTACTGGGGAAGCGTGTGCTAAAAGCAATGTACTGGGGAATGACCACAGAAATAGATGTGGAAATTAGAAACTCAGTTTAATGACACTTTTTATATTTTGCAGAGCAACAAAGACAGTGCAAAGGTGACTTCATACAAAATACATGCCAGGCTTTCTGATGAAGGAACAGAAGAAACAAATGTAGAAAACTGCACTGAGGCTCTAGTCTGGATAATATTCTGCTATAAGCTGATCTGTGAGACCTAAATGACTGAAAGGGCACACAAAGTGCCAGCACAGAGTCACCACCTGGGAGCTTTCCCTAGACACTTTTCTTCAGATGTCTCAACTACAGAGATAAGGTTAAAATGTTGAGATTGGCTGGACAAAGATCAGAAATTAAATTCAACTCCATGTTCATTTCATTTTATCCAGACTGTAGTTTAAAGATCCAAAGAGGTCATGGTTATTTTCTGAAATTTGAAGAAAGTTCTCAGGGATCAAAATGTTCACTATGTCACAGCATGCTTCTTTCTCTGAAGTTGAGAGGTAAATGGGAACACTACATTTTACAACTTCACCTGACAGCAGCTTAACATTTCAACTTGACCAAAGTCACAACATTGTTTCTTCTACCTCACCTTGAAAGCAGGGATTTCAAAACAACTTGTTTGGGTTCCTGTCATGGTTTAACCCCAGCTAACACCAAGCCCTAGTCAGCCCCCACCAGCAGGTTTGGGGAGAGAACGGGAAGGGTAAAAGCTAGAAGCCGCATGGGCTGATATAGAGACACATTATTAGGGAAAGCAAAATCCATGTATGCAAGCAAAACAAGGAATTCCTTCACTGCTCCCCACAGACAGGCAGGTGTTCAGCCATCTCCAGGAGAGCAGGGCCCCATCATGTGCAGTGCTTATTTCAATAGACAAATGCCATGACTCCAAACATTTCCCCCTTTCTCTTTCTTCCCCTCAGCTTTACGTACTGAGCATGATGTCACAGGGTCTGCAAATCCCTTTGGTCAGTTTGGGTCACCTGTCCCAGCTGTGTCTCCTCCCAGCCTCTCATGAACCCCCAACTTCTCACCAATGTGGCAGCACAAACAGCAGAAAAGGCCTTGGCTCTGTGTAAGCCCTGCTGAGCAACAACAAAAACATCTCTGTGTTATCAACCCTGTGCTCAGCACAAGTCAAAAGCAGCTCCGTACCGGCCACTGTGAAGGAAACTAGCTACATCCCAGCCAAATCCAGCACAATTCTTTTAATTTCCCCTGCAGCTAAGCATTGCAATAACTAAGCAGAACAAGATTATGCTGTTAAAATATAGAGTATTTTTCCTCCAGTACAGATGGCAGACTTGAAAGTTAGTTTGGCTTTTTTTCAGATAGAAAGACTTGTCAGGGACATGTGTGACTGATGACATAGCCGATTTCCTTCCTCAACATCAACACAAAACAAAAATCAAATTCTCAGCTGTAACTTACATATGTGAGGACACACAGCTCAAATAGAAGGATTTTGCATCTCTGAAAATCACATACCAAATCCCCTTTTTCCAACACGTACTATGATACCACTTATCTTCTCAAAATGTATCTTTTTTTCACATTTTTTTGTCCACTGAGAAAAAAGGCAGAGAGAAGGCCTTCAAGAGAGGACATTTCTAGCCAGCTCAGGCATCACAGGACAGGGTTGTGTTACCTTCTCCCATAATCTTTTCTTGCCCCACACACGTCTTTGTTTTAATTTGCCTGCTGATGATCATTCTGTCTTTCAACAGGTTACATTCCCCAGAAGAGCCCTTTCTGTTTCCTCTCTGCCATCACAATTATCTTGCTCTGCTATCAGATGAACAAATAGCAACTGTGGCAAGACAAGTATCAAGTCACTGCAGAGATTTAGGCACAAATGAATATTTTCATATGACGTCGTGTTCAGGCATCTGCCCCTCATTGTTCTTATCTTTCTCAATACCTTGACATAAAATATAGAACCCCTGCTATGCAAATTTTTTATAACTTAAGGTAAAGCATTCCTAATGCTATGTTAAGGAAAATTAAGAGTCAGATCATGAAAATAATTTGAACAAAATGGTTTTCTTAAATTCCATGAAGGGTAATTTCATTCTGTCTGGCACTAGGATTGGTAGCAATTATTTGCAGAATCAAGATCCCTGAGGAAACTAATCTCCGAACAATATATTGGGCAACTTTTCCCAGAAAAGTGTAGCACCCAGCAGAGAGGCAATATTAGGGAGCTGCAGGAGAGACAAGAAAGTGAAAAGGTTTATGTTATTGATTGCAGAAAAGAGAAGCCTTCAGTCATATACCAAATCAATCAAGCACTCTATTTCGGTTTAGTACGCCTGTCATTCACTACATCTAGCACCGCCTCTAATTGTTTGCAGTGTGATGAGATTTGTAGACTTTTTGGGAATTTTCAGAAGACTAAATCTGGAGACCTAACAGTTAAATCTTTAGGGTGGTTTGTTTTGCTTTGTTTTGTTTTTTATTTCCTCGCTATCTCTCCTCCCCTCCTCCCCCCACCCCAGCCCCCATCCTCAGCCAGTACTATATGAAGGGGGTGAGGGCACTCAATCAACTTTATTGAGCCACGGCAGTTTCCATACCTCTCAAGTGTCTGAATTTTATTGGAAAGCCCTCCACTTACAGAAATGTGAATTATGGGCTATGCAGTGTTTTCATGTTCTGTTCCATTTTTTGCTCTGTGGCCACTGATATTGTAAGGAGTTACCACTGAAGGCTTAAGAAATACATTCAAATTCCTATAAGTTAAATGTGTTGTGTTGACTCAAATACTGTACAAATTCTTCCTGCCATCTCTTAGAACAGATATTGATTTAATGAAGAAGAGGAAAATAAACAAGGAAAACAATTAACTAATCCATCTCAACTTACATCTCCAGCATCACTGCTTCCCTGCCCAGAATTTCTTTATTTATATTAGGCTGGTAATGACTTTATAATATACTCCAGAATGATAGAAATATAAGACTAAATACATTAAACTGGGATTTAGATACACTTCAACACAGATTTAGGGAATAATTAATGCAATGCTACTGAGCATTATGGAATTAAGAGACTTAGGTATAATTTGGAGGATCTCGATATAATTTGACATGTGTGGTTATTTACGTGCACTTTTAGTCTTTCTCTCATTTACCCTGGTATGCTTAACTGCATACTGAGCTAAAAAAATAAGTGAAAGAAACTATTTGCATCTGGGACATAATAACTTTCCATTCACTATGTGGTGCATTATTGAACATTAGAAGATGGCTCTGTTTCCTGGATGCTAATGAGGATATTGTTTGATTTAAATGCACTACAGTCAGAGATCCTTACTGTTACCATATGCCTAAGACTTTTCTTGTATAATTCCTAGGACTCAAAATCATCGAACCAGACACTGGAACACCTGTACATTACTGATTGGAAATATAGGCTGTTAATTGAGCTGTAATTCAGAAATACTTTTTTGGCAAAATTTGATAGGATTTTCTTGCAGGAAAGGTTAAGTAGATAGAATGAAGGCAGAATGAAGAAAGTTGCTTCAACCAAAGGCAATTTGTGTAAGAGGAAGATTCCCTTCATTAATGCAGTACATAATGAGCAGGACATGCCAGGAAGCAGGTGTTTTTTGGTTGTTAGAGTCACATTTTCTTATCCTGCACATGTGAATTGCACCTGCTGTGCGGATGCAATTGAGTCTGTGCAGACTGCTCCTTCCATCATCTGCTTTGATCAGATAAAAGTGACACTGTGGCAAAACCATATGTAGCAATTTTTAGCTAATATTTGGAACACTAATGGATGCTGTCTGTCCGCAATGTCAGGTTCAGCACACTAGAGTGAAGAATGTTGCACTTGAAGGAAGGATGAGGTAAATGCAGTTAGAGCAAATGTAACTGCCCTCCATCCTGTCCCTGGGGCCCTCTGTGAGGCACTGCCTGAGTGAACTTCATGTGCAGGCTTCTGTCACCACAGCGGGACTGCTTTTAGGAGAGGTGGCCACCCAATACACTGTGAGGCAAGTCATCCCTCCAGGAGAGTCCAAAGAGAACCTGGTGAGAAGGGCATGCAAAGCCAGCTGCACACTCATGCCTCTGGCATCAAAAGGACATGGAAATAAACCTGAACACGAAATATGAAGAGGAGGAGCTGCATAAGGTGTAGGAACAAGGAGAGTGTGATGGAAAGGTGAAGGGAAAAAAACAGTCACAGAATAAAAAAGAGGAAGAAATTTTCCTCCGGGACATGGGACAGGAGTAGAATAATGCTCTTCCTTATAGCCAGTGCATGGGACCACACTCTTGCGTAGCTTTCAAATATAAAGGCTTCCATATACAGCCTGCTAGTTAAATGGTTGTGGTGGGGTCTGTGGAATTTAAAAAAAAAGGACAGTGAAATTTTCACTGAGCGGGCACCTGCTCTGGCAGCTGAGCCAGGCCTAGACAGGCTAACGGTTGTTACAAGGCTTTTCACTGTGCTTAATTTGGAATTATGCCAGGCACTGACCATGGAGCCCCATGTTCTTAGAATAAACAAAAGGATTTTAATTATTATGAATGACTGGAAGATCAGGTTTCTATCCAACAGAAATGATACTGCAATGACAGGTATGAGAAGATAAGAAAAGCTGATTTAAATTTTTTTTTTCCAAAGAAGCTATATTGTTTCTTCAGTTTGTCTTGTCCTCTGTATTTAAATAGTTTTAGGGAGAAGTAAAAAAGTAGATAAAAAGTTAACTGACAGTAATCAAATTAAAATCATAACATACAATCTCCTGCTTTTCTGTCTTCATTTTAATATAGTTTATCTAAAAACACACTTCTTTGTATGTATGGGAAACTGGAATGAGTTCATCTAAGTGCTTTTTAAGTGCAATGTAATTCTGTGCTGTAAAAGGCCAACAGAAAATTGGACACAGTACACAAACAAGATTTTTAATATTTTTTTCATTCTGCATAACCACCCACTTTCAGAACTGGAAACTGCATAAACAAGATAGAGTGGAGTGAAAATCACTTAACTTCAGATTTGTGCATTCTGCTTTGGAAGCAGCTTTTTCAGCTTATGTTTGTATTTATAGACCCACCACTGGGCCAGACCCTTTAGTGAGCTGTAACTGAGAGCAGATTCAAGAGTAACATCAAGTACTTTTAAAAACTTCAACCCAGCAACCAAAAGTGTTTGATCTTTTATTGGCAGAGTGTGGCTGTTGTAAAAATAAATGAAATACAGCAACCAGTCAATGCCAAGTAACTGTAGATGAATCCAACCTAAAGTGTGTTCAGATAATTCTTGGAGTATGTATTAGCATCGGCTTTGGTTCAGACAAACACATGTGCATATGCGTACATTCATTAGTTCATGATATTTTTAATTTTTTTTTTCTTTTTGTTTTTCAAAAGGATCGCTTTAGTTTTCAAAAGACACTCTGATATTCTTGTACTGATAGTCTTTTTCACAAAGATGTTATTTCTGGAAGAGTCTTCCATTTTGCATGCAAGCAAATAAATAGTATGTAATAACATGCACTTATGCCTCCTTTCTAACTGAAAATATATTTTCTTCCAAAAAAGATCTAGTTAGATACATGTCAGAATATACTGCAACAAGATACTTTAGGCTATGCAAAATACTGGACTGGAGCTACATTTAGTCATGGCATAACAAATCCACTTAAGAGTCCCCTGAGACAGCCTGGTGGGCTAGAATAAAAGCTCCATTATCCAGAGTTTCATGTCTATCACCCTACTTATTAGCATAGTTTTGAGGTTAAACAATGGTGTTAGTTTTCTCTGTGCAGCCTCCTACTTATTCATTATCAAATTACTTTACATTGTTTGTTTAAACTGATATCATCTAGTTCAAATGTACCAGGTCCTAAAAATGCAATTTCCCCAGTAATAAGATAATTTTCAGTGAACTGATACAGTGTCTACCTTTAGCATGGAACTAGAGTCACCTTAGGAACAGGTTTTTAAAGTGGTTTTTCAAGAATGAAGTACCAAGCTTGATGAATGGGGAACAGTGGAAAGATTTTCAGTTTTTCCAAGAGTTTGTATGAAAACTAAGCTCTTATTTTTTGAAAGTACTTAAACATGTGCGTTTATCTGCCCACTTACAGCAAAAGTATTTAAGAACATAGGCCAGTGGATTTTGTTTCATGTTTAGAGGCCAAGTAGACTAATAAATGCTTTCCTGATCAAATATTCAATATCAACTGAAATATCCAGGACTAAAGAAATAACAAACAATAAGGTCCCTGTCTAGGCTTTTGTTTGTGCTACATTATAACAGAGGAATACTTTCCCATGTTTAAGGGAACACTTTGCTTCCAAGATACTTCTTACTCTCACCACATTTATTCAGATCTTCAGCACTTGATAGAAGTATTCCAGTGTCCTGCTTGCCACTCTTTATCTCACAAGTAACATACAACTCCCTTTTAACATCAATTTAAGGAAATCAGGATTTTTTCTGTAATGACTTCAAGAGTTGCTCTGGGTATCCATTCACATGGTCCTGTAGAAATAAATTTGAAAAGCCTATCCACTTGCTCAACCAAGAATTATTAACCTAATGAATTTGTCTGCCCCGAGTTTTATTTTGCAGTAACTTCAAGCTTCTTAGTTGCCATTTACTAAATTTTCATGACGTGAAACCTGATGGAGATGTGCATACATGCCTAGCTGATTGGTGGCATTGGATAAACACAGACAGAAAAAAATTACTGTGATCTTAAAATGCAAAATGTAGGAAGTGCTCATTTTCCAGGTAAATATCTTTAAGGTACACACATGCCTCTCTAGGACATCCATTATTTTGGCCCTTTTCCATAAGCATCTTAGAGTTTCTGGGAGTGATATTTGCTTCTCCAAAGACTGGTATGGCAGAAGCTGAAGAGAGAAAATTTTCTTGTTTGAGCCACCATTGCTCTTTCTTTCTCCTCTATTTCTTTTTTTTTTGCTATGCCCACCAACAAATAGCTTAGGAGAAGTCTGAGCTGAGCTAATTTAATTCATCCCTGTGTTCAACTTCAAGTAAAGCTGAGCAGCATTTGATAGTGTTCCCATGGCTTCTCTGAGAAGCTACAAACAGGGGGAAATTGCAGATCAGAACAAAGATCCTGTCAGCTGTCATTTCCCACTGGTATATTTTACTGTAATTATTACTTTTTGAAAACCAGCATACATTGTAAATTACAAGGTTATTTAAGTTCTGAAGATGTACTACATTCCTGCTATGAAGTTTTTGAAGAAATTATTTCTTTTCATGTGTTTACTGTAAAGCTGAAGTCTACCAGAGAAAAACTGTACTACATTTTAAAGTGATGTGTGTGAAATGCATTTCAAATTCTCTCTTTGGCACAATGTTTTTGAACATATATATATGTATATGTATATGTATATGTATATGTATATGTATATGTATATGTATATGTATATGTACTCTATAGCACCAAACTAATATTTTTATAGAATGGATTGCATGACACATAGGATGGTGAATCTGTTTAACATGCAGGCTTGCCAGAAGTATAAATTTGATATGTTATACTTCTCTCACCTTATGTTTTCAGTACAACGCTATGCCTTTTTAGCACTGACTAGGAAATCAGATTGAATATGTCTGGGGATACAGTTTCACATCGTGCATAATCCTGGTTCTGCCACTGACGAAAATCAATGAGGGTGAAGCATTGATCTCCTTGCAGAGTACAAATGCAGTTTGCACTGAAACACACTGCTGGGGATTTTGTTATTCAAGTCATTCGACCGCTCAATGTGTTTGCTAACCAAGTTCTTATCATGCAGCACCTCACTAGCCCAAGCTTAGCTTCAGTTATGAATATAGCAAAACCAGGTCCCTTTTGGAAGAAGAAAAAGCCTTTACATATGCACAGTTCTTCTAGTACGTGTATGTTTGCTCAAGGCTAAACTGAAATGCCTTTTCTTCAATGACATTTCCCAATGTCACCCAATATATGAAAGTCTCACTGAGGGATGTGTGAATATGAATCATTCCAAGAAAATATTCTTTTCTGTTATGATAGATTTTATTTTAGTGTGTGTTGGTTAGTTAATTTGTTTTCTTTTTACTTTAGAGAAGCAATTTTTATTAGTATTTCTTGATATGGCCAAAACATGCATGTGTTCTTGCACATAGATTACCTTCATCTTTACAGGTGTGACAAATGCATGCACTCATACCTACACACTCTCTTTAGACAGAGACATGGATTTATTTTTTTATTTATATATGAACTATATTTCATTATTGACAGCAAAAATATTTTCCTGACTTATAGCCTTCCAATTGCAGGCTATAAATCAACTATTTTAAAAGCAATTGAAGATGATTCATTTAATGCTGTCATAATATAGTATTTTCTTTTATGAAAATTTATATCATTTCCCCTGGAATAAAACTCAGTTAGATAAAATTCTATAGAACGATGCAAGAGAACTGATACCTTCTGTGGTAAACACTGGCTGGTGCTTGACAACAGGCAGGACCCTGTCCTGCTGAAGTACTCTGATCTTATTTAATGCATTTACTCTGACTTAGGATTTTCCATGGTGTTGCCATTATACAAATATATATAGCTGAACCAGATGGCATTTATATTAAGACATAATGCTTGCAGATCAACATTAAACTGGAGCTATATAAAGAAGTTCCTTGGAACACTAACAAGATTAAAATAATGAATTGTGCTTTAAAAAATACGAAGATTAGATAGCAGTTCTGGTGTTAGAAAGGGGAAAAAACCCCAAACTACTTTGGCTTGATTTTTGTTCAAGTACTCAATATTTGGAAAGATAAAACATTAATTGAAATAATATGGGAAGTACAGTACATAAAATGCACTGCACTGCAAACAAGAGTTATGTAAGATACTAGAACATATTATTATTTGTTATTAAGGTGACATATTTGTCGTAATTACAGTGAAAAATAAACAAAGTAAGAGTGTTTCAAATGCAACATATCCTCTGGCTATTCAGCGTTACACCAAGAGCAGTTGAAGTTCACAGGACAAAAAAGCCTTCTGTGTTGGAGCAAAGAGCTGCTTTATATCTGAAGCAAATGCAATAAATCACCAAAATAATCATATAGGACTCAACTGGTGGTGAAACATTCAATACCAATCAAGCAGGAGAATGCAGTTAACAAATGAACTTTTCATCCATCTATCAGTGGATTAAATCCACTCACTTTAAAATGTGAACATTTTGAGAAACTTTGATATTTCATAATTGCATATTTTATCACAATGGGGAGGATGTGCGCATAAGAAATATAATTCCTGTCACACACATAGAAGTGCTTTCAAAGCACCTATCACAAAATGTAAAGAGTTACAATAGAAAGGATTAAAGTACACAGTTTTGTAAAAAAGAAACTTAAAAATTTTTACAACCAGACAGGTTAAATAAAAGTTTTCTCTTATGCTCACTGATGTAATTGACTGTATCCAATAATTGAAAACTTGACCTCACCCAATGCACACTGATGGGACCTTCATAAATAGAAGAGAGAAAAGAGAGAAAAAGAGACTAAGGCCAAACCCAGTCCAACTGCTTTCATCTGGTGTTGTCCATGCCCACACCACTTTTTGCACTCTTGAGCCTCCTCCTGTGACTTCAAGGAACTGGAAAGCTGTAAACTAGGGCAGCCCTCACATGGCAAAGAGAAACACATCAGCACTTTTTATCCTTCCTTGTCTGTTACTGATGGTGACTCAATTATTCATTTTGCTTCTTTCCTTTAGGACTTATAAATTGTGAATTTAATTTCTGCGCTTCCACACCTCACCCCTTATGTTGATGGATACCATTTGAAGAACTGGCTAGGTATCTTTTCTGAATATCTCTAAAACAAATAATTTTTTTTTTCTACAGTTAAAACTTGCATGCAAATACCTACTACCTTGCCTTGTGAAAATTGAGATTAATGCTCCCTTATTATTTACATTTCACTGAAAGTTAAATATAGATACATAAATACATACATAAATAAACCTTTAGATCAGTGTGTCAACTACCAGGATGAAATCCACACAGAAATACAACCCCAAATTGAAGCTCTTGATTCTTTTCTTCGAGGACACCTTGCCTTGTGTTTACATTTCTGTTACTGCCTTCTTCCTCCTTCTCATAAATCCTTTCTCTTTACTGTTTACTTATTCTTGTTTATACACCAACAGAAAGAAATTACTTCCTGAACTTTGAAAAGCAGGCCACAGCCATGTTTTTACTTTCCATTTATTTTCCCACATATGTTCCCAGATAAAGTATGTTTCTCCCACAGACACAGGAAACATTGTTTGCTTCTCTGAGAAATGTGTGTCACATGGAAAACAAAGATACATCAAATGAGATGAAAACAGATATATCCATTCCCTCATTTTCTCTCAATGAACCTTTAAAGAATTATCTCAATACAACAAACAACTTCTGTAGAAACTCAGCAAGACCAGAATGCAATTTTTATTTCACCTCTAACAGCTCTGAAACTGATGTTCAAGTCCAAGTGTGTTCATCAGAATTGCTTTGCTCTTCTGTTTTTTACCCATAACTACTGACTCACGCCACAATTAAAGAGGACAACTTAATTTTCTGGGGTTCTTTTCTCGCTATTTTTAATTATTAAAAAAACCCAAACCCCAAACCCTGGAAATCATGGCATCTTGATTTTTTCAGCATACTTACAAAAGGTGGTTTTAGTTAATAATTGTGCATGAAACAGATGATGATTCCAGCTTTTTCTCCTGCAGGGGAATAATTTGTGAACTAATCCTGATTTTTACAAAATATCTTTTATGCCTCTGTTCTGAATGCTTTACACAAAAAAATATTAGCCCATGGCTTGTTTGCAAACTGCTGACTGAAAATGTTTGTTATTCATGGCATAAGACTTATCAGAGAGTTAGCATTTTATTGTTTTATAGTCCTCAGGGTTTTTAAATTTTAAATGAACAATAGACTCAGAAGTATATGGGAACTGGTTTCTATGGGTAGGAGAAGAAGAGTAGATAACCCAGATAAAAATGAAGCAAGGATAAAATTAAATGTATGATACTAGACTATAGGATCATAGTATATTTGACTTTAAGAATGAAGGTAAATGAACACAGAAAGACATTTTAAATGTAATATTTTTTTTAAATACAACAACATTGTTAATCCACAATCCAGTGTGACAGAATATACAGTCAATGCTACTTCCAGTACACATTTTCAAGATAATGTGTGTGCACTGAAATATTAAATTCTCTGGTTTGGGGATCAGAAACTTTCATTATAGAACTAGTGTTTATTTAATTATTCACAAGCAGTGATTAAAAAAAGTAATTTATAACACTGAGATGAACATACATTATATAATTATGAAAACAGAGCTACCCCATAAAATTTTGTAATACTTTTCAATTTTCAATAATTTTCTAAAATTTTCCAATAGTTTTCAATTAAGAAACCAATCCACTTTCAATGGTACCTCATATAACATTACAGAACTATTCACACAAAATTTACTCTCTGGACACATTACTGAAACAGATGTAGATTTTTAACTTGAGTAGCATCATATTAGGCAACTGAAAGCATAATTGATTTTTCAAATTAAGAAAATAAAACCAAAAATAAATCAAATAAATCTGATTATTTATATTAGACCTTAATCATAGCATAGAATATATTTTCACAGAAAATTGAGTAATTACTAAGGGAGTGATACTCAAAGACCTGACATTCACCCACTACCACCTTTGGAAGCAACCTGCCTCTCCACATTCAGCCTCTTGCTGTCTCTCATTGAAAGACCTCAAGAAAAAATGAGCAGGGTCAAAGCTTCATAATTTAGACCTTTCCAGTAAATATATTATTTATATTTTCTTCACACATAAGACAGTGGAGATAATCTTTAGTGACACCTTCAGCTCCTTCCATTTGTGAGGCACCACTGCCTTTTACCTTGATAAAATACTATTGTCTAAGACCGTGATTTTGCAAGTTTTAGAAGAGGAATTTTAGCATAACGTCAGTTCTGGGTGCTCTGAAGGTCTGTGTCTTGGAGCAGCAGGTGTTGGGAAATAGGTTTCCTAGCATTAAAGCTACAGATGAGCACTGGATGAGTGTAAACTCTATACTGAGTGCTTGTCTGAAACCATGTCAAAGATTGTCAGCTTTTTGTAGGATGGTGAATTGCTAATGAATCTTGACAAATATAAGTCATTGTTTTGTATACAGTGCAGCAAATGATTCCTTACATTCCTATTACTGAAAGAAATACAGTATTTATCTCTTCCAGATAAAACAAGAACATTGTGGTAAAGTGCACAGCGCCCTTGCTGGAACTCAGTCAATGTCAAATACTTAATCTAGACTTGAACTTCATGACTGTGCAGTCACCTGTAGGAGATGCTCAGAGACTTAACAGGATTACAGGTCTAAATCTTATGTATTGGTGGTTTTTGAACCTTCAAGGTGTTATCGAAACATAAATATTCATCTCTGGGTGAACTCTCTGCCACAGCAGCCTTCCTCAGCACACAAAGATTTGATCCGAGTCCGTGATTCTTGCTGAGATATGCATTGCATCATTGTCTATTTTCAGCTTGTTACATTAATCAAAACCTATCCCGTTTATTAAACTGCTTCCTGCAGCTCAGGCATTTGAAATTCAGAGTGCCAGCAAGCAGCTGCCAGGCACCGTGAAGGAAGGAGGTGGAGCAGATTTGAGTAATGTACAAATTGAATTTCAAGTGACTGAGCAGCCTCTTTATCTCTTAGTGACACAAACCAGTGATTGTGACAGTATTCTTAAAGGAAATGAAACCTGGAGCTGTGGTTCAATCACTGGGTACTTACTACAGCCCTTCCCAGCAGTCCTCCCAGAACTACTGATGAGTGTGACCTTTGCAAAAATGCACAAAGCCTTGATTTCTGCACAGTTAACCTTTACAAGCTGGAACCCTCCTGTGGAACCTAACCACAACAGAGGAATGCTTTGGAATGAAAACACACAGACATATATTTTATGAAAGGGCAAATTTCCAAAAAAGAAGGAGAAAAGAAATAATCATAAAGGGAGAAAGAAAAATTATTTTGGAGGGAGGCAATTAATTGTTTACCAAATAGACAATTACCTATTGTTTGATAGGTACTTGTCACACTTCTCATATTCCACAGGTATGAAGAAGCCCTGCCCCAAGGCTGCTTTTATCAGTAAAATCTTAACGTCATGTGTTTTACCCAAATCACAGTGGATACAGGTGCCATGCTCAGAGAGTCAGTGCATTCCCACCTCTCCATCAATATTCCTCCCTTGCACAGCTGAAAGGCGTGCCATGAGGGACTACAGGCATCCAGGTTTGCATGTGAGAATATTTGTCATAAGAGATTTTAGGAGGCAGGGGGTTACTGTTCTCCCATCCTTACAATTCAAGCCTTGGACTGAGCCATGGGCATTATTTTCTGGAGCACTCAAGAATCCGTGTTGCCTCAGCCATGTGTGTGTTCTTCTAGCATTCCTTTGATGCTAAAAAAAGGTCATTTTCCTTATGAAAACGTTGACCAATGCACAACAAAGTGCTGGTAACCATTTCAGTTGATGCCACAGTAGGTATTAGAGGATGACAGGTAAAGGCTGTTAGAATGCTTTGTAAAGTCCTCTTCTGGAAAAGTTTTGATCATAGTTGATTTCTCTTCTAGTCTTTTTTCTCGTTATCCTTGATGACACTCATAGCTCTTTGGGAAATTTTAATTATGTCTCTAAACCATGTGAAAAGGCAATGTACTATTCTTTTATGTTTTGTTATTTTCCCGAGTATATGTCTTTGTCTTACCCTTTTGCGTAAGACCATTGAAAAATGACATTTTTGAAATCCTTACAATGTAATCAGTTCATTCTGTAATTTGTCTAAATACATTTTAGTGTGGTGTATAGAAATCTTCTCTCTTGCATGTACTGTCCCACTGTCTATACTTGTCAGGCTGGTAGCACAAAATCCCTGCTGCTATATTTTATTGGGTGATTCTATTCAGGCAGAGATATCAACTAAAGCATTTAACATAGAAAAATTATGAAAAATACTAAATATAAAGAGTATTAATTGACAGAAGAGTGTCTCTGAAAGAGCATAAAATAACTAACTCATAAAAATATTTTACTTTTAATAGCAAATTAGAAGATTCATCTTGGGAAGCAATATATTAATTATCACACTTTTTGTTTCCCTGGACAGATTGAAAACTTATCACAGCTTTTTGCAATGCACCTTTTAAAACTACATCTGCAAGATACACGGGTAAGAACAACTTCATTCTAACCTTCAAAGTGAAGCCACATGCTTGGACCACAGCAGGAAAATGACTTTAATTCATTCTAGATGACCTTTTCATTGAAAAGCAAACCTCTGCCCTTAGGCTATTTAGAAAGGTTAGGTGTACCTTTTTCCTTTTACTATTACAAGGCATATATTTATTAGTGCTCTGTGGTGTTTTTTTCCAACCAGGTCCAGTTAGCTTTTAGAAAAATCAAACAAATCCTACCTTCATTCCTACCCTTTTCACTTTTGTAGATCATTAACTACTTCCAGACTCTTGCTTTTGAGATCTGAGTGTATTAAAAAAAAAAAAAAAAAAAAAAAGAAAAAAAAGGGGAGTGCAGTTCAATGGTATAATTGATATAACTCAGCAAACAATAGGCCATTAAATAGCCAGACTTTGAATTCTTTAAAACTAGTTTTGGTTGCTATAAGTAGCCAGTTTAAAAGAACAAAACCATAAATCTCTAGTGAAATGGTGTTAAATTTGCTGCTTTTCATCTCTGCCAATAAGGATTTTAGTATAGATATATGGACTTAGCACCCAGGGGACAACGTTAATTACCAACAGAGGAAATCATGTTCTGTATGCAGATTGGTGAAAAGTCTTCAATAAATACTAAGAAATAGTTAATTCATCATTAGCCAGGACTTGAAACCAGAGGCTGCTGCTTACCAACCATTGATTACAGTTTATGGTAATAACGTCACTGAAAAATATTTGTTACCATATTAATTACCAGGTTTTAAACCATTCATCTTCTTTTGCAGGTTAACCAACCAAATGGGTGTAAGCTATTTGTAACAACCAGTATTAGTATTCAGGTATTTTAAATGTCAAACAAGCTTCATAGTGTATAGTCTGTAGCAATTTGTGTGTTAAGAGCACCAAACATGAAAGGAAAGAGCTTCCATTCCAGACACATCATGATATAGTAAATACAAAGGTATAATTTGGCTTTTAAATGGCATGGTCCCTCAGCTACTGTGTGTACGATATAGCCTTAGCCCTTTCAACAGAAATACTGAGAGCTGGTGGAGCACATAAACATGAGGGGTCCTTATGATGGAGATGGGTCAGGGGTCCACTGTGGCTGTAAAAAGTGGTCACATCATGTCTTCATAGTGGTGAGAGGAGGAACTCACCCTGCATCTGTCTCACCCACGATGCAAAGACAGACTCATTCCACCTGAAAGGCTAAATCTTGTTTCTGTAGGGAGTAGCATGAAACTGCTGTATCAGCCAGTACAAACACAGAGTGTATAAAAATAAATTGTAGTTTACTCTTGTATTATTTTACTGATCAAACCAAGATAATCTACCATGTGTAAATGAATTTGTCCATCCTTTGGTCTTCTGCTGAGGCAGCTGCACTCATCATTTTTCCTTCACTGCAGATTTTCTGGAGCCCAGTAGAACATCAAGTGTAAGAGAGAGAGAGAGCAAAATGCCTGCATGAGTAATTCCTTTGGCTGGGATTTGTAGTCAGTTCCTTTCAGTCTTGGAAAAATCACACAAGGGACTGTACTTACTCTGAAACCAGTTCAGCAACATTTCTCTCAGGACTATTTCTGGAATATGAGAGTGTCCCAGATTACTGCCTATACCCTGTAAAAATGTTCTGATTAGATTAGTTTTAGCTTCATTCTGGGTGTCTGTAGCCGTTGGGACAGTGCCCAGAGTGAGAAGCGATGCTATTATTAGAAACCTTGTTCGAAGGATACAAACCATTGCAAGATGCTATTTCAGGACAAGCTACATTGTGCTGTGACCTATTGCAAACAAAGCTGAAGAACCTGTGGTGGCCCACTGACGTTCTTTATAAACCTGTTTTAGCTCCACTGAACATGCTCAGCAGCACGTACCTAAAAATGCATCAGTGGCAGCACTGTTAGTCTTGAGGTAAAGGACAGATAGCCCCAGCCCTGTGTAAGCCCCTGCCAGCTTCCACTGAACTTAACTAATGCAACTTTGCTACATACAGCACCTCTGGGATTTCAGTAATGAAGTGACCCATCTTTAATAATTCTCCAAATCACGGTAATGCGATAACATTTGTGACCCCGTCACTTAAGATGCTGCTCTTGAGTAGCAAAATAATAAAGCAGGAGCACATGGGGTGGTTAAATCAATAGAGGTGGTAATGACGCAAACGGTAGCAAATTGTGGGGCTCTATTATCCGTGCTGCAAGTACTTACAACCAAAGACAGCAGCTCTGAAGGATTCAATTGCACTCAGCCATTTCCTTTTCTAATGGCTATTTCATAATTGTGGGAAATTTCACATGCATGTTAATTCTTCAAATGTTCTTGGCCAGCTTCCATCCAGTAAACAAGCTTTGCTATTATCTGAGTATTTAAGTCAGCCGAGCTCTCAATAATAATTTAATGACTGGATTTCATACTGCTTTGGGAGTACTTGTTAACTGAATGGCTGCACTGAGAGGTTGAAATAGAATATTCTTGTAGCCATCTTGGATTGTGGGGCTTTTTTCTCATTTTGAGGGTTTATTTTTTGTTTTCCATCATTGATTATAGCGCTGTAAAAAAGAGGAAAAAGAAGGAATGGTTCTTTATACACAGCACCAAATTTTAGCAGACATGTTATGCAAGAAAATGTCACTTAAAAAGATGATTTTCCTGAAACCACATGCCTAGAAAATCATATCTTCATTTAAAGTGCTTGCTCCCGCAATCTGATGAATTCGTCCTATGGCTGTTTGTGAAATAATATTTAAGAATATTAGACTTTTGGTGAGGAGCTTACACCTGAAAGTGGTGTAGTGTTCTAACCCCAAATAATACATGAATGATAAGCATGAAAAATTCTTGTGTAAAACTTAGGCATTTTCCATGTCATAGGTTATGCTGACACTCCTAACATGACTTCACAATGTGCGTATGCTGTGAAATCAATGGCTTTAAATGTACAGTTTCCTTAATGTGGGCACTGCCATTGCACAGGAGAGAACGACTGTATGGATACATCATTTCCCTGCATTGTGTAGGGAATTAACTACACAAGCAGACACAATGTCTTTTGACTGACATCAGCAGAGTCAGCCTCAAAGGCTGATACCTTTGAGTATGTGCAGTAGCACCATGACTTGAGACTTGATGAGGCCTTACTGCTTAGCTCTTAATGGGCTTTGATGAACTCCTTCCTAAAAACCCTTTTATGCTTTCTGTTGACTCCATATGGCATTCTGATGAGCTCACGTTTTTTAAGTACTTCTGTATCAGAAAGCAAGAGCAAAGCTGAAACAAAGTGAGTCGTCTGTTTTACTCTTTGCTTTCACTGCATGAGATAATGTGGAAGTGTTAATTACACAACTTCACTGAGTCCTGACTAGTAACAGTGTGCAAACAAGTGTATGTCAAATTCAGCTGCAGTAAGCTTCTACTAATAAGGTAAAACTAGCAATTAGAGCTGACATTGAAGTCATACTTTTCCTTGAATATTCATTTATGAAGCAGTTGTTTGCAGGCCTGCTTCTATTTTCTTCAAGAAGACTAATAGGAGCTCCCAGTCATTCATTAAAAATGACTTAAATATAATTTGGTGATCCAGCACACTGGATTAATGCTCCTTTGTACTAATCCACTGACCCTTTGCATCAAAGGCAGAGAACTAATGTTGTCTGAGATTTCCCAATCTGTGACCTTGGCATAATAGGAACAAATTGAATTCCCAGAAGAAGAAAAATGACACTGACCATATAAAATCACTAACCGCGCGTCTGAAACACCATTCATTTCATATAAGTTCTACAGTGGAGCTCCTTCAGTTACAAGAAGAATGAATATGATTAGCACACTAAACTTAGGCCTGTCACTTGGACTGGGGCTTTTTACCCCCTTCTTTACAAAGCAGTTTTGACATGCTTCTTTAAACACACAAGCTTTGCATTCCCATGCTGGATGAATGCATGCCAGGAGGAAGCAGACTGCACATTCAAATCTCTTTATGTGCCTGAATCCCCAAATAAAATACAATTGCAAGCTCAAACTCAGCCGTGCTCTCTAATTCCATATCCAATGGATTAATTATTGCCCTAAAACCGTTTAATGATTATTCAAAAAAATCTATCAGATTAACTACAGAAAATGTCAGCTTTTTTTTTTTTAATTGCATTTTTTTAGTGGTCACATGTATCTGGCAAATTCAATGTTATTAAAAAAAATAGGAAAGGAAAATAAAATTATATTCTGTTTGAAAAGATCCTTCCCTTGATCAGCAATCTCCATTTTGTATCTGTTCTATAATATAAGCTTTTCCCAGTGTTGAGCTATGGTGGCTATGTGCCACTGCCCAGCATTGCTGAAACTACTGAGGACTCTGCTGCTCCGGGACATCTTCCCTCGTGATGATATCTGAGTCATACTTCGCCTTCGCATCATTTGACTCATTCCCACATAAACTTCTCTCTTGAATATCTATTGAGGTATCTGTGGAAACCAATAGGGAAACCTCTGTTGATACCTATAAGCACACACTCTCAGAGCCCTGTGGTTCAGCTGCCATTTTCCAGCCTAACTCAGGAAACCTTGTGTTGGCTTACTGCTCTGGAAGGAGAAGATAAGAGGACTAAATTTGCATGTTGGCACCAGTGATCAGAAAAGATGGGACTGACAAGCATAAATCTGCAAACCTAATGTAGAGACCAGGACATTGCTCTACTCTGAGTGGTTAAAGAGTGGAAAAGTTAAACTTTTGATAATTCAAACTGCGCCTACAGAGAACGATATATTGTAACTCTGATATTTTAACACCCAGCTCCACACTCATAAAAATTTGACAATGCATTTTTTAACTGGTAATGCCAGCAAATATATTTGTAAATAAAAAGGGGCAAAGTTAATGAATTGAAGACGAGATTTGCAGACAGAGGTAATAGACTTCATAAGGCAAATACAGATGGAAATCCAGTAAATTATTAGTTTTGAAGTACTTTATTTGGCTTTGACATTAGCCAAAGCTTTGAAAAAATTATTGCATTCTTCAAGTACTGTTCAAAGTGCATATCATGTGATTACAACTTTAAAAAGAGAGTTGGTGAAAGTAGCTTAATGTGTTCTTATATTATTTGCAAATTTATGAATATTTACAGGCACTTCAAACACCAAAATTTTCTCCTCTTTAGCAGCACAAAATCCACAACAGATCTCTACTGCAAAACAGTTAAATACAAATAGTTTAAAAAAAAAAAAGTCAGGAGGAAAACTTTCGTCTTCAGTGAAAAAGAATTCCCTAAGAAAGTGTTTCTGTTAATTATTTCTTGCAGCAGGTATTGGCTGCCAAGGTAATGCATTACTACATGATTTGGAAAAAACTACAGTTCTAATTATATGAGCAAATAAGTGTTCATTTCAATTTATTAATATAGCTGCAGGCCTTGTTGCAATTTATCTCTCATTTCTGAGACCAGTGCATCGCAGGCTGGAAATCATTGTGGTGAAGTAACTGGCTTTAATAAAGGACACAGGCGGTGAATTATTCATGCAGAGGGGGGCAAGCCTTGATGCTTTCCACTCATTCCTTTAATTAACTGTGAGATGCTGATGGGCCCTATAGTATGCCTAAGCTTTCTAAGTTTATCTGCCTTTAAAAGTGAGTTCTCTTGTAGCTGCAAAAACGTTGAGTTTATGAACAGCTTAATCCAGCAAATCCTGACAAAGTAATTGCTCTACAGCTCTTTATATTTTTGCTTTGCTTTTGTGTCAGTACCATCACAATGACACGAGCCTTCAATTTCAGCCTCTAAATAAGCTCAGCTGTTCCCTGCAAAAGTTATACAGCTTATAAATTCTACAAAAGATTGCCTTATAGCTCTGCTACTCAAAGCTCTTTCTCTCCTGAAAATGATGGATAGGAAATTCACTGATGAGGAATGTGCTGCTCCCAAGGCATGTCCTCAGATCCCCCAGGAGCACAGGGTAACTTTGCAGTATTTGAGCTTTTTTATGGCAAGGATTGCATCAGGGTAGTGTGCTACCAATGGCAATGGTGAGGAGAAAATTCCTACCCTCACTGAGGCCCAGCTGATGAGTCCAAGCAAAGTTTTTCAAACTCCTGGGAACTTTTGATTGTAGTTTTGATTGTGCTTCATTCTACACAGTGTTTCTGTGAGACAGTGTACATACGCATTTGTTGGATCTGCCTTCAAACCAGGAAGAATTTGAAAGAGTATAGTTCAGACAAACTTTACTGAGATGTAAAACCATAAAATTAGAGAATCATGGAATACCAGGTGGGAGAGGCACCTCAAAGACCATATGCTTCAACCTTACTTTACAGAACCATGCTCTAGACAAGAAACATGTCCAGCTGAATCTTTAAAAGTATCCAGCACTGAGGAATTTACCATTTCCCTGAGGAGATAATTCTGATGCTGACTGTTGTCATAGTGAAAAAATACAACTAAGAATACGTTCAAAGTAATTAATATTTTCTTTTCAGTTTATTGGACTATACTTTATTATTATCAGTTTGCAACTGCTTAAAGTAAATTATCTACAGAAGACATTTTTAGGATTGTGTTTGGTGTAACATCAAACAAACATTGCAAATTCATACCAAATGTAAGCACTCTGACTTTTTGTATGGGGATATTTATGCTATTTATGTGGGCTTACCAATGTGCTTTAAAGATATCCTGTGGGAGATCAATGATTATAGTTTCTTAATGAAAAAACAATTGTAAAAAAAAGAAAGCATTAACAAAATGTTTCCTCCTTGTAACATATACAGAGTACGGCAGGAGAAATGCACTTCAGAGACACTTTCTGATGAGAAATTATCCAAGGGTTTTGCTGCAGTCACATTAGAAACGTCATTAGATAATTGATTGTCCCTTATCTGACACATCTACATTGCTATTAGCTGTTACCGAGCAAGTAAAATATGTAGTGCACATGAACATATATTGAGCAATTTTTGTATTGCAGTATGAGTCTTCCTTTGACTTCCTCCATTTCTGAGCTGAAGAAAGAATCTGAGGGACAATTTAACCTACCATTTCTTTGTAGAAATTGAATCACTCTTTCTATAAATCAAGTACCATGTTAAAAACTCAGTGAAGTATACAACGATGTATGTGAATTAGCATCGCAACTTTTGTCAATAAAAATCAAAGTGGCTTTATGAAGGTATTGATGTTTTCAGCTCTTGCAAAGGTTGAATATGTTTAAGCATTTACCCCTGGAGGGACTGTTGATCCAAATGAATCTATTCACTTTGAAACCATGGTCATGGTGGCAAACAAGCTTACATATACCAAACTAAATGTGGAACTTACACTAACCATAGTAACTGTCAAATTCATAGCAATGCAAGTGCTATTTTTAATGCAACAAGTAGGGTTGAAAATAAACACCTGATTGCTGTATTTTAGTTCCAATTTCCAGTTATTTATGTAATTTCAGGTAAGGATAGTGGCAGTAGAACGCAATTATAATAACATTTTCACATATTCCTTCTGAAGAGGGATGATTGTGATAACAGATCTGTTATTTTCTCATTTTCCTAAGTAAGTAAAGCTTGGTTTAAAACAGAAATTGGTTTTGGTTGTGTTTTTTTGTTGTTGTTGTTTTTTTTGGGGTGTTGGGTTTTTTTGGTGTGCAGTTGGGTTTTTTTTTAAAATGCAAATGTTACTCAACATGTGCCAGATCTACTCCTGACAGCATCTGTGTAAACCTAGTGAAATTCCAGCAAAGCTTTCCCTGAGCAACAACACTGGTTTCAACAGAATTACTTGACATTGATGTTGATGTGCCAGGTCTTGCTAGCCCTATGTGTCGGACATTGTTAGCATGAAAGCCATGCATTATGTAGGTGCTGTTTATTTCTACAGAAACAACAACTGTGTGAAAAATAATGACTTATTTCTTATTTTCAATAATATAATGAAAATGGCCAGTACGCAGGATTGGCTGCAGGACAGAGAACCTCATGTGTACAGTCATGAGACGAGCAGGAAATACTGAAAAATTAACCCAAATACAGGATTCAAATGCATGCCGTGCGACTTAACCTGACAATTTAAAACCTTTTTCTCTCTCTACACTGCTCTGAAGAACTCGACTGTACCCATGGGGTTAAAAGGTAACATATTGCCTGTATTTCAGCATACAAAAGGGTAAACCTCCTTTGAAACCCTTTGCCTTTTTCTCCAAGTAAATAAAAACTTATAAATATCTCTTCAAACCCATCATGTTTAATAAATGTCATCTTGCCTGAGGGTGCTTGCAAGAGACAAACGTCTATTAGAGGAACCTCGCAAAACTATAAAACACAATCTCTGTGTAGCTGGAAGTAACAGATCTTTTAAAGCCAGTATGGAAAAAAAAAAAAAAAAAAGAATTGTAAATTAAAATGTCCTCCACAATGGTTTTTTGTAGGTCTCTCCTTCTCTAAAGAATAGTGCGGCATTCAAGTGTGGGAATGTTTCTCTTAAACATGTGTAAATCACACATTTCGCCTCGCAGGCTGCGGCAGAGCCGTAGCAGCGGTGGGGGCGGGGAGCGCCAAACACTGGTCAAGCAGTGTGTTAATGAAACATTTACACAAGCGGTTTATGTGGTAGTAATGAAAAAGGCCTCTTTCATCCCATCCTTTCATTACTTAGCACAATCTTTAAGAGGATTAGTTTAAAAAAAAAAAAAAAAAAGCGGGGCGGGGGGGGAGAATGTGCTTATCAGTTGATTCTCAGGGTCGGTGGTGCTGAGTTCTTAATAGATTGCCCCTGGATTTGGGATTACTGCAGCGCAAGCTCTTTCAGGCGTCTCTACAGAACAGAAAGCAGTTTGTTTTTGCAGCATTCTCACCCTCGGATGAAGAGAGCTATTGACTTTGTGATGAAATGACACGGGACTCTAAGTTGCTGCGGACTGATCCCTTCTGTTGCTCCATCTTTCCCTTAAAGAATAAACTACACATTCATAATGATTTCTTTACGGTGGATGATGCAGATTGCATTGAGACGTGCACTAATTCCTCAGCTAATATGATTAAAAGCTGCTGACACTGTGAGTTTAGGCACAGCGAGCAGCAGGCTCTCACGAAATCCCTGAGCCGGGATTCACCTCTACAGGCAATTTACCCTGGAGCGAACTGGCTACAGCGCCTTGCGCAAACGTGGACATTTTAACTCTGTTCGGATCAGGAATAATTTTGTACTGGAGCAGATTATGCTGGGTGATGTGCCTGCACACGTCTCCTTCTCCCTGAATCCCTGCTTTGTGCGCAGCCCTGCTGTGCCATGTGGCTCGGAGCCCTCATCCCCAGCTCTCAGCACCGCCCTGGCCTCCTCCTGCATGACAGCTCTGTTAGCATCATTTGGGGGCTCACAAACGCCTCACCTGTGCCAGCCTGCCCTGCAAACAGACCTGCGAGGACGTTTTCAGTTCAAACAAGAGAAAAGGCGTCCTTGGCCCATGTATCCTGTTTAGTCACCCGGCAGGGCTGGAACGCCCGGAGCTCCGTGAGGGCTGCCGGCCGTGCCCGGGGCAGGGCAGCGCCCGGCCGGGCTTAGCCGCACCGTGAGCGGGCCGGGGCCCCGAGCATGGCCCCGAGAGCGGGCCGGGGCCCCGAGCACGGCCCCGAGAGCGGGCCGGGGCCCCGAGCACGGCCCCGAGAGCGGGCCGGGGCCCCGAGCACGGCCCCGAGAGCGGGCCGGGGCCCCGAGCACGGCCCCGAGAGCGGGCCGGGGCCCCGAGCACGGCCCCGAGAGCGGGCCGGGGCCCCGAGCACGGCCCCGAGAGCGGGCCGGGGCCCCGAGCACGGCCCCGAGAGCGGGACAGGGCTCCGTCGAGCACGGCCCCGAGAGCGGGCCGGGGCCCCGAGCACAGCCCCGCACCCTCTGACCGGGGCTAATGCCCGCCTAGGCCTGTGCCTGATTAGCTGGCAGCTGATAAATGCACACAAGCGTTTGATGGTCTTGATTAGATCGTGTTGTCTGCTGATGCCGTCTCCTCGGCATTATCACCTGGTGACAAACCTCCGCTTTCCCACTGGCGCAAGGAAATAAACTAATGAGAGCGAAATGGGCAAAACCAGCTTGCTGACTCTTTGTGAAATCAATTTCTATTCTTACTATAATTGTGAACTGTCATGAAGAGATTTTATTTTCCATCATGGAAACAGTGACAGAAGAAGATAATCAGATATTCATCTTCAGTTGTCTGATATCTCTCACTTGGTACCTTTAAATATTCCCATATTTAAGAAAACAATGTCAAGAGAAGTAAAGGTTTATATTTCCATTTTTGATTAGAAATGGATTGAAGTCTAAAACAAATGAGAATTTTTAAACATGATTTCCTACTGTCAGTTAGGAAGTCAAACATTTTATTTTCTCTCTAACTCTTAATGATATTGTATGGGAACAATTTTCAACAACAATGAAACAAATTGCAATTAATGATCTAGTTAAAAACTTGATTAAATGAGTGTCTCATTGAGCTTAAAGAATCACAATGGACTCCCTGCATCTGTAACCAACAAATGAGATAGATCTGCTCCATAATTCATTAATCGTCTGCCATTGTTGGTAGTTTTGGAATTGGTTTGGACATATCAGCTAAAGCAGACCTCAAGTATTCTAGTGTTAAAGAATACTCTCTTGCCTTTAAATCCTCAGTTATTTTAGAGATTCTAGGCTTTTGGTTATTGACAGAGAGGTAAAAAAGTTAGTCGATTTTGTGAGGAAAATGGAGACAGTAAAAATAATAAATGCTTTTTACACATTAAGAAGAATTTCCAGCTGACATTTTTTTCTGTTCTGTTTCTGATTCTGACATGAAGATCTCTCCTTATTTGGCTTTACAATCTGAATGGAATTTCTAACTAACAGAGTACATCTGACAATTGATAAATGTTTGAGGTGACTATTTTGCAGCATTGAGGGTTTTCTTTTTATTCTGCTCAAGTCTAAACTTAGGAAAATATTACAGTACCATATTTAAATATTCCACAGTCAGAATGTACAATCTTAACTCTGTGCCATGAACATTTTAATTTATACTAGTCCTTAATTACAGAATTAGTCTTCAGAATTATTGAGCAGTTTTTCCTTCAGTTTGTGTACAACATATGTTAAATTCTCCCCCACCCCCCAGTATTTTACAGTCCATTTATTTTAATATGATAACAGTTCTGTGTGTTTTACTGAATTAAAATCTGGACTACAAGGTCTATCATCCAATGGTATTTCAAGAAATCTATAAGGTTTCTAAGACATACACCACAGCTATTGCTGCAGACACTCCACAGAGGTGGATCAGGGCATAACCACAAAGCAAAAGCATTTGGAAAATTACACAAACCATTCATGCAGGTACGCTTCTGTATATGTGTATGATTCACACAAAGGTGTGCACATGTGCACACATACATTCCAGTGACATTTTTAGAACATAGCAAAACAAAAACCTGAGTTTTACTGGAAATCACACTGTCAAGGGTGCTTGAGTCAAAATGAATAATTGTAGACTTTATTCCATTTAATCTAATTTAAATAACATTTTTAATTATATTAAAAGTTCTAGTAAACACTTATTTTAAAAATAGAAATAAAGGTTATAGAAGTATAGATTGCCACCAGATGAGCAATCTAATGTCATGGTGTTGAGGAAGTGAGCAGCCTCATCCTCTCTACACCTCATTCTTCCTGTTGCTCTCCATGTGCATGAGTAAATTCAGCTGACTAAATCTGTTGAAAACTGACGTAGTGGGGGTAAGAGAGTATACAATTGACTAAATTAACTTGTTGGAAGGTCCTGGAGTGAGTATGTGAGGGTGCTTGGATTACACAGCCAGATGCAGAAAAGTGAAGGGAAGTGAAGGAAGAGTGCAAGGATGAGACCTACTCATTGCAATGGTAGTGAAATGTTGGAAAAACTCAGCTGCCTTAAAGAGAGAACAGTGTTGAAAAGAATGGGTATCTTAAATGCATGTGTTGTCAAAAAGCTTTTTTTTTATATGAAGCCTTTCTGTTAAAGATAATCTGCAAGTTTGATTAGGTTTTACTCATTCATACACTTAATTTGGCATTTCCAACACAAAACTTCCAAGTATGATTTTGTTTAGTAGTAGTTACAACATGGCATCCCAGAACAACATGCACCTCTCTTTATTACAGTAGTCTTGCAAAAATGTACACTTCTGACTTGCTTTATATGCTGCCAGGGTTTGAAGTTGTGCTGTCTCAATCGTGGTGGGTTTCACACCTAATTGAATGAAGCCTTGAGCATCCTGCTCTGATCACAGGGCTGACCCTGCTGTGAACATCACACTGGGCCAGGACCTCCTGAGATCCCTCACAATTATCCTATAATCCTAAATTGTCTCACATAGTTTAAACCAAAACAAGTGTGCAAGACCCTTTTCAGGTCTGGGACAAGAAAGCTCAGAAACCATGGCATAATATCCAAAAAAAAGGAAGTGGTAAATGAGCACATACTCAATCACCATAAGTATGTATTAAAGGACAATAATAACATTGGAAATGTTGTTAGAAACACAAAAAAATTCAGAAATGGTCAAAGCAAACACAATCTGAAAAGATTAAACCTGTGCCACGTCAGAAAGTAATAAATATGATTGCTAGGAACTTCTGATTTTATGTCATAAACTGGTCCCATTTCTGCACACAAGTCCAGAAAGGATCATTGAGAAATTCTTGACACGCCACAGAAAAAAGAAGACTGTTCCTTCAAATGCAGACCATATAAAAGGCAGAAATAGCAGAGAGTTTATTTTATATTGCTAGATCTATGCCCAAAGAAAGACACAAATGTAAATACTCTAAGAAGCTACAGTTTTCAGTTTAAAGTTTAATTGTTCAGTTTAGAAAGAAACTGAAGAAATTCTAGGCAAAATATTTGGAAAAGATATGCCAACCAATCACTGTCACAAGAAGAGCTTAAATTAATAGAGAAACTTAGATTTTGACTCAATTTTCTAAAGAACTCAAAGTCTATGGCAAAGTAAACTTAAACCTTTCTGTGCTCCTCTTGTGTGCTTGCAAAAATCTTTCCCCCATGTTTCACCGGGGATTCATATAATCAATCTCCTGATTCCTCCCACTCTTTCACAGATCAGGAGCAGATTATAGAGCAGTTCCATTTAGCTCAGGAAAAAGAAATGGCAAAATAAATATCCCAGTGTCATCACAGCACAAAAAAAAGAGCACATTAACCTGGGAGGGGACTGCTGACAGCTAGACTGGATTCAGCTGACTGGGTCTTCTGGCCAAGATACAGACATAAACTTCAATATCTGCTACAGATGCTTTTTAAGGGAGCAAGTCCAATACACATCCTATTTCTAATCCTGTCTCATCCATCTACCCTAAACTCGAGCAGCAGGAAGGATAACATGGTCAATCCCTTTGCTGTGTGATAGAGCTGCACAGCATTCCTCTTCCTGGTATTCCCTCCATGCAAAGGTGCAAGCAAGGCCAGACAAGTATCTGCCTTAAACACAAATGTACGTCACTGCACATAAAAATTATGTTCTAGAGCCCTTATTCAAACACAGCTTCAGAAAATAAAAGGTTGTAATGTTCTCTTGCGATTGCAATGAATATTTTATTTTTATCTATTTTTTAAAAATTCATAGTTTATTATTGTGTTTTTCCAACTAATTCCCAGCCTTGGGTCCTGCTCACCCTTAAAATGAGAGATGCCTCACTTTTGTACTAAGAGTTGGCACAGAAAAGCAGCTGAATAAAAAACTTCTGTTATACCATTTGTTGGTATATTATTTGTTCTGATTACTTTGGATGCATAAGTCAAAAAGTTAGTTCACCATGACATTAAAAAACTGTGACTAGGTTAACAAAAGTAAAGATGCAGTGACCCCGTTGAATGTGAAGAATTTTTTCCCCATGCTTTCTTTTTATCATTGTTCTTTTTTTCTATCTTTCGCGAAGTAATTTCTGCTCACAATTCTCTGCTCACTTAATTTTCCATTCTTAGAACTATTCTAGAATAAAGCTTTTGTTCTGCAGACACTCCCATCCTGAAGTAGCTTCTCTGTTTCCTTTCATTCCTAGAGCACAATTCTTCACCAGCAATAGAGGACGATAACTCTGTTATGTTTAGTAATAGCAGGGAATAAATGTACGTTGATTTGTACTGACACGAGGAAGATTGCTAAACTCTTTGTAGCTTAATTCCCTTGTTGTTGAAATGATTTTATGGGATCACACTGAGAACATAGTGGTTAACATTTGCAAGATGCTTTGAGATTCTTGGATGGTCTTCTATAGATATATCTTAATGCATATGTGATATACATACATTGGTGTATATATGTGCATGTTTATATGTATCTATATTGTGCATGAATGCATGGATATAGATACATGTACATAAATATCACAGTGAAATTGTCATTTAATTGATGACACTTTCCTTTGTCTCAAAAGCTGTTTGCAATGTACTTTCCTTTCATAGTGTGAATAAACATTTTTCCTCCCTGAAAATCACCCTTAATTCCTTTTCATCTCTCTTCAACCCCTGCATACCCTCAGGAGCCACAGTAGAATGTTTTGCTAGGTCATTGTTTTAGCTTATGAATTAGGAGATAAATTCCCTCTGGTGTCCCAAGCTGCTCTGCTCTAGAGCTTGTTGAAGCTATGTTTTCCCTGCTTGGCCTTGTTAAGATGGCCTTTTTGAACCAGAACTACAACGGTTTTACAGCCTTTGAGATCTTCCACGTGGCATATCCTTCCTTCATAAGAAGGCCATAGAAAGCCATCACAAGAAAGATGGCACAAAAATCTTTCACAATGGTGCTCTTAATACAGCAGAATCTCAAGCAAAATTTCAACTCATAATGTCTTAAAAAAACAAATGCACTAAGAACACAAAATAAAATAATTTTAAAAATAAAAAAAATTAAATTCTGAAATCTAAACTATTCATGCCTTTAGATGTGACTATCTTGTTGCCAGTCCCAATGTTTTTGGGACAGTAGTTAACATAGAGTAAAAATGAACTAGTAATGACAAGAAAAGATTCCTCTTCTAGAGGAACTAATGTACTTTTAACACCTGGTAGTAACACAGAAGGGCTTACAAGATCCTTATCCTTTTGACAAAAAGGTGCAAGACAGAATTCAGTTTGGGAAAGAAGACACAAAAGTAATTCCAGTACACCAATGTAGGAGATACAAGTACTACAAGAAAGGGAGGGTAGAGCAGGATGTCATGGTCAAGTGCTGTAGTGAACAGTTTTAGACACTGTGAAATTAATTTCAGAACTAAGTACTTTCTCTTATAAAACTGCTTTAATTTTCTTCAAAATCTCCATACACCCACACCACATAGAAAAGTAGAGGTCTTTGTATCAATTTGATTCATTATGACAATGCAATCACATCACAGTCACCAAGTATAAAGAAATTGCCAAGTATATGTTACATTTTATACCATCCAGCAAACAAAGAATAATAGAAAGAAGATGCAAATAGATGAGTGGTACCACCCCCACATACTTACTGGTTTTCCAGAAAGTGAAAATATTAAGAAGCATAAAAGAGGAACGTACAAATTTGTTTCCCACAGAATGAGTTGCTCTTCAAAGACAAATGACAAGACATAAAATAACATCCATAAAAGCAATGAATTGTCTAACTCTACAGGAATTCACCAACATCATGCAGCTGATAAGTGAATTTCTTTTTGTTGATCATCTAGGATAATTTTTTACAAAACATCAAACAATTCATAGTGTATGATGATCTCTATGGGTGTTTTCATCCACTGACAAACATGTGGAGAAGTTTCTTGAAAGGCATTAGAAAAGAATGTGCTAATTTACACCTGCCTCACTTCTTCAGTAGTACTCTGTTCTTTGGTCTTTGAAAACTAACGTAGAATCCTGAGCAATCAATGGAAACGCTCTAAATTTCAGGGGTTTAGAACATGTCCTGAAGAAAGTTTTGTAGCACGAACTAAGATACCTTCATTTAGATCAGAAGGGAGAGCAGGATGAATGCTATGTGAAATTCTATGAATGGATATGAAATTATGTCGCTATGATCACCCGCAAAGACAATGTAATGCTGAAATTTGCTTTGTCTTACAGTTCTTTATGCTTTGTTAGAAGAAGTAACTGTTAAATTAAAGCAACAGTTGAAAAGTCAGCGCTGCATTATAAATTTCTCCATTGCTTGTCACTAGCTAAGGAAACAAAGCAAATCTGAGATATGGTATTTATTGGTATGAAAGGGAGTGATGTGGCATCAAGCTGACTATTGTAGCAACAAGCAAGAGCAATTTATTGTAGAGGATTATTTCTTCATCCAAGTCTAATGGGCAAGTATAGTCATAATTATTTTAATTCAGAGGTAGAATAGATTGGATTCTCTCTATTTCAGTAGTGGTAGCTACAACTTTCCAAGATCAAGTCTGATATCCGCTCAGGATCTTGCTCTTCGCTGACACATTTCTTAAATTGTCATCTATCTTACAGCTCATGACACCATTGTGGGTGTTAAAGACGACACCCAGAGTGTCTTAGTAATGTAGTGTAAACACTTGAAGCCTAAGGAAAAGAAGAGAAAAAAGCAAACATAAGGCAATAGCACTGTGTATATGAAGAAGTTTTAGCAGCTTGGTAAACCTACTGGTTTTCCTCTTTCACACAGAAAAATCACAGATTTTTTTTCCTTTAGGAAATTGCTCTCCCTTACATACATCATTTTGCCTTTCATTCTTTTAATGATGTACTACAATACTTGTCTATGCTCTGTCTCTTCGTAGTGAACTTCTGCAAGAGCTAATTCTATTTTAAAGGCAGAACTATGTGATAGAAGGCCCAGTTTCTCTAAGGTCTTGATTTTTCTGCTGGGGGTCACTGAGCCACACAAGAGCAGTTAATGTGCACATGAACACTTCTACAGTTCGTTCTGTGAAATCAGGTCAGTTTCTGCGTTGCCATGACATTTGAGACATCCTGACTGGCAAGCCTTCCAAAGCTGTTATTGAATATTCTAAACTGCACTGAGATTTCTGGAGTTGTGTCTGAGTAACAGAGCAGAAAATGAAACAGAAGAGGCCACCCTGAGCTTCTGCAATGGAACTATGCAAGGGGTAGAGAAGATATGCAGAAATAAATGAAGTTCAAAGAGCACCTGTGGCATCTTAAATTTCTGCAATTTAACAAAAGTGATTCATTAGATGAAATATGATACCTCATCGTATGACAGACTTCTTACTTCATCATCATTACATATATGTGGTGTCAGAGCAGTATATAATACTATTACATAATAATAATATAATCTGATCCAAAACTGATTCTGCAACTTATTTGAAGCTTTGTGTCAGTACTTGACAGGATTATATCTCTAAGGATGTTATCATTGCAGGGAGCTCATAACACCCCATCAACTTCACAATTCCTGGTAAAAAAGCCCCCACTTTGAAGGACACAAATTGTTCTCCAGGAGTGAATTTCATATTTCCATGCAAGAAACTCTTTCAGAGTCTCCACATCTCTCAAGTTCTAATTAGATCCTCCAAAAAAGGCAAAAGCAGTGCTAAACAGCATCAAAAAAGTGGTGCAACCACTAAAGAGAGGAGGATTTGATCCCCTGTGAGCATTAGGCCTGGAGAGTGAGGAAGGGGATCTAACCAAATGTTTTTCTCACAGAAATTTGTATCCTCAGGCTAACTCCAATGAACTTACATGGGCATGCATCGGTATGTACTCAAGCCTACAAATAAACCAAAACATCACATAACTATTGTTACTAGTTTGAATTAAAAATAGAAGCATAGAAAACAAAAACAAAACCAAAAAACATCATCAACAACAAAAAAGAAATTGCCCTATTTAGAAATTAGCACTGTTGTGGCATAATAAAATAAATGTAAAAAACTGTCAGATCCTTCCTCTTCCACTTGCCCAACACTTGCCTTTGGAAACGACAAATTAAAATTACTTACCCATGAGAAGAAAGGAATGATACACGAGAACTTCAAAAGCATTATCTGAATCAATTTATGAGACATTATGATTTTCCTCTAATCTAATATAATCAGAAGTGTGATATTTTTTTCTTTTGATGAAGAATGTTATAAGGGAAATAACCCAAAAATCTCAATGCTGAGAAATCACCAGTGAAGAACAAGTCACTCTATATGACATTTCATTTCTTAGCATCTTGAGAGATTAATGTTGTCTTCTGCAGCTCATGCATTACTATTCCTAGCTATCTAGAAATGAAAAATTGTATACTCAACTCATTCTTTACTGCATAAATGTTATACAACGAGAATGGGAATTTGCATTTAAGTTTTTTTTTCCCTGTTAAAATATTAGACTTGATACCATTAGGGTGAGAAATACTTTAGTGCCTGTGCATTTTCAAATTCAGAATCACTGAAACAGTTTAATATATTCTAATTACAAGGTGGGAAATGAGAGACTTAAATTATATTAAATTATGTGGAGGCTAAAATGATTTGAAAAGTCTTATCATATGTACATTACATAGAAAATCTAATGATACATCCTCCCATACCCAGAATCAGTGAAGACAGAAACTGCCCAACTTATCAGCAGCTGACAACTGAGGAAAAACATAATATTGCCAGTAGCTTTTTGTGGTAACTGAACATCACTGACAAAGGCTATCACAAGGACATTTTACTGCAAAGAGAGCTATTCAAACACATGCAGTAGACACTATCGTGCTAGTAGAGCATATGACACATCCAAACTTTGGTGAGAAATGACTTATTGGGTAAATAGTACCGTTCAGTTCTGTCTCCCCTTGAAATGGACAACTCTGTCCTGTCAGCAAAATGACTAAAATTTGAGCTTGACAAAATAAGCTGTTACAGAGATGAGATTGCCATTGATTAATTTGTTACTGGAATCAACAACAAAAAGCTGAATTTACTTGATCTGAGTGTTGGGGTCAGGAAGATAAAGTAGTTTCATATTCAATAGTGTCAAGAAAGATATCTGAGTTCTCATAGATACCACTCTGCAGCTTTTTTTTTTTCTTCTAAATAGTTTTTATTCCATACAAGAAATTCCTGGCACACATTTTTAGCAATGCCAACACTTCCACTGATGTTTCAAGACCAAGAAACTCTTAAGTGTTGTATGTCATTATTTAGCTTTCATAAACTCTTTGGATGCTATACTGAAGACTGGTCAGACCAAACAAGGAATTAGTTTTAATTAATTTGTAAAGATGGGAGCAGAAACATGATTGATGACTCCTAAGGAATACCAGCTTCAGCATTATTTCAGAAGAGAAGCCCTTAAAAGCATGTCTGAGTCTGGAGATTACAATGAAAATAAAAGTTTTGCAGATAGAGGTTTTATCACATCCATCTACTCAAGAGAGTAGTAATCATCCAGTAGTAATTAAACACTGCTGGAATTAGGAGGTGTCCATGCAAGCTTGTCCTCCAATTTTCTCCCACTGGAGTTTTCACAACCATGAAAATGGGAGAAAGTAAGATGCTACAGTAATTTGAAAAAGTCAGTTCCTCCTCAGACTACCACTGCTAGAGTAATAATCGCACTAGGAAGAGGATAAAGGGAAGTAAGAAATTATGCTAAGGTGCGAAAGTCAGGAAAACACCTGCTTTCATCCAGCCTAGCTTCACTGAATTGCTCTCAGTGTCTATTACAGAAAGTTAGCTGGTCAGCACCAAAAATCTCCTCTGGTGCACTAATTTGTACCTTTGCAGCAATGAAGATGACAGCTGGTGCTTACTCCACTGCAGTTCCCATCTCACAAGCTGAACTTGGCCAGTTCACTAATGAAGTACCAAATGTGTGTGTTGACCTCAGGCTTTCTGCTTCAGCAGCTGTTTTAAATCTGAGTCTGTAAAATTGTAAGTGCAAATACCTTCCTTCTTTCTTTTGCACTTTGATGGCAAAAGTATAGGGATTATATATATATAATATATATAATATATATATTATAATATATATTATATAATATATATATTATATATAATATAATATAATATATATATTATATTATATATATATGCGTATGCGCATATATATATATATATATATATATATATATATATATATATATATATATATATATATATCTTTGTATTTCTGATTGAAAATGCCTAAAAATTTCATTGGATATGAATCTTTTCTATGATGTCATAAGTTTGGCCACTACTCATCTGTTGTTAACTTGGATTTAATCAAACACAGTTTCATTCCTAGTCATGATGCCTCTTTTAACATGATAAAAAGTGAATGTTAAGCTCAGAGGTTCAAGAAACTGTTGTCTATATTTATTAGGTTTATATTTCATACAGATTTTTCAAACTCAGAACTCACAACTTCTACTAGCTACTGTCTACAAAACAGCATAATGTTATTAAAAATATCAAACTTTCTGACTAGTCGAGTTAAAGTGTTGGAGGACCATGCCTAAAAGAGAGGTATCCTGTGCGTTTGTGTAATAAATGTCTAAGAATTTTGTGATATTTTCATTATGTGTCATAACAACAAAGAGAAACAAGAGCATTTCACAAACTAAGAGCACTTTCTGTCTTCTCAGGTATCATTTGTACTATAGATGGATCACAAAGAAATAGAAAGAAATTAAGAAGGAGAAAGGAGAGAGAAGGTGTATAATAGAATAAATAGGAAAAATAGGGACATGTTATTTCCCTTGGCATTTTATTGTTAAAGAGCAACTATCTTTTGGAATACTATTTTCCAGTTTCCTTTGGGAAAGTGGTGATTCTCCCAGGAACTTCAATGGTGCTTCCTGACAAGATTCCCCATGATTTTACTAAACATCTGGCCTCTGTAGCATGCAATTATATTGCTCTTTTCTCTTCATGCTGACCCCCAAGTTCATCTGTCTCTGACATGAGCAGCAGGAGAGAACAAGCAGCTCAGTACCCTGTGAAAAGAAAATCATGAAGCTGGAAGTTGCATGTAAAGTCATTATCAGAGCAAATGGAAACACTGGAGAGGGGCTCAGCCCACAACCTAGGAGAACAACACAGCACAGATACTGAGTGCTGCCAGCCATGCTGCTTATTCACCAGTCTTCTAATGTATGGATGGGGCAAAATGCCCTCATAAAGCATATTATTTTCTAATTCTCCTCTGAAATTATGCTTAAAGTTACTATTAGGACTCAACAAAATAATGACGAGAGGCAAGGGCTTTGGGTTAGGTCGAAGAATATAAGGCTTATTGAAGACAAGTTGCTCACTGATACCTTTTACAACTGAAGAATGATGATAGGGAGGAACAGTTTATTTGCATTGGCTCAAAAGTGTATGCCAGAGGCCTCATTCTGTCAGAGACATGCACTTGTTAAGTGTTCTCTGTGATTAGGTGATTAACCCTTCTAATATAACTCCAGCAAGTACACTTCTATGCAGCAATCCCTTCCCCAAGATAAATTACACCCACACTATGTTAATGTTCCTCTGTGGAAACATCCACCATTGCTGAGGCTCACAGCAGAAGGAATGATGCATTTGATATGCGTAACATCAGGTGCACAGGAAGGGCACATCCCTGTAATACTGCCTCAAGGGTGAAAATTGGACAACCAGTGTCATCATTAATCTTGCAGCACTGTCTAAAATGGTACAGTCATTTAGTCCAACAAAGCCCTTCTTAACAGCCAGGATACATATTTGATTTTGATCCAGTGACAAATGTCCTTTGATGGCTTTCTGGCAGGCCAGTAACTTGCTGGATTAAATATCCGGGAGAAAGCTGAACACATGAGTCACTACAGAGGATCTGAGTTCCAGATCCTTTTTGATAAGAGCAGTAAATTTGTCACAACACATCTGCAGAGAGCTGTCTTTGCAGTCTACCAATATCTGTCTTTGCAGATGTAGCACCAATATTTATACATACTCCTGTAATTCTGTTAATAAATCAAGAATATGCAATCACTGTAGTTTCTTCCATGTAATTAAATCAGTGTTTAAAAATTAATCTTACACTAAGTTTTCAATTCAGTGCTCTGTTTGTGTACCATTGAGAAACAGACATCAGGTGGGCACTGATATCCCTCCAGCTCCTGAATAATGAAAACAATATGAAAGAAAGCATAACCTTTTCTGCACTAAATCATCCTTTGAACATTAGGAATATGTTCACAGGAGTTAATTATGTTATGCACGTGCCAATGCAAATGTTCTAGCCTTTAATATTTCAAAAATATTTAGAAAGGGCTTTTATCTCTCCATGTAGAATTATTTATGTAATTCATTGCCACAGAGCCAGCACAACCTTACATTAAAACTCTTTGTTTGCTCTTGTTGAAACATATACTTTAAGAAAAAAACAAAACAAACCAAACCATTAAAAAAGCCCACAGAACTACCAACAAGCATCAGTGAAAAAAGAGATATAAAATGAGATTAAAACAGGAGTTTGCATTTTAGTAAAATCTCATGTTCTATTAACTACAGGTTCGTGGAAGAAACAGCTCAGAACATGGCAAAACACTGCATGCATTTTATTTGCCTATTTACTCAACAGTTTGCAGAGGAATAAGTACTTAAGATGGTAACTCTTGTGTGACATGGAGACGGAGAGAACTTTTCTTGGGACACAGATGCTACACATAAGGTATGTGGCTTGTGGATTTGCACACTGCCCTATTCATAAATAGTGAAAATTACACCATCCTACCCTCAGTCAGGTATGTCTTGAAAACCATACTTCTGGAAAAGAACATTATTTATGTTCCATATGAATAGTTACAGTTTGTGTGTTTAAGATGTGAATGCCTCTTTTTGGTTGTGCACCCACTGGAACACATAACATATCCTTACCTCCTTCAGTATTCTGCAAGGGTAATATTGAACTTAATGGCTACCAATGTGGGTTAGCCTTGTGAACATCACAAGTGGGACTTTTATTCATTTCCATAATGAATGGAGAATGTTTATGTCCACTGCACATGCAGACAGCCTCATGAATCCACAAAAGTTCATAAATGGAGTGGTATAACTGGAAACAGATGATTAGGTGCTTGTGCACCTAATTTTAGCAGAGAGCAAATTTTTTTAAAGTGGGCAACTTTTTGAATTAGGAGAAGAAAAAGTCTGAGCTGAATACATGTTCCTTTTTACAGTTGTTCACCCACCTGTGTGAACAAACATGTGCAGAGCCTACCCATTAATACTGAGCTGAGCTTATGGTTCCCAAGCAAAGGACTACTCATAAGAGGAGATATTTTTTTAATTCTGTATATGCTCCCTCTTATCAGCCAGCTATGGATATTTTTTGGTCTCCATCAAACACCACTTACTTTTCCCACATAAATCCACATAGTCCTTCATCATATATTTGTGATCTGTGGAAAGCAGTTAACTCTCACTCTGTACAGAACCCAGTGACTATTCCTCCCTTGAATGCTTTTCAAATGCTGTCATGTGCAGACTCCATCCCAAGGACTCTTAGAGGAGGGGGCTGCTATTCCACATTATTTTGTTCAAGAAGGATGGAAAGTGCACCCATCTACAGAGACAGCATGGATAAATATGACAGCAGACTCCTAAAGAATTGACTGACTCAGGGGCTTGAAAAAAATTAGTTGGGAAGGACCCACTACTGCTCTCCACAACCTCTCTGACAATGGATCTCATTCACTGGGGACCACATAATCCTACAAAACTCTAGAAATCAAACACTTTTCAAATCACAGACAGACATGACAGAACAAGGGTTTGTTGTGAATGTGCAGTGTGGTACACATGCAAATAATCAGCAGAGAGTTATTTAAAGTGTACATTCCTTGGTTTGTGACCATCTGTTTGTACAGCACTGGAAGAGGCTTTAGCACTGTGAAAAGTGAGAGGATGCTTTGATCCATCAAAAGGGTGCTATTCATAGAAGCTTCCAAACACCATAACAAATAACAATGATATAACCCTGCAATGTTTCCTTCTACCTATATTAGATTTTTCTTTTTCCACGCAATTTTTTTGTTGCAATTTGCTTAAACCAGCAAATTTACAGATCACAGTGTGGAGATACAGCATTTTCCTTCACCATCTCATTACTTAGGAGTGACATATGTTATTGTCAGCCTGTTTATGTTGCGTTGGGAGATTTTAAATTCTCTCCTATGAAACAAAGCACATTAGAAATAAATACTCCAGGAAGCTTTCTGGAAATGCATAGACAAAGAAAATACTCCCTTTAATTATTCTGAGGAATACCCTAGAAAATTCTCCCTTCTAACCTAGGCAGGTATGAAAAGCCTCTAGCTGGAAACCAAAGGAAGGAGCACTGGAGACAGGGAAGGAGCAAGCAGAGAGACATGATGAGTACAAGCCCATCTTTCTGACTTGCTGGGTTGTTTGCTCAGTGGAACAGCTTGAATTATCAGGTGAACTACTATAAATCATTGTCATTTTTCTAACATAAATGAAACTGCTCAGAACGGGATGCCTACTGTCATCAGCCTAACCACCATTTTCTTCCAAACAAATTAACTCCTATTACAATCAAAACAAGACACCTACGTACTTTCAGAAATAAATAATGCTAAATTGTTATTCTTCATATCCATTTATGCAAGAATGCAAAAAGCATTTCTGTTATCACTCTTAAAGACATAAGAAAATTCGAGCCAGGAGTGGCTGAGCATATTTTAGGGAGAGTATGCATGTAGGAGAAAAATGGTTCAGCAGTGACTAATAGGAGAAGGAAGATGTGAGAAAGGCTGCTAATGCTACAGTGGTGGCTGGCTTTGATAAATTGCCCCTGAGAACAGGCAAGAGTGAGTAGCAGAAGTGAGTCTCTGTTTCTCCAAGGGCTGTGCAAACAACCCCACCCCAGCTCTCGCTGGAATCAAACCTCTAAGCCATTAACTTGTCCGGTTGACTGACTGAAAAAAAATCCTGCCCCAAAGAATACTTTAATTTTTATAAGGTCCATGAGATCCCTAAAACCCCTACAAACAGCCAAACCTTTATTCTAACTCACATGGAAAGCTTTTGTTTAAGTGGCTATGTGACGGATGTAGCGTACTGGAGCCTCAAGGGAAAAATATCGAGATTAAATATGGATTTGTCAGTTTCTAAAAAGCAGCCACATTTACAAGAAAATGTATATATCACTCTCTAGCAAAAAATACCCTTTCCTCATGTTTTTCATGTACAAGCAATAGGTGGTTGATATAACAGATATAAGGATTAATACTAATCATAAAAACACGTAAACTAAATACCTCTTCTTTAAGATCTGCCCTTTAAATCTCATTAGTTCAATCTGACACTGAAAGAGACCTGATTTAAAAATGATTTACACTGCACAGATTGTTTGTCCAGACTTAGAGCTCTTCTATGAAATGAAAAACGTGAATATGAATTTAATATTTCTCAAATGAATAGGCATGGGGCTTGAAATTTTCCTTTGACAGAGGTAACTGCATTTTGTTTCAGTGTTAATAAATTCACTTTTGTAAGATTGTGGGCTTTTTTCTTAGAGCTATTCCTAGTTACTGCCCATCTGTCTCTGTGTAAAACTATCTCCTCCATCAGAAAAAATAGCAACACAAGCAGCCAAAGAACAAATATATAGGATTAGTACATTATGAAGAATAAAGAGCAGCTTTCAGCTCTCTCTCCTGGATTATATTTATCACGTTTCTCTCTACCCAGCTCCTAACAACGCTGAGGAGATAAAGTAGGCTGGATGAATTTTTCCTGTATAGTGTGGTTTACAACAAAAATAATAGTAAAAAGACCAGAAGATGATGCATAAATTTTTCTTCTTTCAGTTTTTAATTTTCATAGAAATAAAAAAAAAAATTACTCCTGTCTTCCTCCTCCCCCACCCTCCAAAAAAGGTGGTCTTAGACTTTTCTGTCTTTTATGCTAATATATTCATAGAAAAAGCTGGTGCTAAGGGCGGTTCTCCAATTAAGACAAATGAGGCACATTGAATTTCTCCCTCAGGGCACAGCAGGGGTGCTGGCAAAATCTACTTTATTCTTTCTGTCAGGGCTGAACTGGAAACAAAAGCATGAAAATTCAACACATCCACTTACAGAATAATAAAGGCTGTTGTTTAAAGCGTGAAGAGTTTTGGCACCCTTCTGGGGCCTTATGCAAATCATTCTTCCTCTCAACTGCTACCAAACCATCGGTCTTGGAAATTAAAGATGTACTTGGTCGGTTAACAGCTGAAAAGAGAAGAGCAGCCTGAAAGTCAATTAGATTTGTATTAAGCAAATAAATCAGGTCTGACTGATATTGGCTAAACTAAAATGCATTATTATGGTCTGACAGTAATTCTAATTTGATTGACAAATGTATGTAGTGTATTATTAAACTAAATGAAAGATGAGAATAATCCTATTATTTTTTTTTTTTGGAACAGCTTTCAAGCAAATAGCCTCCCCCGCCCCCAAAATACAATAAAGACCACCAACGTTGTATTGTTATCTACAGTATAGTTTAAAAAAACACCCAGAAGTGTATTTTTTGATATATTAGAATAATACAATCTGAATGTGTCTTTTAGAAAATGGCAATTTTGTACAGATACTTAGTGGATCTTCATAAATACAGTGATTTATGAGACTAAGGTAATTTTTTTTTGTTCTTTGCGTCTCCTTTTTACAGATAGCTTTATCCTGCTGATGAGATTGCTGTGCACCATGATAGTAAAAATGCTCTCCACTTTGCTCGAAGTGGTACTGTTACCAACCACAGCACCAACTGTAACAACAGCAGCATAATTTAAGCACACATTTAAACACAACAAAAGTGTTTAGCGGATACGAGGTTAATAAGAACAATGCAGCTGTTAATTAAATACTTCTTTTTCTTTTTTATATTCCTGAAGCAAACAAGCCAAGTACCGGCACAAGCAGAAGAATCTTCACAATTCAAAAAAATGCTCAGATTTGGCCTTGTAGGATGGTATAAGTGAGAGTATATGAACACAATTTAGGCAGACAGTCACGTTTCAAGCTCATGTGAAGTGGGATTTGTGATGTAAATGTCTCTATAGGTGGCTCACTGCCTATGCTTGTACACTAACACGCAGTCTCTATGTTCCTGCCAAGGGTTTCCTTTCAGAGGGAAGGCACATGCAAAGACACTTGTGCACTTGTGGAAGCCTGACAGTCAGAGCTTTATCACCCTTGCTACTTCCTGAGTATAAATTATTAATGCTGTACGTAGTTAGTTTTCCTTGTGAAAAGGAAAAGATATCGCAGTGCACTAATGTGGTCAGAAGCCAGGATGTGGCTTTCAAAGCCAGCACGAATCCCAGGCAGAGCAGTGTTAACATTAGGACTCTGCAGCCATTAAAATGGTGGCGGGCTGTTTTATGTAACTGGCAATCCAGTAATTGCACAGTTCTGGTCGGTGCTTTTTGGGCTTAGGTTTTACATAGCTGAAGGATATCACAAGATTTTAATAAGGAAAACATGTCAAATACCTCTTTGCCTCAAGATTTACTGCATTCATGGTTTTGTGGAATCCTGTTTTTTAGAGATAACATATGGAAAACACAAACCAATGTGAGTGAATAAGCATGGTGGTTCAGAGGGAAGTGAAAAAGAATTTTGAAAATGCTTTGTAAAGTCCAAATTCAAGGCTAGAGCTGGCAGAATACATCAAGAAAGTATTCATAAACATATGCTGGAATAAAAATAATGTATCTACTTTGATGGCATTCAGAGATGTTTTTATTTGTTTTCCATAAACATTTATGGAAGTGGGGTTTTTTTGTTTGTTTCATTTTCAGGAATGTTAATTGAAAGCAAAGAGCTGGGCAGTGGCCATGAGAATTACTGAAGTATACTTTTTTTCTGAAGTGAACAGGAAACTTCCTCTTAAAAAAAGAATAATGAAAAAAGGGTTGGTAAAAAAGAATTTATAAACTTTCTGTTTATGGCTCTGCTGGAAATCATGACACTGCACCTTTTCCATCTGATGTGTTTTATTCTGGGGTATCATTAGTGTAGGAAAAAATGGTTTATGATTTTAAAGTGCTAAGCAAATGTTTGATTTTTTTTCCTTCTACCTTCAAAAAGCCTTCTTATTCATTAGCCTCAGGATTTTAGAATCACAGGATCAGGATTTAATATTGGTAGGATGAGAGTTTTGGAGGTGTCCCTAGAGCTGCCCCCTTGCCAGCTCTGGTCATCCAAAAGCTCTTCACAGGTGTCCAGCTCAGTCATAGTCTGCTTGAAATGCCACTAAACTACCACATCCCCCTGACCGCCACGGTGCTTCTAATTATTTCTGAGAGTGATAGTTTTTGAAAAAAAAAAAAAAAAAAAAAAAAAGAAAAAAAAAAAAAGGAAATAAGTAAACCATTAATGAGATACTTTCTCTGGGACCACGCAATAAAGCTAAACATTATGGTAATTAACTATGTCACTTCGCTGCATGTAGTTGGGATAAATTTGTACAGACAGTGTACATACACACTGACATTCCAGAAAGGACTGTCTTCAAGCACTGTTACTGGTTTTCTGGTTTTTGGAAAGGAGATGTTGGCAATGAGCACTGAGCACGCGCAGCAGGGAGGCTGAGTTCCAGGCGATGCCACGAGCTTTGGGTAAAATTGGTTCATTCCATTATGATCTATGTTGGTTTGAATATCAGAGCTCCTTGACCATGCATTGGTTTACAAGTTGCGAGGGGAGCAAGGCAGACTTTTGCTCTCACCAAGGTACAAGGCACCACCTCCTGCTCCTGGGGTTAGTCTGCACTTAGCCAGGCAATTTTTGCTCACCTAGTGCAGGCAGAGTAGTCTACTATTTGTCCTTTGCATCTCATACCTCAAAGCCATGTCATGCTATTTCTTAACAATGGTAGACCCACACAGGGATTAAATAAGTGGAAGAAAAAAGTTTGCTCTATTTTGCTTTCAGTTGCAACTGACACTCTTCTGGAAAGGAGAAAGGTCAGCTGCTTGAACCAAGTCTTTCACCTGTAATAAATACAGGAACAAAACAAGAGGAACCTTAAATTAAGTAGAAGAAATGAAGACTTGTGAGAATATTGCTCAAAAAAAGGGCCAAGATGAAGATTTGTATACTTCTGAGTTTAATGACAAAACAACTATGTTTCATATAACTATTAGACTATTTTAAAAAATTAAAAGAAAAAAAGAAAAAAAGAAGAAAGCACTCCCCCAACATATTGTGTCACAGTGTAATAATTCTTGGCAAGTCACAGATTTACAGATGGTTTGAATCTGGAAGAGACCTCTGGATACCACCCAGAAACCATCTGCTCAAACCAGGGTCAGAAAGATCAGATTGGATATCTCCAAAGACAGAGGCTTCACAGCCACCCCAGGCAACCTGTTGTGTTGTTTGATCATTGTCACATTAGGAAAAACAACAAAAGAAACAACTTGATTGGAATTTTCTGAGTTTCAGTTTGTTTCTTATGTCTTTGGTCCAGTCACTGGGCACTGCTGTGAAAAGGGCCACTGGGCACCATTGCTCCACCTTCCTAAGCTCCCCCTGCTCCCCAGAGCTTGTTCACACAGATGAGATTCCCTTCAGTCTTCTCTTTTCCAGGCTGACCAGTTCCAGCTGTCTTGGCTGCTCCTCACATGTTGCATCCTCTGAGCCCTCCTGCCGCCGTGGGCTGCCCTGACTCCGGTCTGTCCATGCTCTCGAGCTGGGAAGCTCAGACTGGACACAGCTTTTCAGGTGTTTCTCTGTAGTGCTGAGCAGGGGAGAAGGATCACCAGCCTTGACCTGCTGGTAACTCGTGCTGAAGCAGCCCAGAGGGTACCACTTGCTGCAGATTTCCAGTTAACAGGAGATGTACACACACAAACACACACACACACACACTCTGAATGTTCCACAATGATCTTTGGCAGTCGCCTCTTAAATGTGATCTACTACCCCCTTACTTTGCACAAACTCATTAACAGAAAGGCAACTTTTTAATGGAAAGTAGACAGAAAGCTTCAGCAATCTCATGCGAGCACACACTGATTGTTTGGCAGGTGGTGCCCGTGTATCTCACAGTGGCGGGCCCTCATTTCTAACCTGACTACAGGCAGTGCAGCTCATCCAGGATTGAAAGCCAGTGGAGGGGACTGCATGACACTTGCCACTTCTTGTACCTGGACCTCTCATTTGGAGCTGAGCTGAAGTTTTCACACTAGGTCTCTTTTCTTCTATTACTGTTGCTATGACTGGTGATGAAGGAAAGGTTATTAAACAGGTCTACTTCTCATCTGTCTCTGTGCAGACTCTTTTCCTCTCTAGCACTGAGGCTAGTGACTTCTCAGGGCTCTTATCCTGCACTCTAAAAGGAAAAGAAATTATCCCCATTTCCACATCAGCTTTTAAATAAAATTTTCACACATAGTATTAAGAAAACACCCAAAGGTACAAATGGATTAAATGACAGACAGTTGGGTGAGTTCTACTATCAACAAGGAGCTGTTTCTTCCCATACATGGCAAAAAATATCTTCTAGCATCTCTATTTCCAACTGACCATTGCTTTCCAGAAATTGTGTTGAGGGATATCCTCTTATTTAAACAGATCCCACTGAAGGCCCGATGTGATTAAGTTTTGGATTTCCAGGATAGCAATGTATATAGATATAAAATGCTTTCAAGGCATGGAATCACAAAACAATGATCTGAATGTGCTCTACGCTTACTACACATTGTTTGGTTGTTTTTTTTTCTTTATAAAATAAAAGTTTAGAGCTTGGTATACAGGTATTGTTTTCCATTGACTAATCTGGTGTAAACTCTGTCCAATTAGAAATGTGTAAGTCTGAACTTTAGCCCATATTTAATAATGTTCAGTACTAGCAGTGCTGTGATAAACACAAAGCAAAAAGGGAGAGAAAATTAAAATAATTAGTAATATTTTCACTCTCATAGTTTCATTAACAAGTCAAGTACAGTACAGCTCCAAAATAGATTGGAAAATTTAGAAAATTATTCCTTTTTTCCCAGAAGCACCCTCTTCTCACTCTTAAAATGGAGTCTGCATACTATTTTAATGAGATTTCTGATTGGAGGATTTAAAACCAATGAGTTCATTTACTAAAACAGCAATTAACATTGAGGCAATTATATCTGCCTTTTGGGTTTTTAAAACTTTGAATAGAAAGCTATTCTAAAAATATGTATTCTTTAGATAATATTCTTTTAAAATGACTGTCCATGCTTTTTTGTTTAATAAGATGAAGACTTGCAGTTTAAGGTAAATAATACAATAATACTGTAAACCTCAGGATACCAAATGTGTCTCTTATAACTATATAAATAATGCATGATTATATGATCACTTTCTGATGGTAATTCCCTCTCTTACAGCTGCATATTAAAGCCACAGTTGATTTTTTTCCACTCACACATACATATATGAATAATGTTTAATTTTCTTGCCAGACTATTATTATGATACTTTTGTACGCATGCCAAAATTTGCAACTTTCTATTAATGCTAGATAATTTAAAATAAGAAACCTAACATATCTACTAAAAATCTAATAGTGGTGATATAATGTGATTTCACCACTTCTTTTCATTTTACCTTATTTAATTTTGTTTGCCTTTACCTAATTGCACTTGATGCTCATTTAATGCACTTGCATTACTGTCTCATAGTGCTTGCAAAAAATACTCAAATTATTTGCTGAAATGGCTGGACTTGTGGTAATTTACCAATGAAAAAAAATTTTAAAAACAGAGGAGAGTCTCAGTACTTTTTTCCATAAAGCTAGACACCAAATCACCATGGGAAGGTATGTATCAGAGTGGAACTAAAGTACCAGCCAAAGTGGAAATCCAAAGTTTAGCTCTTAGGTGGTGTTGTTTTTAGGAAACCCTTACCTTCAGAGAAAAATTGAAATAAAACACAAACTTGTGATGCAAATGTTTCAGGTAATGCAAAAATATGACAGGCTATAACTGAATTCTTAGCATTCAGTATTCACACATGGACAGTGTGCTAACTGCCTGAAAGGCATCTTGTTTTTTGTGTTTTCCCAATTGTTTGTTGTTACATGGTATTTGTAGCAATTAAAACAGCAAATTGGAAAGATAAACGTTCAGTTTCTTTTTTCATTTTAGTTTTACTCAGAACTTTATAAACACTAATGAACCAGCTCTCAGAGGTGTGTACCATGAAGAAAAGTAGTTCTTGGGCTGTTCCAGTTATGAAAGAGAACAGAGAAGAACAGAGAAGAAGAACAGAGAGGTAGAGCAGAACAGTCCTTGCTAAAAGAGTGTACCAGAGAGCCTTTGCAATGTCAGGAGAGACTTCCTGGTTAATTAAAGTACCATGGCTTTTGGCAATGCTACATGTAAGCTGCACCAAAGTGAGAGGACTCTACCAATCTAGACCAACTGCAGCATCAGATCAAAGGAAGGTCTATTTTCTGTTGGTGCCTCAACACATCAGCATGATTTATAAGGCCTGGCGAGAGCAGAATTGAGAAAATGAGGATATCCACTCCCAAGCTTCCCACTTGAAACTTACGAATAATTTATTTGTCATTCATGTTTTCAAGACGCTACATACATTTCTTTTTTTTTTTTTTTGTAATCAGGTACAAGTAAGTCCAATTTAAAAATATATTAAAAAAAAAGATAAACACTTTCCAAGAAGGAGGTTTTGTAACCCTTTTCCAAGAAGGGTTGTATTTTGCATACTATATAATGTAGTATGCAAAATACAACCCAAATTTCACTTGAGTCACGCAGAACTACACAATCCAGGGCAGCCAACATTGTGAAATATAAAGTTTTGCCTCTGTACCCCAGCTTTCCAGGACACTAATGCTTCTTTTATTCAATTCTTAAAGGACTCCCTTATGTTAGATTGATGTATGGCTAAAAGTGGTCAAAGGGAAGTGATTTCTTCATCAGCTTCCCAGACTAATCAGATGGAACTTGCACATAGTTTGTACCAACTTCCTGAAGTCGGTCAGTCAAGAAAGCTCTTTAAAGGTATAGCCATTCCGAATTCCTGTAACCTTTTAACTGTGAGAATGAGAAACCTAGTGGTCTGACACACATTTAGTATGGGAATGAGCAGTCAGCTAATTGGTTCTCTACAGAACCGTAGAAGTTGCTACCACTGCATCTCTGCATCCCTCTTGAGATCAGAGGAGGTGGAGATGTCAAAGAAAGACTGCAAATCTGTCCATACTCCAATGGAGAGATGTGAAAAATTTTGTCCTCTTCACCAGTTATAGGTCACAAATGACGTTCAATTTGCTTAAATTGCCCATCACATACTTCATCATCTATTCATGCAATGCCCAAAATTGCCAATTTAAAATTCAGGGTTTCCTGGTCACTTAATATTCTGTAATAGTTCTGGAGATCAAAATATCTGGTAAGAACTTTTAAAATGATGCAACACTCTTCAAAGAAAAAAAAACGGTTCAAGCATCTGATTAACAGTGACTCCAAAGCTAATCTACTAAAAAGGCAGGGCAGAGGTGGGGGAAGAATAATAAACGAGTTCAGAATGATTTACTGAAACTATTTCTATGGTTTAGGTTTTCAGTATCAGGACTAAAATAACAGTGGTCAAGGATCATCAGGCAGAAAGTTTATTCTGAATTACTGGTGTCTGGCAGATTTCAACTCAAGTTCCTTATGGGGCATTGAAAGATGAAGCATCTTGTTTGAAATTGCTATCTCCCCACACCCCTCAGGTCTCCCAAAAGTATGAAAAGGCTATTCTGGAAAGAAAAAAAAAGGTCAGGTACTACTATATTTTTGCAGCTGGACATTCTGCATGCTTGAGGAATGCATCTGTAAATACATGGTGCTTCTTTTACAGTCAGGAAGTGATATTTCAGAACAAACTCTTGTAAAACAATACTCCATTTTCTGTGGTTTGGGGAGAAGCCAACACAAAATTTAGATTTCTTCCTTTTTCATATATGAACTCTATAATAAACAAAACTTACTCCATAAAGCAGATTTACAATGCTGCCTTTGTGTGGGGTTCAGCACAACTACAAAATATTACATTGCGCAAAATTAATGCTGCTGAAAATATATGTTGCCAGCAGCTTGGATAATTACAAGGAAAGGCAGTTAGCAATGAATTCCTTTAACTCTGAATTCAAATCTCAGGACTGAATGTTGCCCATTATTGCAGTTCAAAGGCAACTATCTCTAGAATTGTTCTTTTAAAGTTTGCTTGATGGTTTTAGTTGTTCTTTTCTTGTAGGCACACAATTGTTGTCTTGATCTTTGTGATAAAAAGAGCTGCACTGGAGCTTTGTAGTGAATCCAGTTGGCTTGGTAATGTGCCCGTAGTCAGAATTCCAAAGTGAGAAGACAAAAGCTTAGAAAATATAAGGCTGAGAGCTGTTTGTTCAGGGCTGTGGGAATCTAACACAGAGCTATGAAACCAATGAGCTCTCTCTGTTACATCCACATTCATAAAGTAACTATCCAATCTCACCCTTTTGTCTTTTCGCAAACCAGACTCATAACCACACTTAAAGCAAATGTGGCAACTTCTTTGTATCTCTGCTCCTACCAAAATTCCCAGTGTGCTATAATTCTTTCCCTTCATGTTAAAGTTGCATTAGCTTAGTTTGTACAAAGTTGCATTTATTTCCCTAAATAACTGTGCGTCAACACAAAGGGTTTCACTTAAAGAAACAAAAGCAAAAGCTGCCTTTAAAGCCAAGTGTCCGTTTTCACAAGGTCACAAATTACATTCCAAAGATATTTTATAAGGGTTTCCAGAAATAATATTAGAATGCATGTCTGTCATTTATATCTTAATTGAAAACATAGAATTTCTAGGTTGTATCTGAGTAATCTGTAGCATCTGTAGATCTCAAAGGGTACTGTAAAATGCTCTGTAAAAAACCGAGGCACAGAGATCATGTTCCAAGTCAGAGACAGAAAGAGGAACAAAACATGGGGCTGGCAAGGACACCTCTGCCACATGTCTTGCTGTACTGCTACCCTGGAACGCCAAGCAGGAGCAAAGGAGCGAGCAGAAGGACGCAGAGAGAGGAAGAGTGAGCGAGGCTGGGCTCCCTCCTCATCAGCTGGAGTAGCAGCTTGCTGTTGGTGGCCTTTCAGAGCAACAGCAGCTGAATCGAATGACAGAATGGCAGCTAGAGCAAACGTGCTGCTGTCGTTCCAGATCAACGATATTTGGCTGGTAGCAAGATATACACCTACAAGAACCTTCAGAAAATATACAAAGAACCAATACTATAGAAGTCCACTTAGACAAGATAAACTGAGAAGGGGTAAAGTAAAGAAAGTAAAACCAAGAAAGCATTAGTCACATGGCTTCAGAGGAGAGGCCAGTTGTCCTTCTCAAGATGTCCAGAAGATTGACAGGCAAACATTTCAGCAAAGGCAAGAGATTACCATTTCCTCAAGCAACGGGAAAAAGTACTGTGGGATCAAACCTTTCTAGGAACACTGTGTTGCCTGTGGCACTGGCATGAAATGTAGAGGTATCTTAAATTCTCCCTGCCTTCATTTCTCTGAGTCCTAGGACAAAGTGGGGACCTTGAAGGCTACCCCTAAGTTACATGGTAAAGTAAGAACTCTTGTTCTTTTTCTTTCCTTTTCTGAAACCAAATATGACTCTACACATCAATCACAAATGCAGTCAATTTAAAAGACAGAGGTTAGATGGGAGAGGGTGGCAATGGTGACACCTCGCTCCCCTGACAGATGACAGGATATTTTCCTTCATACAGAGGGCTATCAATAATTACTGTCTGTGGCTTACAACACCTTTCTGCTTGCAGAAGCATTTCTTTGTATTAGATCAACTTTTGTCACAGTGATCTGTGCAGCTCAGTCACTCAGCCACTCAACACCTGCTTCCATTGCTCTTGCTGTTGTACATGGTCAGTGAGCTGGTAAACGTGCACAACATTGTGGGCACTAACAGAAACAAGGCAACTGTCCTCAAGAAGGCTGCAGAGTTGGTGCACTTGCATTCGTACCCTTTAGACTATGATCAGATTGTATAATGGGTCCTGTCTTCCTGGTGAAGTGTTGACTGCTGAGCCCATAGGTTGATCAATAATGACTTGCAGATTGCTAGCAGGATCCAGTTATTCACTGGTGAAGAAAACTCGGGAGCAGCCCGTGTTAAATTTCAAGAAGATCTGGTAGGACCCATAGTCAATGCATCTCTGTTTTGGTTTAACACAAAACATGAAGATACCATCTTTCTACAGAATCAGATATCTGGCTTTTAACAGCAGGTCTTTAACAACATTTTTTCTTTTTTAATTCATTAGTAGGTAATTCTTAAAAAAAAAAAAAGGCTAATGATCAAGAAGCTTTTTATGTTAAGTCCTGATTGCTCCGAAGATAGCAGCTTTCAAGTAAAACCATTTCACTAACAGTGTGTGGACTTTTCTGCTCAGAATCAAATAGGGTGGGTAATCCTACCACAGAATTTGAGGAAAAAATTTGTCACAGTAAGTAATGTTGGGAGGAGATCTTTGAATCTGACCCTGCTGCTGCTTTCCGGAGCTTTTCGTCTCTGTTCCAAGTAAAACCTTGTTGCTGTGTATTTGAACTGAAATAGGAAAGAGAATGGCAGAATGGAGGCATTTACTAATGCTGCATGAAACAATTCACCTGGTATTTCATAGGAGTTTATTGTGATTGAAAAAGCTATTTCATGCCTACTCAATGAACTATATAAAAACATCTGTAAGGAGTCTATTGGCAAGAAGTAACTTTTCCTCTTCAGTTCAAATATCTTGAACTTGATTTATGCATGACCTGAAATACTCGTTGTTTTCTATACACTGTTTATTTTGAGTAATTTTAGAAGCTTCACTTGTACCATCCAGGCCTTCTCAAAATGAACTACCCTGGTGGGTTTTTCTTTGCAATTCTGAAAACTTGTATCGGGTTTGATCATGAAAAAATAAGAAATCACTTGGTGCTGCCTGACACTTCAATTGGATTGGTAGTTTTAAAAATGTGACCAAAAAGCTGTTGGTCAGTTATTGGTCTTACCCATGCAAGAATTCTTTCTTCTGCATCATGTTGAATAGTTTCTTTGTTGGCTATTTTTAGAAAATGTGTCCAATTTTCTTAAAATTTTCTGTAATACATCTTCTTGAAGTTCCTGATTTCTGTCTGCAATTTATATAGTTGTTCACAATCATAAACAATTGCCATCCCCCTCGCCCTCAACTAGAACATAGTACAATGACATTGTACTAGAGGTTCAAGAAGTATTTGGAGTTTGTCAGAAGAACAGATATCCACACATGGAATACCGAAGCAATTCAGACATGACACTCCTTGCTACTATCCACCTACCTATTTTACTGGTACTTTTTTTTGTTCTTGTTTAATTCTCCATAGTTTCTTTAAGAGCTTGCCTTGTGCTACCCTTGCTCACAAATGCTAGTCTGAATAAGTACTCTGAAAAATTCCAGGTCCATGAATACTCATGAAACTCTCCAAGAGTTTATTAGAGACCTCTCTAGAATTTATTTCAAATCCTTCCATTGAGGAACATATGCAAGGAGGTTATCTCCTCCTAGGTCATTAAATCCCACCAGCTACCCTTCCGCTATGCACTCTTTCTAGGTTCCTTCCTTTCAAATTTATCAATCTGTTTACAGTTCTTGCTCATATTACTTGTATTGGATGACTATATCACCTTGGGAAACCAATAGTCATGATAGGTAAGATTATCTATCCTTTGGTAATCCATAAAATTTTCTAAACATAGACAGTTGTTAATCCAGCAGGAAGTAACTTAAAAATGCCAGCTGTATTTACTTCTTTCTGACTTTTTATCCTTCCATCTATTCCTTCCTCTAGAATTTGTTCTAAAGCTTTGCAAGCTCTTCAAATTAATTCTTGTCCTAATGTTCCCCTTCTTAAATAGGAGTGTTTTATTTGCATTTTTTCCAGCAGCCATCCCCCAAGATGGCTAATATATTAAAAAACCACATTTAGAAAGCTGCACTTAGGAGTTGCAGCTTCCTAGTGGGAATCTGTAAGAATCATGGTGGAGAGTATTTAGTCTATTTGTCTGAAGAAGGGTCAAGGCATAGTCCACTCTGATAGCTGTGGGAGTGATGCTTCCATGTGATGAAGAAAACATTTTGTTGAACTCAAGCATTTTTCAGAAAATTGTTTCCTACAAAAAGTTAATTCATTTCAGTTAAGACTACATATATGTGTTTTGACTTTTCATGATCAAACTGAAGAATCAATTATTCACTGAGATTTTATTTGAATCATAAATGTAAAATCTGGTTCTTGTACATCTGTGCAAGATAAATAAGATTATCTTTATAATTCACTGGCCGAATTATTGTATGTGATAGTCAGCATACACAGCTGCATGATATAAAATGATTTTCAGAATTACAATTTTTCTGTTAAAAATATTTTAAGGTTATCTTTGAAAGAGAAAGCTTACAGCTGCCTATCAATCCCTGCCTTAATTAACTCTAGAAATCTTAAACTAGAGGCCAAGGACCTCTCTATTTCTACAAAGATAGGTGGCTAAAAAAGAAAATCTAGTTCTACCACTCCCTTGTCTCTCTACAGGATTTTTATTACTAAAAGGAGGACTGATACCTGAGATGACAATTTTAATGTCCCTAGCTGAGATTTCTGAGAATGGTGAAGCTTGGACTGCTGCAGACTGAGCTCATCAGTCCTCTGAGATTCATCTCCTGTTACCTCATTGGTGTCAAATATTGTTTAGAAATCAGTTCAGGTGACTTGTTATATGGTTACATCTATAATGTATTTCCCCCAAAGATCTATAACCGTTCTCTTTTCTGCTATTATGACTGCAACTTCTGTGTTTTTACAATTACTTCCCTGTGTCAATCATTTTACCTAAAGAATCCAACATCTAAACAGGAAACAAGAATTCCAGAAGCAGTGTGCCATGAATATTGCACAGGAAAGTAAAGGAAAACTTAGAATAAAGACGCCCACACTTACTGATCTCGCTTGTGGGTGCTGTAGCATATATTTTCCGCAGAGCACCCTGGTCAAGACCTTCTGCTTGGAAGTACATTTGGGGTACTCCCAGTGAATGTTTTGAACACAGTATTGAACATTACTTCAAATAATGTGCTAGAGGAAAGTACATTTTAGCATTTAAGTTTGTGTGCATTTGGAAGCACCAATAAACAAACCTAACAAAGACAGAACTGCAAATCCAAATGAAATACGTAGGGAATTCCATGTTTAAATCCTTAAAAACTTTTAAAACACCATGCCTAATGAACAGGTTGTTTTAGATATTATCAACCAACTTCTTAAAGATGTTTGTAGTATGTAAAGTTTAAGACTCCTATGCTTTTTTTCTTCTAAGTAGCAGAGTATTAAAATAACGTAAGCATGAAGATTCTGGGGTAAGAGAATCCTTTGCACCAGAGTTGAAATAATGTTCTCCATAGAGAGAAGAATATAATTCACTCTGTACTGAGCCATTATGTTGTATGCTTCCAGCAAATACATGTATGCATACTTATTAACATTTTCTAATTCAAATTTTTATTCAAATATAAATCGCTCTTCTGACTGCATCTGTTTCTGTCAAATGCACAGATACTTCTCTTTATGATGCCCTTCCTGCACCAGAGATCCCTGAGCTAATTCATGACACTTGACATTAATCACATGCACAGATCAACAAAGACTTTGCTTTCATATAAAACTAATTTAGAACATATTTCTAAATTATGGCTTGTTATTGCAGTCAATTTAATTAGCTAGTTAATGACAATATCTGTTCATAATCCAAGTAGTCAAAAATATCAAGTTCAGTAATTAGACCATATAATTTCTTAACAACTCAATCTTATAATGGAAAAGTGCTGTGCTTTAAGTCAATTTGCTTCTAATACTCTTCTATATTCAAAATTAGAAATTCCTAAGTGTATTCTTTTGACATGCAAAGCTTGAAAAAAATATTTGGGTTAGAAAATTCAGCTCCCTTCTGTACTACACATTAAATTGCATGTAAGTTATATTGCATTGTCTATCATTTTTCCAGACCTTTCTGAATTTATCCTATTTATCTAAATACTGGGCTGAAGAATCTACTATAAAACAATTGCAAACATTTAATCTTTGTTAGACAACTGTAGTGATAAAACAATTACAGTCTACTGTAGCAAGTAATATTGGACCATGTTATCAACACAGAACATTATTTCAATGGATGTGACAAAGGAAAGCATAGTTTAGCAGTTAAGACTGTTTTAAAAAATCTCCCACAAACCTAACAAAGACAGTACCACAAATCCAAACTGACACTTATAGTAACCCATGGCAATGAAAAAAATCCTGTCAAAAAAGCATTAGAATAAGCTAATTTCATTTCTCCCAGCTGCCTGCCTTTCAATTCTTTATCCCTGCTATCAGGTTTGAATAAATTTCATCTCTCACAGTACAAGTAATGAGCAGGCAATGACTTATGAAGCAAGGAGACCAAGTTGAGACAGAATTAGAATACAATTTTAATGAGACAGAGCTGAGAAAGTGGAAGTGTTACTCTTTTGACAGACTTGGCAAAATACCCAACATTATTTCAAATGCTCTTTCCTCTCTATAAAGAAACTGTCACTTTTTAAAAAATGGAACTACTCAGGAGAATACTTTTAGGGGTATATTGTTAATGTGATTTAAGTGAAGAACAAGTTATTAAAGAATTTGCTTTATAGAAGACCGAATAGGACTTAAATTAAAATACATTAGAAGTCACACTGAGTGACAGACAAACACAGGAACCTGATGCTCTGCTGGTATATATCTAGAGAACAAGTCTTACCAAAACCATTCTGAGGCCATCTGAATAACACTACATCATCATTCAGGTGTCTAGAGATGGCATACTCATAATAAGCTCTCACAAGACTTAGGGGTTTCTAGGTCTGATGACTGTCTCTAGCAGCACTCCATACCGAAAACATCAAAAAGAGAAGGAGGCCTCTAGAAATTGAGTCTCTCTGCCAGATAGGAAAAAAAAAATAAAAAAGGAAGTCAAGAAAGGCAAGCAAGCTGTCAAAAAGTTATTTTATGAAACAGCAGAAATTAATCCCAAGATCTAACCACAAAAATAGATGCACTTAATATGGGAATGAATTTTGACTTTCAGAAAAAGTGACAGGAGACAATGAAGCAGAGTGGCTTTGAACAGAGTTGAAAAATAAAAAATATGTATTTTATACAAATGACAAAATAAAATGAAAGAACTAAACATGGATTTTTCTACCAACTTTGCCTAAGTCTTTTGAGCATATCCTCTGTGCCCCTTCTTCAAGTGTTATGTAAAAACCATCTGCCAAATTGATCTGTTAATGGAACAAGTTGAAAGAATAGTGACTATATAAATAGTAACTGTACAGTACAAGTACTGTTTTATTTCCTACCCTAAATCCCCATCCAAACTATGCTGTTCTCACACATGCCTGTTCTGTCCCTCTTTCTTACCTTAAGCTACAGACCTAATTTAGAGAACAGGTTGAGCCTGCTTGTTTTGGGGGCCTGCGTCTCTGTCTATGCTGCCTTTTTCTGACAAACCTGAGATCATCCTGGTTACACTCCAAGGTAGCTGGAGACGAGCCAGCTCTGATCTAAAAATTGTGTAACTGCTTTAGTGCCTCTTAGTAGGGCTTATTAGCTTGGGCTCAGAGCCATGCTAATGCGGTTACACAGCTTCTAGTCTGGACCAAGTTCAGGTCTAGTTGGTTTGGAAAGGTTTCTTTTTTGCCTGCTTTCAGTTGTGCAGACACAGTCTGACAAAACCACTCTTTGTCACTTCCCAGCACACAAGAACCAGCTAATTCTAACTTAAAATTGATAAGAATGTAAGACTTTTACAAAGTATATTAAAATACTTAGGTAATGTTGGGAAATAAATTGGAAAGTCATACTGCACAAAAAGGTGCCTAGAAAGGGTATACAGAAAAAAACCCTTCAGTTGCAACATCAAATTTCACTAAAATGTGAGTACTGACAAGTATTATCTTTAATCAAAGCATTTTTATACTTTTCCCACACTAAAATAAAAAAAATTACAGTCTCAAACAAAGCATAATTCAATATTTTTGATATACAGTTTATACACTCCCTACCCAAGATTAGCAGTGTTAAAGGATATGACAAAGACATGCGCCCTCTGTATGAAGCAAAAGTTTTAGAGTACTTTGTACAAATTTAAAGCTTCCTCCTTTTGGGACTCTTTGTTCAAAGTGACATTACTCCCTTTCCTTTATTTACCTGAAACCCGTCTGTTCAATGGGTAAATGTTGGCAGATATGCTGTTGAGTCTGAAGAAGTTTTATTTCATTGTTACATGTGTTGTTAAATGCCAGAGTTGTGCAAGTCAGTAAGAAGACAGTCATCTGCCTCCTTAACCTTACAGAAGGGCTTTTGACTGGTTTGAGTGTGTATTCTTGGAAATGTAGCAAGTTGTACAGGCACAGTCAGTAATTTTCTTTTATGAGAGTACTCTATTGCAAGTGGCCGAAGATGTCACATTTTCATTTTTTCCCTGAAACCTCCTTCCCAGAAGAACTTTTCAATGCCATCATTTCCGCTACTTAGAGCAAAGTGCTTTCTGATTTTGCCCTTATGTTTTCAGTACTTTCTCCAAATACTGAGAACTGTGTACTAACTCAGTTCTTGGAAACTTGATGAAATCTGATTTGTTTTTGCTGAAGAAATCCAGGGAGAATTCTGAGAAGGAAGAAACCAGACAGTGCGAAAGGTAAATACACTGTCTAATACGATGATGGAGATTTGCTTCACAGATATATTTGTTTTTGCTGAGTAATAATCTTCATTCTTAGCAAATTGCACCCACAGATACTGGATGCACAGATACCTTGCTGGTGAAAGGGCTAATGAATGGTGTGATGGGAAGGGCATTATTAAATGGTCCTGGAGAAGGTACATCTCCCCTAGTAGATCAGGTAAGACCCTTGAGTGGTCATTACACAGATTTTCTCTTTCAAGCTGCTCATTCTGCAGAAAACAAACTCATTTTACCACACTCATTTTACTGTCAGAAACCCCTATGGCCAGCCAGTCAATTATATCAGCCTGCAGAAGATAGTTATCTATTGCTGTACAAAGCACCCAGTTCCAAATTCTGCCTTGAATGAAATTAGCAATGCAAATAATCTAATATGGATTGAGAAAAATCTCAGACAGACAGCATTATACACAGCTGCAACATATTAGATATCATATTTTCTGGTGAGCACTCCTCTGGCATGAGTGGTCAAATATGTCTAAATGTATGAAACTACACTGAAAGTAAAAAACAGTGGCAACTTTTTTCCATATTTTCCATTTTCTTTCCATATCTTTCTGCCATAAATTGTTTAACTTTATCCTGCCATGATGCTCTTACCTTGCACGATTCAACAGTCCTGCCTGCCAAGCAGACACATCACAGTTTGATGTCTGACATGACAAAGGAAAAGAAAAGCATATATTGCCTGAGGGCCTTCTTAAGGCAAAACACATTCTTAATCTTAGCCATAGGAATATGGAGCAGTCATAGAAGAGTTACAAAACAGTAAATGGTAAACAGTGTAGGGGAAAAAACTGAAGTAAACCCATCTTTCAGATCTTTGGGAACTGAGATTAGGTACTTCTGGCATGTTTTCTTTACTAAACCTGAGATAACCTGATTATATGTCCATGTCCTTAAACCATTCTGAGGTTTGTATTTGCTCCTCAGTTTGCTTCCAAGCAAACAGCGATTTGTGCTGTCACAAGGCATTCCTGGTAAGAGCTCGCTGGAGCAGAGGCAATGATCCTCCAGGCCCATCCTTGAGGTCGCGGCTGTGAGGTGGCTGCAGTCACAGCCTTGCACCCACAGCCTCCTGGGGCACCCCCAGACAATGAGGCTGAGACAATGTCTGTGTTTGGAATGTGTCCTGATGGCTTGACCAAGGCACGTGATCCCCATGTGAATAGTACAAGCCCTCTGCAAACATTCACAGAATTTATGGTTCAGTAATTCTGAAAGACAACGCAAAGTTTAGAATATGAAGGAAAAAGGCCAGCCTGCAAACAAATAAACAAGCAGCCCTTGATTAAAAAAACCCAGCCCGACAAACAAACAAACAAAAACAAAGCAAAAAAAGAGCTGGTTGCTATTTCTGTTGTATTTGGTTTTCTATTCATAATTATCAATCTCTGGAATTCCTAAACAAAGTTAATAAAACTACTAAGATCCTCTGATAAAGGGAAAAACTATTTGATGAGGAGATCTGTCCTATAGTATCAGAAGATGTATCCACATGTATGCAATTTTCAATACATCATAAATGCCAAAATTTTTAAAATCCTTTTTTTCTTTTAATTCAAGCTTTCTTTCTTCTAGCCTTGGAGCTGTTATTCAGTAATATCCCATATCCAAAGCTGAAATATACATTTGTATGGAAGAGCATGAAGGGACTAGGGAGAAGAGAAGGTTTTACACAAAATAAAAGCAATGTAATGTCTGGAAAGACATCTCAGAAAATATTTTCTCTTTCTCAACAGAGCTGTTAGTTGCCTTTCACATAAATTTCCACAGCCTGCTGGGTTTATAAATTCTACACATATATAATTAAATCAGATGAAACTGTATGAAAACAGGTTTAAGAACCACAAAAAATTAGAAATATGAGCAAATTTCATGGTGTTATTGTATGTTTTATTTATTTATAGATTACAAAGAAAACCAAGGAAATATTGCCGGCTTCCCAGATCCCCAATTCCCAATTGTCTAGATTTCAGGGAGAAAGTTTTTAGTTAAAATCCTGTTTAGCACATGCAGAATGACTTTGCTCTTATAATCTAACAGCAGCAAAGTGCCTGATCACTGAGAAAATGCCAAGAAAATGTAAAGCAAAGTTGGGTTTTTTCCCTCCTTTGTCTTCCTCGCTACCTCTGCTTTTCCTATGGTGATTGCTTCCTGCCTGTTTTTCCAGTGTGTAAAACATCTGTGATTTGCTGCAAGGAGTCCCTATTTATATTAAGAATCACACAGCAGGTGCAACTAAAAAAAAAAAAGAAAAAAAAAAGGCAAGAAAAAAATAGCAGGCGGCAAAGCATGAGTGTTATCCCATGACCCTGGAGGGTCATTTTACTTGTTATTGCACAATGCACGTGGGAAGGCTTCCTATGAAAAGGCTGCGCATAGCCAGCAAACGAGATACAACTTCCTTTTATCACAGAAAAATGCAGCTTCATGAAATAGTTATTTCCCTGAAGTAAATATCTTTACGAATAATTGATTATGTTAAATCTAAAAAGAGGCCATGTTCAACAACTGCTTAATAGAGTGTGTATTTTAAAGTAGGCATTATGAAATGTGAATTTTTTGCCATAGTTATCATGTGAGCACAAACTCATTTTCATGATTTTCCTGCTTAATATCAGTACAGCTGCCAAAGCATGGTATTTCCCAACCAAACCGAAAATGAAACCATTTCATTCTGAGCTAATGTATCTGATTACCACAAGAATTCTAAATGCAGTTTATAGCTAACATTCCTCCACCTAAGAAAAAAAGTACTTCAATATCAGATAAATATTGTGTTTCTTTGAACATAATTTTAGGAATTTGATTAAGAGAATTTGCTGCATCTAACTGTACCTCACCAATTCCTGCCAACCTTGTTTCCTCTTTAAACTCATATTTATTAGGTTCGTTGAATAAAAAGTCTGTAGGCTCTTCCTTAAACTGGATATTTATTTAGCTGTTTCAGGTCTGCTCTTTTCACTTCCCCCCTCTACTCTTTCCAATGCAACTCCTTGTGAGAGCTAAAGCTGTGAAGCATGAAAGATTATGTCCTGATACAAGACAGTACTGGAGTTTTAACCTTCAGTGCTAATAAGATGGGTCCTAATTGTCCTCCCAAGTGTCTGCAACAAAGCTAATTTCGGAGTGCCAAAGATAACCCCTGTAGACGACCTAATTAAATTCTTAGGAAAGCTATTATTTTTAAGATAAGGTGTTTCAGCTATTGGCTGTTTAAAAACTGAAGTTTAAAATGCCTGGAAATGAGGCATCAGCAATTCCTACTCAGTCAGAATTTTCCATTTGTGTCAGCTGTGTGTACAGAATTAGAAAAAGTGGACCATTTATCTTAATTTATTATGATTCACCACAAATTTCTGTAGCAACCAAAATATTTGTTTCATGCAAGCATATAAAACTGTTTCAATATAAATAGTGTATCTTTTCTGTGTTAATTAAACACATAACTGAATACACAGGGTGAATTGTTATGTTCAAAATAAAATTAGAGAAATTAGAGGTGGGAACTCTCTTCCCTCAGGTCAAGTAATTGCAAAATTATCCATATCAATTCATTAGCTTTATTGAAAGCATTCCCAGACTGACCAAATCTCACTACAGTGATAGTGTATCTTACCCTTACAAGTGTTGTCTAGAGTGCTGATTTTAAGCCTTTGTAACACGTGTGCAGAACGCTTCACCTAATGTTGAACTAATATTTGGAACTAGTATTGGGAAAATTTAGAAATTGAATTGGCTAAGAGAAAAGCAATTTGTTTGCAATGACCATCAAGGTGTTAAGCTAAGGAGAGAATCCTACCCCAGACAAGGTAGGATTGCTCTGAAGAGCTGAAGAAGAAAGAGCCCAAGGACAGCTTGAACAGCTTTGAACGATCAAGCCAGTGTGCCTGTTGTTAGATCAGTTGCTAACAGTGGCATGTCTTTGTAGTAAAGGAAACCCACACTGACATCTTAACTTGCTAAACTAGCCACGGTTGTCATTTCATGCGAAGGAACAAGGGAGTGGAGAAATGGAGAAAATATAAAATATTTAAAGAAAGAAAAAAGTGTCCTACAAGCACATCAAACCACTAATGTAACCTGTTTTCTGTAAATATTGTATTTCACTGACTTTGGATGTTGCGGAAATGGATCCCATCTGGCAGGTTTTCTGTGTTTGAAGCAAAAATAGAGTGTTCCCCAAACTCATTCCAAAACAGGCTTCAGATTTTTCACACTTGGATGGATTTTTTCTTTTCAATATATTCTTTTAAATTCTAAGGGCACCCAGTGTCTTTGTTTTCCCCTACCCTAAAATAAAGAATTATAACAATGAATACTTATACCCTATGTTAAAAGAGTGTGAATGTTTCTCTTTTGGGACCATATTCCAACTTACTTTTAAAGTGTGTGCATTTTAAAAGCAAATATGCTAATAAGCACATCACTTTTGATTGTATGTGCAAATCAGGAAAGAAAGTGCTTAGTGAAACTCCTTTAACTCACTGCATAAGAAGAAAACAGAGCTGAATGAATTCTCTTGCTTGAATGCTATGCAATAAGGTTCAACAAGGCTAATAGGAACTAAAGACTCTCAGTCATAGACAATTACGTGTTTAGCAGGACCAGACTAACCCAGCAAGCAGGAGTAACACGGAGATGCTCTCTAGCTCAGAAGAAGAGAGACCTGCCAGGTTTCCTGTGCACACGCTGGCCTTTGCAATCCCTTATCCCATAATCAAAACAGTGGTTTGCAAAAGGCACTTGTTCCTGAGCCGTCCTTGCGCAAAAGCCTTGCTTGCTGTGAGTCCTGCTAACTGTGCTTCACCTGCAGCCAATTTTTACCTTCTGAAGGGAGGATTTGGTGCAAAAAATCCCACAATATTCCTAGTTTTGTACTTGCATTACAATTCTTACTTTAACTAGGGGGGATTGTCTGTGACAATTTCTAATGGCATGAACTAATACGCTGAAGAGTAAACTATTAATAAAAGCTAAAGCGAGAATTCTCAACTGTGTTTTTGGTAACCAAAATATAATTATTAAAAACAAAGTTGAGATGATTCATTTCTTTTAGCATTATTTCAATAGGACAGTTCAATTATGCAATTCTGTGATGTTTGGGCATACACAGGTTTTCTTCACACCCTTCAATTCCCACAACTTCTTCCAAGAGGTGATTAAAAAAATCCATTCTCAAATGTGAAGTTAACAAAACCATAAACTGAGGCTCAAAAGGGCTTCCTTTACTGAATTTGTTAAAGTCACATCAACCTGACAAGTAGGGGTCACTGAAGTTCAACCCTCAAATGTTCACATCCCTGAGGAGAATGGGACATTATTAATATTTCTGTATAGAAGAACTCCTGAGTGAAGCAGACTCTCTCAATGATGAAATGAAAAGGGTATTCCACTGTGTACTGTGAAATATATTATGTATCTTCCACATAGTTGGTTGGGGATCAACTGCCAGCTTCTTCACGGTGTGAGCTCTTGATTGAAGCACCAGCTGTGTTCAAGGGATTGAAAGAGACCTTGAAAATGGCAAAGCAAGACCCAGCATTCAGAGCTGACAAAACAAAACTGACAAGAGAGGCAATAGCTATTCTTTCTGAGCGCTCATCATAGGAAATGTCATTGAAAAGAAAGAAGAAAGAGAAAAGGGGGTGGGAGAAATCAAACAGAGGTTTTAGTATGATTTGAATATGCTCTTCTGTTTTCTCACACTTTTTTTTTTTGTTTCTAATTGGAAAAAAAGAAATGTAACTTAAAGCTTGAAGAAAAATTAAAATGCAGGAGACAGATGAGAAAAAGCCTCTCTCTGTCAAAAACACTCAGGAAGATTCTTGTTTGCTGCTTGTGAGAATTAGAGCTAGCAGAGGCCATCAAGCTGTGGTGGTATAAGCCGGGTGTAACGTAGAAAAAAATGTAAGCCTACTGCATCATAAAGCTCACCCTAGAATTAAATTTGTAAGGGAGCTCTGAATCCTAGTAATTCCTACTGGAAAAAAAACAATCATAGTCCCTATTTAATTTTAACTCTCCACTTAAAGTATGTCTGAGTCACTTATAACTCCTAGGAACTTAGAGTGTCATATTTTTGGAGGGCAGGAAGTATGAAAGGTCAATGTCCATCCATTGTGCGAAGACACATAAATGTGCTTTCGACTTTCAAGACTTTTAATTTTTTTTTTTCTGCTCTGTAACTTTTTTTTTAATGTGTGCAAGCCTGTTCTTTGGCAGGCAAAGTGTTGAAATGTCAATTGGTATCCCCTGGAGACTTCATTTCCACTGTCTGACACTGCCAACATCATCATGTGGTTCAGGGTTTATCTTTCCTGCTGTGACTGAACTGGAAAATCTAAATCAACCCTGTACAAAAGGCTGAGCAGAGACCAGTTGTAATCAGATAGAAACTATATTTTTGACCAAAAGATGGGAGGAAGGAGCAGGGGAGTCACTTAAAAAAACCCCACATAGGCAGCTAATCTCTTAGACTGGCTACATACAACATTCTGTTTAATAACCAGCTTGGCAGGTAAATGAGAGAGGAAAAAAAGTGCTGTTAGAAGGGCAGTGGTAAAGTCTTTCCAAGCCAGATGCATACAGATATTCAGGGGTAAAATTCTGTACCAGAGAAAGATTCAGAGGAAATACAGAGGGTGTTTCAAACAATTTTGCATGGGACTGTCACCACTTATCAGCCTCTGTGGTCAAGTGAACAGGTCACTAGATTGGGAACTAGAGAAATTTATGCTTTATCTCTGGTTCTGCCACTGATCTAATCAACACCAGGCCAAAATTCTTCAGCCCCCCTGGCCACCTTATAATGCTTTTGTTCACAAGCTCCTTGGAAAAGAAGCATTTTGTTTATAGCAATTTTGTGTTTTGCCTATCTCTTTAAGAAGAGTGTTTCTAGGAAGCCTTGCTCCTCAAGCAAACAATTTAGTAATTATAATACATTTCAAACACAGATTAATAGTTCCACTCTGATACCAGTGTGACATTTTTCTGAGTTTGGTTTGCAGGCCAACACCTTTAACAGCATATTTGTTCAGCAAAAGATAGAGTGCTACTCTACAGGGACTAGAAATGGCTTTGTCATTTTCTAGATGACAGGTCTTATTTTCTAATGCTTTCTGGCAGAAGAATTACCATTAGCCTTCCATCTTTCTCAGCAAGACACTTGCTTATCTAGCTGCTGGAAATGCTTTTGTTTAAAATTCCTCTCATATAACTGCCATGGTTAGACGAAAGGTTGCTTGGTTTACAAAACAAGCTCATGCTGCACTCTGTCTCAGATGCATTTGCAGTTAAAAACAGTCAAGAAACAGCTGAGGAGCAAAATCCAGTTATCAGGCATGAGGTTTTTTTTTTTTTTTTTTTTTTTTTTTGTTAGGATAAAGAAAAGCAATAACTTGTGCTAAGGGTTAAGGAACTCTTACTTCCTTGCTTGCATGGGTGTATAAATGTGTCAATATTTGAAAGTAACACATGGAAATTTGAAGCTTAGGCAGATTGGTGTTGGTGTGACTATCTGGACTCACGCAGAAGCAGGACCTAATCCACATTAGATGTTTCAATTACCAAAAAAAACCAATATAATAAAATTGCACAAGCATATGCAAGGACAGATTTGGATAGAATAAATGTTAAAAAGAACAATTGTGAAGATCACATTTTTGTTTGTCTAATTCTGAAGGCATTCTGTGCAGAAAAATATTAATTTACAGTGTCGTTAACCTTTCTAATTTACTTCTTTTCAGTCTAGATGACAGCTAGATAAATATCTGGAAAATATCTGGAAAAAAATATTAACATCTTCCTCGTTGATTTGGTCTTTTCAAGATGCGTGCAGATTTTGGAAAGTATGGTATGAATAATCCATTGTGACAACTCCTACTCAGTCACTCAGTACCTCTGCTTCAGATAATGTTACCCTAGGATGACATTTACTGTAAACTGTGGTTTGTCAATAAATCAACACAATTGCTGATTTGAGAGCAAGCATTGTGGGCAACAAGAAAAGCAAAATTGACTGAAGGAGCAGTGAGTAAAACCTAGAAATTCTCGGTGTTGTTTTCTTTTGTAGTGAAGGATGACAATAAAACAGGCTGAAATGGATAGAACTGTATTTGTGCCTGAAGTAAAACAACACTAATTTATGATGGACAGAATAATTCCTGAGGCAAAATTAGTTAGCTAAAAGGTTCATAGTTCATTATTTCATTTTCCAAATAAATCAAAGGTAAAAAGGATGAAGTCAATCCAGAACATTTGCAATTTTAGATTTTTTTTTTTAATAAAACAGCTTTTCTGCAGTATGCCAACAGCTACAAACTCACTTTATCATCACAGAAATGCAATTTACAGCACATAACTGTGAGTCATCTATAAGTAAAGAGGCTTCATATTATTTGTGTAGGAACCATAAATAGATTTCAAGACAAGGGAGCTTGTTTTCAAAGGGCAAACATTTGGATTCTGCATACTCAGACACAAATGGGCAAAATCACAGTTACATTAGCTCTGAAGGAAATAAGGGTCTTCCCCTCTGCCCACAGAGCTCCCTAGGGAAACAGCTTCAGTCTTCTTCAGAGGGCTCCTCCTTGGTGGAGTTCACTGCTTAGCCCAGATGAAAACTGCTGGTGAAACTTTTTTCAGAAAATAGAACATACAGAAAAGTGGTTCCAGGAGCTCACTGGCTTAGCAAAACTGCCTCTGTGTGGCATCTTCAGCTCTAGGAAAGATTTTGTGTTTACAGCAGGCTTTTTACAACAAGTTGGAGTTAATGGTTTCACTTGGGGTGCACTCTGAGTCTGCTCCAGTTAGCCTCGCTGGATTTGAGAAGGGATATGGTTATACATCTTTCACATAGTCAATTGCATGCACAATTCTGTGTCACTTAAAAAAATAAACAAAAAGAAGGAAAATACAAGATATGAAAAGAAAATGATTTGGGATTTTTTTGCTAGCAAGAGTCCTTGTTTTACTCTGAGTCTTACTGAAAAGATTTAGTTGCTCACCAGCTGCCCTAGCTACATCTTTGACCCTTGCTGATCTTTCTGAGTACCATTTTGTCAGCCTCTCCCTTGAAATGTACTATTCAGCTGTTCTTTGGTGTATTTCTTTCTTCAATACATGGTATTTAACAGCTGTAATTAATCAACTTTTTCAAAGCTAAGTATTGTTTGGTTTAAACATAAGGAACAAACCAAGAACAAAAGAAACAAGCCTTTTGTAGATCTCTAAAACCACTAACTGCTCAGCATGTCTGAACAGGAACAAGGGAGAATTTAGCTATTCAGTCGGATTTCCAAGCGGGGTAATTTTACAAGAGCTCTCCGTATTGCTCAATAGCTCTCCACTTATCTGATAGGCTGCTCAGTCTCCAGATGGCAATTTTTTCTTTCCCTCTTTTCAGTTTGCTCTGGGCTGTGCTTCCCCATACCAATCAGCAGACCTGTTCTCTGTGTAACTGGAGGCAATCTGCTTGGCTATTTCAGTCGCAACAGAGCATCCACAGCCCAACCCAGATTTCCACCTTCACAGACCTGCAGTTGTTTTAGAGATGGTGTGCCTGTACTGTAGCACTTTAAGAACACCCTTCGCTGTAAATCTGGCAAGTTTCTTCACAAATGCAGCTATGTCCACGGATAAAAAGCAATAATGAATTTGAAAAAAGAACCTATCTTCACATCTCTGGTAGTTACTCGTTTTTTTAAGTGCTAGCATGGTTACTTCATAACACATCCATTAGCCCTTACTCAGATATTATGGCAGTAACAGTAACACTTTTTTTTTTTTTTTGGATAGTTAAAATGTCCCTTACCTGGGAAGTTTGACAGCATGTGTGCCAGGACAAGCTTTTCATATACATATATGTATTTATATATACATTTAAATATATACATGCTGCCTTGTGAAGAAATTCTGGAAACACCCTAAGTCATCACCAATGGAGTGGAGAGGTTCTATAACACCTCTTTCCCAGTTATGCCAGAACTGCTGATTTACATTAATTGCTTCACCTTACCTCTCCAAACACATCCTCTCTCCTTGCCAAAACACACAGCATGGCATTGAAATTCCCACTCCGACTTTACAGATTTGTAGCCTGTATTTCCCAATAGTAGTTATCATGGGTGGTAGAAAAACCCTTCTAGACAGCCTTTCTCTAGAAGAAACTAATAGAAATGAGGAAATGGGGTTTTCTGCCTCAATTGAAAATCTCAGTTCAACTTCAGGTCAGAAGTGCTTTACTGATTGGGAATAGGATTAGGATTAAGAGCTGCTGTTTATCATGTTTGAGTTCATGTGCTTCTGTGGGTTTTTCTCTGTTCTGAAATTGATAGTAGTGTCATATTTCACAAACACAGATCAGATCTGTGAGAAAAGCAGTCTTTCTTTTTAGAAAGTACTTACTCAGCCATGAAAGCAGTTGTTCATTTGATACTATACACTATAGTAGAATGCACCTGGACTCTCCTGGGAAAAACGTCATACAAGAGACCATCTGCTGAAATGGTGCAGATCTTAGAGGTTCAGTAAACCAGCTTTATATTTGGTTGTAAATGCACATTGATGAAAACCAATCTCCTTTCAACAGCATTTTATGCAGTTGAAAATCACAAAAAGGTCTAAATTTTTGATCTAGAAATAACAAATAACAATGTGAATTTATTTGTTTTATAGGAACATGTCTTTACAGACAACATTTATGTTGCCACAATATATTCTGGCATGTCTGACTAAGTTTAGACAGAAAAATATGGAATATAGAGTAGGGATAGAATGTCCAGAGCAGTTTTTTTCTGTATGACCCTTTCTATTTTGTTTTTTTGGGGATTTTTGTCCCTTCCCCACCCCTATTTTTGTCTTTTTTTACACAACCCATTTTTCAGTACTTCAGTATTATTGAGATGGAAAATGGAAAAGAGATAGGACAGAGAGATTTCATACAGGTTTAGATTTATGTAGGCACACCCTGTAGACAATCTCAACAATTCCTTTTTATCCATACTGAAGGTGAATTGTCATTCACAACTGCTGGTCTAATACATCCCAGCTGGCTTTAATGGCAGGATTTATGGGGTGTTTCTAGACTGTTGTGAATTGCATCCAACAGCACCTTGCAGAAATTGTGTGTTGTATCCTAATTTAGTTTTCAACAAGAGCATGAGTGCTGGGGTAGGGCATAACAGGGGCTATCTTTTTCAAGCTTCAAAATAATTCCTATAAACTATGAGGACCTTTTTCTCCCATCACTCTCACCTCTCCTTGTGAGACAATTTCATTAATATTTTTAGGTAAAGGGCGCGGAAGTTGCCTTCCATTGCCTATCTGACTTTGAGAAGGATCCCCTTCTTTTCCAATTACCAGGAATTTTTCAGACTTCCAAGTTGCCACTGTAATTGTCCTAATGGACAGAAGTAGATTTGAATTTTTATTTGCATGGACAAAGAATATAAGGTTACTGCCTAAAATAGTGACAAAATCAAGTGGTTTATTTGTTTGGCGTGTAAGACTCTAAAGGAAGGTAGAGTCAATTCTGCCCTTATCGCACATAATATTGACACATCAGTTTAGAGTCTATTCATCTGGAGAAGACAAGTGATGATTAAAAACATACATATCATCCTTGTATCAGGTCAACAGTCAAGGTCCAACACCTTCCACACAGCCTTTATTGTCATTGTAAGGAATCCAGCTGATTTAAGATGAAAAATGCAGCTGATCATTCTTTTTAAACAGTCATCTTCATCTTGCTTGTAAAACACACAATCAAAGACAGCAAATCATATATTTGTATGAAACATGTCTGATGCTAAGATAACTGGTAATGTACTCCCTACAAAATTCAACTGTGTCTTTAAGGCTACAGTAAATCACAAGCATGGACCCATTATGCAGAAGTGGATGTTTCAAATTATGGGAAATGTGGTAAAAGAAACTTCCAGTAAGATCGGATTAGTTTTGAAACTCCTTGGGAGTACTGGACTGATGCCTCCTCAGGACAGAGCCACCATTCAACATCAGAAGAGCAACACAAACATCTGAAACAACTGAATTCCATATAACCCCATTAAATTATTTCGTTGGTTTTTTTTTTTTTTTCTTTTCCTCGGGGTTTTGTTTTGTTTTCGTTTTGCTTTAGATGAAGAATGTAACTTTACTTTTTATTTTCTATGAATCTGTACTTCTGGCTCATCTTGCTAAATGTTATTGCCAGCATATAGCGAACCACACAGTGAACAAAACTCAGAACCAAGGCAATCCAAAGTAATTAACAAAAGCTTATATGTGAATTGCCTGCTGTTATGGCTGAGTGAATAGCTAGTACAAACTGAATATATTTTAGAATACTATGAGAAAATGTAAAATAAAAAAGTCTTAATCCTGCTAAGCTTTACTATAGTGAAAAATAAGATACTTTCTTAAAATTTGTAACAATTTCTTAATGAAAATCCATCTGATATGAAGAGAAGCATCACTAAAATAGGAAATTATTATCAGGTAAAAATCAGTCTGCATGCTCTTTTATTTACGTGAATTAATTCAGATCTACTTCTGAAAATAGTGAACAATGAGGGATATAGACAATTAACTCTGACAGCTCCAGAAATAAACTCTCAGAACAGAATAAAAATTAGCCTAAAGGAGAATATATCTATGTTTTCACATATTATGGGTGAAATGAAAAACATTTTGGTGTGCTCTTTACCTGAACAGGTCTTTAGGGAACCAGTAAATAATCAAAATGTTCAGGTGCTTAATACATGCATGCCCTGAACTGGGGAAACTTATTTCTGAGCTTAATGTTACTTTACATGCAGACTGCATTAGTTCATCCTATGGTGCAGCACTAATAGAAACTTGAAAATGTAACAGGGTCACAAACATCTGACTTAATCAAAGCTGCCTTACACAGACCTTCTATTTCCTAATTTTCTTGAATGAAATAGGAATTTGAAGACAATCTTTGCTTCAGTTACAGTGAATGTAGTAGTTTATCAGATGCATTCCGTTGGGTGGAAGAAATTAGTGTATAAATGACTAGTGTAAGATGAATTTTAAGAGACATTATTTTCACTGTGCTGTGGCAAGGATTGCGTGAGATAACAAATCTCTCATCATAAACCCTTATGCCTTAAAACACCCCCATCCTATTTGTCCTTTTGATATTGAAAAATCAGATTTCAAGATTCAAGAGTCTTCCTACATGCAAAGTGAAATTCTGTATTTTGTTTTCTTCTGGGCACCAGCACTGAGTGCCCAGCTACATCTCCCCAGGGAACCCAGAGCAGCCCAAATACCATCACAGCTGTAAGCTCCCCCTGAGAGCTCCTTGCCATCAACTGCAGAACCTGAAAAACAGGAAAAGCATTTATGAGCAGGACCGTTTCCAAGCTGAGGAGGGGGCAGAGTAAAGTGAGACAAGGCTTCCACTCTTCCCTCTCCTCCATGGCTAATTCTTTGCCCCACCAGCAGACTAAGAAGAGAGACGCATCTGTAGTGGCTATGCCCTAATATATATATATATATATATATATAAACTCTTTCTGACATGGTTATCCATGTTATTCACTCACACTGAATCAGTGGAAGGCACCTTTTAATGCTATTTGCTTTTGTGAAGCTTCTCTGCATGTCACCAGAGACAATTACTCTAGTAATTCAAAGGCAACCACCATCTTTTCTCAAGCACTGTGGAATGTAAATAGATGCACCCTCTCTTTGAAAAAGTATCTTTCCAGTGTTTAATTATTTAAGCACATTATCAATTATTTAAAATACCTTACATATTAAGCTTGAATTTAGAATTTTGAAATAACTCAGTATAAATAGCAAGCCATAAATGGAAAAGTCTTTCTCATTCCATATTTGGTTGCATCTTTGCTGCTTGCTGCATACACATGTGAAGCAAAATTGCTGTACCTGCTTGCAAAATTACTGCTGTGTGTTGCTTGTAAATGACAACAACAATCCATTTCTATTAAATTACCTTTACTAACTCACAAATAAATTTTCTGAAAAAAGTAATCTTCTGGAAAAAAGGAAATAATTACAGCTGCTGCAGTTACAGAATCATGAAATGTTGGGAGATGGGAGGAACCTCTGAAGGTCGTGTGATCCAACCTTCCCACTCCAGCAGGGCCACCTAGAGCCAGTAGCTCAGGACCATAACTTTGGAATATCTCTAAGGATAGAGACTCACAACTTCTCTGGCTAGCCTCCTCCTGTATTTGGTTACCCTATAGAGAGAGAAAGTGTTTCACGATGTTGAGGAGAAATCTCATTTGTGTTTGATTTTGTGCCCATTGCTTCTTATTCTGTCATTGGGCACAGCCAAAAGTAGCCTGTCTCCACTGGTCTTCCATGGAATCAAATATCAGAATGATTGGGGTAGGAAGAGACCCCAATGAAAACCCAATACAAACCCCCCTGCAATGGACAGGGACATTGGCAATTAGATCATGTTACTGATAACACCATTTAAGCTGAGCTTGAATGTTTTGACCTTTAATATTCACTCTTTTCAGGATCCTGAATTCCACCATCTTATGGTCACAGCCTTTGACTTTCACAGCCCCAAGGACTCCCCTCCTGCTGATGTGTATGATGTTCAGCACAGCACCCACCTTTTCTTGTTGCTGAATCACTTTGATCACTTGTTTTTGATGGAGTCCAGAATCCCTTAATTGCTTATGGTGTGAAATATTTTTGTTGTGTGTATAAATTGTGGCCTTACAGGCTTTCAAAAAGCAGTTTGCAACCTTCTATTGAGCTTTTTTTTTTATTTGCAAAACAAAAAATTCACAGAATCTGCTTTTCAAAATGAAGTGTACTCTATTTTTTATTACTTTTTCATATTGAATTAAAAATATATGCTGGATAAAAATGGAAGTCATAAGTATGAAACTTTGCATAAAGCAGAACCCATTTTAGCTAATATATGATGAAAAGCAACCTTCATCTCTGTTTGTAGTTCAGATGTTTTATTGATTCCCTCTTAGAAGGGAGGAAATTTCTTTTCCTTTGACTCTCCTGACCATGTTATTGGATTTTTGAATTTCCATCCTGCCCTTTATAATGTTCAGGGGCTAAACTCAAGCTTCTTGTGACATCATGTCACTTCTGTGACAAGCTCAAAAGGTCGTTCTTTTGAAGACAAGGAAGATATGACAAAAAAGGTGCTTGGAAGGAAAATTCAACCCCCTGCCTTAACAATTTCAGAACAATTCCTGATGCTCCACATCCTCACAGTCCTGGAATAACAGCTTTGTTTAGCAGCAAACCTCATTTCCTTCTCACAACACAGCTGAATATTCCCCCATGAGGGATCATAGAAGCCAAGGAGCCATACTTTCCAGATTAGATGCCAAACATCCCAAGGTGTTCAGCCAAACATATCCAGACTTATTATTTTCCTGGTTTTTACCTACCTGTTCGGTAGACAATTAAATAACCAACAAGACACACTCAACCAGGAAAGATCCCATATTTTAGACATCATGTAGCCTTAACAAAAGAACATTTAGTAGCATTAAATGCATAATGTCTAACACATCAGGTCAACTATTGTTATTTTGGTCAGAGTTTTTGAGCAAAATACTTGATATTTTTAATAACTTTCAACTCAGTTAATTGGATGAATAGCTCTAAAATTAATGGTTTTGAATACATATCCACACATGCTCTCATGTCCTTCTAGTTGTAATTTCAACAAACTTACATTCCCAACATCATACAAGGGTTAAAAGCAATGTTATTTAAACAAGATGGAGACATTTGATAATGAGAAAGTACAAAAAGTAGAGGAGGAGGAATGCTGGAAGGGAATGTGACTTCTGTCACCAGGGCATGGGAGAGAACAGCAACAGCACATAATTCTACTTCATCAAAAATATTGCTATCATAGTATAATTCCTCTTTCTGAACTTTTCTAGCTTTCACCTTACAAAACAAGTATGCCTAGAGATGTTATGTCACTGTTCATGTTACACTTTTGAGAAAAGAGCTGAGACTAGTTAGACTTAATTAGACCCATTAGGGCACTTTGTATGTCAAGTTTCACTGATTTACAGGTAGGTTGAACAAAAATGTCTTGTTACTATGCTTCTGCTTTTGTTTTTTAGATTTTTTTTCAAGATCCTGGAATGGTCAGGATTGAAAGGTACACAAATTAATATTGCCATTCCCCCTTTATTTCATGCCTGATTAATAGCTTACATTTGATGACTTTGTTGCCACAACTAAGCAATTTAATCTTTCCACTAGCTAATATGCTAAGTTATTTTAAATATGTTATTTTTTAAAACAAACAAGTAATCACTTTACCTCCCAAAAGGCCTTAAGAAAGAAGCACCGACCAGTTCCTTCCTGACAATGAACAGCACACTCAGGAGCGCACCGCCCTTGGGTGGCACATGTAGGATTTGAGTCAGAAAGTGTTTTCCATTACCTTCCACAAGCTTTCTGGACGGCATTAAAGAGAGCAGATTTTACTAACATAACTGCTTAATTCTACTGATTAACAAAAATAGTGAATAGTTTAAAAGAAAAGATGTGAAATTTCTGATGGTCATTCTGAGCCTTAATTGTGTAGAACCTCAAATATTGAACTCACACTGGCCCAAAAAATGGCTGAAGCACCTGTACAAATGGGTGCTTGGAATTATGCCAGAGGATATAATTTCAATGAATTCAATTACATCCAATAATCCTGGAAAAAAGAAGCACATTTTCGTCTTCTGAAGACAGCTGTTGCTTGTGTCCATGCAAAAAAACCCCAAAACAAAAAAAACAAACCAAATCAAAACAAAACACAAAGTAACCACCCAAGCTGTTTATTCAATATCAAAATTTTTATGGGTGTTGGTTGATAACTTGGTGATAACTTGTCTGTGATGTGAATATAGCATGGCAAAGGGGACATGGCAAATTTACCGAGTCACTGCTGCTGATCATTGTAAATCTGACTTTACAGCGTGGTATGCAGCCAGCTTTTTGCATGACTGGGAAACTGAACAGATATAATAGCAAGTGACAAAAGCATTTTTGTGAAAAACACGTGTTCTTGCCTCAGAAGTCTCATGGCTGCAATATGCAAAATAGGGGCTCAAAAATCTCCTATTATACCTGTTTCATGCTCTCAAAAATCTCAAAGGCAAAAAGTTTGAATTAACCGTGAAACCAAAGAAATAAGCCTCATGGTTTCCCTACCAGGTGGGGAGACATAAAGCAGGTCACATCCTTTTGGGCAAGCACCATGAAATAATATACCGTACATAGCAGAAACTGGCATGTCTGCAATGCCTGGCTAGCGTTCTGTGGTTGGTAAACCATTACACGAATTGATTTAAAAATGTAAATGCATGAGAGAGAGCAATCACAAGGTAGCAGGGGGAGGGGTGGGAGGACTAAGACAGGCCATATGTTCCTCTCCTCTTTCTGCATTTGCTGCTCTCATACAGAGAATTCCCTGTCTGACAGATGGAGAGAAGTGTACTTTATGCAAGGTGCAGGCGGTTTTCTCTGTGAAAGCTTAAGAGCTAGAGAACAAAGCAATTATGAGTTCTCTGTGTAAAAATCTATGGCCCTTATCAGATATGTTGCAGATGACTTCTAGAGAACTACAGGATAAAATAAAACAATCAGAAATATTACTGAGCACTGTCAACAAAGTCTGCTGATCCCTGGAAATTTCATATTTAAGTTTTAATAGGAAATTGGTGGCATGAAGAGAACACTCCATTGCTCAGGCTCCTGGAAGGAAATAATTTATTTTTTAAGATCACTGTTTTGGCAGTTCAAAATTTCTCTCTTTTCTCTTATTTTCTGTTTGGATTAGTTTGTTGTTGTTGTTGTTCTAAATCTCCAGATAGCTACAGATCTATCGTTTAACACTATTTGCATGAATGTGTGGAGTTGATAAATTTAGATAGTGTGGATGGATGGCAGGTTTTTCTTTACCATAAATCCTGTCCTGCACCAGGCAGCAAGAGAGAAGCATTTTGATAGATAACACAAACTGAAGGGTTTTGATAGATAACAAACTCATTAATCACTGTCCTCTAAGTGCTATGAGAAGAATTTAAAATGTGTTACATTTGGCACTTGTAAAAGTTTCTTGCTTTCAAATCACAGCAATTAGTACTCTGTGCTTTTTGACTAGCCTGAACAGCCATTTCAGTACGAAAAAAGGATCAGTGTGGGTTAAATTTGGTATAAGACCAGACAAGGACGAGCTTCACAGTGGTATCATTAATGCTCTCTTCCTCCTACCAGAGAACATTGGCAGGCTTCCAGTTTATTAAAACAACAATCAAAGGCAGATCTTCTCTCTGTATACACAATGAGTCAAGGATGGATCATTTACTCAAACAGAGCTGTTCACTGAGGTATAAAAACAAAAATGCATTTCAGGGGAAATAGTTAATGAATATTATGCAAAAAATGCTCCACAGTTGTGTTTCATACAAAAGCATTCCAAACATTATTAAATACAAACAGAATATTACATTGTTTTTCTAAAAGCTCTAAGATCAGGAATTAAAGTACCTTTAAAGGAAAACAAATTGACAACAAATAAAATTGAGCTTCAACATTCATAAGTTTATTAATTTAACTAAATGTGAATTTTTTTTCTCATTGATTAATTTATATTCTAATTTAAAGAAAAAATAAGTAACATGCATCTATATCTATTTACATGGAAAAATATAAGTGTAGGGAGAATCTGTGTACAAAGACAGAAACATGATACGTCTATATTTTTGTTAAAAATACGGATTAGAATTTTGGGTTTCTATCGTGCGAAATAACTTTGAAATGACAGGTTGCAAGTTCATCCAAGAAGTTCTTGGGTTCACATTGTGCTTCAGTAGAAATGGGTGAAGTGGAAGAAGAAAAACGAAAAAGGCAGACACAAGCCGCAGATACAACCCCACCCCCCAAAACCAAGAGCAATGCAAAATGGAGTTCAGACTAAACAGGGTGGAAAACTAAATACACAGAACGTGAAATCCTGACCCTATTGAAGCCACTGGGCATTGTGCTGGTGGCTTCAAGGGTGTCAAAATTCTGTCCAGAGAATAAGAATAGTAGTAATATATAAAAAGGCATGAGCAGAGGGCAGTATTTAAGGCACTTATGCTGGTAAGCTGTCTGTCATATGTAGGCTGTCTGTTGGTGGATGATCTTGTCTGGGAGGGGGAGAGCTGTTTTTCTGCTTTCTGTGTGCAATACAAGCTTTTTCAGTAAGAAAAGAAAACCTGCTTGTATTTTTTTAAATGTCATTGAAATAATGAATGGAGAAGTATTGAAAACATCTGAAGCATCATTTCAAAAGGAAAGGTGCAGGGTGTTAGGAATATAGTTTAGTTATATCTAAATAGGGAGGAACTGACAAACTCAGCCTCTGGGAGATTAACACAACCCTAATAAAAGCCCTTCCTGTTTTTTTAACATCTACAATTGTGTCTCAAAAAATAATTTAGGAGGTTAAAGAGGATTGTTGTATGTCTGAATGGCAGCTAAAGATGTAAGGCACATAGGTTTCATACATGAAGACTTTTGTCAGCAGAGCCTCAGGGAGAAGGGTCTGTAAAATCTGCTTTGTTTGCAGGCTGCGTTCGATAAATCCAAATCTTTGATAATGACACAATCGTATTGAATGGTGGCTGCGAGTGAATGCTTGTTGAACTTTTAAGATATGATTCAGCACAGGCACTATGAGAACAGAGCACAATAACATTAAACACCAGATGGCATTTCAAAGCCCATCAGATACACAGATTCCTTTTTCTTCTGTACAAAAGATCGGCAAGGCCTCATTTCTGAAAAAAAAGCCCATTAAGATAAATGGAGTTGATTTGGTTTTGTCTTGCTTGGGCTATTATAAGAAAGTCATCTGAATGGGTCAAATTACAAACTGCTCTGGATCAAAGGAGAACAACTGCAGTAGCGGGTCAAATTGATCCAAGCTATGTCAACTGGATCAGCATGAAACCCCAAACTGCAGGGCAAAATCTCCTTAGCGTGGGCCTAGACAATAATTAATGCAGGTAAAGCTGCCTCTTTTATTCTGGAAGTTAGGAAGGCATTGGCTGAACAGACTAATCCAAAACTTCTTTTGCAGTTGCCTGAGAGGGTGGGATTTATGAGAGCAGCATCAGAACCCCAGGCTCAACAGTGACAAGCGCCTCTGCAGTCCAAAACACCCAGCTGAGGGCAGGTGAGGTGAAAGGTAATGCAGCACTACCAATCTTGAAGCCTGATGTGGAGAGGACTTTAAGATTTTGAGTCACGTTCAGCCTGGGAGAAGTTCCCCTGAGATGAGAGAAATTACCCCCATGATTTATTTGGTCTGTTGGCAGCACAGCATTTGTTGGCTTGTCTTGGTGATCCATTGGTGCTGCACATTGTATGAGCAATTGATGCTGCACAATGCAGGCTAGGGCTGGGTGGCTACGTGTGTGTGAACATCATTGTAACATAAGGAGCAGCACTGGTCACGTTATACAGAGTGTAAAGACAGGCTTTCACAGTGAAAGTTGTATTTAAAAAAAATTAGAAATGTTGGCGAGGCAAAATAAAGAAATGGTGGGGCCAAAGAGGGGGAAACTCCCTGAATGAGCTAATTACTTGACTGGAAATAGAAATGGTAACTTACCTGCCCTCTCCAATCTGTATTGCTGATGGCAAAGTAAAAAACAGCAAGAGACTCCACCAGATGACAAAGACTGCTACTTGTGAGGCAGGATACATACAAAAAGCTGTCATAGTGTTGCCAAAAGGACCAGACCTCCAAGCTTCATCACAGATGTCCAAGTGTCCCCTGCAGCCTTTCTGAAATGTCATCACCAAATGGTGCTAATACATCAAGAAAATGATGGACATATATACATTTTCTAGCAGTCCAGTTGAGCACCTTTCTCGCAACTGGATTTCTTGGATTTGTTGTTGAGTCTAGAGAAGTCATTCGCTGAGACTGGAATTACTAGGGACTAGGTAAATACTCCACAAATTGCTGTTGGCTTTTTTTTGTGCATTCAACACAAGTCCCGTAACAGCAGTTGAGACACTAAATTAATTGTCTACTCCTCTAATCATTAATTCTGCTTAATTCTGTCACATTGGAGCACTTTTTAGAATGCAGGAGGATGACTGCTTTTTATGTTTAACTCTGAAATAGGCTTCTGGCACCAAAAGTTTGCTGGGAGTGATAGTTGTCTGGTTTGACACAAATAAACAGATTTTAGTAAATGATGCATATTTCCTCTCAGCTGCAAACATTTGGATTTTCTCGGGGGCTGAGTGCAGTGAAATGCTATAGTTGTTCAAATAGACTGGGGTGTCAAAGCCCCTGATGATTCCTAACACTTGAACACATCACACAGTGGCAATTAAACTGACAAGGGGAAAAAAAACCTCTCCTCAGTCCAGATTTACACTGTGTTCCCATTCATGGACAAATCAGCAAACATTTCAAATGCCTTAACTGAGTAATGAATGGGTTCTGGGTTAGTTACTGTGCTGACAGCAGGTTTTAAATTCTATTGAGTCAGGCAAGGGGGAAGGTGAATAGGGTAGAATTACAGGAAAGGATTAATGAGGGGTTTCTTGCTGAACATACTGTTGCAGTTTTCTCTCAGTCACTATACCAAGCAGTCACTGATTTTTGCCTTAAGGACTGTACTTTTATAACCTAAAATATGCCTCCTTAAACAAATCCACATCAGGCAATGTGTCAACACTTCATTGGTTTCAATAGAATTAGTTTCCTAAACGCTCTTTTCTGAGGCAATTTTTGTACTTGAAAGTGCATTACAAGGAACATTTACTACAACTACAGTAGAATGATGTATAATACGACAAACATGGTTTTAATGAGTGCAAGCTGTAACAACAAATATACTACACATATGGTCTGTCTTTCTTTCATTCCTTTTGCTTCTCCACAGTCCTAGCAAAAGTCCTTACATTCAACTTTTTACAACCATTAGTTGCTACTATTAGATTTAAATATTGTCTTGAAGAAAACAAAAAGAGCACTGCAGAAGATGCAGTAACAATTTTTACATGATGACAGATGTCTGCTTATTAATGTTGTGTTCCTGTTGCTCATCATACGTACTAAAGGATGTCAAATCATAAAATAATTTTCTTAGAAGAGAGAACACTCGCAGAGCCTCCACTATGCATGGCATGTGAAATTAAACTCAGTCTTGTTTGCCAGGCTAAGCTGGGTCACATTCACTGAAAAATCTTAGACAGAGCCAAGGACTGTCAAGATGCTGCATCACTGGCTTTGGAGCAGCCCACAGCTCGGTCAGGTGCTAAAATTACCTGGAGATAATGATCTGAAGCACCAGGAGATAGCGATTTGAAACTCCAAGAAGAAAATCCTTTATACTTTGTCTCTACATTTTTGCTGGCCTTGTTTAAAAATGTAATTTTATTTTTTTTTTCTTCCCTCAAAGAAAGCATTCAATAGATTAGGATACGTAATTTGCAAATTGCTTAACCTTTAGGCTTTGGTTTCTTTCATGACTTTTATTGTTCTTGTGTACTATATTCTTATCCTTAAACTTCTATCTTCTGGCATTTATAGGATCTTGGCTAAGTGTAAGAGCCACATTTCATGAAGGATTGCTGGTTCCTTAAATACTGTCAGTTGAGGCGATATGACCAATGAGAAGAGTCTAATTATCTTTATTGTCTCCTTTGGATAAAGGTAAATTACACTTCATACCCTAAATCCCAAACCTTTCTTACATGAGGAAGACCTTCATTAAATTCCTACATGTACTAGTGCCATTGTGTTGCCCTAAGAGAAATGTACAGAATCATAGAATGGCTTGGGTTGGAAGCATGATGTTAGTTTGTTTAATCATGGGAAGTGTGCCTTTGGTCTAAGCATGTAAAATAAAATGCAAAAACGCTCTCACTAAAGTAAATTATATGAAGACCATCATAGCTATGTTCAAAATTCACAGGACTAAACATGTCTGAAAAGACATATCATTTTACTTTTTTATTACTTTCACAAGAAATTGAGAATTTTAAACGTGTGTTTTTTTATTCTTTCCTCTAAACTGTCTAGGTAGCAGCATTTAAAAAGACCTCATACGTGATATTTGCCCTTTGGCCAGTTTGGTTTTTCTTTTCTTCCACAGACAAAGAGCAGAAGAAGGAAGAAGAAACATAAAGAAGCACAAAACTGTAAGGTTTCAAATTGAAATTCAACCCCCGAATTTGAAGCATGCCTATTCTCCACCACTCAAGAAAGTTCTCAGGGCTATAGATATGTAGGGCTAATGACTAATTAGGCACCATGAGAGTATTAGAAGTACATGTTATCCATGCTGGCCTTGTTCTGCTGCCAAAGAAGGCAGTGCTGATACACACTTTGGTTTCTAATCAAAGTGCAGGTGGCCTCATTTGTCTTCAAATTTGTTGCCCATCTTGCTGAAACATGAGGGCAGCAAACTCCTCTCATGTGCTCCAGAAAGACTTCAGCTCACTGCAAGGTGAACATCTGTGCTGAGGGAATATTTATGCCCGAGCTATCAAGTGCTGGGTTGGCCCTCTCCGGGAGGTGAAGAGATGCTGTACTGAGCTCAGGAGCTCTGAAACTGAGAGAATGAGCATTTAATAGAGGAAGCAGGTGAAGAAGTGTTTAACAGCATAAAACAAGATGCAGTGTTCCAAGTCTGGGTCCAGCCCAGAGCTCTTTGTCTATGTGGCAGACTGTTGAAGCTGGGAAAACAAGGGTGGCAGATATTCTTCCAGTGGCATTTTTCACCCATTGCCAGCAGCTGAGGGCTCGTGGACTTTGGAGCTGATTTGGGTAGCCTAGGATTTACTGGCCCTAGGAAGACTTTTCTTTTGTGAGGCAACTATCAGAAATGCATTCAATGCATTTTTGAAGCCATTTAAATGGAGGTGGGAAGAGGGTAGTTTTACAAACAGTGAAGTCAGGCCTAAGAAAAATAAGTAAAGCCTGAATATAAACAGGCTACAATAAAGAATAACTTTCTAAAAAAGGAGAATTCTCAGTCAGATGCCAAGGATGGAAGAAAAAGGTACACTTTAAGATGGTAAGTTATAACTTCAATAAAACAGCATGTAAAAAAAAAATTAAACTACTTCAAATGCTTCTTTTTATTCCTGCAGGCAGAAGTTTAAGGAACTTCTATTTAAAAAACCTTTCAATTTTATTAATTTCAAATGTGAATACTTCAGTCTATCCTCTTTCAGTTTTTTTATGCAATAAGGGAATGCATACTTTCCAAACTTGTTGGAAAAGTTTGAGCAATATAGGTTGATGGATATGTAATTCAATGTCTATCAGTGCCTTAGCACATTTTACAACCATTTATCAGAGAAAAAAAAGCAATTAGACAGAGTAGAAATTGTACCTCCAAAAATTTCTAAGGCAGATAAGGAACCTAATCAATAAAATATAGGGTTCATTAGCTACAGTGAGGACTTGAATGTCAGATATAACAAGCCCAGCAGGGATGATGAAATTTCATATGAGAGGAAAAAGTTCTGCATGAATAATCTAGAAAAATTTCTCTGTGTTTTAAATATTAGTATTTTACATATGAAATCAAGACGGTTGGCAGTGGACACAATAACCTCAAGGTTTTCAAAACCCCAGTTAGTTTGGTGCAAGTTATTTTCCAAACTACATCTTTATTGTTTCCTAGAAAAGACTGAGTCTGTCTTGGGACCCAAAGGTTATGACCATTACTGCTTATTTAAAACTAATATTTATGTCAGCCAAGAGAAAACATAAAAGCCACACATTTGTATATATGGTCTACTGTAGTAGAGATTTAAATGCTCTAATACTGAGAGATCTTTAAAGACTCTCAATAGAAGTAATGCAAATCTTGAGATTTCCAGGCCTCAGGAGCTGTATTTCTTCACAACTCACAATACCAGGTGTCCTGTTACATTTCTCAATACCCCCATGTTTACTGTCATGTTTTCTGTGTTTACACAATCTCACAGTTAGGGCTGTGTGAGCACATTTTTGTTTGGGGTTGAACCAAGAGGAAAAAATTATAGCCCTGCAAGAATATAACCTGAAACTTGACTTGAACTAGCACTGAACCTGAAATGAAAGGCTTTGTCACATAAGAAAACAGCAAGGACATGGTTACTTCAGTCTTCTTGCTAAAATCTCAGCCTGAATATAGAAATCACTGAAAAATTGTGGCTTTTCTACTGAACAGCAGTTTTACCCAAAAAAAAAGAACTTGTTTTACTTGTTTGCAAATTATTTTGATTCAGTACTTGTAATAGGAGGGTAAAAGTATACACTTCAAATGAGAGAAATGGACTAATTTAACAGGTTTTAAAGAAAAATGTTGAAGTTGCCTAATTTTCATTTGTCCCCTATAAACCTACTATAAATTTAATGTAAGCCTATTTTAAATTTAGTTTGATCATATTGAACTGTTTTTCACATAAAAAATTTCCCTGTTACATCCAGATTACAATAACCCAATGCGGTTGATATGCCACTTGACTTTGGTGATAAGTAGGAAAAAAAGCATGGTAGAATTTGCTGTACATGTAGTTACCCTAGTTTTTTGAGTCAGTTTCTGATAAGAATAGTAGTAGTATTTTAAAGGTAAAGGTGATTTTAAGGTAGTAAGTGTAATTTTAAAGTGATATTATTTTAAGAGTATAAATTATTTCTCTGTTGGAAAAAAGTCCCGTATTTATCAACATTAGTATAGAAGGCCCTCAGATGTCCACATCTTATTCCCATATGAGTTGTGGGAGATATACAATATTTAAGTGCACTACAAAGAATAAAAAGACCATGGTAATACCACCTGTGGATGCTGGATCATGGTACTATTACTTATTGAATACAGAAGTTGAAACAAAGTGTTGTTTCAGATCTGCTCCAGTCTGAGTGGTTTAGTGTAAAACATAACAATAATTTCTCAATCAAGAACTACAAAATTTTAGAAGTGTTGTTCTTCAAAACAAATGTTCCAAGTAGCCCTTGCTTTACATTTGCAGTTTTGTGCTCTTTAAAATAGCCGTATAACTGAATTAATATTAGAAAAGCACACAAAGGCAACTTTCCTATCGCTACTGGTGTTGTAAGCGCACAAACCTTTCCTCTGAGGCACAGGACAAAAAGACATACCTTGTTTTTTCTCTCAAGAATTTTTATTCCATATGGGAAGCCTTCTTCCTCCAAAAGAAAACACCCATTATGGGCCATCCATACGTGAAGATTAAGAATGTCCACCCCCACAAACTTAGCAACTTGCTTACACAATTATCTATGGATTTGTTTCTCTATTCTTGTGATTACTAAAAGGTCCGTTGTGCTTTTGCATTATAAGCAAGAAGCGAGAAAAAATGATCATTGGCATAACTCCAACATGGTTTCAAAATTTCTTGAGCTCCCAGGAAGAGGACACTGGTGTGTACTGTACTTTAAATCCAAAGAGGGGTGTTCATTCTTTTCTGTCTGCATCTTACATGCACCTCAGGAGAAATATTTCTAATCGGTATTAATTTAAATAGGATTTAAAGGCTTCGAATAGATCCAAATTGATAGCACTTTGGAATGGCACTCCATGTCCATGCAGAAGAGGTTACAGTAATCTCAGCATAGATGGCAATCCCTGGAGGAGCCTTCACTTGATATCCAGAGCTGTGATTCTGGCAGAGGTGATAAGGAAATGAAAGTTCCTTATCTCAATCTTGACTGCCCATATGAAAATGTATATTTATTATGAACTTAATCTTTTGGCTTTTTGCAAGGTGTACCCAAGAGTCAGGAACTAGAAGCCATTTGTGGTGATGTTTCTTTTGTGAGAGGTGGACATTACTACAGGGAAAGAGATGAATTATTAATACCACATTATTTCAGAAGAAACATTAATCTGATGCTAGTACAGATCAAATTTTTCTCTCTCTGTTATTACATTCCTACTGAGACTACATGGTGTGTGCAGAGAGCACCTTATATTCACCCACTTCAGATTCAGAAAGTAGAGAGACTTGGGATATACAAAATAAACCTAATTGGAAAGTGGTATATATCTTGTGTTGAAAAACAGTAAAATAGTGTACATTTAATAGGAAAGGGTTTCACTTTTATCCTGTTTAAAAGGGCACTAGGGTTTGAAAAGAGAGAGGGAGTTCTGTATAACAAACTGTTTGCAGCAGAGCCTGTCCCTCAGGGAACCTGCACAGATGGCCTCTGCAACAGCACCAGGAGGTCAGCAAGGTCCAAACTGCTACACGGATGTCATAAAATGACACAGAAAACACATTTAGGCTTTGAACAAGGACTTGAATTTCAGTAATCTCAATCCAGTTGTTCATTGTTCTGTTTGACCCTGAGGAATGTAAAGATGAGCATACAGATTTCTCTCCTACATAGAGGTGAAGATACCTGATTTGTGTATTTTCTTGAAATCTGTTATTAAAATCATCCAGATGCTTTTGAACTCAGCCGTTTGTCTCTAGCCCATCACTCTGCCAGGAAGTACCAGTAATTTAATCTGATCTAACACAAAAACCTATTTTTAATGACATGATGCCTAACTCCAAAGATCCAGAAACCACCATTAACAGATAGGAGTTCATTCAGCAGTTCTTAATCCCTGAAACACACACTCGGATGGAGGGTGTACCAGAGTCTTGTATTGCCAGCATATATCCCTGGTGTATATATTTAAATATCCATATAACTTGTGTGGTGTGTTTTCTGAGAACATGCCTTTTTTTCATTTCAATGAGCTAACATGCTGTCATTACAAAATGTAACACAACTTGGATTCTCTGCTAAGAAATTGAAAATTTAATGTAGGCTATGTGTGCTGTCAACATCCAAATAATCTTGTAGAAAAGTTTGTGTTCTGTGTAACTGATGGCTTCAGAGGAACTTTGCAAGGCAAAAACAGATGCACTGTATGTTCCATGGGCTACAAATTTTAGGATACTGGATGTGCAGCAATGAAAACGCATTTCTCAACAACCAAAATTTATATGGAGGTAGCCACTAAGGTGTGGCCATATATCATTAACTAGAGCTGAGCAGCAAAGTTCCATTTTCAGTTTGAATAATTTTCTAGCTCTCTGCTACTGAAATTTACATGGTTTCCATCCAGACGAGGTCATTCTAAGACATTTTAAAAAGTCTGTTCTAGATATTCCTCTGTACTGTGTCCCTCTGTATTCAACAGTGTAAGCTATTTAAAAAATTCTAAAATTATAAAGGTCTGCTTTCTTATCACTACATAGAGAAGGTTGATAATAGGTTGATTTGCTAGTTAATGATATTTGTATCCTCTCTGGTATTAGATTTAGAGATAGATGGGAGGTATCTTTTCCCTCCCACACAATGGCTGAAATTTTAGTTTTTCCCTTCTGTGAAGGAAAATATCCCAGGCATTTCAAAATAGTATGCATTTTGAAATACCTGGGATCTCCCTCAGAGAGAGGGAGAGAGGAAGCTTGTATGTGCAACCCAAACAACACATTGGGTTTATATACTTAGTGAGGTACAAAACATACAAGGCCAGATCCTTTGTCTGACTAGCACTAAACAATAGCTGTCTTCTTCTGAGATTCTCTTTATGTTGCCTACTGGAGATGTCACTCTTTGGGTAAGAAAGAGGGTTTCCAGTGGTCCAGGGAGACATTAGTTGCTCAGAACAGGGGTTAGAAATTTCTCATGGGACACAGCAGTTCTTGGTCCAAAGACTCTGTTTATCTGGGCAAACAGTCTCAAAAACTGAGTGTGAGAGAAGCAAGAGTTGGCTAGCACACATGGAAGTTGGCTTGGGTGTTTCCAAAGCTATTTGATATTTTTGTTTTTACCTGTGCCCTTGAATCTTTAATCCATCCGGCTGGTGCTCAGCCTAGCACTGCTCCCTTTGCCTTGAGACTGCCACAGAACACTCAAAAGCATCAATGGTCACTTAGGAAATAGCTGTCAGGCAGCATGGCAGGCACTGAAACAGAAGCCTAAGGATGGAACCTGCAAGGGAACTGACAAGTGGCACTGGTTTGTGAGGCCTTCGTCATCAGAAGTGAGTTCTCCTTCGAGTTAATTTGTGCCAGGTGGGATGAAAAACTTTTTTCTCTGAAAGGCACATACTGAACAGGAGTTCTCATTCCAGATCTTACCTGTCTTCAATGCTTGATTTCAAAGCCTCAAGAGCTCCCCTGTATCTGCAAATAGCTATGTGTAAAAGTGTACTTAATATTTCTGTGAAAAAAAAAAAAAAACCAGAAAAAAGCCAAAGTAGTGGAAAAAGAGCCTAAAGTAGGCTACCAGTCACTCCTTTCATTCATCAGAAACACTTGCCATCAGATGAAAATTCTTCATGAGAAATATTAAATTTTGAAATTACCTCTACATAATGTACACTGTACACACCACACAGAGTTTGATTTTTAAAAATCTGATTTTTGTAGTGTAGGAGTCTCCACAAGCCCCTCAAATCTACTACTTTTATTTAATTATATGTGGAAGATGCTCAAAAACTCAGTGATGCCCGAGTCCTCTGTAAGCCTCTGTCCTGGTTTAGGGTAAATTTTGGAGGAAACCTCTGAATGGAGTCCCTCCAAAAGGAGATTCAAGTAGCCCTTCCTCCAACTGATTCAGGAAAAGATTTTCTCAGAGAAAAGTGGAAAAAAAAAGTTTATTTAGCAAGCAAAATTTTCACAAACATGGGAAAATGAATAATATAAACAGTGGAGCCTCTTGCTGTTCTGAAGAGATGGCAAATTCAGAGAGAGTCCTGTTGGTGGGGTGTGGCTCAGCTCGCTCAGTCTCTATCAGTCCCTCTGGTGCTGGAAAATGCAACATCCTGGGCCCCAGTGGGCCACAGGTGGGAACTCCCGGTGTTCTTCTGGATTTCAGTCCTGAGCAAGGCTGATCAGTTCCAAGAAAAAAGAAAAGCCACAGTCAGAGGAACTTCCCTGGCTCAGCTAGCTGGAAAAAACTAACTAAAGGTAAAGAAGAGCTCTCTCCTGTTGTCTGTGCTGCAGAAAACACAGTCTGGGAGTCTGGAATGCAAGGGAGCAAGTGCAGTTTCTGATAAAAAAACTTGAGCTTCTTTTTCCCCCCACTTCACTCAGAAATCAGTTTTAAAGGTGCAGAAATTAATATCCAGCATAAACAGAACAGATGATTAGGATACAAGAATCATAAATTCATCCTAGGACCGTCTCTAGCACTCATCACAATGCAGACAATAATTCTGACTTACATACAACTTGGGAAGTACTTGTAGTTTCTAGAGGATAGATTTGTTATCACTAAGGAAAAGCAGTTATTAAATGAAATATATGTAATATATTTATCCATTCAGTGGTTTTATTTATGGGTTTTGGTTTTTCTTTTTTTTCCTCAGAGAAATTTAGGGATTTCATCAAGAATATGATCCTCATCTTCAGTTCACTATCAAAGGCTTGGCATTTTCATATTATCCGATCATGAATTTGAATTAGACAGAAAATTCTCAGTAGAAGCCTGATTGATGCTCTTTGTTTTCTGATTTAGTTAAACTAAATATTTCTTTTTCTAACCAGCTACTATTCAAAATAATAAACTGTAGGTTTGCAGCTATTCAACCCAGCCAATTCTTATGCAAATACAGTAATGGGTCACAAGGTTAGCTGTGAATTGTGATCCCTTGTGCAGTTTCTTAAATGAGGGGCAATGCCAACTCAGCTTTGCTTAGCTCATTTACTCTGCATCTCAACTTGTAAATTAATCATTGCTGGCAACATCAATTTGGTTGTAATTAATCATACAGGGAGGAGCAAAGAAATTGCACTGAAGTGAGTCATATTAACAACATTATCTGATTGCTCTCAGTGTAATTTACTGGGATCCTGATGTGTGCATACAAGGCTTCTGGCTGGTACCTTGGCACAGAAGGAAATCTGTAAATTGCTGTAGAATACTGTCTAGCCCAACTAGCCATACACACAGGTTTCTAATGAGCCCTGCTCTGACGCATTAATTTTGTGCCCATAATTGTGCAGGTTCTCAGTCCTTTAACTGTCAAACTGTCAACAAAGGAAAGGGACTTCTAGTACCCCTCTGGAACATAATAAAAACCACTGGAGTCCATTCCCAGACAGGCCTAGGAGCTCTTGGACAGCGCCCAAAGGAGGCCATGAGGGGGTGAAGCCGTGTGAGGAGTGGCTGAGGTCCCCTGGTCTGTTCAGCCTGGAGAAGGGGAGACTGAGGGGAGACCTCACTGCAGGTGCAGCTTCCTTGTGAGGGGAAGAGGAGGGGCAGGCACTGATCTCTGCTCTACGGTGACAGGGACAGGACACAGGGGAATGGCCTGAAGTGGTTTCAGGGAAGTTTAGCCTGGATATCAGAAAAAGATTCATCACCCAGAGGGTGGTTGGGCACTGGAACAGGCTCCTCAGGGAAGTGGTCACAGCACCAGCCTGACAGAGTTCAAGAGACATTTGGGCAATGCTCTTGGGCGCATGGTGTCACTTTTTGGGTGTCCTGTTCAGGGCCAGGAGTTGGACTTGGTGATCCTGACAGGCCCCTTCCAACTCACTGTGTTCTGAGACTCTGTGATAGCTCCACCCCAGTGAAATATTGCTACAGACAACAGGCAAAATCAGATAAGAAGTTTGTATTGAATTTAAAGTCAAAGTTACCTGAAGAAAATGAAAATGGGAAACAATTAACTAAGGGTTTTTCATATTGGTTAGGACTTTTTTTCACTCCAAACAAAAGCAAATTAAAATATTAGATATTAATGGTCTTAGGAGACAATGGAAGAATTGGTCCTTGTATATTTCAAAGAAATCCTGTTAATAAAATGCTTGAGAACCAGAAGAACTTGAAGTTTCTTTACACATCCAGTTAACCTCAAAACAGGTTAATGATAAACAAAATTTCATTTCTAAAACAATTTAACTATGGCATAATTCTAATCTGAGATGTATATCTCTTTCCAGACAGGAAACAGAAAAGCAGTATGACTGATGATCTTAAACAATAAACCAAAAAAGTTGAAAGTGGAAGTCTAGAAGCAAGACAACTTCTGTTTTTCACATTTACATGCATCTAATGCAAGTGTATGCCCACTCGAGCAGTTACTTGTAATCTTGACCTGCAGCTTGAGGCTGTGCTTTCCCAGAGGGTGTCCAACTTTCATAGGCCATGCATGACCGTACATACTTCAACAGCTACTTGAAATGAACGTGCAGAGGAAGACTGTTATTTCACACTGCACTGTCCATTAAAGCTCTAAATAGGTTAAAATTAGTTTTCCTACTTGATTGATACTTGTGTTCAAAAGATATACCTTTCTTTAAAACCAGATTTGCTTGACCAGAGTTAAAATGTTAGCAAAACAGAAAGGTCAGCAATAAGGTAAATGGATTGCATGCCTAATTGTATTCCAACTTTTCCAGAAAACCAGGTGACCTACATAAACCTCCCATCTAATAATAAATGTGTTTCAACTAGGGCAATAATTATAGGAGGCCAATTAGCCAGTTACAGGAGGCTGTGCAGCAGGCCACTGGAAGAAACTATTTAATTTCTTTTGTTTTAACTGGAACAGCAATAGCAAACAGTTTTCTCCTACTCTGAAAGTAGTAAGTTGATGAAAAGTGGAAAAATCAGGTAATAGGGAGAATTAAAAAAATGCCACTGATATTATACATTTTAATTATTTTCCTTGCAACCTAGAGACCTGAATTGCAGTGTCAGCCCTTCTAACACCTCTTCTCTGCCAGTGAGAATGAAGGGTGTGGGAAAGGAGTGATCTCCTGCCATCCCAAGAGCCCATCCCCTGAGGCTTGTGCCTGGGCAATGCAGCAGCAGAGGCAAGTCCACAGTGAAAAGCTCCACCAGCCTCCAGGAAGCCACACTCGTGGAAGTCACAAGCTAGCAATTGTATTGCTGTGTTTAAACTAGAGCCATTGGACTTACAAGTGGTCCTATGAAGCCAAGCTGAAGCACAGTTTGGATAGCTTTTCTTCCTAAATCTCTCAAATATAATTATCCATAATTGGAGCTTGATGCTAACTGAGTTCGCTGCAAGATGTCTAATGAAGTTCAAGGCAGGCAAACATTTCCTGTGGTCTTTGAGAGGATTATTACCTCCATATAATGCAAAGCTGTTCTGGTTTGAACCCCTAAGACTGGTACAAAACACTCTTAATATCCCCGTTTTTTCAAAAAGTGAAATAGAAGTGACATTGCTTGCAATTTATTTGCACAAATGAATTTGCAGGGTAAGAGCTTTTACCCCAGCTGCAAGCCTTCAAGCAATGGATTATCAGTCTTATAAAGCACAGCTTCTAAATCAAGCAGGACACAACATAAAACAGTAGGCATAAAGAACTTCTACAGAATACCCCAATTGCCCCAAGAGTGCTATATTGTTTTTCTTCAGAAAGAGAAAAATGTGTTAATTGTAGCTAAATCACAGGACGTTAGTCTCAGCTTAAAATGCACAGCTAAGCAGCAACCACAACAATGGCAGATATCCTAGTAGGGAGAACTTTAAATCTGAATGCTGAGACTGGCATTTGTACACATGGTAAATAGAAGTATACCAGCATGTCACATTCAATTCTCTAAAAATGATGCCTAAAACTTAGAAAGGAGTTGTAAATGTATAGTGCTAGTAACACCAACATTGTGATTGCGAAACCCATACGGGCCATTCACTAAAGAGTTGAACTTGATGATCCTTCTGGGTCCTTTCCAATTCAGACTATTCTATGATTCAGTGAAAATAAGTAGAATTAAAGTCTGTTGTCTATAAGACAGGCTTTATCTTGAGAGACTTAGCAAGCTTTGTCTATTTGTTTATCCAAAAAAGGCAGAAATAGCAGATTTATTTTTGTGTATTACTGTATATATTGCATAAAGGACAGAATTTAAACATTTAAGGAGCAGGGGGTCACAGATTGGAAGGACAGATGGAAGCCATTGCAGATAGTGCTAAAATCTGTGTAAGCACCAGGGAAAAAACCAAAACCTTTGGAACGGCACTATGAAGTATGTCTGATGAGAACAGCAAGCCGTGTCCTGCGCAGACGATACGGATCAACACTGGCATATGCACTCTTGTGGTGGTTTTCATGCCAAAAGGCTGTAGGTACATCCCTGAAAGACCTTCAGCGCATGGATGACATGCTCTGGAGCACAAACAAGAGTCACAGATGGGGTTGCACATGGAGTGTCAGAAATCTGTGAAGCGTCATCTGGCAGAAAGAAGCCATGGGTCACAGAACACAGGAAAGCCACTGGACAAAGCATCTCAGGTTCCTACACCACCTTTACCTCCCTGGGTGAACTCGGATGCACTGAGCACAATTCCAGAAAACACATAAAAACTTTAGGCTGAGAAAAGGCAACAATAAATGTTTCTTTAAGTCCTTGTATAAATGCTTCTGGAGTTTTTTGCCCCACTTCCAACATTCAAATCATTGATCAGAACTTTATGTTTACTAATGATGAGTCAAATATGTTTCTCCAACTGAAGGCTGTTTTGCTTGTAACAACAAGCACAAGTGATAGCTGATTCAAAATGGCTCTATAGAATAAAAGGCATAACAAAATCCAATTCTGTTTTGCTTGTGACAAGGTGTTGAAAAATAAAATTGTTATCTGATTATAAATGGCTTATAGCATAAGAAGGCATTACAACATCTTCACATGGCTGCAAGATACGTGCTAATCAAACACTAGGTTGGAAGGGGTATAGCAGCAAAGGCTTTGATTACTGAGAATAAGGATCAGAAAAATGCTGGTCTGCTGCTGTGCAGGATCTTGAAACCATGATCAGATGGAAGAAAATTATAGTGGTCCCTCTCAGGCTTTTAAATTCTAAAGTGTCAGTGGCTATACCTGAGAATAGAAAAGAGCAATAGGCAATAAGTAGGCAGTTAGACAAAACCATGTCTTGACAGCAAAATCTTAAGAAATAACTCCTTTCCATTCTTCTACTTCTCATACTCTTGCTCTTGCTGTGATTCTTTGCCTTACACATTACACATTTGTGCAGCCAGAAACACAAACTACACAATTTAAGCAATAAATTTAAAAACCTGAACCTCAAAAAATAACAAATACCAAGATCAGTGTAAATATTCCCCAAATATTTCCTTCAAACTCTACTACATCTTTTGAACTCAGAAGAAAGACTTTTCAAAGCAAATATCACAATCTCTAATAATTTTTACATCATGTTGTAGCACACAGTTCTTGTATTAACCTTTCAATAAAAGATTTGTAGGTTTTCTAGGAGCCAAAATGCAGTTTTTGAAAGAATTTCAGCAAGGTGCAGCAAATTCTGTAGCACTGAGATGAGAAGATGCAAGGCTTTCCAGTATTTTCAAACATTTTCTGAGAGAATTTTTGTGAATATTTACAATCACACAAGTACCAATCTTTACTTGCTTCCTGCAGTAACCCTGGCTTAAAACCCCTCCTAATTATAAATTTATGTTCTGTAAATTTCTTAGAAACTTACAGAAGAACACAAACATTTTAATAAACTGGCTTTGGTTAGCTAGTGGTTTCACTTGAGAAACATGAGTATTACTTAAATCAACCAAACACAGATGTTAGAGTTAAAGGAAATCACAGAAATACTGTGTTTGCAATTGCATTAAAATACAAAACATGTTTGACTGGAAGTGGGTGCCTATGCATGGGACTATGCCACTAAAGCACCTTAGTTTTCCAGGGTTATTGCTGATCACCCCAGAGAGAGTTTTTTATACAACTCAGTAACTAGAAATTATACTTGTAAGATTTGCAAATGTCCTCTATTCTAAATACATAATCAGCATAAGTGTATTGCATAATTTTAGATCATGAACACTCTGCCTATCTATAGGCAAAGTGTTTTCAAGACTTATGGTCTTGAAAAAATGAAAATACAGCATATGAGTTACAAAAATATCAATTTTACCAAGCATCTCAAAATCAAACATTGCTAATCCTATGTACATCCAGACACTTCAAGTCACTAACTATTCCTCAGCCTCTGGAATGTGATGGTATCATTATGGACATCATATATTCTTCAGAAGAACTTAAGGATATAAGTTATATTTCAATGCCTTAAATGTCTTTCCAGGTCATCTTGAAAATTACCATGCATTCCGAAAGTTTTCCTCTGGAAAAAAAACCTCAAAACTTTTCGAGTTGGATGCAATCTTTCAATTCTTAAAAGTATATGAGACCAATAATTTAAAAAAAAAAAGTTAAAATGTAATAACAATATGAAAGAGGTATTAAAAGGACCAACATGTGAGAAAAGGATCTCACAATTTTTCAAACAAAATTTACTTCAACTCAATTCAAATTCTGTTTTCCAAAAATTAGCAAGAAATTTTAGGAGAATATCTGTAATGAAAAAAATTTTCAGCTAACCTATGTATTGTCTGCCACAAATGAGGGGATAACCCATTTTTCAGGAAGAATTGCATGATAGAAGAAAATTCTTGAAGATGGAACATAAAATTGCAAGGTGAATTCTAATGCCTGTGTGTAAATTTTTCTGCGTTCTTCTTTTCTCTTTGCTGGGCTGATTTATTACCGGAGATAGTTAGCTCAGGGAATGCCATTTTTGCTCTGTTTCTCGGCTGTTTAGGCTGTTTAGGTTTTCTGCTGTTTTAGGTGTGCTGGAATTCTCAAGGATGTCCTTGGAGAGCCGACGCTTCAAAGGACGAGGAGAGACTTCTGATCTTGTCTCGGTCTTGGTGTTTATTAATTGTTTATCTAAAAGATTTTCTTTCAGCCCGACAGAGGTCTGCACAGCAAGTCAGCCATGGGCACACTCCCGAAGCCCCCGGGCGGTCACTTATCTTTATACCCTAAGTTACGTGTACAATATTTATCATTTCTCTCCAATACTTTCTACTCTTATTAACCGGTGCACTTTTAGTAATGACCAATCCCAAAGTGCCACCACCACCACAGAAGATGGAGGCCAAGAAGAAGAAGAAGAAGGACAGGACACGCCCCAATTCCTCCATCTTACTTCTTTAGACCCCCCTGTACCAAAATCCTAAACCCTGTGTTTTACACTTTAACTAACTTATCCCTTCACCATTCACCCAGTGAATTCCTCCCAGTCCTCATACAGGTCTCATCTCCTGTGTAGGATCAAAATCCTGCCACCAGACACTTCTGGCAACATTCCAGGATTCCCGAGCCCCCCAAGGGTGGTCTCGGCCTCTCTGCACCTCCATCCTGAGGTGCTGAGATCCCACACCTGTGATGCACTGGAATCCGTTGGAGAATGCAACATGAACTTGCTGTCTGCTGTGTTGACACATTGATATTATTAATAATATTCATCAAATTTTGATGCCTTTGCTAGCTTTCCATCGGACTGTGAAAACCTTTACTTTAGATGCAAGCCCAGGGAGAGAAACATATGGGAGAGTTTGTTTCATCTGATGCTTTCTACATCAGCTATGAGAGGAGGTATGTGCAATGGGGCTCTTGCTCATGCTGAAATTTATCACTTCTCTTCAGGTTCAATTGAAATAATTGTCAGGTTTGGATTCGGAAGCCTTTTTTGCAGTCTTGAATTGGTTATGTGTTTGAGTGCTGTAGTTCATGGATGTAGGTGCGTCCCAGCACACCCAAGGTTTCTGTGGATCCTCTGTTTGCTGTAACTGACGGGTCTGTGCCCGCAAGGTGTCGAGGGAGGGAGACCAGGACACCAGATGGTCATCAACAGGTCCCGTTTATTGAAGAAAGCATCAAACACTTATATAGCAAGTAATAAGCTTATGAATATTCTGTAAGCCAAGCGATCTATTGGTTAAACTATACCATCAACTCTTCCTCATTCCTTTGGGCCTACGTTCCCTACTTCTCACGTCTCTCTGTCCACTTCGTTATCATACTCAGCTAGGCCCAAGGACACGCTATCTTGCAGGTGCAGGACTTGGAATTAGCCACGGCCTTGTACTTTTCCAGTCTCTAGTCAGCTAAATTCCCAACAGCAAGGGACTGAGCTCAATGGCTAAGATGGTACCTGTGGCACTAGGCTTCTGCTACGGCAGATCCACATGAAGTAGCATGTACAGGCTCTTGCCATCCACATGAAGTAGCATGTACAGGCTCTTGCCATTTACTATTTGATATTTCATAAGTTACGGGCACGAACTTGCAGCCACAGCCAGAAGTGTGTCGCTGTCCACGTGTGTGTGTGTCCACCGTACAAACCCCAAACAACGGAACTTCTGAAGACTAAGGGAAAATACACTGGTGTACTTACAATACTAGAAAAACCCACACAAACAAAAAAAAAACAAAAAAACCCCAAAACCTACCAATCAACCAAACATCAGAAAAACCCAACCAACCAAACCCAAAAACAATATCAAAAACAAAAAACCAAACTAAAACCACAAAAAAATCCTCAAACCCAAATAATTAAAAAAAACCCCTAGATCACATTATTCTAAACAGCTTGATGTAATTATAAAGGACACAAAATTGGAACAATGGAGCAGTCTGCATAAGGAAGACTGAGATGTTGACATTGCAGCCCTTTCTAGTTTTTTTTTTCTGGTTCAATTTTTTCAGAAGGTGTGTGCCCTTAGTTCTGGCCAGGAGAATCAATATTATGTATATTTCCAAAGAGCATTGTTTCCATGTATGACAAATACGTACTTCACCATTGAGGAAGAGTTGAAATATTTTAGGCTGTTATTAATTATTATTATTAATATGGGGGAATTAATTCATGAGTACATGCTACACATTTCTTGAATGACTGCAACATGCCAAAGTAATTCCAGTGCTCTTTCACTGACAGAGCTGGGAGAGAAAGTGTGTCCCTCTCAGAAATTCCCATTTTTGAGACAAAAATTAAGATTGAAACTACATAACTATAAATAACAAATTCCAATCTCCAGTGGAGAACTGGGGAGACTATCATGTTCTGGAGAGCAAAGGAAATCCTACAGCCATAAATCATCTGCTGAATATTTTGGGTTTAAGTTAGAGTAATAGCCAAAACATGACACCACTCAAATGCCAATTACATCACGGGAAGCTAATTGTCCTAAAAATATGCCTTTTTGCAAAGCCTTGCAAGTGGTGATGATGAAGTACCACACCCGCACTTTTAAAGCAAAGGAAGTCACAGGCATACAAGTCAACTGGTTTTCCTGTGGCGGACAAAGTTATGTGAGAAGTAACTCCCATAGCTACTTCTGAGGAGGGACTGTCACGATAATGAATCTTTTAAAGAGGCACAAAATTATTTCTTTTTTTTATAAACCCACTGTGGTCTGTCTTTCTTTTAGGGCTTGGAAGACAATTTTATTTTGAGTTCACTTGTGAAGGAAAATTAGTCAAGATTTCTGCAAATCTGTGTTTCTAAAGACCAGATGGTACTGATTTGAACATAAGGAAAAAAAGCAGAAAGAATATCAGACAGTGGGGGAAACGAACAAACAATGTTTTATTAATTCCATAGCCTTTTATTAATGCTGATATCTTTTTATGTTTGAAAACCTGTATTTTTCAGCCTAGCTGCAAATAATGTCCTTCTTGTGTCATGTATTTTTCTCTTGCCTACAGCAAATTAGTTATACTTGATTTCCACAAAGGTTTAATGTTATCCTTATCATCTATTACACGTAGTGGTAAGCCTTGCCACATATACCTGAAATTCTCTCTCTAAATTTAACGTGAGAAGTAGAGCAGGGTTGTCATTGCTGAGAATGTTTTGAAGATGGCAACTTTTTTCATATGTTAAATTGAACATTTGTGAATATTGATACTTTTTAAAAGAAATTGCATGAATTAAGATAAGCATCTTATATTGTTTAAAGACCCTAAATTATATATCACATCTGAGTAACATACCCAACCTCTCATTAAAAATAGTGCCTGGATTTGAAAGTAGCTGTCAAAATTCATAAGATTTATCCTGGAGTAAGTTCTCTCTCAACAGAAAGAATTCATCCAAAAGAAGTGTCTTTCTGTCTTTCTATCCCTATTAATCTTTGAAAATTACTATAATTTTATAATCTTCTTATCTTTCCAGATTATTTTTAAGATTCTTGATGGAAAATGTAAAACAGGATTCATATTAAGTATATGCAGTTCTAGATGAGCTTATCCAGCCTTATTTTCTAAATGCCATGGATTTGCCTTTGCTTTAACTTATAGATGATATCATAATAAGTCAATTAATGCAGAATAATTATTTACAGGTTTGGGGATCTCCATATCTGTTGACCACTGAGAGGAAAAACAGTGAAAACCAGTCCTATTAATGTCCATAAATGAAGAGGCTTCATAGGTATCATCAAGCATAGTATTCCTACACAGATAAGCACTACAAAACTGTATCAATTACTGTGCTGGAAGCATTCATTTACAGTCAAAACCTGGGGTCCTTTTAGTTCTAAATATGAGAAAAAGTCAGAAATCTGAGTTGTATTTCCTCCACTGGCTGTACTTTCACCAGGCTTCTTACTCCATGGGGAGAGGAAAAGGCAGAAAATGCTGCCAAAAGCCTTTTGCTCAACTACACAGTAGAAGAAGGGAAAAAGTGTTCCTGACCATTTAGTTAGTTGTCTTAAAAATACTGATATTTTGCTATGTGCAGAAACAGTTGCTGATTGAGATCTCACTGTTAACAGCTATGTTTTGAGAGCTGGGAGCAACAGAAAAAAATTCCATTTAAAATTTTCCTTGTCCATTGCTTTAAAATGTGAAGAACTGGCTCCAAAAACACACAGTAATGCTTGGTGATGTGTTTTCTTGTCATAAGTAAAGGTTGTAAGGTTGTGATGAAGATATCTAAGCTGTTGTTAGTTTTAAGTTCACAAATTCTAAAGCATATTGAGAGCCAAATTGAGTTACCTTCTGTTAATTGCAAGACTTTCTGGGTAAATAAGGGAGTTTATATTTCTTTGAGAAAATTAAGAGAAATTTTGTCACTGGAGGTTAGCAGAATTTAGGAAAATATCACAAATCAAAAAATCTCCTGTCATTATTTCTTTTCTTCAGGGCAACTATGGGCTAATGCTTTAGAACTTTTCCTGTTTGAAAAGTTTGGTTTTTTCCTGTTTGTTTACTGTGGCAAAGAGTTATCAGTATTCTACTCCAGTCAGAGTTGTAGTTCTGAATTACTGGTGATTAACAAGTGTCTGATGTTTAGTGGCCCCTTCCAATAAAACAAATTATAAGTTATTTTAATGTTTTACTTACACATTACACTTTAATAACTTTCTGTTATAACAGCTGTGTCACCTTTCACACGCGAATATCTTCAAGGCCTCCTTTACTGCTTAGAGAGACAACATGAAATGTTGACAATAATACAAAAAACCAAAAAAGTAACTTTAGTTACAAGTCAAAATAACAATGCAGTACAATGTGAGTCTTGAGCTTTTTTGATTATTTGGCTGGGGGTTTTTTGTTGTTGTTTGGGGTTTTTTATGATTGATGTTTGGATTGGGGTATTTTTTGTTTTGTTTATTGATAAAAAAATAGAAATAAGCCAACTGATGTTCATATGACAAGAAAATGTCTGTTTTCTGCTCAGAGAAAATGACTGTAGAGATTCTGTTCTCTGCCTAACTATAGTGTCTGAATTCCTCCTCATGTGCAAAAGGTATGTCCACTAAAGGAACTATAGGAAATTGCATTTAATTTAGAAAATATGGTCTCTTTGTGTTTATTTATTTATTGTTCCAAAAAGCTAACCACATATGTGCATATTAATAGTTTTTTAAACTAGGCTAGATCTTGTCTGGCAAAAATAAACGTGCATTTTGCTCAACACTGAAGATTTTCTAGAGATACATCACTGTAGGCATTTCTCTTCAGAAAAGAGATAAAAAATTGTCGCATGTCTTGCATGCAGTGGTGATTGCAATGAGAGCTTGAAATTTAGCAGACCTATGTAAATGCTCTCTGGAGTCAGCATGCTTGTCTAATAGAGTAACAGACAGATGATGACCTTTCTTCAATAGGAGGCATAAATTTTAATAAAAAGAGGCATTGGCTAGTGTATTTCTGCTAACACATTGTTTTAATTTTCTTAAAATCGGTAGAGGATGAGTAGATACATATATGTGTGTATATGTGTATATATATATATATATATATATATATACACACATGTAAGAACATATCAAATGCTGCCCTAGGTTGTCATGTCTGTCTCCTCAGGGAGATGCATCCATGAGAGAGTTTTGCCTGTGGGTAGAAAAATACCAGTGCCCAAGCAGAGCTGATGCCCTCCTGGGCTCCTGGCGCCTGCATCCCTTGGGAGCAGGCACGATGCCACGTACCTTGCTGTGTGCCTTGGCTCCTGGGCTGCCCTGCCCAGTGATCCCTGCTCAACACCTCTGATGGATGTGCACAGCTTTAGAGCTCACATGTCAGTGCATCTTTATGAATTTATCTCAGCCACATTTACTCTGGATCCAAAAAAATCCCTTCTTCCAGTAAAGCCTGTAGCTGCCCAAGTGGGCGATGGAAGATAGAGCTGAAATAGTCCCCAGTTTGTATTCGTGGCACCTGTTCCTGTCCTAGAGAATGACAGCATATAGATAGACAGACCTTGTGAAATAAGGAAAGAATATCAGGTGGTACACTATGGTTTTGCACATTCTGCTCAGTAATAATGATGACAACAGTGTCTCAAGAGCTGTTTCTCATTATCACTCTGTTTCTTAGTAAAGAATTGCATTACAGTATCAAGTTTCAGCTTTTTTTATTTTTCCTGTATGATGTTACATTACACCAAATCAGAAGAAATGTGACAGACATGGGGTGAAATCTACAGTTAGAAAATTTTCACAACCACTGCATAAGAGATAATCTGCTTACTACTCTGTGTGTACAACAGCTTGAGGGATGTCCACATGCCAAAGGTTGAGGGTGAGCTCACTTTTATTTGGAACTTATCCAGCCCTTTATAGCATACAATTTCCAAGAAAAGTTGTAAAACAATATTATGTGAGATCTTACACGTTGTGGCCAATGCTATCAGAAGCACGACATAAAATGATGGATGCCAGTGAGGAAAAGGTGATGCTTGAAGATTGAACCATCAGCTCCCACTGAAGGTGGGAACTTCCAATATCAGGAAGGTGACAGTAGCACACTAAGTTTACCAAAACAGAGGCACTCTTTTGCAAAGATACTTGAAACTTTAATAACACATCTGTGATACAAAATCTCAGAGGGACACTCCGACTCACATGAACAACATCGCCTAACCAAAGCAAGTTGTCATGAAAAAAAATTACTTCATTTTTAAGACAAAATTTCAAACAGTGGGACTCAGAATAAAAATATGGACTTATATATTCATAATTTTCTTTGAACAGGATTTCTTCAAGCAATTGCAAACCATTCTATCTAGACCATATTTAAGACTTGTATTATGAAGTAGTTCTCAAATAAAGTATTGAGATTGAAAATTCTTAATTGGTGCCTTAAGAATAGAGAAGCAGAATCTAAATTCAGTAAAATTCAGGACTTCTGTTATTCCAGAAAACTTACTCTTTGTCCAAATATTGTGTGTACTCAAAAGAAAAGAAACTGTATTCAAGGGTGATTATGGAAACTCATCTTTGGCTAAGAGACTGCTTCTAATTCAGCTTAAGACTAATGGGAACATTTGAATTATGAACCCCAAACAGAGGGTTCTTAATGACAGTACTTACAGACACTGGTCTGCATTGGCAGACAGATCTCCAATAATGCAGCACATAAAGGGGAGAAGGAATTTTTTTTAGAAAACAGACTCCTCAGGAGTCATCAAATACAGGGGAAAGCAGAGCTTTACACCAAACTGTTGATTAACAGCTGTAGTCAGTATGTAAATATATACTGTTGTATACTGCTAGAGATCGTTAAAGGAAAGAAACTTCGAGAGAGCTTTTTGTTCTCCGTTAAGTGGTAAGGAGAGGAAAAATATGACAATGTTTTTATAGAAAGGGTTTGTAGCCTGTTCTAGATAACTCTAATAATTGAACTATCCACACCTTTTCCCACGGTGTGTTAACAGGATTTATCTTAATTTGAAAATATTTTTTTTCTTCGCAATGTAACTTTCTGTGCTGCTGCAACCTCACAATCACACATTGCTTGAGCATTCAGCTGCTAGCCCAGGGAGAATCTTACAGGAATACTGCCACATCGATTAGACAGATTAGGGAAGCAATGTTATGAAGAGATCATAATCTTTCACTGATTCCATTGCTGAGCTGTGGCCAAACACATAATTATGAAGGTGAAGTTCGTAAACCTTTATGTGCTTTTCAGAGTAAACGGCTCAGAAACTTAAGGAAGGTGATTGAGAGTAATCACCCTGTCTTTACAATGGGAAAATCATGGCTGACCAACCCAATAGCTTTCTACAATGAAATGTCTGATTTAATGGATGAGGGTAGCAGTGGATATTGTTTATCTCACCTTCAGCAAGTCTTTTGACACTGTCTTCCATCACATTCTCATTGAAAAAATGATGAAGTATGGGTTAGATAATCAGGCAAGGAGGTGGATAGCAAACTGGTGGAACTGCTGGCCTCCAAGGTTTGTGAGCAGTGCCACAAAGTCCAGCTGCAGCCCAGTCCCAATGGTGTACCCTTAGGTCAGATCCTAGGCCAGAACTATTTAACCACATCATTAATGACCTGGCGGGTGGGATTGAATGCACTCTCAGTAAGCTTGCACAAGATACAAAACCAGGGGAAATGACCACTTAAGGTGGTTGTGCTGCCTTTTAGAGAAATGTGCTGCCATTTCTCACAATGCTGGAGAAAGAGGGCGACGGAATTTTCATTAATTTCAACAAAGAGAATTGCAACTTCATAAACTTTTTGTGGAATTACCCCAGACACTAACATCCACTGGTGGCCAACTGTCTGAAAAGCATTTTGGCAGAAGAAGACCTGGGTTTCCTGGTGGACACCAAACTGAACTTGTAGGACCAGATTAGAGATACATCTTGGTGTTTGGTTCTGTGCTGCCCAGAGCAGAGATACATGGACAATGAAACACAACCAGCAAAGGGCCACAAAGATGGCTAAGGGCTTGGAGTAGCTGTCGTACCAAGAGATACAATCCTGAGAGACCACCTGCTACACCTGACCCTGCTTTGAGCAGGGAGGTTGACTTGACAACATCCAGAGAGGCCTTCCAAGTCTGTACATGTTGTGATTCTCGGAGAAGAGGCCTTCTGAATCTGTCTGGGATGCTTACACAGGCTTCTCAGTAAAACAGAAACACCATTTAGTCCCAGACACATTATGTGGTGTTTTAAGTGCAAAAGAGGTGCCTGATTTTGCTTCTTGTTAACAAGTGACTGTGTGTGGTATTAATGAATGATGGCAAAAACGCAAATTATAATTTCTTGATGTATATTTTTTTTTGCACATGCAATTCAACAGCTCTTTTACTTCAAAATATAATGAACAACTACAGAAAACAAAAATATTTTATATCAGCATTTTTCTAATGCCCTGGGAATCACTCCTTCCACCCACATGCTATCACGCTAGCATTATGAAAAGAATAAGCTTTTTGTAACACAAAGCACTGTAATTTTGAGACTTTTCAAGCAATGCATATGATCATTACAAAAACACTTTTCTGAAATACTCTGAATCATAATACATCCATTTATTTAATTTCATATTATGCTAACATGTGAGAAGCAGTCTTAACAACAGCTGAAAAGTAAGCACTTAAGTAATTCAAAATTTCAGCTAAAACAAGACCTTTATAAATCTCCGTACTCCCCCAAAATAACAATGAGAGCCTTTACAGATACTCAGTTATTAGCTTTCTTGCTGTAACAAAAGAAATGTAGCTATTAAACCACACTGTATCATCTTTTCCAGCCCGACAAACCTTCTGTTTAAATATCAGCATCCAGAATACAAGTGCATAGACTTTGGGAATAAATCACTGTTTGCTCTGCTGCCTAGTTTGCTTTGGTGGCAGTTTCATAGGTTCAATATTGGCAGGTGCTTTCTGACCTGGTTTTGGAGTTTGCAGCATATGCTGCTGACATCCGTTCTTGTTATCATGATCCTCTCTTTGTTAGGCAGTGTGACAGTTGTTTATGCACTTGGATTTGGATTTATATGTGCTTTTGCATCAAAACTCTCTGACTGAGAATAGTGCAGACACATAGATTTTCCTGTCACAGTTGCATTTCCTGGGTTTTTGCTCTGTTTTAAATTTTTTTCTTGGGCTGAAGTTATACTTCATATTTAATTTTGTGCTCATCTTATGATCGCTGAAAGAGGATTTGGCTGTTTATCTCAGACATGTTTCAAGGTGATTGTATTTTTAATTTACCCCAGCAAATAAGTGCAAAGCTACTAATTTTCTAGGACCATTTGAAAGTCTTTGGTTTTGTTTGCATAGCCTTTACCTTCTTTCAATTTACTTAGATGCTGTAATGCACTGCAGGATTCACGTCAAATTACAGATAACGTGGTGTGAGTTTTCTCCTTGTCAAGGAACATAATGAGTTTACCATGGGTTCCAGATTACTGGAATATCTTTATAACTCTTCTCTTAGACTCTTTCAATGGCAAACCTGTAATTAAATCTTAAGTATATTTAAATTATATGTGTTCATTAAGTTATAAAATATAATAGTAGCATTAATTTTGGAGAGTTCTAAATGCAATTTTTTTGACCATAAAAATAGTAATAGATTACTTTAATAGGACTATTCATGTGTATAAAGCCAAGCATGTGTTTAAGTGTTTGCATGATTGACTTCTTTTATATGAAACATTCAGCAAAATTACACTTTTGTATGCCTGGTCTTCACAATTTTGAGGACTGTGAGAAATGTAACAAATAGGAATTTCTTTCCTCTCCAGGGGCTAATAAAAGTTAGCACCTGTCCTTAGCATGCTAATCTGAGCAATCTTGGGAAACAATCATTGAACTCTGGGAGCCTTTTCTGCACCACTTGGAAAGGAGTGTTAAATCAATCATAAAATATTTAAAACCTCAGACCAATGAGAAAAGTGTAGACTGTGAGAAGGGGTAAAAAAAGATTTAAAAAAAATAGAAGGCTGTTCATGCAGTCCTTAGTGGTCTGGGTCTGGATATTATGGGTCATTGTTATTAGGTATTATTCACACCCATCCTGAAAAGCAAAATCATCCCTCATAATGAAGGCATACACTGCATTTGAAGACAAACTACAGTTTGACAGAAAACTCTTTGCTTCTCAGCTGTCTCCATAATACATTCTAGTTAAAAATAATGAGACTGTTGATAAATATTTTATGAATATTTACCTGCAAAAATGACAAAAAGAAATGAGAATAGAGAGAATAGAAAGAATAGAATGTGGCACTTTGTTCTGTAGTTTATAAATTAGTAACATACATTTTGTTGTAGTTTTGTTTCCAAATCTTCTTTATTTCAGAAAATAGTCAAAATCAGCCACAAATGATCAGCCTTTTCTTGTGGTGGTTACTTTTTTCTATGACTGGAATACTCTTAAGGCTGGGTCTGGCTTTCAAGTGAGTGACAGCGAGAAATTAAATTCCCTTAGCCTCCAGACAGCCCTCAGTGATTCACAGAATTGGTGCTTGAGTATTATACAAATGGGCAAAAATTTTCTGAAACCTGGAGTGATGCCGCCACTATGCAGCTGTGCTACAGACATGGACATTACAATTCTCAAGGCTCATTCACCTAAAATATACCTGAATTGAATGAGTCCCTTTCTTGTCCATTAGGTAAAAGTCTACCTAAAGACCGTTTCAAGATTTTTCAGGAACGCAGCTATTTCACTATATCTGTTAAAGTCCTCTTAGAATCAAGCTGTTTACTCCGTACCTCATCTATTTGTAACTCCTGACACCTTTAATTCCTTGTGCTTTTTTCAAAAGTCTAACAGATAACCTGTCAGTCGTACAGCACTCATGGTAGAGAGTAGGTAGACCTGTGATCCCCTCTTGATAGATGTCACTGATTTTGACTGAAACTGAGTTATTAGAAGTAGAAAAAAATTACAATTACAATAATTCACAACGGAAATTTTCAGTTAGTACCAAGGAAATGCTCAGTCATGGAAAGTATAAATGACTAAAACCTATGCCTAATGCCATATTTAAAGAACAGGGTCACGTTTTCTACCTACAGAGGACGGATTTTTTCTGCAATGTGTCTCATTGATAAATGTTTTTTAACATCTGGGAAAACAGACGTGAAAAATATGGAACACGTGTTTTGCAACAACAGTAAATCCAGGAGTCCAATGAAAGTACAACTCTCACCAAAAATAACATTAAATCGGATACAACTCATTGCATATCCTCTTTCACTTTGAAATAATGAGTTCTTTAACTCATGTACTTAGATTTGTGGCTTTTGTTGCTAGATACTTGGAGAATATCCTCATGTACCATAACCCCTTTAAACTTTTCAAGTTCCTTCCTAGTCTTTTAAAGGTGTCATGGAAAGAGTTGTCTAGCAAAGCCAAAACTTTGGCTTTGCTGTTTACAGATTCCTAGAACTGATATCTGGCAATAGCTGTGGAAATACAGCTCTAAACATGGTCTCACTTTGAAGCTTACATAATTTTCCTGCTCATGGAAATTGTCAATAGTTTTCTGTCTGCTGTTTGCATTTTCCCTCTTACCAGGGCTCATCTCTTTCCACTTGAGGTGTTTCCATAGGTATTACAGCAGAGGCATCCAGTGGGCCTCCTCTTCTGAGGGGAAGATGTCACTCTCACTGCTGACACAAAGTACTTTGGGAGCGTGTGAGTAATACCCACCAGCTTTACATACTTTACAGCAGTAACAGTGTTAAAAGTGACATTTACACAACTAATTTTAGGCACTGAATTTAGGATGTTAATCTCCCTAAACCTGTTACACAGCCAACAGAAGGAGGGAGTGCTTCACAGAATAATTCAGAGCAACTGATGATGGAATCATAGAATAGTTTGGGTTAGAAGGGACCTTAAAGGTCACCTAGTTCCAATGGGAACAGAAGAGCAAAATATGGACAGCGATGGACTGGGAAATACATTTCTGTCGATCTTAACATTAAGCAAATGCAACATTGATCTGTAAAAAGAAATTAGATGATTAACACACCACCAAAGTACTCAAATTTTCTCCTGCAAATAAACACTTTTATCATAAAGTACCCTAAAAGTTATTATTGGATAGTATTAAAAGGAGGCAGCTACTAGCTTTGGCAAGTATGTAAAATATAAATACAGATAATGGGAAGGACCAATGGCATCTGGAGTACCTGTAGCTCTACTTTAGCTAGGGAGATAATCCGCATTCCACACAGTAAAAAGCAGAGATAGTGTGAAGTGCAGACACCAATTAAATATGGAGATTTAGCAACCCAGGCCTCTATACCAGAAAGGGAAAAACGGTAAATATTTAGGAAATTCTAAGGGGGACAAAGGAATAGGTAAAACTCCTTAAGTATCTCCAAGCCTATTCACTACAAAAAATATAGGGGCAAAATCTTTACATCCTCAGGTTCCTACTGGCTCCTTTTAGCTCCTGCTACTATCCCAAACTCAGCTGAGTCACTGCAAGCAACAAAGAACATTCCTGTGTCTGAATCTATGTAAGCCATGTTCTGTAATGGGGTAAGACCTGGAAACACAGGTAAAGGAAAAATGGGAGCATTCTAGGCATGCACCAAAAAAATGTGTGAGGATAATTGGGAAGCCAGGACTTCTGATCACAGTGCTGTCTAGGTTCAGCCTCTAAGAGTCTAATTCTGCATTTTACAGGAGAGCTGCTGTGCTGGAGCCTTAGCTGTAACACCTGTGTGTTACCCATAATTCAGTCAGATGCAGAGCATGTAATCCATCTGGTTTCCTTTTCTCCTGTGCAGCTGTATTTATAACATTTTGTTTCATTTTCATCTTCTTTTAGAAGTTAAGCATCTACTGTTATTTGAATCAATCCTGTTCCCTCATTCCTATTAAAAAAGAAAAATCTGAGTGTTTTACTTTACCTCAACTATCCACCTTCCTCAATATCAACTATCCACTTTGTCTATACATGAATATATTTCCCTAACTAGTAGTTTTAAAAATGTTCATGTACATGTAAACACTCATAAGTAAGATGCTACCTAGGAATCAAGACGTATAAAGAAATGTTAGGGTCATTATCACTTTTTATACACCTCTAGGAAGCATTAGCAAATAGAACAGGTGGAAGGAGACACTTGAAATAAGAAGGTGCAAGGATTTCTATGTATATTCTTCCTTTGTCTAGTATTTTTTGTTTTCTTGTTTTTGCTTTGTTTGTCAACTTCTTGAAACCATGAGAAGATTTGGAAAAGCAGCCAAAATTTTGATGGCTATTCTAGCTAAAATATACCTCCAAATCTTTTGAGATTTAACCAAGACTATTATTTCATGTCTTGCTTTATAATCTCACAGACTCGTTTGTAAACACATTATATCTACCATCATCTATTACTTAAACTGCCTCAGATTTAATATGTAGTTTTCTTTTACGAAGATTTATTTGTCTTGTTGACTGACTTTTGATTACTTCCATGTTGTTTTGAATTGGCTTAATGTTCTAAAGACTTTTCTCACTTGTGCATCAGTTGAGCTTTGCTTCTTTTGTATCCTGCTACTTGCATATAAAAAGTGATGACATCTTTAATTGTATTTAAATCCTGCAGATAATTTGGTGTCCTCAAAACTGATTGCTTCTATTTTTTAATACTTAGCTTAGCTTTATAATTGCATATTCTCCATAGGAAATCTGTTTTGAATGAGCTCCTTTTGATGAAAGTTAGCTAAAATATTCTGCAAAGACTAGCAAACCAACAACATAAAGAAAATAATCTGTAGGGGAAAAGGAATTTTTTTCTCCCCCGATCTGGACAGAATTGCTTTTTTCTTTTTTAACACACTCTATAGCATAATAAAAAGAGTATTCAAAGAACTAAAATTTTGTTGGATTTGTTTTTTTGTTCTGGATTTTGTTTGGTGTTGTGGCTTAACCCCAGCCAGCAGCCAAGCCCCAGGTAGACACTCACTCATCTTCCATCAGTGGGATCAGAGAATGAATGGGAAGTGTAGAACCTGGAAAAATGGGCTGAGATATAGACATATTAATAGGGGACAGCAAAATCCATGTTCACAAGCAAGGCAAAACAAGGCATTCCTTCACTGCTCCCCACAGACAGGCAGGTGTTCAGCCATCTCCAGGAGAGCAGGGCCCCATCATGTGCAGTGCTTATTTCAATAGACAAATGCCATGACTCCAAACATTTCCCCCTTTCTCTTTCTTCCCCTCAGCTTTACGTACTGAGCATGATGTCACAGGGTCTGCAAATCCCTTTGGTCAGTTTGGGTCACCTGTCCCAGCTGTGTCTCCTCCCAGCCTCTCATGAACCCCCAACTTCTCACCAGTGTGGCAGCACAAACAGCAGAAAAGGCCTTGGCTCTGTGTAAGCCCTGCTGAGCAACAACAAAAACATCTCTGTGTTATCAACCCTGTGCTCAGCACAAGTACAAAATACAGCTCCATACCAGCCACTTCCTTAGCCCAAACCAGCGCATTTGGATTCCTAGTTTGTTTGTTTATTTGTTTTGGGGGAGTTGGTTAAATTTTTTAAAAATTATTTTCTCTCAGTTGGACCTACTTTCTTTGAGATGGGAGTTGTGAGAGTGGATAGGGCTTTAGCAGGAAGAGTTTTGGAATATAATTTTTCCTTTTATGCACATTGTTGCTCAATTCCACCCTGGCATCATTCCTGCTAGCAAGAGCAGAAATATCATTCCCTTTCATTAGCTTATTGTTCCCATTGCCCCTCTCTGTGCTTATTTTCTTTGCACTTCATGAGTTCTGGTACTGATCAGTTTTTAAGGGACCGGCCTGTTTTGAGTCTATTTTAGTGTAACAAAAATATTTGCCTTATGCTCCTCTGGTTTACGGAGAGACAAAGGAGCTGAATATCCAGACAGGCATGGTAAGAGTTCAGAACAGTAAAAGAAGAGAAGGAATTTAGATATGAAAACAACAATAAATTAGCAAATTATGACGTATCACATAAAGTTTCAGAGGTTTGTTCTGTTTAAATATATGTGCTATAAATTACAGCAGGCTACACAGCAGGAGATTATACTGTCCGCCACCCCAAAAAAGTCTCCCTGTAAGAAAAACATTGGAAATAAGAAGTAAAAATTCAATGTCCCTGCTCCTTTCACTCCTTCCTAAAGAGAAAAGTTGAGAACTGGTTTAATTTTAAACAAACAATGTCTTCTATATCTTTTATTTAGTCTTCTAATGAGTAGGTAATGAATCAAATATTTATTATGAAAAACCCTCACCCAATTCAACTCACTCAAGAATCATCTACCAAATATCGAGCACATTGTTTAAGAGGTTGTCTAAATGACATATACACCTGTGCTTGATGACTAACCCTCCTGGCTTTCACAATATTGTTCTTCCACTCTTTTAAAAAGCCCTGTTTCAGAAGCACCCAGATATGTATCCCCTACTCAAGCTCTGTAAAGAACAGGATTTTCTTTTCTTTATATATGATTGCCATCAGTTCTGTGGCCTGCAGGACATGGTCCTTATCCCTAAAGTGTATCAGCCAATCAATAACTATTCAGAAGAGTACAGCAACTGCCTCTGTCTTGTATTTGTAATCTTCTGTGCACATTGAAAAAAACTCTTGCTTTCTCCAGGGCATTTATCCGCAGGATTTCTGGTGGCCTCCTATCCAGTAGCAATAAAGATTTTTCTTCTCCTAGGTTCCAAGAAATGTGACTCTCGGGTATGGGCCCAGCCCCAAGTGCAGCAGGATTATATTAAGTGGTGTGTGCAGCCGAGTAATAGAGCTGTTCAATACACCCTGCCCTGCTTTGAGAGGCCAGCAACAGCTTCTTTCACACCACACAACAACTGGCTCCAGGAATATGGCTTTGCAGGCAATCTTGAATTGCAGCTTTATGGGACAGGATTTTAGCTACCTTTCATCAAAAATCTTCAGGTAGTACTCCCTGGCCCAAGTATTGTTTTATGTTTCAGTAAGACAATGGCATGAGCAAGAATATTTATAATAATATAAATTATTTAATTACTTATAATAATTTAAATAATTATTTTATAATTATTTTTATTTAAAACTCTTTTATAATAATTATAATTTTATAATAAAGTTAAGAAAAAGTTGAATTTGCATGTTCTATTTTACATAAAATTAAGATAGTTCTGTTGAAATGTGGATAGAAATTATATTAAGATGCAATATCTGTAATTCCCATAGTAAGATGAGAATGGTCAGACCAGCTCAGGTTTATAATTTCTATACATTGTCTGCGAAACCTTTCTGCCAAGAGAATAAAATAAATAATAAACAATGAATTTAAAGTCTGTGAAATATATGTGATGTCATAAAAATGAAATTATGGCACTACTTTATTAAATATATTTTGGTCTTCTGGAAATGGCTTCTGAAATTACACCCTTACAATTTCTTTGTCATTCTGGAGAATTCCTTTCCAAACCAGGGAAACCAATCCTAGTTCTCTGGAGACATATGGAAATGTTCACATCTTTGACCAGATATCTTTTTCTGTTTTCTGGACCCCTAAGCACTTCAGATTTAATGACTGTGAAGAAATGCCTCAAACTTGCTCATTTTTGTACACCGGTCACTGATATTAGCAAATGTAACAAAAACTGCAAGAAAATCTGAAATCAGGTGTGTTTCACCGCATTTGGAATTTTTTATTGGAGGGTTGTACATCTCCAATAGAGATTGCAGACATTGCTTTTCATATTGTGGTACTGTACAAAATAAAAAAATAAAAAACCAATAAATTTTAAAGAAGCAGGATATTTCTGCACTTTACAGAGGTAAGGGAATGCTGGAAGACCCAACATTTTCTGTGAGTTATCAAATATTTACTTAGTCCTACAACATCGGTTTTGGGATAAAGAATATTTTTCCAGACTGGTTTCCATGACATCTATGCTCATTATTTCCTTTAGATTTATTAGTGTGTCCTGTAAAGCTCTAGCAAGAAAGTATGCTAATTCACATCTCTAAGATAATGAGTACTGTTAATAATACTAAATAATGTTGAATGGATCAATCACTTAACAGTTAAAATTGGGAATTGAAGTACTTAGGTATGGAAAACCCTCAAAGGATTTTCACAGCACCCAGAACTCATGCATTCCAAGCACAGCTTCAGTGTGGCTTATTTAGAGACACTGTGCCTTTGTATTTTCAACATATTGCCTTATTAATGTAACCTTAGGACTTGAACTATATGAACTCTCTTCACTGAAACAGAGAACCACTCAAGGCATAGTCAGGTTAGGATTTCATTGCAAAGTGAAACATTAAGGCATTCAGCAGTCTTGAAGGCCTGGCTAACGTTACTTCTCCCACACACACCCTCCCCTTAAAATAAAGGTTTAAACCAAATTTTAGCTGCTTAAATCACGGGTCCCTAAAAAGAAGCAGCATGGACATGGCAGAGATCTAGACCACTACTGTTTAACCTTGCTCAGGACTTGCCTGTGTGAGCAGGACAATAAAAGGCCAGCAAGAGAATGACCTGCTAAAAATGACTGAACAGGGTGTCACTGTGAGAGATATTCTGGAGAAGCCTTGTCCAAACCAATACAAAAATAAATTGGATTTGTGGTGGGAAAAAATTCCCACAAAAATATGGGAGAGGCTCCTTCTTCAATTTTCTTTTGAATAAAATTCAGATCTTTCCATGAATTTGCCCAGAGGTCAGTGCTGCTTTTCAACTTTTGTTTCAGGTTGTTATTTAGTGAGAGAAAAAGGGGTGGAAGAATTTATCACCCACAATATCATCATGGCATAAAATATTCTCATTCTGCCCCTCTTCCCTCTTGTACAGTTTTTACCATACAGCACTTCACTGAGCTCAGCTTTCTTTAAGGAGAAAATAAAATAAGGATATGTGTTTCATTAAAAAAAAAAAAAGTAATTTTTGCCAAATTTTCAGAAGCACAAGATAGCTGGGTGTTCCCAATATTTGATGAAAGGAGGCTGGGTGAGGAGTTGAAGATTAAAATTCCAATGAATATTACAATCACTTTTACACAGTAACATTTTTACCCTACGTATTCCATGTTAGAAATTATAGTGCCATAACAACAATTTCAGACCTATTACCATCTAACATGGGTGTGAACCATGCAAAGGCAAGCATTAGAGACATTTTTAAAAGTGAAACATTTTTTCTCCAAAACATGAAGCATTCTGAAAGTTAGACCCTTTCCCTCCTCCCTTACTCAGTCCTTCAGCAGAAAAACTCTTAATATTAAAACTGGTAGACAAGGAACCTTTCAAATACACTTGGGTGAATCTACATGAATGCACAAAGATGGTGTGTATCTAAAAGCAGAACTGACTTCTGTAATAAGTCCGCCAGCTTAAAATTTAGGAGCTATTTTAATGGAGACAAAATTACCACAAGCACACAGTAGCTAATTTCCTAACTGCAATAATGTGGTTATTTGCCATGGTGGCCACAGGCGCTGCATCGGTCCACATTAAAGACTAAGAAGTTAATAATTTGGAGTTCAAAAGAAGAAAAATCTGACTGGTTTGCTTTTGAGTTACAGGATTGTAAAATTTATTTGAAATCACAAATTCAAATTTTTTTTGAGGCTTTAGAAGTTTTAAACAAACACATTTATATTTATGCATCTATTTATTAAATCTTTTCCTGCTTGAGACCACATATGCTTGGTATGTGTAATTTATAGGTCAGTTATGAACTTCTATAAAGAGGCGTGAAATGAAAATATTGACAGCTGAGTTTGCTGGCAAAATTACGACGTTCTTCAAAATAAAGGTCAAAACTTTGAAAGTCATGGATATTCCACAGCTCCAAAAATAAACAAAAACATCTGAACAAGTGTTGGAATTTTTTGAAGGTTTTACTTTCTTTAACTCAACCATTTTAAAATGATACCATTTCCTTTGCCAGACAGGCAATGGTCTAGTTTGCTTGTTGTTCTTTCCACTGCTTTTTTAGAAGTATATAGAAAATACAAAATCAGAAAACAAATGTTAAAAAAAAATCATATGTTGAAAGGAAAGCTGGAACACACGGATGTGTGATTTTAGGAAAGCAAAGATCAGAGCCCAATTGACAAGTTCTCTCTAAGACTGGCTGGGAAATTAGGACAGCTGTAAGGTAGGTATGAGCTGTCTGAGAAAGAAATCAGAAGACTACAGAGAAAGGAGAAATAACTACCCTTACCAGCAAGGATCTACTGAAAAAAATTGCAAAAATGTAGGCAAGCTTAGTTCCTAACCTCTGCAGCTCTCAGCAATGCCCTTTAGCTTTGTGAGAAATCTGATAATCAGAAAATAGCCAGGGTGAAAGTACAGTCTGTGTAAAAGAAGGAACAAGAAATCTTTTCCTGACATCACATTAGTGCTGGAAAACAGACACTTCAACCTCAAAGCTTGTGGGGCTGTACTGGGGCAAGACTTCCAATGTGCAGAAAAGCCTCATATGGAAATTGTAGAGCAATTCTGCTGTTTCCCAACGAAATGGAGCAGCACTTCAAGCAGGATGCCAGCTGGGACATCATCAGGGTGTGTGGTGGGTGAAGGCATTGGTTGGAAGGGTTAAACAGAAACTTCTGTGTATATTTATGGATCTGTTAAACCACCACTTGAAATGAAATCACGGCCCAGTGAAATCTTATGGGATGTTTGTCTTTCAAGGGTAGCAGGTCAACGGACCAAATGTGTGGACCATGATCAGTTCAAGAATGTTTTCCCAGAAAAACATGGGATGGGATTTACTGACCCAGGAAATTACTTCCAGTTTCATGCTCAGCATGGCCAGAATTTCATCCCTGGCTCCTGGCCATCCTCATGTCAACATTTGTATTTGGTTTTTTTATTAATTTAGATTGTTCAAGACAGAGTCAGATGTGTTGTGGCTACAGCTTAAGTTGATTAAGAGGTCACTGTCCTCATCTGTTCACCCCCTCCTTTGTCTTGCTTCTGCTCCCTCAGCTATGTAAGCACAACTGTATAAGCAGCGACGCCTCCAGTTTCTCTGAAAAAAGTGTGGCAATACAACAAAAAGACTAAAATATATGCAGCTTAGAAGAACTTATTCTCAGCAGTTACAAGTGCAGTAAATCTAGAATATCTGAACCAGCTGAGAAAGCACAAATGCATTCACTCATCTCCTAATCCAACCAGTTGCAACACACAAGAGTATGTCTGGCCTTTCACCAGGGTCACCTGATTTGGGTAGGAACAGTGCTTTCAAGTGATATAGAGAATTCAGAGATACTGTGTGGCGATTCTGGCGTTGGTTTGGTGTATCTCATTAGAGGACTGAGATGTAAAGTGTTTTTCAACAGTGAAAGAGGGCTTGGTGGATGCATCTCTCCCTCCACTCTGCCAATGCTGAGAGGTGTGAGTGCAAAACAGGAGCCAAGGGGCACCTGCAGAAAAATAAACATGAGAGCATGCAGTGATTCAGGTGCTTATTTTTACCTCAGCTGCTGAAGAACATTATTAGGAGAAACGCATCTCATGCAATACTAAGATCCAAGCCTAAAATGTATTCCAGGACTTGATGACAGAAGACAAAACAGGACATCAGTAAAGCCTTGAAATTTATATGTTTTCTTACTCAAGTAACAAGTCTTAAAAGTAAATAAAAAAGAATCAATTTGGTGTTTTCTCTGCCTTTTTTTTACTCTTACAGCAAAATTTCATCTAGACATTAAAGTGTAGTAAAATTACAGAGTAAATAAAAAAACACAGGCATTAGTCTAAGCTTAAGGAAATAAAAGCAGACAGTTTTTTTTTTTTAATCAAAGAGGCAATACTGAAGTTGAGAAATGCTTTTACAAATCATACAGCCTTAAGTGCTTTGGTAAATGTTTTCTGGGAATAGTCTAGAATCTACATATCAGCCAAATGGAAAAAACCCTGAAAGTATTAATCAATCTAAAGACCAGATATGATCAATCTGAAGATCAGTTATCTTGTGTTAGAATAACCTGTGGCTGTTTGCAAAATGGTTGAAGACAGTAATTATCAGGAAATGATCAGTACCTGAGAAACAAAACCATTATGAATCCTGATGTCTAAGGATTCATAGTAACTGAATGTTAATGCCCAAGTAACTATTCATTGTTTAATTACTATCTGTGCCAATAGTCCAGAAACTCCTGTAACACCTAGTACATCTTCTCTGGGTTTTGTCAGAAAAAACCTTGCTAAGGTTTTTTCTTTTTTCAAGCTTACCTCTTGCTAAGCTGTCAAAAAGATCTCATGGTCTTGCATGAAGTCACAGGAGCTGCCAAAAATTGTTGGAAAAGAAGGAAATTGTCTTAATAAAAGCCCTTAGAACATAGCTTTAAAAGTAATTTTCAATAGTTGGGGGAAAATACTTGTCTGACAGAACTGAAATCAAACCCCCTTTTTAGCCATACAGCAAATAAAACATTACCACTAACCATTACACCAAATTTACTGTGCCCATTCAGCATATCTCTGACCTAAGAACTAGACAGAATAATTGAAAATCCCAGAGAGTGTCCCAGGAAGGACTTTGATACCCAGAATAGCACTCAGCCCTGGTGTCAGTTTGGGTCTTGGGCTCCTTACAAGCACTCACAGAAGAATGACAAATGTCTGTGGGTTCTGATTTTGGAAGGGGACTGAGAACCAACTTGTTGCACAGCAGCTACAGAGGGACAGCTGTTGTATGGAAATGACTTTCAGTTAATGGGCATAGTTGACAGACCACAACAACTGGCAAATTATTTCATAGGTCTGGCTGAGAAGAGAATCTGAGGACAGTTATGAATGACAAAAGAGAACAGCAGGTCAGCTTTCATTCAGATTAATCCTTTCATGGCAGAGCCTTAACTGCCCTTCAGTAACTCATTAAGGCATATAGCACAAGCTGATCCCACATGATTTCAACATCAACTTTAAAATGTAATGAAAGTAGGGATGCTGTAAGGGAACATTGCAAGCCATAGAAAGACAATATCACCAACTTTGAAAGGCAGCATTTTATACCCACAAATATTTGCAAAACTGAGAGTAGCTTTTCAAAGTTGGTCTTCCTGTGACGGGTAATAAAATTAAAGAAAAAAAAGGCCTTCTGCCTTCTGCATCCCGTATTTTGTCATAGCCTTGTGTTGTTTCAACCGTATGCAGCAGTATGTTACAGATCTTCAAGTTTTGAGACTCCCTCTTAAAAACTCTCCCTCCCTTTGCAATCCACAAGACTCTAAGATTGGCCATAAATGAGAAAAATTGAAAACAGCATAGTGCACCTTCTTTGAATAAGAAAGACTCCATTGTATGGGTACTGATCTGAGGTGGGCGTTGCCTCTGGTAGTTGTGACTGGGATTGGACTATAGAGGAACTGGAATCTTTCAAAACAGACAGTGAGTTCCAAAATAATGGCAATGTGGATGTTAATGTTCTCAAAGGTGTAACATTGAGAAGTAAAGGCAGGTCGAAAAAGTTAGGAGGAATAAACTTGAATGAAAGGTAAAATTCCTGTCCTACCTTTGTGTGTGTCATTGTACTATATTCCATGAGGATGTGATAGTGAATATAAACCCCAAATAAAAAAATATCCCTACCTCCTCCCCTCTAAGTAAATCCTGTAACACACAATGCAGTGTGGAAATTTCAGTCAGATTCATTACCTTGAATAAACACCACCAAAACCTGCCGGATGATATCTGGAGAGAGAAAGGAAACAGCTAAGCTAAGTATCTTCAGGGAACAGGGCAAATGAAAGGAAGTTGAAAACAAAAAATCATTTACCTGCACTGCCAAATAGGAACAGATGGTGAGATCCAAGGGGAGATAAACATTAAAGACTGGAAACCAAGCAATTCATCCTGCCAGCTTTCAAAGATCCAGTACAACAGAAAAATCTAAGTACCATATAATATCAATGTTAAGCAACAATAAACAAGACTACAGGGCAGGTAAAGTGGAGTGAGCATGCTGAGAGGAGGGAGTTGAATGCTTTACAAACAAGCCCATGAAGGGTTTTTGAAGTCAGATTGCAAGGAGACTCCAAGCAGGAAAAATTAAGGGAAAGCATGAAGAGAAAAGACGAATTGCCTGGTAAAGTGTATGAAGCAAAACCAGTCTTTTGATGAGGTAAAAAGCCATCTCAGAAACCATTTCAGAAAGCTCAAGAAAGCTCAGATAAGTGTACTACTTTTGAATTTCAAGGCAGTGGATAGCACGGGAAGAACCCTAAATTCTTTTATTAAAATAAATTCTCTAATGTAAACAAAAAACCTTTTTGGTTAGTGCAATACTTGGCTCTACATAACGATTTTCAGCCCCTTTAGCATAAATGTTGGCTTCCTCCTACTAAATTCTTCTGGCCCATGGAGTACAGATGTCATAAAGAACAGGTCCAAATATTTCAAGGACCTCTCACAGCTGCCATTTTGCTCTAAGCACAAGATTTCTGTATCAGAGTGCTCCCTCTAAAAGCTCATCAGATAATCTGAAAAGCTGCCCTGGAAAGATCCAAGTGTATTAAGAGGACATTGTGGATACTGTTGGAAACTTGGCTTGGCACTGACCAGCCGTATCCACTCCTTTTCTCCTCCCTTTTGAATTTCATTGCAATACAAAGCAATTAAGACTCCAACCCAGGGGCTGAGTCCACCTGGGCCAAGCAGGAGGGAGGTCTCAGACCCAGCCTGAGGGCCAGGGTCGATGGCACCAGTGACCAGTTCCCCTCCTGCCAGGAGTGCGCGCCAGCATTCCCTCTGTGAAGGTCAGCACCAGAACATCATCCGCACACAGGACGTGCAAAGTGCAAACAATTGAAGAGGAGAGCAGGAACATTTTCACAAGATCTAATACAAGATCTGTATTGGATCTCTAACATCAACACAGAAATCTCATGTTTGAATTACACCCGCTTTGAATTTCTTAGATTGCTTGTATCTTTGGCCAACACTTGGCCAACCCATATATTTTATCTGAATATGAAAGAGTCTTCTAACTCAGCAAATTGGACTCAAATACTTGAGAAATTTAGAGGTTAAGAGAATAGATAAGAGTTAGACATAAATATGGTGTGGTTATAAAACAGTGGTCTGTAATCAGTAAGTCTTTCTGTTTCCTTGACAAATCAAGATAAACAGTTAATTCCTTGGCAAATCAACAATTACAAATAGAGACCTGCAGAAGGTTTCATGTCTAGCAGCTGGAGTGAATACCAGCTACATTTTGGAAATCTTAAATATTTCTGATTGGAAAATAGATATAAGAAAAACAGTAAAGATAAAATAAAAATGTCCTAGATTCCCTCATTTCCAAATGAGATTTCCTTCTCCATCTTAAGCAGATGGCCAAACTTCAACCAAATATAATCTCCTCATAGTAGCACATGTCCCTTTATTCCAGGTCCTTTATTCCTGACCTCCTTTTTCAAACATCCAGCTGTTTTCAAGAATCAGGATGTGATCGGGGCAATCTCTGTGTCCTCTTAACACAGCTAAATTTTCTTTTGGACCAGTGAGATGCCCATTATAGATCAAAAAGATAGGATTTTAGATGTTTTCTGCACTATTGTGGTACGATGGCAGATTTATCAAGAAGAGCAGTATCAAAAAGGCAATTCTTGGTGGTCACTCCTGGGAAGGCTCTTTCCTTTGCTCTACGGCATCTGGAAACCCTTCCTAATTTGATGTTCACTTGTTTCATGCTTTCCTCTCTTGCCTTATGGATGGTTACAGTGTGAGCTTTGATATTTTTTTTCTGAGGAAGGAGATTTTGGCAGGAGTTAGTACCTTGGGCAGAGAACAGATAAGCTCATCTCCTTCCTGTGCTGAGATAGATTGGCTGGGAATTTAACACCTCTCGGAAACAAGGACACTCCACAGTCCACAGTAATATTAAACATTTATTTTATTATTTTTATTACCATTAGAAACTCCCTGAAGTTTCTAATGGTAATAAACTTCCTAAGTGATCAAAAATCTACAGAAATCCATGTGAAATTATAAGGAGAGAAAATTTTGTCTGCAGTCCCTGAGATAACATTACAGATATTCTTTTTCTAAACTTCCTTGTCTCCTTGATTGACTTTTTGTCAATTTTCAGGAGATTATGCTCTTGCCATTTAGTCATAGACACTTTAGATCAAAGCATAAGAACCCACAAGTGAAATGATACAACTTGATTTCATGATTTTTGCCTTCTCCCACAGCATGAATTTTTCAGTGTGCTGAGGCCACAGCCCTAAAAGCCCTAAAAGGCTGTTCTTTGGCAGAACAGAAGGGGTAACCTTGAGGCAGGAGACCTGAAGTCCCGCTTGCCATCAGGGATTCTAACTTCCCATTTACAAGCAGAGGCAAAAACATCCTTAACACAAAAAAAAACCCCTGGAATATTGTGATGAAAACAGGTAGCAGGTGTCTGACAAAATTGTTAAAGGCAGAAATGTTTATAACTTCTTTGTAGTATTAAAATCTCATTGCAATCACATACACAGATTTCTCTTTCATTTTCACTAGAGGCTTCTCTCTATTCTGTGAAGTGGAAGATAACAATATCAAATTTTTGGAAGGCCCACTCTGGAAAGCTTTCTGGGAAGTTTGCAAAAAACTGAATTATCAGCCTCTCTTTTTTAAAACTTTTTTTTTTCTGGGTCCCTTAAGTTTTCTATGTTCCATTTTTATACCTCTTTTATTGTGGCCTGCTCAATCCAAGGTGAGCAGAAATCTTCATTAGCAAAGTAGAACAAAAGAAGATTATACAGTTATTGATAAAGTTTAAATTGTTCTGAATAACCCCAAAAGATAGAATGAAGTGAAGAGGGGGAATGTGCTCACAGAATGGCAGATTTTACATAAGATTTAGAGAACAGAGTTATATATGGGCACTGATGGGCCTTTTAGTAGTAGCAAGGCATCATTGTTCAGATCACTGGTTACATTTTCTAACTCTCCCTAGAAATCTGCTTATCTGCTGCTTTTCATTTCTAAATAACCTTAAAAGCTCACAGCTCCAGCTGCCTTGTTTAGGCAGTATGAAGAACAGCACCAGCATTGGTAGAAGTAGTTTGTTTTAATCTCTCTTTCTGCAAGGAAATTATCGTCACCAGAGCAACCATGGGCAAACAAAGAAGGCAGTCTCACAGCGGCCTCCTTGAAACGCAGCCCCGTGTGTGTGCGCACACTGTGTGCATACATCCAACCCACAGCTTTTTTACATCAGCTGTTTGCAAGAGAGAAAAGAGCAAGGAAGATTTAAGCGTTGGTTAAAGCAAGGATTTTTGGTACACAAAGAAAAACCTTTGCTAAGGAAGCACTCTGGGGTCACCTTTGCTGCTGCCTCTCTCCCTCTCCTTGTGTGTGTCAGCTCCTCAGCTTCTGCTTTAGATTAAGTCAAAACTCCAGGTCTGTAAATGGCCTGGGGGAGGAACGTGCTCCCATTTCCTTCTTCTTGAGATTCAGAATTACAAATTAATCTGCAGGAAACAATTGCTTGAGAAATTTAGAAGTGGTGTGGGCAAGAGTCTGCACATTTCCCTTCTGGTAGCAAGGAAGAAGAAGGAGAGGGAGAGAAAGCAGGAGAATACTGGGCTGCTATTGTGCTGCTCCAGCCACACTGTATTGATAGTGTTCATTTTAGCTTCTTAGCAAGGTTAAGCATGATAATTGAAAATGTTCGTAGCATTGTAGTTCTACTCATGGTTCCAAGACGATGAAATTATCAGCTATTTAACAGCCTTTTTATGCTATTCTGACTGCAGTACTTAAATCCATACCATAATACAAATGCAATACCTGTCACTTTTTTTTTTTCTGCTGAGAGATGAGTGAAATTTAATACTGGCTTGTACAAAAAACTTTCTTATAGGGCAAATACCTTTTTCTATTTCGATGGGGTTACAGTGGTATCTAAAACCCCCCAAATTAAATCTGGCACCTGTTGAAAATATTTGGCTCATAAACTTGTAACAAAAGATGTCAAATGAAACATAGACTTGCACTGGAAAGAAAACATTTTCTGTCAACTGAGCCTAAGAAAAATGCTCTTGATGTTTCCCACACCACAGCTTTGTGCTGTTTTTTTTCATTTTGTGTTATGTACAGTGTGGGCAGCATAATTTAATGTAGTGAGAAAACGAACAATTTTATGCTAAAGCAGATTTGTCAGAAAACGAGTCAGTTTAGAAAACTAATCCGTTGCAGGAAAAACCTTCAAAAGGAGATATAGTAGCAGACAGAATGCATAACAGTTGACACTTCACTCAATCCAAAACACAAATATTTGAGTAATATAATGACAATATAAAAAAAATTAAAATTGACTATCCACTCCTCCACTCCTCAGGATCCATCAGCCACTGGGGGCAGGTGTTCAAAAAGAATTCAGAGACTATTAGGAGCCTGTTTTCCACAATGTTTTTGAGAGCTCTAAGTAAGTAGCTGGGTTCTCACTGCTCTGGTGCTCAGAACTTTTCTGGAAATTTCAAGGGAATTGGTTTCAACACTTTTCAAAGCTTTTTTTGATCTCCTGAAGAGTATATAGAAAAAATTGTTCTCTTTTTAAAAATAACACGGCAACAACATGAGCATCAAACTCACCCATTTCCTCTGTGACTGTGATCACAAAATAAGTAAAAGTTAATCTTTCATTTGCTAAATCATTAGATACCTCTTTGATTAATATTTGTCAGAAAAAGTTGTAAGAATTGCATGGCACTAAAGACAATGAAAGACAATGTGTTTTTTTGTGGATTTAAGTGCAAGAAAATGTGGTGGAAAAAGGAAAAAGCAGAAGGACGAGGCCCTAGCATCTAGGAAAATAGCAATTAGGGTTTCTGGAGAAAATCTTTGGCTGCATCTGCAATACTATTTTAGTTCAAGGAACAGAGAGGTTTTAAAATTAATCCCTTGAGCTTCCCCACTTTGCTTTGGTCCTCACAGTGGTTTCTGGTATCCTTGAACCACATTCCTCTCAGAGAAAGCTGAGGCAGAAGTTCCAGTCCAGGTGCAAACCTAAATATGTCCAGCCTGTTGCAGGGACATAGAAACGTGAGGCAAAGATTGTTGCTTCAGACAGCTTTGAGCCACCTGTGATGAGATACTGGGTTTGAGAAAACAGACTGAATTTAGTCTGACTAAGAGCCACAAACCATATGGGGAACAAATACTAGGAACTCAGCATCAACTACATTAATCTATTGCTCCACTCCAGTTGCATCAAATTACTTTTCATGTAGATATAACATATTACCTTCAAAATATGCATCTTCCCATTTAGGTCTGTCACCTCTGGCCAGAGTTAACCAGGAGGCTCCTGTGTAGACAGACTTCTTCCCAGTCTCATGCTGCAGTTTTCATTTGTAAAGTTGAACTTTTGATTGGATGGGCAGTTTTCCTTTCTATATCTGATGTGTACACCAGGGAATGCAATCAGGAGATTCCTATTGATTGTTCTCAAGCAATTTAGTTCTGGTCATGGTTGTACTGGATTTGCAATTATACTGAGGAGAGGTATTATTGACTCTGCCTAGTAATTACCAGGCTGACATCAGATTTTGTATAGCTGAAACTAACTTACATCTCTCTGACCAAGTTACCATAATGAGATGCTGTTATTTTTTCCCCCCTAACCAAAAGCAAGCTTATCATTTTGTCTTCTAAGGGAAATGTTGCACATTATTCCTTTAAAAAGAGTTATGTCTATTTAAAGAAACAGAGAATGCATTTAACCTTAATTAGAAAAGGATTTGGGGTCTGAGATATTCTCTAGGTGCTAGTACATTTCTAGAAAAACACTGTCAAGGCTTACACAAGCCAAAGAAAGTTAGACTGACTGTTACCTGAAGAAGTTTAATAACATTAGCTGGACTTCTCTGAAGGCTTGTCCTACATCCTCAGAGCCACTGCTGTCACTTGAAATGCTCTAAGAGTCATACTGGCATCTTTTCTTCCCAGGCTCAGTGATAAAAATGAGAAAGACTGATAGCATTGGAACTTCAGACACATAATTGTGCCCCTTTGTTCCACAAAATGTGGGAAAAACACATTCAGGACTGGAACAACTTCTTTTTATGGTCATACCAGAACTTTTAAGTTCCCACAGGTATTTGTAATGCACATACACATTTCACCAAAGGTAAACTAGATACCAGTAAATAAAAAAAAAGTATTCTCCTCCATAGGAGTAATGAAAATCAGAAGCTGACACCACACATGACATTTGTTTCTTATTACTGTTTGCTTTGCAGTTACCAACAGAGTAATTCCAAGTACTTCTGAGGAACAATAGCTGGTATAATAAGTAATCTCTGTTTCTAAGCCCTCTTTGTGCATGCATTTGTAAAGGCATCTGAAGGACTGGTTTGCTACTTTATTTGACCAACTTCTAGCCTAAAGCACAGGGAGATACAGGAGGGAGTTTGGAAGTGGACAAAGACTGAGGGGGAAGGTGGCATGTGATTGAAAGCAGCAGAGCTGATCCCTATGCAAATCCCAGACAGCAAACACGGCTGTGGATGACGAGGCCTGACAACTGCAAATACAAATGCTCCTATCAACTACTCAAGCAAACTTCGTCTGCCCCAGTTCCTCCCAGCCCCCTTCTCTCAGCCAGAGCGCATTAGTGCTCAAACACCTCCTAGCGCCTTGTGAACAAGGCAGCAGCACCTCCACCTTGCACTGAAGGGCCAAGCTACTTCATTTGTTCACTCTTGTGGTCAAGTTCAGGAAGCTCCTAAAGAATGCAGGCATATTTGGCCTGTCAACAAGCAGAGCAGGTGGATCCTTCTGGCATCAGCCCTGGATGTGGCATGGGTTGTGAATGCTTCTCTGGAGCAGAGGAAAATTGTGACAGGGACAAAGGAGGTCCTGCAGAGAGCAGACCAAGAAGCAGCCAAGCTCCAAAGAAAAATTTGGCAGGCGTGTTTGCTGTTATTTAAGTTAACTACAAAGGAAGTCCCAGGGGCGGGGAAAATCTGGAGCAGTTCCAGCATGCACATGTGCTGTGGTAGGAGGAATAGGAATGCCAGTTTCAAAAAACATAACATACAGGTATGTGTACCCAAGGCACACATACACAGACATACATAACAACTCACTCCAGCTTCCTAGAGCCAAAAAATAGCTTATGTCTTGATCCCATATTTGGTGCTGCTGGGGATTTATTGTTAATTTGGCCTATGACTTCTTGTAGTAACAACGTTTGTGTATTTTTTCTGCTGTATCTGCACTGGAATGGGAGTGACCAGAGTGGGAACTTCTCAGATGGTCTTGTTTTGAGTGTACACTCCCACAGACACTCATCATCTGTACAGAAATCTTACTGATGTTTTGCAACTCCTCCCTAGAAACACCACGAAGTTAAGGCTGTGTATAAACCTCAAACCACCCTTTTTCTTTCTTCCTCTATGGCAACCTTTATGAGTTTGTACAGAAAAGCTGATAAGTCTGTTATCTCCTTGGGTAACATTTTCCAAAGTCTCTAAAATAGCTTTTAGAAATAACTTGAACAAGAAGGAATAGAGGTCTCATCACAAGTCAGTGGCTGTGTTCACACCAGCAATTTTCTTGCTGTAGCTGAACTGAAACAGTGAAGGAAGGAAATTGCAGCTGAGCTCTTTATGTCTTTTATAATGAAGTGCAGTGGGGGGCAGGGAGGAGATAATCTAGATTTAAATACTTGTGCAAAATACTCAAACCAGTCCTGCTTAAAGCTGCCAATATAGACATATACTTTGGGATCCTTATAATCTGCACACTTAAATTGTGTAGAATACAAGGTCAATTTACAAGCGCCTGTTTGCACTGTGAGAAAACAGATGAAGTGGCTGCTTCTTGTAATACGCAGCTGTCTGGTGCAGTAATACTGGCAGACAGTCACCAGAGTGGGGCATAAAAAATTCTTAGTATTTTTAGTGAGTGGCACCAGGATGTATCTACCTACTGTTTCAAGAACGCAGAAAAGCAGTAAAAGGTTACATCATCTAGTCTTGTGGGACCAAAGATGATCACCAGCTGAGTTTCTCTCATAATTGCAATGTAATTGTAATGGTAATGAATAAAATTAGCTTCTTATAATGTGTCTATTGTTTCTCAAACAGCACAATGTAATCTCATTTGCTTGCAATTTTTTAAAAACACAAAATATACAGGTACCACATACTCTGAAAAAAATTTAGAGTTCAACAATGTTACTTCTAGAATTTAACATAGTTGAAACTAATTTTACTATAACTGTGAAATGTACTGAGTGGACATGAAAAATGGTTTTCCAAGGCTCATAACCTAGCTAAATCAAATCAGTTTTTTTTTTCTTTTGGGGCATGCAAAGCACATGTGAGCCCATTATGGCCTCTTTCATTGCCAGATTTTAGCTTTCAGCTTCCAGATGCTTTGACTGGGGAGCTGCTTGACATAAAATAAATAAACAAATAAATGCAAGATCAAGCTAATGAGTAAAATGTACTCTTTCTTTCTTCTCTGGTTTTGAGGCAGCTTTTCTGCATATTTACTCCTCAGGAAATATTGTTTTTACTGCAGAGAATAATATTGTGAAATGCATAACACTCACTGAGCAATTAAAATTGTTTAGGCTAGGTTTGTCATAGTCTACATCAATAATGAGGCAATGTCTTTGTGCACTTTATATCATACAGTAATTTTCATTATTTTATTCACTGTTGCTAAAGAACATAAATAAAATATTCCTGTCCTTTTTGCTCTAGTGTCCCAAGAAGTCAGCTCTACAATAGTTCAACACAAAGTTATTTAATGAAGACAGCTATGAGTGACATAGAGAATTGACTTCCCAACAACTACTTTCTCTTCTTTCCCAATGTAATGATGAAGTAAGGGTGGTATACAAAAGTAGGACTAACTGGAAGATCTTGAAATCGGAGCAGCTCAGAGGCTACAGTCACTGGCAGAACTCATGGAAGAAATGAACTCATAATTTCAAGGGAAATTGAACGTAAACAACTTGCACCAAAAATTAGAATACAGCCAAATTGTAAAGTATAGTTGGAAGGGCTGTCTATTTTCTATCCAAGCTGCTTGGATGTGCTTAGCAGTTTTTCAGATGGCCCTGGTCTCTACAGGTGAGATTTTCAGTTAGAATTATCAGACTTAACAGTCAGGCATTACTGGTAGGAATTAACACTGAAATTCCCTCTTGTCATATAAATAGCAAAAGAAGCAGGATCTCAAACACTGAATCCAGTAATCACTCTTTTTTCCTTCAGTTATGTATTTGTTTAATAGTAAAGGAGGTGTCCATTATGTAACTAGGATTTTCTTTTGAAGTTTGCCTAATTTTTACTTGACCAGTGAGTCAAAGTCTCTTCTTAGCTCCATCAGTGTGCCTCCATTGCAATGCTGTTATGTGCCTGGCAAGTTATACAGGCTTACATAAAATTCAGATCAGAATTTGGATGCAAGGATTTGGCTACAGGAAAAAAACAAAAGGAAAATTAAATCTGCTCCCTGAAGTAATTTAACTTGGTTATGCAGACAGATATATACTTAAATCTCCCTACAAAATTATTTCATGTACTCATTTAATTGGCTGTCTGGTAGTCACCTATCAGTCACATTAATCTGATTTTCAAGCTTATCAAATGCTTAACCCTTTGAAAGAGGTACTTGTTTAGTGACCTAAATTCATCTGTACTATTGAGACAAAATGCTTGAAACAACTTGACTGGACTCTGAAATAGGGGGTTTCTGTTCTGCTAAATGAGGCTGGTTTTTTAGATGGTGTTTGCAGAAGAAGAATTCTGTCCCAACCCCTCTGATCATCTCCTAGGAAACAGTTTGCAAGAGTAAGCCAGACAAAAGGATATCTGGAAGATGTCCAATTTATGTTCAGTTATAGGTGTGCATTCATATCCATTTGTGTAGATGTGCAGAGACAGATCTAAAGTACAAATGTGTGTACTTTAGAAAGAGACAAGGGATTTGTGGATTTTGTGACCATAAATGCCTCTAAAATCATCTGCTGTGTTAAGTTGCTCTGAGTTCTCACATGGGGAACGGGGAGGTCAGAGGTTGTCTGAACCCGAAATGTTGCTCTTGTCATAAAAGCTCAACTAAGCAGAAAGCTGGGAACATAGCTGTTGACAAAGATAGAGCCGAGAGCTCCACGGCTTATCCTTAATTAGGTGTTGGCACTGGCTCTTGTCAAACAAGGGGAAAGAGTGTATGCTGAAGCACACTGACACACACAGACAGCACCAGTCACAGTTGGAGAGAATACAAAGTGCATTCAAGCTGGCATTGAAAGGGATTTAGATAAGTACTTGAGGTAACAAAAATCGAAAAAAGAGGATGATAGCAATGGAAGCTTTAGATGAATTGCAACGGAGTGCACCTTTATTACAGCTTATCAGTCTCCAGACAGCAACAAACCAGCCTTCCTAGTGCATTTCTCTTCTTGGTCTTTTGGATTAAAGGTCAAAGTAACTCAAATTTATATGTTCTGTCTCTCTTGCTGCTTGCACACATTCAGCACACATCTTTGTGAATTGGTATACCAAGGATGAAAGCTTCGGCTCCTTGAGTATAACAAAGGCCCTTTCCTTTGTCAAAGTGGCTCTGTTTTCCCCTTCAAACAATAATTGTCTGGAAGAGATTGCAAACAATATGATATTAAAAGGTCATAATAGTACTGCTGGAATAAATACACTTCTGGCAGTGTGCCAGGCCTAATCCCTCTTGTCTGGAACCACTGTTCTATTTTATAATCATTTGACATATTCAAATAGCTAATATGTGGGTTTATTAATAATACATATAGGCAGTATCCTAACATACACAAAAGCTGTGTGTTTTCACAATGTGTATAAGCACTTCAAGCAATAAGCTGTGCACATTTAGCTACCAGATGGTAGTTCTTATCACAGATAAAAGCACATATATGTTACTATAACTACACCCTCAAAAAGCAAATGATAAGAAAAAGTACTCTCCACATCACAGCTTACATTATCCCTCTACTTAGGCAGAAAACAGCATATGTTTTACTGCTGGGGAAGTGTAGTACTTGAGAGAAAAATATGATTGCAGAAGTGAAAAAAAGGTAGAAATTCAGTGTGACATATTTAATAGGGATGTTGAATGAGGGGTTTGTTCAGTGTAATAGTAGTAGAGTGCAAGTGTTGTGATTAATGCATTTAAACTCTGAACTCCATATGATGGGCAGAAGAAGATTTGCCCAACTCAATCCTCCAATCATTTCTATTTTTTAGTACCATGTGAGCTTCACGGGAGGTATAACAGTAAATATTTTAGGGAAATAATTTTCATTTGGGTATTGGTAACTCCACACTCAACAAAACAACAAACCGAAAACAAAGGTAAATAAGTATATTTGATTCACTAAAAGCAACAGGACCAATACACTGATTTGTCCTTATAACCCAGTCTACATCAATTACGAAGGTTATTAGGAGTTCACAACTTCGTCTTCCGTATGTGATATTTAACACTTCCCATAAAAAAAAAAAAAAAAAAAAAAAGCTGGTTAGAGAGGCTACCATTTGCACGGAAAGGCTCGTCTCCCCACAGAACGCTGCATCCGCGGACGAGCAATCGCGAAGAAGTCTTGCTGCGCAGCACACGCAGGCGGTGGCTCGCCGCGGCCCCCGCCCGGCCCCGGAGGGCGGAGAGCGGCCCCGGCCCGCGCTCCCTCCCCGGCCGGGCGGCTCCGGCTGCCGCCGCCAGCGCCGCGCTCCTGGCGGGCGGCCAGGCAACCTCCGCTTCCCGACGGAGCCCTGATTCCATCTGCTCCAGCAGCGCAATATATTCCACTTCAGGTCAAAAGCAGGGAGCCGGCAGTATTAACATTACACTAATCTGTAAAGACATTTTTGCTAGGCTAGATAGGCTAATGTTACACAGAGCTTTTAAAGGCTGCGGGGATGAGGAACAGCAGTAATTGTCAGGGGAAGAGACAGTATGCAGAACACAGTCAGAGATGACAATAGATAGAGCATTGTCAGAACTGAATAAAACAATTACTTGCTGGGGAGATTAGAATTTGAGTGTGGATACAAGCTCGCAACCAATTTAATCTTTCAGGCACTTAAAAATAATTGCAAAAATATTTTCCCTTAATTGAAAGGAGAATCCTTCAATGTCACATTTGGAAAAAAAATGGGATATGGAAATAGGTCAATCTCAGCACTACCTTCTGTAAGAGATAAACTTCAAGTATTTCAAAGGAACTAGGCTTGTTCCTTGAAAAGGAAACAGGCGTATCTTTTGTTTCTGGAAATCAATATACACTACACATTTTGCAGATACGGTGAAATTGTTATCAAGCACTTTTGAAGTATACATTTTTATATTTTCATTTTTACAAGTGCTCAAGAACACACTACAGCAATACACTAAAAGTAGGTTAACAGGGAAAAAAAGAAAAAAAAAAACCAACAAAAAAACCACCCCAAAACAAAACAAAAAACAATCTCAAAAAACAAACTGCAACACGTTTTTCAGTTTTTCTCTCACACATTTCTAAGAAAGTAGTTCAAGAATCATGCCTTTAGGCACATCAGAAGCCATTAAGAAGTACATTTCTGGAAATCATAATGTATAAAAATTCAATTTAGGCTGCTAGACATTTTCTTCTGAGATCTAAGGAAAAAGATATTTGGCTGGAAATGAACCATCTGCAAATCCACACAATTAAGTATATGACTGTGTTTTAATAGACTTCAAACCATGTGGCACTGACATGAAAGATAACTTAAATAATAGAACAATAGAGATTCAGTAGATGGAAGTACATTGTTCTTTAATTAAAAAAAAAAAAAGCTAAAAATCCATCACAACAGCGTAACATTTCACACATGAAATTACAGGCTTCATTTGTATTTTGCTACTTATTAATTTCTATCCATATTACTCCTTCAGCTGCATCTTAATGAGCAGATGTTAAACAGTTACTTCTTTATCAGACCTGATTATCGTCTCAGAAGTTCGCAAATTGTTACTATTTTGCAAATGGGATTATGTTCTTGCTTGTGAAATACAACTCTGCGCTTCCCCTGATCTTATTTTTAGTTACATGTATGCAGCACATCGATGCACGCACACAGGCCACCACCCAAATTTGCAACTCAGCCAAAGGAATGGTGGTCAGGAGGGATTTTGTCTGGTGGGAGAGTTCTGCAGCAAATCCACATGAAATGCGCTTACCTCCGCCCTCTCACCTCAGCCTCTCCATGCGTTTTGCATGCTAATGCCTGCCCTGGAGAGGCAGCCCCTCGGTGGGGCCTGGAGAGGCAGCCCCTTGGAGGGGCAGATGACCCTGGAGAGGCAGCCCCTTGGAGGGGCAGGCGGCCTTGGAGAGGCAGCCCCTCGGTGAGGCAGGCAGCCCTAGAGAGGCGGCCCCTCAGTGGGGCCTGGAGAGGCAGCCCCTCGGTGAGGCAGGCGGCCCTAGAAAGGCAGCCCCTCGGTGGGGCCTGGAGAGGCAGCCCCTCGGTGAGGCAGGCGGCCCTAGAAAGGCAGCCCCTCGGTGGGGCCTGGAGAGGCAGCCCCTTGGAGGGGCAGGCAGCCCTGGAGAGGAGCCCCTCGGTGAGGCAGGGGGCTCTGGAGAGGCAGCCCCTCGGTGGGGCCTGGAGAGGCAGCCCCTCAGAGGGGCAGGCGGCCCTCATGGCCCCGGTGTCTGGGCCCGGCCCTGGCACAGGCTGCAGCCCCACCGCTCCTGCTCCTCTGGCGGAACAGGCAGAGGAGAGAGCTCAGAGCACTGTAATTGCCTCCGTTATAAAACATCTTCACCTGTTATCCAAAGCTGAGCTGAATCACATCAGAAGTTATTAACAGTGGCTGTTTTCATGCCAGCTTAATTTGAGCTGATGCTGCTGTTCACTTAGCACAGATGAATAGGTGTGTAGGACGAGACTTTAAACAGAGATGACACCCCAATGAATATTTGCTAGCAACTGTACTGTGGGGAGATGTGCTGGAGAACAACAGACAATTGTTAGAAGCAAGTGGATAGGGGTGAAAGGAGGAGAAAGGAGACACTGCCATCAGTATCTGCTGACAATAATTTTCCAGCCTGATGTCAGGCTTTAACAGCTAAATCATTTTTTTCAATTAGTTTCCACAAACATTGGCAAACACAAGCTGACTTTTTGTGCATACACAATGGTGTGAGAAAATGATGCTGCATCAAACGTAGCCAGAAATATGCTACTCTGCCAACAGGCATTAAATTTTAATAGTCTGCTTTCATTTTCGCTGCAGTGTGCTTCAAGATGATTATAAATTACAGCATTCTGCTTACTTTTGACTAAATAAGGCATGTTTTAGCATTTGATTTAGAAGTAATGTGTGCCTGACATATGAAACAAATCTTGCAGATGCAATTTATCACATGGTTCTCTATGCTTCAACAGAAATTGCTGCACTACCCAGTCACCTCTTTGATGAGTGGTTATGACTTAGATGTGGCATTTAGATAAATGCGTTATTTGAGTCAGAATAAGGCCAGGATTTACCTGCGACCTTCAAAACCAAGGGGGCATTCCGCATGTTTCACTTCCAGAACCATTAATCAAATACCTCATCAAGGCTTAGAGGGATGAGGGCCCTAAGTACAGAGCCTTTGTAAATTAACTTTATTGAGGAGCCCCTGCAGGTTGCAGGTGAACAATCCTTGACCTTCCTGCTTTTGCGCTCCCACCTCTGCACATGTGGTTCACATACCCACAATTCGCCCAAATGCAGAGGGGAAGAGCAGTGAACATGCTGGCTGCAAATCCCAAAGCAGATCCAAATACAAAGAAGAGTTCCTGCCAGCATGGTCAGAAACAAGGGGGTCCAAGCACAGTTGCTAATTTTGGCACTAAAACCATGCTCAATTTTGTAAAAGGTTCAACTAGTGCTTGGATTATTTACAATAAAACTTATAATTTTGACTCCTAACCATTACTACTGACCCGTTGTATCCTGTCTGCAGGGAGAGAAAATTACAGTGTAATAGCAGAAGCATTACTGAGGGTTTTAGATTTGTCTTTTTTATCAGTGAGATGTTAGAGATAGCAATCCAGGCTAGTAGCCAATGTCAGGTCATTTAGGTGATTTTCTGATATCTCTGAGGACTGTTTGCCTAATGAAATGGATCAAGGTGCCTCTTATAATCAGTCCTCATACTAAAGGAACAGGAGGAATAAAATGGTCTGTTCAAGGATGTGGGAATGCATAGCAGATCCACAGATGTGCAAAATCTGTTGAAATGCTAAAATTTTGGTAGCTGTAGTTTTAGTATTCCTGTGAGGAGCCGTCTCTCATTCTGAACACTTTCCCTGTAGAACTATGTAGCTTTTCTGAGCACTTAACTCTATTGGTTTTGTAATTTTTAAATAATACAGGCTTATTTGATATCCTAAAATGTGGTGCTATGTTTACATTTAAACTGCTGAACTGTTGCACTGGCATGATTTAACTTATTACAGATAGAACTGTGGGGCTTAAATAGTTGATAAACCTTTTGAAACCTCTGGAAGAAAACCTTTGGAAATGTTAAGTGAGTCATATTCATATTGCGCTGGCCACAAAAGAACCCACAGAGGTTCCTCCTATGTGTTCTGTCAAGCAACATCAGCTACAAAAAGCTTTCATTTTTAATAGCTTCAATTAAAAGTATGTGCTGATTTAGAAAATTGGATACATCTATCTGTTGCACATAAGTGAAATCTGAGCAAAATTGTGAGATCTGCCTTTTTCAAATTGTTTCACATAGAAAGGGATGACAACTCTTCATAAAATATTGAGTGGTGTGTGTGTGTGCGTCTAAGCATTAAAAATGTACATAGCTTCTACAAAAGGCAAATGGAAAAAATACAATGCCTCAGGTCAACATCTTCCCCTCTAAAGTAAATGGGTCACCTTCAGAGGAAAGGTTCAGATGGAACACCATGAGGTTTTTTCTTTTTTTATGCCTACAAGTTCTGTAACTTTTAGGAACAGAGCAGTGCAATGCATTGTCTACCTCATACCTTAACAGCTGTGACCAAGGCCAGTAGGAAAGCAGGATTAGGAAAGGGAACCTGCATGCCTTTCATGGTCTTACCTTTCTGAGAGCTCCTATAACTTTTTCCCCTTATTACCTACTGCTCAAGACCCTGGTTTTGGCCACCAGAGAGGCAGAGGGAAGTGGACAGGCAGAATTCACTTCCCTTTCAGGATAGAGAGTATACATTTCCTCTACTGTGTCTTTATCCCTAAGTAGACTTTGCCTCAACCTGATCATTTAGAAAGTCCCACCCAGGAAGCTCTGTACATTCTGTGTGCTCTAGCATGAGGGCTGAAAGTCACAAAATAAAGAAAGGTGGTCTTGGAAGTAGTCAGCAGCATAGGAAGTGAAGGCACTCCTCTCTATTTCTTAACTTTGCCCTACAGAAACATAGAGGCAATGCTAAAGGTCATGTATAAGCAATAAAGGGCACCTAGAAGAGTGAAATAATTTTGAATCTGAGTATTTTGTTATCATTCTTCATACACCAACATACATCAGAGGGTTATTCTTCTAGCAGATAGCTGCAGCAGTGACCAGGGAATATTTTGAAATTTACAAATTTATTTTAAGTCTCTGACTTTCTTCTAGAAAGACAAACAAGCAGAAGAGACCAAAATTGCTGGAAATGTAGTTTTATCAGTGGAAGAAAGAAGGTTTCAAGGAATGAGACTGAAGGGGAAGAAGTTTGCCTAAACTGTAGATCAGGTTTTAGAATGACTTACAGGTAGGCACTCCAAGAAATCTCTGAGTAGCATACTGTGTTTTAATGCAGATCAGGAAAGTGATCAGGAAGCAATTAAAAGTAATTGATATTATAGAACAGATAGTTGAGGAAGATATTTTGCAGGGAATAATCTTCTAGAAAGAAAAATCCATCCCTCTCAGCTAACAGATTTCTTGGAGTATAGCAATAGGTTGTTGCTAAAGGTACAATTTACTTGGGCTTTGAAAAAGCCTTTGACAAAATGACTTAATGGTAAGAACAGAAGGGTTAAAACACTGCCAGGAATTAGAAATATGTAAACAGGGAGGGAGGGAGGGAGGGAGGGAGGGAGGAAGGGAGGAAGTGTCGGAAGGAAGGAAGGAAGTGTTGGAAGGAAGTGTCGGAAGGAAGTGTCGGAAGGAAGTGTCGGAAGGAAGGAAGTGTCGGAAGGAAGGAAGGAAGTGTCGGAAGGAAGGAAGTGTCGGAAGGAAGTGTCGGAAGGAAGTGTCGGAAGGAAGTGTCGGAAGGAAGGAAGTGTCGGAAGGAAGGAAGTGTCGGAAGGAAGGAAGTGTCGGAAGGAAGGAAGGAAGGAAGGAAGGAAGGAAGGAAGGAAGGAAGGAAGGAAGTGTCGGAAGGAAGGAAGTGTCGGAAGGAAGGAAGTGTCGGAAGGAAGTGTCGGAAGGAAGTGTCGGAAGGAAGGAAGGAAGTGTCGGAAGGAAGGAAGGAAGGAAGGAAGGAAGGAAGGAAGGAAGGAAGGAAGGAAGGAAGGAAGGAAGGAAGGAAGGAAGGAAGGAAGGAAGGAAGGAAGTGTCGAAAGGAAGTGTCGGAAGGAAGTGTCGGAAGGAAGTGTCGGAAGGAAGTGTCGGAAGGAAGTGTCGGAAGGAAGGAAGGAAGGAAGGAAGGAAGGAAGGAAGTGTCGGAAGGAAGGAAGGAAGTGTCGGAAGGAAGTGTCGGAAGGAAGTGTCGGAAGGAAGTGTCGGAAGGAAGTGTCGGAAGGAAGGAAGGAAGGAAGGAAGGAAGGAAGGAAGGAAGGAAGGAAGGAAGTGTCGGAAGGAAGGAAGGAAGGAAGTGTCGGAAGGAAGGAAGTGTCGGAAGGAAGTGTCGGAAGGAAGTGTCGGAAGGAAGTGTCGGAAGGAAGTGTCGGAAGGAAGTGTCGGAAGGAAGTGTCGGAAGGAAGGAAGGAAGGAAGGAAGGAAGGAAGGAAGGAAGGAAGGAAGTGTCGGAAGGAAGGAAGGAAGGAAGTGTCGGAAGGAAGGAAGTGTCGGAAGGAAGGAAGGAAGGAAGTGTCGGAAGTGTCGGAAGTGTCGGAAGGAAGGAAGTGTCGGAAGTGTCGGAAGTGTCGGAAGTGTCGGAAGGAAGTGTCGGAAGGAAGTGTCGGAAGTGTCGGAAGGAAGTGTCGGAAGGAAGTGTCGGAAGGAAGTGTCGGAAGGAAGGAAGGAAGGAAGGAAGGAAGGAAGGAAGGAAGGAAGGAAGGAAGGAAGGAAGGAAGGAAGGAAGGAAGTGTCGGAAGGAAGGAAGGAAGGAAGGAAGTGTCGGAAGGAAGGAAGTGTCGGAAGGAAGTGTCGGAAGGAAGTGTCGGAAGGAAGGAAGTGTCGGAAGGAAGGAAGGAAGGAAGGAAGGAAGGAAGGAAGGAAGGAAGGAAGGAAGGAAGGAAGGAAGTGTCGGAAGGAAGTGTCGGAAGGAAGTGTCGGAAGGAAGTGTCGGAAGGAAGTGTCGGAAGGAAGTGTCGGAAGGAAGGAAGGAAGGAAGGAAGGAAGGAAGGAAGGAAGGAAGGAAGGAAGGAAGGAAGGAAGGAAGTGTCGGAAGGAAGTGTCGGAAGGAAGTGTCGGAAGGAAGGAAGTGTCGGAAGGAAGTGTCGGAAGGAAGGAAGGAAGGAAGGAAGGAAGGAAGGAAGGAAGGAAGGAAGGAAGGAAGGAAGTGTCGGAAGGAAGGAAGGAAGGAAGGAAGGAAGGAAGGAAGTGTCGGAAGTGTCGGAAGGAAGGAAGGAAGGAAGGAAGTGTCGGAAGGAAGGAAGTGTCGGAAGGAAGGAAGTGTCGGAAGGAAGGAAGTGTCGGAAGGAAGGAAGGAAGGAAGGAAGGAAGGAAGGAAGGAAGGAAGTGTCGGAAGGAAGTGTCGGAAGGAAGGAAGGAAGTGTCGGAAGGAAGGAAGTGTCGGAAGGAAGTGTCGGAAGGAAGTGTCGGAAGGAAGGAAGGAAGGAAGGAAGTGTCGGAAGGAAGGAAGGAAGTGTCGGAAGGAAGGAAGGAAGGAAGGAAGGAAGGAAGGAAGGAAGGAAGGAAGGAAGGAAGGAAGGAAGGAAGGAAGTGTCGGAAGGAAGGAAGTGTCGGAAGGAAGGAAGTGTCGGAAGGAAGTGTCGGAAGGAAGTGTCGGAAGGAAGTGTCGGAAGGAAGGAAGGAAGTGTCGGAAGGAAGGAAGTGTCGGAAGGAAGGAAGGAAGTGTCGGAAGGAAGTGTCGGAAGGAAGTGTCGGAAGGAAGTGTCGGAAGGAAGTGTCGGAAGGAAGTGTCGGAAGGAAGGAAGGAAGTGTCGGAAGGAAGGAAGGAAGGAAGGAAGGAAGGAAGGAAGGAAGGAAGGAAGGAAGTGTCGGAAGGAAGTGTCGGAAGGAAGGAAGGAAGTGTCAGAAGGAAGTGTCGGAAGGAAGTGTCGGAAGGAAGTGTCGGAAGGAAGGAAGGAAGGAAGTGTCGGAAGGAAGGAAGTGTCGGAAGGAAGTGTCGGAAGGAAGTGTCGGAAGGAAGTGTCGGAAGGAAGTGTCGGAAGGAAGGAAGGAAGGAAGTGTCGGAAGGAAGGAAGTGTCGGAAGGAAGGAAGGAAGGAAGGAAGGAAGGAAGGAAGGAAGGAAGGAAGGAAGGAAGTGTCGGAAGGAAGGAAGTGTCGGAAGGAAGTGTCGGAAGGAAGTGTCGGAAGGAAGGAAGGAAGGAAGTGTCGGAAGGAAGGAAGGAAGGAAGTGTCGGAAGGAAGGAAGTGTCGGAAGGAAGTGTCGGAAGGAAGTGTCGGAAGGAAGTGTCGGAAGGAAGGAAGGAAGGAAGGAAGGAAGGAAGGAAGGAAGGAAGGAAGGAAGGAAGTGTCGGAAGGAAGTGTCGGAAGGAAGTGTCGGAAGGAAGGAAGGAAGTGTCGGAAGGAAGGAAGGAAGTGTCGGAAGGAAGGAAGGAAGTGTCGGAAGGAAGGAAGTGTCGGAAGGAAGGAAGGAAGGAAGTGTCGGAAGGAAGGAAGGAAGGAAGTGTCGGAAGGAAGGAAGGAAGTGTCGGAAGGAAGGAAGTGTCGGAAGGAAGGAAGTGTCGGAAGGAAGGAAGTGTCGGAAGGAAGTGTCGGAAGGAAGTGTCGGAAGGAAGTGTCGGAAGGAAGTGTCGGAAGGAAGTGTCGGAAGGAAGTGTCGGAAGGAAGGAAGGAAGGAAGGAAGGAAGGAAGGAAGGAAGGAAGGAAGGAAGGAAGGAAGGAAGGAAGGAAGGAAGGAAGGAAGGAAGGAAGGAAGGAAGGAAGGAAGGGTGGCTAATAGTCAGTTTTCATGACAGGATTGCAATGGAATTCTTCATGTTTCTGTACTTGTATAAGACTCTTTTCCTATTAGTGTTCTGGGGAGATGGGTGGGAACAGAAATTACACAGAGCACAATTATTTATATTAGTCATCACTAGAGAAGGTTAAGAAGGTCCAAAGGGACCTTACAAAACTAAGCTAAATAGGCAGCAGGGCTACTTAGATATGAAGCTGATAAAGGCAAGATAATGCAGATAGGAAGGAGTAATTAGAAGTAATCAGACTAAATTAATTATAAACATCTAGGCATCTCAGCAAACATCACAATGCAGAATTCCACACAATAGAGCCATTGAAAAAGCCAGCAACATTTAATGCCTCTAAGGGCTTTTCCTAGGCACATAGATGGTTAGGGGGAAATTAACAAACTGTCAGCTCATCCTGCCCACAAAGTCTGCTCAGATTTCATAGTTTAAGCGTGGGAGAAGGCTTTCTTTCTTCTGCCTTCCCTCCAATCACCTCCCAAGTCTTCAGACATTAGGGGAAGCTATACCCAGAATCTAAACACATACATTTCGTAATTTAACACCCAAAAAAGGGTCTTAGGAGCCACACAGGATTCCAACAAGTGTAATTAATGTCAAGTTGAGTACAAAGTGGTGTTGCCCTCCTGCTGCCCTCTCCACCTGCTGCCCGTCTGGTGTTGCCCCCCTGCTGCTCCATCCACCTGCTGGCTGTCTGGGATTGCTCTCCAGCTGCTGCACCCACCTGCTCACTGGCTTCCTTGGAGTCATCTGGGGCCTGCCACGCTCCCTCAGTGCCCCAAACAGCCTGGGATGGAGCTGACACCACAGCACGATTGTGGGGAGAGCATGGGAGGGCTGTCAGGGGCTGCAGGGAGGCAGGTGGTGGAGGGAGACTGTGTCCATTCAGCAGCACCAGCAAGGTCACTCCGGCCATGGGAGGTCCAAGGCAGCTGCAAGCTGCTTCATCCCCAATGTAGAAGGTTGGCTTAGCCTTCTGTTCAATCAGGTCTCTTCTTTCCAATTCTTGCATTTTTTGCTGGAAGGGAAAGCAAAGACCATGTAGGCAGATGTGCTGGTGAGGATTTAAGATATCTAGTCATCATCTACATTGTATCCGGTTTCCAGTAAAGAAGTCAAAAAACCCAGAGCATACTTAAAAATAAATGCTATCCCTTTCGTACATTACAGTATAATGGTCTGCTTCCACTATGGATCAAAGCAATCTCCTACACTGTGCTGTTCATTTCTCATTTCTCTGAAAAGGAGGATATCTTTTACTTGCACAGTTTAACTTCTGCATTATATAAGTGAAGGAGAGCAGAGAATCAAGTCACAGAATTCCCTTACCACATACAAAGTCATGTCTATAGCAATGATTAAGAGACTTCTGCTAAGCCTGATATATATTTAAATAAATATAAGTTGTATTTTACTATAATTGGACTTACTATTTTTATTTTAAATCAGAAGTTCTTTGAAGTTAACCATTTGATTTAACTTCCTTGATCAGAGTATCAGCATTCTGGAGTCCCTTGGAATAACCGTGGATAATCATGGTTTGTATCCTAATATAAACACAACATCAAAGAGTCAGTGAGTATAAAAGAAAAATACAAATCTTTTCCTTTCAACAGATATATGTCCTTGGGAGAAGGAAGGCCTCCTGATTGTTGCTGCTCTTAAAGGAAATAAATATAACCACATGATCCCTTTCTACATGCTATATGCTCTCACATATGTTTTCTGTCACTCCATAACCTCAGTACACAGTATTTTCAGCCTACCAGTAGTATTCCCACTCATTTGACCTGAAACTCAGCAGGAAATAAAACCCTCAGTGAAAAAAAAAGGAATGGAAATGAAAAGCACTCTCTGTCAGTCACTATAAACAACGGGATTTAGAAGAGTGTTTAGCTGCAAACTTAGATATTTTGAACAACTAGAATCACAGCAGCTAAGACTAGATGGTAAAAAAATCTCAGATGGTGATCTCCTGAATATAGAGACCTTTGTAATCTTCACCATACCCTGTCTATCCTAGGCATAAAGCTACTGAAAAACTGGAATATCCCATGCACTGCCACATGACTTAGCCATGTTTCTCCATCTGTACTTCATAATCTGCACTAATTTTTTGTTTGCTTCCAGGTGACACCCATGAAAAGCTATCTTATTACATCTGATTTAGGAACATATAAGAGAGACAAATGAACTTGTGAGTTTGTCATCCAGGCTGGTTCTTTTAAACCACTCTTTCCTATCACGTATTTTGTCTTTTCCGTTTATCTGCTTTAGTTGGAAAAAGTGTGTGGAAAAAAACCTTGCGATTCTTGCTTGAAGATAACACCTGAAAAAAACAGGCATTTAAAAAAATACAGAACAGAAATAGATGGTGGTTCAGGGTCGAAGATGGATGAATATCCTTTGTATTTACAGTTGGGAAACTGGAAGCTCAATCATGATGGACTGGTAACTGTCAATGGCACTCTAGTATTGTGTCCAGTTAGTCTTACAAAAGTTTCAGGTGATGTTCTCCTAGAGGTAATTAATTTTGGTTTTTTTTGTTTTCTTGTATTCTTAGACTTGAAAAATGCTAAAAAGCTGTTTCAAGCCTCTTATTCTGTCCTCATGTTTAGCACTACGTGGGCTATTCACATTTACATATGGGAGTGTTACAGGTTCTCTTTATCCTCGTTACAGAAAGCCTAAATTTATTTACCCTCGAGACATACTGCAAAATTTAAACATCAGGTCAAGCTTTTTTGATGGAAATTCATTTTCCTTCTGCGTGATAGGAATAGGAATCCATTTAATTGACTTGGCTCTGAGAGCATTATTAAATTTATTTTAAAAGTTTTTACATCAGACAGTGTCAGTATTTTATAAATAAAATAAAACTTAAATTTTAGACAGAAAATTTCACAGAACCAGAGAATATTCTGAATTGGAAGGAGCCCACAAGGGTTATTCAGTCCAGCTCTTAAGTGAGTTTTCTTTACAGGGGTCATACCCACAACACTGGTGTCATCAGTACCTTGCTTTAACCAACTGAGTTAAGTACCATGTAGTCACTAAATATCTATTCACATAAAGCCCATTCCAGGCAGTATAACATATAATACTTTAGCAACTGAAACATTTTGTTCTCAGGCATAGATATCAAATGCCATCATAAGCTAACAAGGGGGAAACACTTTGGGAAATGCTTCTATTTTTCTTTCATTAGTGAGTGTGACAGGTTGAAACACAGCTTGAATTTTTTCTTGAGTTCTAATGGAAAACAAGATTCGTAGAAATCAACAGACAAATATTACAGATGAAGTGTTAGAGTTTGAAGAATTTTCTACCATATTAACTACTTTTAAAGAAAGGCTAGAAAGAAGTTATATTTTTTTGTAAGAAAAGCATCTATCCTTCTAGTTAGCAATCTTTTTCCTCCTTTAGTGCTTGTATGGGAAAAGTCTCCTGGAGCTGGACACTGCCACTTTGCCTTCCCTGTAGCACCCAGCAGCACTGGAAAAAGGCAAAGTCTCTGGGCAGGAAAACATCCTCCCACCCAATCTTCTGTAAGCAATCCTTCATTTTCCTGGCTGCCACAACTCTGCTCATCTGCGGCCCTCCAGTGTGTCATATTCTCATTCAGTGTCAAGGGCATTCTGTGGCATACCCAGCCAGGCCAGGGATGTATTTGCCATATTTGTCCCACCTCCTGCTCCGCAGCGGCTCCATGAGCCATGCTGGTACTCCGTGTGTACACTCCATTACGGTTAGCACTAAGACAGGGGAAGGTCATGCACCCTGCTCTTGTCAGGTTAGTGATTCCAAAATGGCAACACTTTTTAAAAATATGTCAAACTATATCCCTTTTTTTCCAAACAGGGAAAATGCAGAAAGTAAGTTTCTGTCACAAATGCCTGGAATACACAGTCTGAAGCAAACCACACAGTGTCTGTGGCTTTTTACTGTCCTACTTTGCTCAATGACCTAGTGAACTTAAGGGAGCTTTTTCCTAATCTACCAAGCAGCTGTCTCCCTTTCCCCACCTCCAACTCTTCCGTCATTTTACTGACTTGAAGTTATGGGAGGAAAATTAAACGTGAATAAATGAAGGTCTTGGCATTCATTCTGGATATTATTTGCTAGCAGCAGTAAAAGGAAAAAAAAATGGAAATAGGCTAGGCAGTCTAAAGGGAAAATGTGGAAATGACTTGTAACTAAGAGGATGTGACCCTCTGCATAATTCATAATCATTAGTCCAAGTGACACTTCCACAGCATGTGCAGTAGTGCTCTCCACTACGACAGGTCTGAGCCCAAATGGCCCATTCAGCAGCAGTCTGTTTGTGATCAGATTTCCCCAAAAGACAACTCTCAAAGCTTTATTTGCTCTGTGTACATGTATATGCATGTTTGGTTGGTGTTTTTTTTAAAGTAAAGATGCTGTCTCAGCTTCACCATGTGTGCAATTTAAGGTTTGCTCAAGTGATTCTTTAAAACTGCATAAAGGCAATTCTGCTGTGCCTTGGAGACAGCACTGCTGTAATGTTCTGTGCATACATCTGCATGATTTCTCAAAGCTAATTCAAATTTAATGCATTGATAATTCCTTTTCTGCAGAAGTCACCCAGCAGTAATCTGAAGGTTACAGAATTATCTTCCAGATCAAATAACACTTCTAAAATAGTATAAACCAGGAGGCAAGATTATAATGGGTAAAATTAGACTTTCAATGAGTCACTACATCCTCTTTACAATCCTAAACATAACAACCTGGTGTCAAAAGTACTTTTAGAAGTGCAGCCAAAAGAAAGGTATAGTTTTTAAATCAGCTGCAAGACATTTACAGGACTGTATTATCAGAAGGACATTATACCAGGGGTTTGAATCACTGGGAGCTTAAGGAAGCAGGACTATTTATGTGTTTTGGTGTGAACAAAATTAGGGAATTTTGTTATTTATATAATTTAAACAAAATATGAACACTATCAAAACTGTTTATAGAAAATGTAAATTATTCGCAGTTAAATTTTGATGTAAATTGAGCCTAACCGAATGAACAAAAAAATTATACTCCTCTTGGGGTTTAGACATCACAGTACTAATGGATCATTAGTTTCTATTTCATCCATCAGGCACTTATTGTAAAATGTAACCGTGTTGGACCACACTGAAGTAGCAAGTTTAATGGGTTTACTTGACAATGACCATTCTAAAGCACACAAATCTTGTTTCATTTGGGACACTCACATTACAATTTAGTCACCAAAACCCAGAACATGATGAGCTGAAATGGACCCACAAGAGTCACTGAGTCCTGGCCCTGCACAGCACCATCCCCAAATGTCACACCATGCACCTGAGAGCACTCTCCAATGCCTCTGCACTCTGTCAGGCTGGTGCAGTGACCACTTCCCTGGGGAGCCTGTTCCAGTGCCCAAAATCCTTTTCCTAATATTCAAACTGAACCTCCCCTGCTGCAGCTTCAGACCAATCCCTTGTGTTCTGTCACTGACACCACAGAGCAGAGATCAGTGCCTGCCCCTCCTCTTTTCCTCACAAGGAAGCTGCACCTGCAGTGAGGTCTCCCCTCAGTCTCCTCTTCTCCAGGCTGAACAGACCAAGGGACCTCAGTCACTCCTCACACGGCTTCACCCCAAGGCCCTTCACCATCCTTGTGGCCTACTTTGGACATTTTCTAATGAGGTTTTTTATATTGTGGCACCCAGACCTGCTCCCAGCACTGGAGGTGAGGCTGCCCCAGAGCAGAGCAGAGCAGGACAATCCCCTCCCTTGCCTGGCTGTGATGCTGTGCCTGAAGCCCCCCAGGACATGGGGGCCCTCCTGGCTGCCAGGGCACTGCTGGCTCATGTTCAACTTGTCATTGACCAGGATACCCAGGTCCCTTTCCATGACATTGCTCTCCAACCTCTCATTCTCTTTTCTGTCTGTACCTCCAGGGTTGCCCCATCCCAGGTGCAGAACCCAGCACTTGCCCTTGCTGTACTTCATACTGTTGGTGCCTGCCTAGTCCCGTCATTTGTCAAGGTCTCTCTGCAGGTCCTCCCTGCCCTCAAGAGAGTGCTGCTTAGTATCTTGGCCAGTCCTGTGTCCAAGTCCTTCATGGAACTATTGAAGAGCACAGAGCTGAGCATGGAGCCCTGTGGAATCCCCAGTGACAGGTCACCAGTCTGGTGCCACCCCATTCACTGTGAGCCTTTGTGCTGACCCCTGAGCTACTTGATCACCCACCATATGATGTGTTTATTCACCCAGTCCTACATAGGCCCATATTTGACCACAAAAAAAAGAAAGTATAAGGATATAATGACATTGCCAGGCCTTTTTCCTGTGCTGTAACTGGATTATTACAATTGTGCTGTACCTAGCTTCTGTGGTTTAGTTATGGGATACATGTCAAGCCAGAAATAAAAACAAAAAATGAGAGGTCATGAGAAGCACCTACTTGAACAGTATGCCATACTTGAAGGTACAAAAAGTAGTTGCTTTTAATTTGTGCTGTGTTCTCTTCTCTGATTTTTAAAGTAATACTTATTTGCAGACAAGACTAGAAGATATTCCAAAATGCCTTCCTCAAACCTTGCTACATATTTTGAAGATTACTGTAGTTATTCTTTGCTTTCTCCCATGCATTTCCACAAAAGAGATGTTGCATCTTTCCAGTGCTTCTGCCATTTTACTTGTTGCAACTTACAGCAGAGTTCTGTGGTGTATGTAGACAAGACACTTTTTCCACCTTTAAATACTGCAAAGAATATTTAGGGGGACAGTACCTGTCATTGAAAAGAAATACTGATACCTATGCTAAAAGGACCAGAGTTTTCAAGGGAAACTCATTTCAGCTGTCTGCTTCTAGAGTAAACTGTTTTTGGAAAAAGAATCGCAGAACGGTCAGCGTTGGCAAAGACCATCTTCAGGATCATCCATCAATCCTGCATCACCACAGAGGGCCAGCACAGCACGAAGCCATATCCTTCAGGGCCACATCCAGACATCTCCTGAGCACTTCCAAGTGACTCTGCCACCTCCTTGGGCAATTTATTCCACTGCCTAATCACTCCTTCAGTGATTTTTTTTTTCCTAATATCTAATCTGAACTCCCTTGCTGCTAGTTAAGGCCTTGTCTCATCCTTTTCATTGAGACATGGGAGAAGAGACCAACCTCACCTGGCTACACCCTCCTTTCAGGTAGCTGTGGAGAGTGATAAGGTCTCCCCTGAGCTTCCTTTTCTCCAGGCTAAACAAGCCCAGCTCCCTCAGCCACTCCTCGTCGTCAGACATGATTTCTAGAGGGAAAGAATGAAAGAATTAAAGAAAAGACTGTTCAAGCCAAGATACAACATTGTCATGGGGTGTCTTTAAAGCTTCTTAAAAACATATTTGATTCTAGGATTTATCTCCAGGCTTCAGAATGAACACATATACAGATATGTTTAAATCCTCTTAGACTAATTGAGAATAACATGAATAAAAAATCCCTCCTATCCATTCTCTGAAAGAACTGATGTTTCCACGACTTTGCTTTCTGTAGACAACATTGATAATGACCTCCAGAAAAAAAATCCAGCATGTCAGTTACCATATTACAATAATAATGACAGTAAAAATGTTTCCAGAAAATTTTGATTAGTACTCCTTAGAAAGAAAAAAAACTCCTCCTTGATTCTTAGATAAACTGTAATAAGTAAAGAGGAATATGAGAGTACACAACTAATATTCCTTCCTGTACATCACTTTTAAGAATAGACATAATTTTTATGACAAAATTTAGATATTAATTTTTTGCCAAATTCCATAATGTGGGCTTTTTTTTTTCCAAGGGATATATAATTGTATGAATTGTGAATGTCAACAAAGACTTATTGCTTTGAACATGTTTAAAGGGAAGTGTAATGCAATTTCATATAGCAAAACCCCTCTGGCAGCTGTTCCATAAAGTCAATTATATTGCTGTATGCTCTCAAGTAGACATTTTTTATAGTCAGAGAGAATGAGGTGAACAAACATCTCTGTAGTGACTGAGGACTGACTTTCTTTAGTTTCATCACTTGGAATAAAAGAGTCTTGCCTAATGAACTGAAACCATTTATCACTGAACAATGCAGGGCAAGCATTACTGCTCTATCATCCTTCAGAATAATTAACAAAGCAAACATGACCTGCAGTGTTCACCAGGAGTTTTTGGACTTCCTCAAAACAATGACAAAAATTCAGTCTTCATACTTTTAAATGGTGTATTAAAAAAGGTCCTGAACAATGAAATAACTACAAAGATGACAGCCTGGCTTGTTAATAACAAAGAACACCTGCTCTAACCAATCTTTCGATGTCAGACAAACTCTTCTCTGGTCCTGGTCTGAGTCTTATACCATCTGTGTATTTTCTCTGGAAAATTCTATATTTGCATATGGCAAAGGAGAGATGTGCGTTTCTATGAAAGGTAATTAATCATTGTGTGTTAGATGGTGCAGCCAGGGGTTCAGGGCTAAGCTGGTGTACATCTGTGAGGCAACTCCTTCCCAGATGATGCATGGAGTGTGTTGATGAATCCTCCACAACTGAGCAAGTCTTTCCTTGGTTCAGCTTGACTCAGCACATAGTGCTGCTGCACAGTTACAGTGGCTTGCTGAAATGGGGCCAGTCTGGGGTACCTAATCTGCTTTTCCTGTATCTGGCACTCAAAAAATCCTCAATTTAAATCAGGTTGCAGGTTGTTTTGTCTCAGATGGATATCCCATAAATATTAGTGAGAGAGACATTTGGAACTGGTTATTTATTTTAGTTGCACTCTTAATTACGTCTCCATTATGTAACCACACCATGGGCTTGCTGCTTCAATTTCTGCCCTACTCAGGCCAAGTTACTTGAAAAAGACATCATTGCACTAAAAATTCCCACTGTTCCCTAGATGTATCACAATCTCTTTAGTGTATACAAGCCTCACCACACAAATTTGTAAAACTGATTTAGTAGCAATGACTTCTAATGCTAAATAATTGGGCACTGAAAGCTTACTGAACTCACCAGAAGAAAAAAAGAATCAAGTATTTACAAACACTTGTCCCACTGATAGAAAGAAAAACTATCCTCTGTAAGTAAAAACCATTAAAATTTAGATTAGGTTAACAGTCCAGTTTTACACCCTGAAGAAAAACATATCAAGAAATGTTTTAATCACGATTCCTAATAAAAACCATCTAAAATATATTTTCTACTTCCTTTGCACTTATCTATGTTATGTGACGCTGCAGAAGTCATGCCCAGTGCTGTAAATAAATAGATTCACATAAGTGTCTAATCATTAAGCAAACACAAAAAATGCAAAGTGGAACAAGATAAATATTGCAAGTTCCTCTGATCAAGCAATATTGGAATTTTTTTTGCTACCAAGAGAGAAAATATTAACCTTCCTCAATGTGCCCCAATTTACCAGCAGCTTAGTTGCCTCTGCCTGGTGAAATCAATTAATGACTGCTCTGTGTTTTGTGAACATCTAAAAGCTAATAAGAAAATTCACAACTGCAGCATGTACATATGTGCATGTACATGCTGCTTGATGCTCTTTGCACTAGCCAGCAAAGGCTCAGGAACCGAGTGCACTAAGTGGATAATATTACTGAGAGTAGCAAGGGCAGAGCTGAGGGAGAAGTAATCTGGCATATTGTGTGAGAAAATCACATTATTATCCAAAAGTAAATTGCTTTACTTGCCCAGTACTCACAAACTCTATCCCTGGATAATCATCTTCGCACTCAGATGCACTGCATAGCTTGTTTACTGTGTTGCAATGGTGTTTACTCCTCAAGTTTATTTGATGTTGGCCATTTGAAAACATTATGATTTAAATTAGTTCCTGTAATTAATAAGCATATGTTTCATGGGTGTTCCATAAGAACAAGGAAATAAAAATATTTTGGGGTAACATCATCTTTTTAGATCAAATTTAAGCACCCTGGAAAATAGACAACAGGATACAAAGACTTATTCTGAAAAGCAAGAACTCAAAGGAATTAACAATACATTATAAAGATTTTAAAGACTGTTCAGTCATCTTAAGTTAATGATTATTCCATCAGAGCTAAACCTGATATGTATGAGGATTCTGAAAAAACCCTAATTGTTAAATAGTTAGTGAGGTAGAAGAAACTATGATGCAGCTCACTTATCATAGTCCATATTATCATATCTGCAATAAAAATTTCAAAGCACTAAAGAAAACAGCACTAATGAACCACTAAACAAAACAGGTTGTACAATAAAATAAGAAAAAAAAGATAACAAAAATCCAAAGGCATTATGTCTTAAATGCTGGGCAGTTGGCCGTTGGCACTCTCTAAAACATCAATACTTCTACCTCTGAAGACTCAGGAAAGGGGTCTCAGTTTTTCAAAAGATATGCCACTCCATTCTAAAATTTTAGTTTCCCTGAGTATGGAAAACTCATACTGAGCTCAGCATAATGATAGAGAATAATATTGGACATTAAATGTATGGAAGCAGAAAAAATAGAATATCAGAATTCTGCTCCAAGTGGCAGAGAAGATGTCAAAATAAAAAAATACCTGTAATTGGAGAGAAAAAAATGTTACAGACTTAAACATTTTGACCCTCTTGACCTTTCTAGTCAGGTCTGTGTGTTTGTAACATTGAAGTACTTTGGAAATACCATACCTATGTTTTGTCCTAAGTTTTGGGGTTGGTATATTTGCTTATTTAAACAGTAGGCATCTAAAAACATGATCTGCATTTTTCAGTTTGTGATGCACTGATATTTTCAATACCAGAGCTTGTCTTAAGAAATATGTTTTTTAGACAGCGTGAGCATACACATGGCAGGCTGTGGAATGCTCCACGCAGATACTGTTTGGAACAGACTGGGAGGAAGCCCTCAGGCTCTGCATCTGCCTGTGGCCTCATCTTGTCTAAAGATGAGGAGTAGACTATGATTTGGTAGAGTCATACTATTCATAAATCTTTGTGATATTGAGCTTGAGATACTAGCATTTTCCAGCTTCACAAGTGTTATGAAAGTTAATGAAGGCAATGTCTGATCAGTGACTTCCATCAAAACTCTTGCATAAGAGCTTTCCACTCACATCCTATGTACCTAATTCTACATGCAGAAGACTTGAGAATGTACCATTATTAGGATCATTAAATCCTCTGTTGTTTTAAGATCCTTGCAATCTTGTTGGACACCAGTTGCTTTGTTTTCACCAATTCTCAGTGGCAAAACCTCATGCCCATTCTCTCTACATATAGACAATAAACATGAAAACTCTAAAGCACACGAAATATTAAAAATTTATAAAGTTAAAGTCTCCTGATTTTATGCTTGAATAATAAAAAAAATATCTTAAAATAGCTCTTTAGTATACAATGACCCTTGATTACAATTTCAAAGTCTGCTGTCTGCTTTTAATTTTTTAAAATTCTGGTTAGATTTGAAATAGTTTTAAAAAATAAATTTCCTAGTTAAAAGTTTTTTGTCTTGTATTTCATCGTACTTTAGAAGCACATTAATGATAAATGACTATTCTACAGTGTTTCACAAAGCTGTTTATATCTTACTGGTTATAAAACTTCAACTGATTCCTAATACACAATTTCTGGTGTCAAAACTAAAGTCTTGGCCATGATAAGTAAGGTCTGTGTCTTTAAAGAAAATAATAAACTTCAATTTTAATAACTGAGCCTAATAATTTTGCTTCCATAAATGGCCTCATAATCTGGGACCAAGATGAAATTAGTAGCTAGCATGGAACAATTTCTTTTTCTGAGCGGAAGTGTGACTGCAGTCATACCTCTGCAGATAACTAACAGAGAGACAAGTACCCATTGTCTAAGTGCTTCAAAGATCATTTTGAACAGAGAAATTTTATGGAACAAGGAAGATAAGCAGACTTTTCTGCAAGAGCTAACATGAACCTCATTGTGAGTTATTGAAGTAAAAAGAAGGGTTAATTTCACAACTATGTTGGGAAGGCTATCTATATTTTGAATTTCCCTCCATTGTGGCAGAGTTATGTTTCTAAGGGAAATTTCACTTACAATACTTCCTGAAGCTTCCAAAAAATTCTGTCTTTGTCTTTCTGTGGTGTGATTTTTTTCAATGACAATAATGAATTCATTTATTCAAAAATGAAACCAATAAAATAATTTCTTTTGAGGTATTTCTTTAACTTTGTTGGTATTATTGTGTTTTCAATATATCTGTTTTCAAACTACATATATTCTTTCAGATTGAAATAATTCTTTGCCTCTCTGCTGAGATGCAAGGAAGCTGTGCCTTTCTGTAAAGCTGTGATAGTAGAAACTTAGGGAAAGCCCCTGAAAAAGGGCAACTCACTGACCCTGACCTATGGACAGCCAGGAATTCCTGCCCAATTTCCATCTCTGGTGCTACATACCAGGCAATTGCCAGGTGGAAAGATTAGCACAGGTCAGTGGATGCCTGTAAGCAAATGAGATGCAGAAAAAGCTGCTCCCTGACATGCATTACTGCAAGTGAAAAAAAGACACATGCAAAATCCAGCAGTACTACTCTCCACAAATAAAACTTATTATACAAAATGTTTAATTTGGCTGAGTGTATCTTAATCCATTTCTAATACCACAAATAACATTCTCATAGTCGATTATGGGGACAAACAGTTCTTTAATCAATTTAATAAACATAATCTTATTAAAGTAACTCTTGAGTCAACTGTAGACCATGTCCTCAATTAACCTGAGTTCTGAAATAACCAGCTAAATAATCAGACATCAAAGAGGCAGCTGAATTCAAACATAAGCCTTAGTGTTTGGATGGTGAGAGAAAGGAGAGAAAAAGGATTTTCTGGCAGATATAGTTTAGCTGGTTTAGGTTGGTTTTGAATACAAATAAGCAACAGCATTACCCACGGCTACCTGCAGGAATAAAATGTATTCCTAAAAAAACCCCAAAACCACAACCAACACCAGAACACATGAATTTTATTTACTACAGAGCCACTCACGTCTCAATATTCTCTCCCCTCAATCCCTGAAGCAAGTAGTTTAGTTACTTTACCCACAGATTTCTCAAGACACAGATTTTCTCTCAGTGATCCTGTTGCAAAGGAATTTATGTCTCTGAACAACAGAACTACTTGTCCTGTTTATTTTCCATTAAAGCCCTGCCCAAAAGGACAGGTTTATAGACTAGATAACACAGAACAGAAAATAATGTCTTAGCATGTTAAATAATTACTCATTCCACAGTCACTTCTTTTGAGGCCTTCTAAAGAAGCTTTCATTTACTTTTGTTGCTTTGCAAATCAGAGGCTTCCTCTGGTCGTTGGAGAGGGGATGATGAAAAGAGATGAGAAGGAGATAAGAACTCCAGTGGAGAAAAAGAATGTGGATTGTGATACTGCTTTTAAATGTCCCACAGTACCTGGGCTGAGAACTGCCCCATAAGGAGAACAGAGATGGCCCAAGTCATCTGTGTGTTCAAGAACTGCTAGTCACTCCATCTACAAACCAATTAAAATCTTATTAAAAAACTATTTCCACACTTACCCCTCTTCTTCCACATCCTAATCTGAACCACATATTTTTGTGTTTTTTAAAAAGTTGTGATTACTTTTTATCAACTCAATTTCCTTACATATTACAAATGCCTTTTGTTGTAAAGAAAGTAATGTTCAGACTGTAGTCACAAAAGACTGTCTTAGATATCTGTTGATACACATTTTAGTTTGCTGGGCCTTGCAATAGAAGTCAGGGTGTGCACTGCTAAGGGGGAGCACATGCAGGCAGTTGCAGCTTCCTGGTCAACCCATACTTTTTTAGACCCTTATAAATGCAGAAGGATTTTGTCCTTACCAGATCTACAAAGAGGGTTAGATTTGGAGACAGAAAATCAAACATAACTTTAATATTTCATTATTTCTGCAAGCCAGTTTTACTAAATGCTTTTGAAAATTACTATTACAATTATGGTATCACGAAGGGAAACAATAAACATTTTAAATTATGAAGGCATGATCATTACCAAGGTTTAAAGAGGAGATCAGGGTTTAAGTCAGGCATTTCTAACAAGAACATCAACAAGGTTCATTAACTACTGTTACAGCTTTCTGAATATGGTAATTCACATAAAAATGGATTTAGTGACATGAATTGCTCATTACTTTTGGTTTGTGTTTAAGTCCATAAAATATCATTGTAAATAAACACACTATCAATAAATTGTATAAGTAATATTCTAAGGGGTAAGATGGATGAAGATTCACACTGTTAGGTATTATGCATTTATATCTATGCATAGGCACTTCTAAAACAATGCCCCAAACCAGGTGTTCTGTATTCATTAATCTTCATGTGGGTTGTGCTCTCTCTTATATCGCCTCATCTCTTTTTGTGCCAGAAATTTTAGCATCTGTTATTCTTTCCTGCACAGCTATTAAAATTTTTTATTTACTTTTTCCTTATTATCTCTTTCTTGCTATATTCTACAGAATGTGTATGGTTTAATTTAATGTTTTAACTCATTTCAACATTTTATCTCAATTAGGTTTTAACTTAATAACATTAATATGAATTTAAACCAGTGTCAAGTAGACCATGAAATCTATGTAGGGATTCTAATTCAAGTTTTGAAAAAGGCATAGTCCAGTTGAATTTAAACACACAGAATATTTCCACAAATCACTAACAAATAGATAGAAGTGTTCCCAAAATAATATACAGACTATTGCAAATTAGCAAAGAAAGCATCTTGGTCTGCCTCACTACTTCAGGAGAAGAAATTTATCAAAAGGAACAAACAGAGATCTTGTTCTTTTGATCCCAGGCTGGATCCAGGCCAAATATTTAGCAGCAAAATTATGCTTTAATAAATTTACTGATGAGTCAGAGGAAAGGTTTTTGGACAAACAAAGTCCTTAGATCTGAAAGAAAGTCAATCTATCCTTCGGTATAGTGAGAGACTGGAAACAGTGATTAATATTACTAATTTAAATCCAGAACAATTAGTATATTTGAAAGAGCTGGCTATGGGAAGGCTATCAGTCCCCATGGGACTAAGAAAAGTGTACTTTGTCATTGTTTCTAGAAAGATGAAAAGTTAAATTCAAGTTATTATATGGCAAACTAATGTGCAAACAAAAAATTTTCCCACTGTTACTATCAGTAATATCTTTAAAATAGGATTTAGAGATGCAATTAACAATTTTATTAGCTATTTTTAAAGTATTCTTTGAAATACAGCAGGATTGGTGTAAATAAAACCAAAGAGAGGAGCATTTTCTATAGAAAAAATGCTCTCTTTACCAGAAGAAAATGTAACCACTTTCAGTTTTTGATGTTAATTTTCTCCAGTGTGCAATACCTTTCTGGTTCCACACATACTTCCTACAAGTGTATTTTGCTTTGCTGAATAAAGGACCAATACAGTCTAGACATGCATATAGGAACTACAGAGTTTTTTCTGGTTCTTCCATAAATATTTCAGTTTAACTCTGCATCTTCTGTTTTGGCTTTGTAATATTGTCATATCTGAAATGAACAATTCATTAACAGAAAATATGTTTCTACATGAACTAACTTCTCTTGCTCTTGTCCCCCTCTCAAGAGAAAACATTTAAGCATCTCACTTCATCTTCTAGTTCCCTCTGCTACTTTCTCTCTTGCTATCTTCTTTTTGATATGATCTTTCCCAAATAGCCATATTTTTCTGTATTCCATCACTGAAACAATTCTACCATTCAATATACCATTCTCTATTCAAATATTCATATTTCTTTCTTTTCACCTCTCAATTTCTGACTCAGATGCTGTTCTGGTTTGTCCTTTAACTTTGGTTCCAACTGAATCCTGTAAATAATAATGGCAACACTGGTTTTGCTAAAAATAACTAAAACATCTAGACAAGCCAGATAGAGCCACGTCTCCTGATGGTTAGATAAAGCTTGTGTCCCCACAACCACAAAGCTCAAGATGAAACCCAGCTGGGTAGAAGTAATTTTCAAAACAGCAATACCCAGCACCCACAAATCTATGTGGCTGGAGTAATGCAGGTTACCCCAGGCATGAATCACTAAAGGGAATTAATTTAGATACCTCACAGAAGTAGTCAAGACCTAAACATTTCCAGAGGAAGACATCTCTCTTCCTCTTACATTTGAAATATTTAATCAGAAGAATTGCTTCTTATTTCTTCCATAGTCATTGCATGAATTCATGACCTACAAGTGTTGGAAAGGAAAAGTTATAAGAAAAAAATCGAGGTAACAATTTTGTAATTTGTACAAAATTTGCTTAGTTTTAAGCATAGATAAAGTTGCCACAGGGCTGAAATTATGCCCTTTAAAAAAAACCTTACCCTATTAGCAACATAATACCACATGACACAGAAAAAGATAATTTCTTAATACCTGAAAAAGTTCTAGAAAAAGCAGAAGTTTATTAAAATATAAAATGTAATGTATACTATTTACATTTACATTTTACCTTACTATTTACATTACATTTTATATTACATTACCCATGTGAACTATCTATATCAACTATAAAAGATTGAAAGTAACTTTTATTACAATACAGTTTCATGTAGCCATTTTCAGTGACACCCAGTTGGGCTAGTGATGTGCATACAGACAAAAGGAAATCTTCTCACTTCAAAGATCTGATGTTTAACCTTGTTTAAAGAGAGCTATTTTGCTGTAAAAAATAAACATACTGCACCATTTGATCTTGGATGCATAAAGCAAGTAGCTAAACCACGTAACAGTCATTATAGACAGATGCCATTGTATTAGGAAAAGCTTTTCCTCCCCACTGAGTTCCAGCAATTCAAGTGTTAAAAACTAACACCAAAACAATCACCAATCTCAAAGTCTGAGAGAAACCTTCAAGGCCCTGCACCAAATGAGATACTTGAAACACTCTTCTATGCTAATGATTCTAGTAGGCACAGTTAGAGGGGAAGGTAAGGAAGACTTTTCAAACATGAGCATATTACATGAAAAACTGCATGCTGAGTGAATTAAAGGGGCCCAGGAAGACAGAGTTAACGCTTTATTGCATCTTCATCTATTTCCAAAAATACACTGCAGCCAAAATTCTGTTATAGGCAAAAGCATTGAGCACATCCTCAGCAAATTTGCAGGTGACACCAGGTGCAGAGACACTCTTAAATGATGGGATGTCATCCAGAGGAACCCGGACGAGCTTGAGTAGTGGACCCAAACGTGCCCTGCAGCCAAAGCAGGGTGGACAGCAGGGTGAGGAGGGGATTCTGCCCCTCTGCTCTGCTCTGCCTTGGTGATTCCCCATTGCAGTGTCCAGCTCTGGGATCCCACCACAGTAAGGACATGGACCTGGTGGAGCAAGTCCAGAAAAGGATCAACAAGATAATTAGAGGGCTGGAGCCCCTCTCCTTTGAGGAAAGCCTGAGAAAATTAGTTTTTTTTAGCTTGGAGAAGAGAAGGCTTCAGGGTGACCTAATTGTGGCCTTTCAATTCCTGAAGGGAACTTACAGGAATGTTGGGGAAGGAGTATTTGCAAGGGCATGTAATGAAAGGATAAGGGGGAATGAGTTCAAATTGAAAGAGAGTAGTTTTCAATTAGATATTAGAAAAAAGTTTACAGTGAGAGTGGCGAGGCACTGGCACAGGTTGCCCAGAGAAATTGTGGATGCCTCTCCCTGGAGTTGATCAAGGACAGGCAGGATGGGGCTCTGAGCAACCTTGTCTAGTGGAAAGTGTCCATACCCATGGCAGAGGGGTGGGAACTAGATGATCTTCAATCTCCCCTTCCAAAGCAAACCATTCTATGTTACTATGCCTCTTTGATAATATTGTTTAAAAAAAAGAAAGAAAGAAGAAAATTGCACGTCATTTCACAATCAGAACACAAATAACTGCATTTTTCCCCATTCCTAGTGGTTAGGCAGTACTAGTAAAAACATTTCATTTGCAAATATTACTGTAAACACACATGGTCAATTTCATATTGATTCCAAAATGTATTCTTAAAATATGTTAATGGCAGTGCAACACAAATCCTTTAGTAGATGCTTTATGGTTAAATAATGAAATGGTATCACATTGTTTGTTTATGAAAGCATTTAATGTTTTCCTTTCAAAGCTCCCACAACCAATTTGAAAGAGCTAAATATTTCCTGTTTCTGAAAAGCAGTTCACCACCTCAGGTCCCAATAAAAGATAGTCTAAACTGACATTACATTCAGAATAAATTCCCACTGTACCCAGCATGCCAATACCTATTTCTTTTTGCTACATTTTTCAAAAAGCTGCTAATCTATGTTGGCCATTTGTGCTGAGAATAGAGCATTTATGAAAGTTTCCAATTCTGTTTAGATTTAAGCTGCTGGTCTCAGCTTACATCATCCAATGAAACCTTTGTACATCAAAAACCCTTTGTAGATCAGAACCTAAATTTACCATAAGGCCTCTCTTAACAAGAAATCATTTGACTATATGCCTACTGTGCCAAAAATGGAGTACAACTCCACACATTCTTTTTTGCTCTTAATACAACTGGAACACTGTCACTGACTTGGCCAGATCAAACACAGATGCCCAGACATAAAAGTCACTCAGTCATGTGACGGTCTGCCTTTCAAATAAGACATAAATGAAAGTGCAAGTTAAACAAGTTGGGTCATGCATGAATTAAGTGGGAAAATTCACTGTGAAAAATGGGTCCCCAGATTAGGGCTTTTAACATCTAATCTCTTAGAGATTAATTCTGAATAAGAATAATAATTTAACCATTTAGACAAGAAGCTATCAGGAAGTATATATAACAGTGACAGGCTTGTTTGTTATTAACTACCTATTGGAGGTGTATTTGAAGTTTTGTTGGGAAAAAATTTAGATAATTTAGATCTTCTCTCTACCTACACAGGAAAGGAAACCTTTCTATGTGCTTTAGTGCTATAAAATTTCAAAATCTGTCTCAAGATGCTTTTTTTTCCAGAAGAAAGACTGAACATGGTCATCTTTGATAAGCGTGGATATTAGAGTCCGCTGCTCCCCTGACAAGAATTACATTAAGAAACCAGTTGAGGGAATGGAGATGACTCCACCCACTGCTCTGAGCAACTCTGGAGGAGGGGTGAAAGCCATCCCTTGCCTCAATTCTGCACACTGGATTGGACTTCAGCAATTTCATAGCAGATATCAAACTCTTTCCTTCAAACAAGAGTCCAGATAAGTGAGTTTTGAGAGCTGGAAGCTGAACCTTGGATGTTCAGCTACTTTAAGGGTGACAGTTTTTTTCTTCACTCGAAATTAGACCAAGAAACAGCGCTGTTGCAGGTGACAGAAAGCAGCTAGACTCAAGAGCAAACCCTGCATCTCTGTCCAGCTTCCACTTATCAGCTTAATCATATATACTTTGTGCAAGCTCACCGGCACGGGAATAGCAGCATACCTGCGCTGCAGATTAGCAACACAGAGATCACCTTCAATGGTGGCTGCAGCTAAAGAGTTAATTGTGTGCGAATTGTGTGTGGACGTCAATCATCATCAGCCAGTCAATCATGCAACTAATTCCTTCAGGGGTCACAGTTGCAACAAGGACAGCAGTTGACAGGAGAGCTGACAGACTGAGAATCCTACCACCTAGGTAACAGTTTATGCATACCAAGTCACTCATTACACAAACAGATGGCATAGTCCATTCAGCACAGGGTAAGCCCTTGGGCATTTTTGACATTTTAACCAAAACAATCCTTTGAAGAACAGGGTGAAAAAAAGTCTCCATTTTTGTACTGCCACTGCATTCAATTTACCACAGCAAAATGCTTTTGTCTTTCTCCCTCTCTTTCCCCCCTTCACCACAAAAGTCTTTTGCCAGCAAGAAATGAGAATAAAATGAAAGCAATTCAGATTTTTTTAAATGTTATTTATTTAATTGACATACAAATTTATGCAAGGATACGTAAAAGTGTCCTGCATGATTATATCGTATTAAAAAATTTGCTTACAATTCATAGTAGAACCAGATAGCTCCAAACATTTTTGTTTGCTTCCCAAGGAAAAAGGAAAATAAGTGAGAATTCGTTGGAAAGGGGTGTTAGCTAGAGAAACATTGAAAACTAAGTAGCAACAAACCTTTTGAAGACCCTAGTGCAAAAGCAAGAAGTCCAGAGGATGGTCAGAAATAAATGGCCTTGTGTATATTTAGGAACTCGTTGGAGAAGGCGGATAGCCATTAGCTGGATCACAGAATTAATTTCTTTTCTTCCCTGCTAACTCAAAACCACCAATACTCAAGCTACGGGAAATAAATATTTAGTGTCCAATACCACAAGCTGTTTCCAGCAGCCCAGTAATACTCTTCAACAACTGGCATAATATCCAAACCAGCAAACTGGAGCAGTACAAGCAGGGGAAGGGACACTGCTGTCCTACGCCTTGCAGTACCTAGGCTGTTCTGGGAAAGGGAGCCCATGACTCACAAACCCACCAGAAAAATTCATGAACGTCCAGTAGTCCCTAGAAATTTCAGCCAGCTTTGGATCTATCAATTTTTCTAAATCTGAGTATCGAAGTTGGTTGGTTGGTTGGTTGGTTGGTTGGTTGGTTGGTTGGTTGGTTGGTTGGTTGATAGCTTGCTTGCTTGCTTGAACTTGCTTGCTTGCTTGCTTGCTTGTTTGGTTGCTTGGTTGTTTGGTTGGTTGCTTGGTTGGTTGCTTGGTTGGTTTTGGGCTTTTTTCTGTTGAGTGGAAGCTGCTGCCCAATGAAAACTTTGGCCTATCTCAAATATTTCAGGGAAAAGAGTAAACATCTGCAGGAGTCAATACATGTCTTTAGAGAAGGAGAAATTCCATGCTACTTCTGTAATTGACCTTAGAATGTCCAAAACCAAGCAAATAGCATATAGTGCCAAAAATCAACAAGAATAGATTATGTTCCTTTTTTCCCCCCCACTATTAGCTTGATAACAGGACTATTTCAAAGTGCTTTTGTAGGCTGCAGAGATGGTGATTTCAGAAATAGCTCAAATCATTCATTAGCTTCATATTGTGCCACTACTGAAGAAAAATACTTCAAATTGACTTGGATTGCTCCTCATATTTTCATCACATCCATCACATTAATTATAGCTATAGTTTGGGTGTTTTTTTTGATGTTCTTTTTTCTGCTACACCAGCAGAAAATAAAAGACCATATTGCATTCATGGACTTTCTGTCTTCAGAAAGCTGTGTACAAATACCAGTTGCAGCCAACAGGACTGCAGTGTAATGTGAGCTAAAGGCAGTTGCATGATTTAGTTATTTGCTTAGTTCTCCGATATTATAATCCTGTCACCTTAAAGTGAGGCTTTTATAGCAGTCTGCAAGTGAAGGACTGACCTTCAAACTGTTACAATTTCTATGAAGGTTATATACATAATTCAGAGAAAGAGTTGATAAATCTCTAATCAAGTTATATAAACAGGTGGCAGATATACTTGACACAAACATAATATTCAGTTAAAAGTTGGCTAGGAGCATGATATCAGCAGTGATTCATACCTGGAATAGTGATACTGAAGGTTCATGTTAAGAAAGATTTAAAGCATTCTAATTCTTTGAACTTTAATGTTCCAAAAAGTGAAAATAAAGTCTAAAGGAAACAGACAAAAAAAATCTATTAAAATTCCAAAATGAAATAAAATATCCCAGATTAAATGCAAATTATGAGTCACAGTTGCTACCAAGACAACACATTGAACCATGGTATCAGTTTTCATCAGGCAGAGCTTATATATACTAAATAATATACAGAACATGGAAATCTTCTTCTGGAAATTTAGCCAAGAAAATCCCCTACAAAAAGAATATTTTTGATTGTTAGAAATTATTTTTTTCCTCTTGTGCAGTTTTGGTCTGATTTGGATCCAAAACGGATATTTTAAAAAAATTAAATTTCTGATGACCTCAGAATGGGGCGAGTGGGCAGCAGTTCCTTGCTGGCCACATCCAAACTTTCCTTCCAAGGAATCCTCCTCCCTTCCTGGGATCCCTTTTGCTGTCGAGACCCCACTCATGACCCCTTTTGATGCCTCCAGCCCCATACCCACCACTCCAAAATCTCCCAGAGGGCACAGGGACACTTTGGTGGCTTTGGGAATGGCTCCTATGGGCAACAAATGATTGAATAGGAACGACTGAATTTCCTACAAGACATTGGGAATGATTCCTTCATTCCCATTAAGAAATGAGTGCTTTGTTTCCCTTTATCCCAAAGATCTCAGATCCTGGTGACAGCCAGGGCCTCTCCCAAGCCACTGTGACTCAGAACTCTCAGAACTCTTCAGCTGTTACATCAAATAGATGATACCATCAGATGCCCTACCTGTAACCACAAAAAATTGAAGAAGACTTTGCATTTATGGATCATCTGCTGAAGGTTTCCATGGACAGTTTCATCAGCAGATTGCCTCAGACAAGGAACAGAATATTTCTCAGTTTTGTTGCCACACGGTGGACCCTCCAGGTCATTCCCCAGAGCCAGTGATATGACAATTAAGAGATAAATGAACAGTAGAACCCCTTCAGACAATCAAAACAGTAACAACAAAAAGTCTTCCAAGATTTCAGCACTCACAGAAGACAAATAAAATTGAGAAAATTGTTATTTGTTTGAAGTGAAAGATCAATTCTCCAAATAAAGATGCTCTACATTAAGTTCAGTCCTGCCTCCTTGAAGCATAATTGTCCAATCTTGTCTCCAAAATAGCACAAAGAGCTTCTTATGGATCTATATGCAATACTGTTCTGCCTTTCTAAAAGTATTTCAAAGATAATCCCCTCTATTAAAAAGTGTTCTGAGAAATTATTCAAGCATGCTCCTAATTTAAGGTACCGTACTGATTTTTCCAAGTATAGTTCTTACTCGGCTACACCTGCATTGGTGTTGCATCCACATTTAAAAAGGAGAAAAAGTGTTTTTTCATTGATACACCATACCTTAAATAAATTATGAAAAGCATAGGGTTTTTTCCTTCTATCCAGACTTCCAGACATTTATTTTTGAGTCCCATTCTATCACCTTCCTCCTTACTCACTTCTAATGCAGCTTTTTCCTGCTGGGGTAGCCAGGGTACAGGCTCCTGGAGGGAGGCATAAGGAGATGTATGTGCAGTGTTTATGCTTGGTTACTTCATGCTTTCCTTGGCCAAGGCACATTAGTGTGAGGATGGATGTGGCTCTAGATGCACCTTGATACACTCACTAAATATTTTGTGTGCCATGATTATAAAACAGGAAGGCTCAAACACCCATCTGCAACAACAGTAGCAATTGTCAGGTAGGCCACAGAAGTGTCCTGGCAGAAAGCATCAAGTTTGGTAGTAAACCAAAAGAGCTCTGCAATCACTGACCCTTCCATTTGATTTGTTTTAAAAGAAGAATCAGTAAATATGTCCTTAAGATGTAGGAGTCAGTGGAATAGATGTTCTCTGAGAAAATATTTGAGAAAAGTCTTCTCCATTATCTAGCTCATAGCGAATAATTTTCTCCAGTTTTTGGAAGCCTGGTCAAAGACGGGAGGCTAAACTGAGATATATTCTAAGGTTCTGCCTCTGAGGTGTTGTTTTTGTTCAAAATTGCAGGTATACAAGAAGTGACAACATTGTAAAAAAGAAAAACGGTAAACTTAAAAGTTTTGCTTTAAATCTTTCAGTAGATAACATTTCTTCACATGAAATGCTTAATTGAACAGCAGCTTGCATTCTTTGAAGTTTGCAAAATGATTTAATGTTTACAAATTTTAGAATTCAGGAAGGGAGTGGAGGAAGGAAAAGAAAATAGCTATGCAGTGCTGTTTGTAGTAAATTCACACCTAACACTAAACATACAAATGGAGAGCAGTTTAACTAGTACGAAAAAGAAGTACCGCTGGACACCAAAAGAAGCTTTCAGAATTACAGGGATGATACTTACTTTTCAGAATGGGATAAGAAATTAACAAAAAAAAAAAAAAAAAGAAAAAAAGAAAGAAAAGGAAAAAGAGAATAAAAAAACCCAAGTTCTGCTGGATTCATTTTGATATACTAACCTTGCCAATAAAAATGTTTAAACCTCAGTTACAACTCCCTGGGGAATGGCAGCTATTATCCCCCATTGAGTTGGTGCTTACCATACAGAGTCTGAACAATTCATACAGAAAAATAAACCATAACGTTCCTGTTTATTATTACTTTAGTTGAGAGGTGCTGACATTAAACAGTTCTGCACTGCTGCTATAAATCAGCATGCTGTGGATGTTCTCAGCATGGGACTAGGGCTCCCTGGTAACAGCTCTCATCAAGGCAACCAGCTGTCAGAATTCTTCAAATTAAACTGTTATTACTGCAGTATTCATTAGTCAGTTACTGACTATTAAGATATTTTTATATCTGAGCCATTGACATTGGATATTGCTTTTTAATATGCAAGTTATATATAAACATGATTAAGTGGTTCATGCGGGGTTGACAGTTTCTATTATAGCTTGATCTCCCCTTTGTAGGGACTATGGTGTTGGAGATAACATCCTGGTCTATACTTAAATTAAGTTTCTATTTAAAAGTCTTGTATTTCTGCTGTGATTGATAAGCTGTTTCACTAGGTGCCACATTCATATTGCAGAGGTACAACACAATATAAAAAGGATGTACAATAGATTGTTTTGACCATAACATAGAGAGACAAAAATTGGTAATTTTAATTACATTGCTTCCACAGTAGATTCTGGTCATTTTGTTTGTGCAATGCCTATGTACCTGTGGCTGCAACAAAGAGGAGATTCCAATCTTTTAATACACACTTTAATTATTTTGTGTAACAATGTAAATCATTTAAGTAGGAGCATTCTTAATGTTTGAACAATTTGGGGGCTTTTTTCTAAAATATTGATTTCAAAATACCAAAAAGCCTTTTGATCTAGGCTATATCTTTTGATTCCAAATAAAGGTGTGAAATTTCAAATTTTTCCACCTTTCTCTGCATTTGCATGTTTTGGAAGTACTCTCTATGCTGGTAATTGTTTTGCATCTCAGAGATATCTGCTTTGTTTTTAGATTATGTTTTTGGATAAATTTCCAATGTAAGCTAAAATATTGGTTTGATTCTCTTTCAAACTGTGCTCCTTTTTCCATGCTATGTGGACATTTGTGAAGCACTGCAGAATTTACACATCCCTACTTTAGGGCTTTGTTTCCTTGGCAGAGCTTCAGGCTTTAAGCCTGGAAAAGTCAATTTTGCTAGCAAGTGTTGGCAAGCACAGGAGAGGACTACTGTTACCAGTCAGAATGCCTCTAAACAAAGCTTTCCCCACTAATTCGTCTCCAGAAACTGTTTCACTGCCAGCAGTAACTAAGGCATCACAGCATGTGTATTTCACTGCATCATGTGAAGCACCTCAAAGCTGTTCCTAACAAGGACCATGTCATAAACTTACACAGCAACCCTCTGATAAAAACTTTCCTATTGGTACAGCTAGAAACCTGGGAGAAGGTCGCCTAGTATAAATTTCATAGTAGTAAAAATAAAAGCAGAATCTCATCCAGCATCTTATCCACTGGGTATTCACAACCCTAAGCTCCATGAACTTATGCACGTGCGCCCGGAAATAAATGCTCTCCGTGGTTGGTTTGGGGCAGCCCAAAACCCACTTTCTTCTTCTCCCCACTTATCTCCAGCCACACACCAAAGCTTCAGAAGAAGAAAAACACCCTGGGAAATGTTGTGACCATATTTCCCCCACTGGAAATCTACCATTACTGAAAATGGTAGAATTACTAACATCAAAACCTAAACAGTAGTCCTGAAAATTCTTGTAATGGAAGCAACTCAGAGAAAATGCCTTTCCAGAATGTTTTATAGGGGGCTGTTTACATAAAGTTCTTGGATTACTTGAAATAACTAATGCTTCCCTGTGGTCATTAAAGTCCTTCAGTACATGAGACAATAAAGATATTTGTACTTTAATTGCTCTTTTGTAGGAGGTTAACTGTAGAGGAAATCAAGGAGGTCAGATTCTTATTTTCTTCCTCCACCATTCCCCAGCTCTTGACAGTTAAACCCTGGAAGCAGTAAAAAAGAGAGCATTAGAAAAATTATCCCAGGAAATAAAAAGTCAAGATATGTTTTACGCATCAAAACCTCTACTTGAGTTATGTCACTTAAGATTCTAAAGGAGTCTCCTCCTTCATAAGGAGTTTAGCTTTCTGAACATCTCTGAAAATGGGTTGAGAGAAGCAAGGTTTAATCACTCTTGGGGCAGAGACATGGAGACTTTCTCTTGCAGTTGTGCTGGTGTATGCCAATCCAGATTGGGGTGCTTCCATCCCCTCTCAAACTACTAAGGCTCTCTGCTTAGTTATCTTGAAGTAGTGCAGATTTACTTTAGTAGAAGCTTCACATAAAACCAGGGCCACTTAATTATGTCTAACACCATTGTCCATAGCTGGACACTAAAATAAAAATAATTAAATTTTACTGGAAATTAAAATAAAAATAATTAAAATCTATGCCAATAAATTTCACAAATACCTTACAAACTTGTCAATTTTAAGTTGTTTTTAGACATTTTCAAAATGCCCTTTGGCTACAGGCAGTGAAAATTATGATTATAACACTGAAGTTCCAGCAGCACACTACCTAGGAAATAAAAGAGTTTTTAACATAGCTTGAAAGAGATAGAGACCCGAAGCTTCAGAGTGGAAGAAAAAAAAGTCTAACATACAGGGTAAAAAAGCTGTATCCAGGTAGTTTGGATTCAGTATAGAAGTTTACCCCACCGGGAGCAAGTGTACTGCCAGCGAGGCACAGATGCATGATGAATGAGACAGTAAAAATGTGCTTATGGAAGTGTGATGACAGTTCTGTGTCCATAAGACATGCATCTCCAAGGTACACTTGTGCATCTGTTATATATTTTGGTGTTGTTTCTTTTTCAGCTTCAAGTCATTTGAGAAGGTGAGAATATATGCCCAAAAGGCCATTAAGAGAGAAAAGTTAGCAGAGGCCATAAGGCGACAACATGAGTGGCTAGAAAGATTTATCACCAGAAGAGCAAAAAATATTGTAAATACCATAGAAGACTCTGCAGTCGAGGAAAGCAGCTCTGCTGCTCACTCTCCCATTACTTCAAGGGTGAATTATGTTTTCCTCCTTATTGTGCAATTCCTATAACTCAGTAATACTAGTATAACAGAGCCTGGTTATTTTTTTGACACGCAGTAGCATCCTCTCTAGTGATGACTTTTCTTTGTTTTTTCCCATTATGGTTGGGACTGGCAAAAACTAAACGTAAGGCTATATTTCCTCAGCTAGAATAGACAGGTGCAAATATAAGGGGAAGAAAACATGAAAAAAAAGGCACCCCTCCCAACAACCAAATGAAAGTGTTTCAAGACACTGCATGTTGCTATTTTGCAGCATTTTATGATGGTTATGCAAACTCTTAAGTTTTACTAACAAAGTTTGCTCCTAAGGCTTACAGCATTTAATATTTTGTGGCTCTTAGTCCTGCATGACCTCTTCTTTTCATGCTAATGAGTGAGTCTTTAGTGCCTGAGTTAGTTGTTTTCTGCTTTCTGCTTTGAAGATAGCAAATACATGAAGAGCAACAACCAGTACTATGCTGTAAAGTTCATCTGAAGCAACAGGAAAGAAGACCTTGGCCTCCAGAGCTTAAGCAGAAACTGCTACAAGAAATGAAAATTTAGATCAAATGATACAGATGAAAGGGGTTCAAAAAGAAAGAGAACATGACAACAAAAACTCCCAGCAAAATGACACTCTGGATGCATGGAATGTTTTACAATGTAAAGAATGGAAAGTTCAGTAGGCATTACTAACCAAAAGATAGGCTTTGAAGCTGGGCAGCAAGCTGAAACACTGCTGAAGAGCCATATTCCTCCATGGGGAAAACATGTAGGGCACACACAGGACCTCAAAAGGCTTGGCATATCATCACATCAAACTAGATGCTAATTAAAGATAAAATTGAACTTGTGTACAAAAGAGGTAGCTGCCCTTGGACAAAGAATTGGTCTAGTCACAGGCAGTTATGAAATCTTTTTTCCCACCTGAAGCATTTTTCTTTGCTTTAGCAGTAAGCAAAGTTTCTGTAGCTCCAACAGATCATGCTTACACAGAAAATGTTTCATCAGCCTGAGCAGGACTATGACAAATGCTGTTGGTGCTGTACAAAATAACCATACTGTGCTAAAGAGTCAGGTCCTCTAAGTTAGTGTATGTAAGAGTCAGCTGTTGTTCAGTCTTCTTCATGCTAAATAAATGCAGAATGTCAAAATAAGCTCCCCCCACTGACTAGACAGAGAAAAAATTTAGGAACAATATTCAAAATTTTAATTTTATGGGAGATTAAACCAGAAAAAAAAGATGCATTTTTGGAACTTACAGGCTAAATTTGCATTCCAAGGTGCTCACAAAAAGCCAACACTACTTTAAGACAGCTTATGTACTCTAGCTGCCAAAAGGAAACCCCAAAACTTTTCTACAAATTTTATTTGCAGATATGGGAATTTAAAATCAAGCACAGGTTAAGAACAGCCACCAGTTTTACCGCAGCTGCTTCGAAGTCTTAATGCATACCACATGGCCAGTAAATCTGAAAAGAAATTGGCATCTCTTTCACGCTGCACTCACTTTCCCCTTCTCATGTTTGGCAGAGCTTCTCTCCTGGAAAGCAAGTCATAATACTCTATTTTTGTGAAGAAGCTGAAAATATAAACATCAGCCTTCTCCTTCATCAGTTAAGACAAGGCAGCAGAAAACAGTACTGCTAACTGGGAGATACAAAACAGAGAATAACTCAACCAGCAGTGACTGCATTCCTGTGATATTTATAGGAACAACGAGAGGAAGAATTTTCATCTAAATGTTTAAAAAACTCCTTTTGATACATGCTTTCTATGTTCTGGACTTGATTCTTTTACTGATATAAAATAGTCTTCAGAACTGGATGGACTGTACCCCACTGCAGATTTCAGGTATTTTCAGGGAAACTATGTACTCAGAGAACAAAACTGTGAAATTACTGCTGTCTTTGTACAAAATACTAGCAGGTAGCACAGTGACTAAATTCAGTGTGTTTTCATAAATTGGATCTAAAATGTTTCAATTACAGATACTAATTTTGAAAAAAAATATATAGCTTAACTATTATACTAAGGCCTGCAAGACCATCTTTCTACTTTTATAAGCTATGAAACATACAGATGGCAATAGTTTCAGGAAACTAAATAGTAGTTTTGCTATAATGAAGTGTTAGAGGAGGTCATGTTGAGAAAAAACACTTTAGATAAGCCAGCAGTAGTTCCAATGGTCACTGAGGGAACCTGGCAACCAGATGTGTGAAGTCACAGAGCCTCAAAGGATGAGCTGGTTTGAGAAGAAAGAATGGGATTAGTACAAGAATTGAAGACGTGGGCTTCGTAGAACAAAAAATTATTTTGTCTTTCAAAAAAAAAAAAAGCATATTACATCAATCACAGGGCTTGTCTGATATATAAAATATAGACAAAAGAAAATTCCTGACCTCCTTTAAGCCTATGAGAGACATAATGGAGATACAAGAGCAGTGAAAGATGGCTGTGGTTTATTGTCAACACTGAACAACAAAAAGTTACATTCTTTCCAAAGAAGGGAGGAAAAGGAATTAATCTCAGTCTTGGCTATCAACAAGATTGATGAAATTGTACTTATGATCAGAATTCTAGCATATCATGTGTCTACTTCATATTGTGTATACATCTTTAAAAACTTGAAAATATTTACCTAAGCTGAACTAGGCTGGGCTTTGAAGGGCTTTACTATGTCAGCAAATTCTCTCTGCCAAGAACTGTAAAAGTTTTTCTCCTCATTCATAGACTGGACTATGAGGTAAAGTCTTCCCCTACTGTCTTGAAGTTCTTTCTAGAGCCAGTCAGCAAGTTAGCATTAAAGTCATAATAAAACAAATTTTTTTTCAAAAAATACAGAGCATTGACACATAACAATTGTGCAGTCTTGTTAAAAAACAATCACCAAAGGTGAAGCGATGACTCTCTTTTGTTATATTTTTAACTTGTGCCTCTGTGCAGATTTCATGGATTACAGTAACATTTCCACTACTACTTCAAATTTAAGGTGATTCTTTGTGATGGAACATTTTACCAGGAAAAGATATGCTGGAGAAGCTATGAACCAAGAATTCTCAGAGCTGCTTACATGATGAAATTGCTGCCACGTCTGCATTTCATGGTGCCACTCTTTTTTCATGGCACGTTCAGCCAAAACAGCATGGATTTTCTAAATTTAATCTTATAATAGTGGTAGCTGTTCTGTGTGAACCAGATTTCTGAGGATCAAAACCACTAAAGTTTCATAGAGAAAAAAAAAAAGTGAAATATTTGACAAGAAAGTGCAAAGCAAAATGACTATTTTATTCCAAGGAACTGGGCTGTTCATCCCCTTACAACCTAAATTTTCTTAATTTTAGGTACTGTTCCTTCTTACTCTGCTAAATAAAGTACAAAAAGCAAGCCTGAAGCATATATTTTGATATGATACTGTTTACTCATTAGGAAATTTCTATTTTAATTTGAAAAAGTAAGCTAGAAAGTAATTGATGACAATGTTTGGTTTAGTTAACAATTAAATGGAGAAGAAACAGTGTGAGTTTTTCAGAGCTATTTTAAACAGCATTGACAACATGCTGATCTCACTGACATCAAATCATATTTCCTAGAGAATATTCCAAAGTTCAGATTTCATCTAGACTTTTTATACTTCACAAGGTTAGGAACCTGTTCCTTACAGTTCATCACTTGGGACGTGTGACTACTCATTTTCAAAGAAACTGTTTCTCCTCTTACAGACATCTATGTATGCCTGCTGTTTGTTTGGTTGTTTAAATGTGGCCATTCTCAGATGACTGCTTAGGACTCTCTGCTGGCTCACAGTAAGTGAAATCTAACTGAAGCCAAATGATTGGCAATCGATTCTGTGCAAGCCAAAGCCATTTGTCCGGTTCTGGCTGACACAGGGTACTGCCTTTCTTCCCCGTGTAACAGGGGAGCAAAGAGGGTGGGGGCAAAGAGAAAGATGGAGTCACAACCTTCTGAGCTTCCTCAAAGTGTGAGAATACTATTTTCGTTGAACACCTTATGTTTGAAATATCAGGCAGTAACCGTGGGGAAAAGAAGCCCTCTGTATAATCTCTGTGCTGCTTCCATGAAGATTGACTGCGACTTAAAATAGCTGGAGGTTATTAACCCTGTAGATCTTACTGAAAGAAATTCCAGTTGCATTCAGAAAAATCAGCATATCATGTATCTGACATAAATTACAGACTTTCAAGTTATGTTTGAATAATTAAATAATTTATTATACCCCAAATGATAAATCTGACCTTACAACCCACAAGTCCCCCTCCCCCCACCTCCACAGGAAAATATTTAATAATTTGAAAAAGTCCCTCTAGCCCTTCAGTTCAACAAACTGATTTTTCTCTTGGAATATTTTAAAGTTAATTGAACATTTTTAATCTATTAGTAAGAGTGAATCATTGTGTTGAAAACGTTATGGATAAATAAAAGTTCATCAACACTATTTGTAACAGTTGGAAAAACATTATGACTTTTCACTATAAAATACTTCTAATTTTGCCAAGGCCTTAACCTGATGATACTTAAGTATGAAATTAACCTTACACCTGTGCATTCGTTGTCTACATTGTTACTCTCATTTGAGAAATAAGGTCCTCAGAGGACTCATGGTTAGAGGTGTGAATTAAACACAAATGTTTTAAGGAATGCCACAATGTTGAGTACAGCAATAATATACAACAGAAGAAGGGCTAGAAACTTTGTTTCTAAATAATTTATCTTGAGCAGAGGTCACAAAAGCACTGTCATTTTAGCGCAAAAATAACTAAATGATGTCCTGGAGCCTATGGGATTAGAGGGGTATAAAAATTCCTCCAGGTGAGAGATCCTAAGACTCACCCAATTACATTTTCCACCCATGCCATATTCACCAATGGCATTTTGCTTTTCTCCCCTGGAAAAAACTGGAGGGAAAAATAAAGAAACATCTAAAGGTGTTACAATGAGCATAAGAGATACTGATAGGAAAAACAAAAAGGTCTAATTCACTGCAGACTCTCCCCCCTTTTTTTTTTTTTTTCAGATTCAACTAGACTAACTGAGACGTATAATGTCTAGCTATACTTTAAGTCCCAAAAAAGTAATTTTCAAACATTTTTTGTACTGTCAAAGTTATGTGAGTCGTATGAAGAAGAATTTTAGGATTATGACTCAGAATCTTATGGAACAATCAAAACTGTAGGGGTACTGAAACATCAATTGGACTAATAAAATCAAGTTGCTTACACATTCTGTTTTATCAGCTAGTAAATAATAGATGGAACATATCTGGGAGCTGCCCTTTTAAAAATTTCTAAACTTTTAATGCAAAACTAATTTAGAAGAAACCTGAAATGTAGTTTAATGATTCTCTGAAATGGTGCAAGACTCGCCACAAGTGTTTGAGAGGAACAAACATTTGGAAAATGTTGTCTAATCGCATTGCATTTTGTTGGACTCTTCAGAACTTTTTGATACATGTAGATCCTTATTTCCTATTTCCTATTTCCTATTAAAGTTTTTTAAAAGAAGACAAACTTGGAATGAAATCACTGTAAAGAAATGCATATAACAAGCGTTTATGCTCAATGAATTTATATGCAAAGAATTGTTCACAAGAAAGGAGGTTGGCAAAATTCAAAGTACAAACAGCAAAAACAAACCCCACCACTTCTTAATTGTGTGTGAGACTTCACACCACTGGGCAGGTAAAAAAAAAAAAAAATTACAGGTAAAACTGAATTTTACACACTTCCACACAGTATAAACATGGAATTTTTAAAGATGTGACCTGTCTCTAGAAGCTGAGTACTGAATCATCAGCTGTGTAAACACTAGCTTTAACATCTTGCTTCGACCCCCAAACTTCTTGTTTCTTGTCTATGCTTAAAAGCATAGAGAAGACTCAAAAGCCTGGGTGAGGTTTTTTGGCTTTCTAAATACAAAGCAGATATAAATCTAAGCAGGTCTTGTATTAAATAATTAATACTAGTATTTTGGGCTTCTGCAAAACTCAGCTCTCTTAACTGCATGCAAATTTGTTTCATTTTCCACCATGCTAGAGTTAAGTGTGAAATCTATCACACAGCAAAAATGTGGAAAACATAGATGAAAAACAATGAAGGACTTGATGTGTAGCAGAAGTAATCACTGTGAATTATCAGAGTGGATAACGCTTCAAAAATCAGTAAAGGAAAAATGTTACTCTTTTAAAGTGTCATATTACAACAATGTTTTGCTGAAAACTGTTGTCTGCATCCAATTTAGGAAGGCATCTGCTCATGTTTGCTTAAAACAAAAGGGTGGTTGACTTAATGAATTATTTACAGGCATGCAATATGGCAACAGTATCATTATGAACTCTCTCCTAAGATCTCCTCTGGCTACTCCTGGCAGGGTGTCAATTTGCTTGTTTTTATGGTAGGTGCAAGAAATTATGGAGCTGTTCTCTGAAATGAGATTCTGCTATTCTACTCACTAAATGTTAACAAAGTCAGTGAACAAACTACACTACTACATTGCTCAAAAAAGGTTTATTTCTTAATAAAAGAACATTGTTCAAAAGCATAATAAAAATTTTTAAACAAAAACTTTCAAAGCAGGTGTGCAGAGATTTACCACAAACAGGTAGTTTCCTAAAACAACCAACTTTTAGAAAGTCACATCAGATTATGAGTATCTTTTAAGAGGAATCTTTTAAACACAAGGTTAATTTTTCATGCATTTTCCTTATTTTGCATCAGCATAATCAGGGCCTACCTGGATGTAACGCCAGCATTGAATAATTACAGAAAACAAGGGGGACAACTATTTGGCAGCAAGAATTCAGAAGTGTGAGGATTTCTTCTGAAAGGCATTGTATGCAGCTTTCAAACCATGTGGGCAACTGAAACTTCAAGACCTCCTTTTAGAGAGGCCACAGTGCCACTCAATTTCAAGGAATAAGTTAGGGAAAAAAAGGCTAATGGGAGTACCCCACACTTGCATTACCCTCCCAAAGAGTTACCAACAGAGCACTGCACAAACAGAGGAGAAGAATCAAGTGGGGATTCCCCAAAGCTCTGCTCCCAATCTCATACTATTTCAGTCACTAATGACCTAGATAATGGAGTAGAGAATAATTAGTACATTGGAAGATGACACCAGGCTAAAAGCAGTGGCAAGTGCTGGAGGGCAACTTTAGAATACAAAATTATTCTGACAAACTGGGTATATAGCCCAGGGGAAAAAAGGCCAAAAGGAAAGAAAAAGAAAAAAAAGAAGGATTACAGAAAATTATTCTTGGTAAGAACAGTCACTCAAATGTGGGGCAGGGAACAACTGTTGAGTGACAGTACTGCACAGATAGTCAGGTCCTACTCAAGCATAAGCAGAACATGAAGCAAGAGACATCTCTTTAATCTGCCTCCAACTGGTCTGCAAAAGAAGCCTAAAAAACACAGCTCACAAATAACCAACTAATTGTACTGTTATGTCTTGAGGAGCAAAAGTAAGGGAGAAGGAGAAGGGAAGAAGAGCACAAATCTTCAAACCTTTGCATAATGAAGTAGTTTTCATGTACATGAATAATCTAGTTTAAAATTAATATTCCATTTATTCAAGATATTTAAACAATTTCTATGGTAATACTTAATTTATAATTTATTAGATAAGAAATAAGAAAGCTTTATAACAGGTATATAATTGAGCTTCTTAGGCACTCATTTGAGAGGACAACAGGCCAGAGGCTGTTAGAACTGAGTTCATATGTTGTACATAATACATTGTACATAGAAATTAAACACTGAATAACAAAAAGTTATTTTGCTCATTTCATGGCAACTCTTTGCTCAGAACATGTAATACAGTGGTATGCCAGAGGAGACACTGCATCATCTTTCCTAAATAGTTTCTTTCCCCACCTCATATGAGAGAAGGAAAATACAGAAAAAGAAAAGGAAAAAAATAAGGGGGGAGGGAGATGAACTTTCATCTCTTTCATAAAGCCTGCAGATCATGGAAGCTATATTATTTTCAAGTGCACCTGTTTGTGGTTGGTTTAATAAGCATAGCAGTTTTACAAATTACCTTTGTGTGTTCAGGTAGGGTGATAAATGGATGTTCCATACTAACAGAGATCTCATTCATCTCATTTGGGCTCAATGTCACTTGCTTTCTGACCCAAGCAGAGTGTTTGTTTCTCTTTGTTTTAAGTCTTCTGGGAAGCATAGCATTTCCAAAACAGGTCTAAAGTCACACAGAAAAGATTTCAGAGAGGCTATCATGTTGTACATAATTGGTTAATCTGGACAGGTTCTGGGTGACGTGTTCTCTGTGCTGAGATCTTTTGTCTGAAGGGAGACAAGGACAGGAAAGCTGGTACTTGTGTGTGTCTGGCATCTTGAGCTGCTTTCCTCTGCATTTATTACACCCCAGCTATGTAGTGTGAGAGAAACTGCAACTGTGCTTTTCCTTTGGGGGACAAAAACCTGTCAACTTGACAAGCCTATGGTCAGTTTGAAGAGCATATGAGTAAATGGGTATTTTCCAGAGCTATGAGAGGGCTTTCACTCTTTTAAGGGAAGCCAAGACCAGGAACTGAAGTGGAATATCTCAAAACACAGGAAAAAACCACCTGATTAGCCCTTATTATGTCTCCAAGGATTGTCTTTTTTTAATGTTCATGTGCAGTCCTAATGATATGGAAGTTTCTTATTCTGTTATTTAAAAATTTCTTCTGAATTCCCTTTGGAGGAATCTTCCCTTAATTGACTCAAAAGGCAGATGTTCCACCCCCCAATATCTACAACTTAAAGACACAGGTTTTAATTGTGCTGTATAATATGTTTACCACTGCCATTTCCCCATTATATTAAAAAAACCTATTTGAACATAAATATCCCAGAGGTTTTCTACCTTCAGAGAGCAAGGAAGAGACGAGCTGCATTGTTTAGGAGTATTTCAGCACGAAGCTGGAAGGACATCAGGACAGTTATAAACATAGCATGTAATTTTAGTTAATTTCCCTGCCTTATATGTTTCCAAGTAGCACTGCTGATAGTGTGTTTGTAGCAATGGTAGGTTGGGCTCAATTTATTAAGTGTGAGTTTAGTTCTTGCAGCCTTCAGCAATTCCAGACTTTCTGCTTAGCTACAGACAATGTAATCAGTCTTACCCTTACAACAGTGCTAAGCTTGGTGTTTGAAAAATACATTGTATTTATGAAGAGAGAGGAAGGAGGACTAAAGAGAACTGTTTGAGAATAACAAATTAAATTGTCTTTATTGTTAGACTGCAATCCTATACATTCTGTGCTGTTGTTGACTAAAAGACAAGATCTGTCTTCAGTGAGGGATTACTTGATCTGTCTTCTGACAGGGTTCTTGTCTACACCACCAGGGTCCTGGGATGACTGTCATGCAGGGGCAATAAAAACATCTGGGAGTATTTGACAGGGGTAAGCAGAGGTATGTGGCAGGACATTAACTACTTAGTGGGTTGGTTTCATTGTTTTCACCAGGTTCAGCAAGGCTTTGCAGCCTGAGAGATGCCACAGCCAGCCTACAAAGACAGCTGCACTCTTGGCACTTGTCCTTCTGTGAGGGTTCTGCCCAAAGCTTCTGCAGCCTTATTTATCTGCTAACATATATGACACTCTATTAGAGAATAAGCTTTGAACACCCTCAGACACTTTGTCCAGCATTGTGCTGTTTGTTAATGAATAAGTTTCCAAAACTTTGTATTTTTAAGCTGATAAAATAAATACATTCAATTTTCATGTGAGGCTAGATGTAACACATCCAATGGCTCTGGACCATCTCCTGGATATTGTCACATTAAAATACAATATCTGGTTTTAGGCAGGTTTCCCCCCCGCCCCATTTCCTTCACCCAGCCCCCATTTTGAAATTTCCACTGGAAATAACAGGCATTTTAAGCTTGAAAAAGCTGAAAGGCCTGACAATTATGGAAGAAGAAAACATTAAAGTAATGCTCAGTTGTGCATGCTGCTGTCTCACTTATTCCCATGACATGCGAACTGAGGTACCAGCGCAGTTCAGAGGGCACAGGGGTTTTGGGAGAGAAGGTGGAGGCAGTGCTGGCTGCTGGTGGGAGCTGCCTGCACACTGCCAGGGCTCTCAGCTCTGGTGCAAGCTGCAGCTTTAATCAGGCAATTTTTCCTAGTCTGCTTTCTAACTTCAGGTTCAGGTCAGGTTCAGGTCAAACTGAGAGAAAAAGAAGCAGAAGTATTCACGCACACACAGAAACGCAAACACAAACAAACACAAACACAAAAAACCACACACTCATGCACCTGTACTCCTCTATCCCAAAGCTCACATTCCCCCATTTTCACAGATTACAGGGCCCTCCCTGGCCACAGCCCTTCAGGGTCTTCCTGGCCTGACAGAGTTTGCCATGTCCCTTGGGGCTGTGCCTGTCCTGCAGTGCGTGTCCCATGGCTGCTGTCCCTCAGGAGCTCCTGTCTCCCTTTGGCAAACTATGTCCTCCCCAGGGTGCATCTTTAGCCCTGACAGCTGTGGCCTTTCTTAAACACAGCTTTTCAGGATCTGCCTGTGTTTCTCCAGCCAACAGTCATGGATCAGGGTGGGTGCTTTTGTTTCTGTTAGGGTCAGGGGTGGCTCCGCATACTTGCCATGGGTCCCCTCTCACACATCCTGTACTGCAGTGATCCCCACCTCTTCAACCTTGTCTCTATGAGTACAACCTTGTCTCTAAGAATACAACCTTGTCTCTAAGAATACAAGCCTTGAGGGAGCCCAGTGGATCCCTCAACAGAGCCCTGCTCCATGTTTCCCAAGTGTCTCCTGTTTCCTGGGTGGTTTTGTAACAGTGGCTGAGGGCCTTCCCAGCTGAGGGCCCTCCATGCAACTGAACTTTCCAGGAAAATAAATGAAACTCTGTGTTTCCTCATCTTACACAGATATTTTGAAATGAGTACATCCAGGGGGAATGTCTATATAAGCCCAGGTCAGTACAGGGAGGATGGCTGTTGATCTCCATGGGAGAAGGCAGGGATGCCCTTCATTTTCCAAATGAAACCAGCCCCAACATATGCTATCAAGTTTCTATCTACCATTAATCATGTTTCTTGGGAGTCTTGAAGAAAGTGTGCTCTGGAGAGGCTGCCATAGCCCCAAGCTGTCTTTTGTCAGTGTATCTCTCTTCACATCTTTATTTTGACATGATGCATATAAAGTTGCTAACAGTAGCTAATGGTTTGAACATTGTTTTAATATTTGTTGAGTTTGTTATCTCATAAGCTGCAGATACAGCTAGGTTCCAAAAATGTAGAAATAGATGTGAATATTATCATCAATCAAAAAATATTTAAAAGTAATAACTATATCATGAATATGAAGAAAGGAAGTCATTAAATAAAGCACAAGAAAATTGTATTTTTGTATGCTCTACATATATTTCTGTACAGAACTATATGTTAATTAAAAAAATAGTTAAATTGTCCATCACTAGATGCTAATGTCCCATAGTTGACCTCATAATTGCTTGTAGATGCCATTTAAGGCATGGGTACTATGAAGTCAGTTAAAAAGCAAATGAAGGTCAGAAAATATGAGGCTGGTTGTGGCATGTGAAGGAGGATGGAGATTTGTTGGGAAGAGGTGCAACAAAACAGAGGTGGTCGGTAATAGTGGAGGACAAGTATCACAGATGAAATTGTAGAAACTGAACAGTGCAGGTATCAGAAGTTATAACAATTAGTGTGGAAGATCTGGCACCACTTAGGAAATTTCTGTGCAGAAAGCATTACATGCCAGGTATCTTGTCAGCTAAATGTCGTAAAATTTTTTAAAAAGTCTAGGTCTACCTCCCAAATTAATTAAGTCATTTATGGTGTTTGATCTCAGTTCCTAAATGTATGAGAATGATGTAATTGAGATTGATCTCAGGAATAGTATGATATTATTTCTTATTTTGTTGGGTATTTGTGAGAAAATGCATTGTGAAATGTATGCATAATGTAATCATTTTCATGCAGCTTTCCAGACTGAAATTAGTTTTCTACAAATATTACTAGGAAATTCTGCTGCATAAGTATATGCACAGTCTACTTGCAAAGGAGGTCAGGTCTTTGTCATGTCTTTTTGAAATGCAGGTATGAGGATACTCAAATAGGTCAGTTCTTTTAATTCTTAAAATCAGAAATAGTCACAGCAATAATGAATAGTTTTAGCTTAAAAGTCCCATGGATGCCTTCTCTGCCATTGTTTTAATGTGAACTATTATTTCCTATATATTCTAGGAGTCCAGACTATGAAAAAAGCAAAAAGGAAATGAAAGATGAGTCTGATAGATGAGGCCATTGATCTCAAAGGTTGTTTTTTAAGAGAGAAGGAAGTTTAATTTATGGGCAGAATTGTTTTGGCACCACAGTTATTTTACAATCAGTGCTGCGTTCCCAAATTTTCTTTTAATCTCTGTTGTTACCTTAAGTCATTATATGATAATGCATATATCATATGTAACATATAATTTACAATAGAAACCATGGAATGAATGAAAATTAAATATAAACTGTCCCATTTTGATGACTGCAGAGAAATAAGGGAGAGGGAAAAAAGTCATAAGAAAGGGATTGATTCCTGATAACAGCAAAATCTTCCATATTATTATTCCCAGACATCACTGAATTTAAAAACATCTGCAACTTAAAATGCTACATTGGATCTTTTTTAAATAGCAAAAATTGTCCAGACATTAATGCAGATATGATACAGGTTTTTACGATTTTAGTGTTTTCCTGATTAGCAATAATAATGCCAGATTTGAGGATATTTTATCGTGTATTTATTCTCCACCCATGCCTTTTAATAAGGCTACTGACAGAGCCAAATTGTCTTCACAGAGTACATTGGATTCAACTTCCTGTACTAAGGCAAATGTGGCACATGGGTTCTCTTAGTACACTGCAACCCTAAAAGTCTATTGCAGAATCATGAACGTTGTACCCTTTCTGCTCCTACTGAGATGAAGACCATTATCAAGAGAGAAAAAAATGTGTTCAGACACTCTCTGGAATTGACAAATTATAAAAAAAAAAAATCCTCAAATCGTTAAAGTGAACCTAATCCAGGACAATATTCAAAGCACAGATGGTTCTGCCACTGAGTAAATATACTGTATGTACTAAACCAGTGTCAAGGAGTGAAACTGCACTGCCTGGAGTCCTGCTATGAGTGTGTTACATTAATCAGCCCTGCAGCCAAAATACCATGCAGTGCCGTTGCAAGTTAGTCCTGGGAATGAATAGAAATGTGGTCTGTGTAAATGGCACTGCCTAAAGAAGAGCTCTTGCCATATTGAATATATTGTTTTTCAGGGAAATAGAGTGGTCAGATGTGACATCAGGTTTATTTGCCCCTCTCAGGAACAGCTAAGTTAACACTGAGAAAAACTCTCTGCAATGATATAGTGTAAACATTATTCATCATGGCTTGCAGCCAGACTACTCATGTAAAGTATATTTTGAATTTTAAAAAAAGGGTATAAAGCTTATTCCTAAGAATACTAAAGTGTAAATATTAACAGGACATTTCATTTGAATGCAAAAAATAATTAATAACGTGTTGAAATCTTCTATTGAGGTAAAGACAGACATTGACTTATATGCCTGTATTGTGACCTGTTACCAAATGCTAATACTCTCAAAGGAATCTTCACAGCAAATGGTGTAAAGAAAATCAATATGTCCAAACCAGAGACACGGTTGGTACCCAGAAAATGAGAAACTATCTTTATATCAATAACTTCCAGAACAGATTCCAATAAGTACAGAATTATTCTCATGAATTCATCAAGGAATATGAAGACTTTATCTAGGCTTCAATGGTTAAGAATGGGAGAGACAGCAGTATATCCTCATAAAGATTATAGTCCATGCCCTGTTCAGAAAAGGTCTGCACCAGCTTACAGGTACCAGAAGAGCTAAACAGGAGAGCATAACCCTGAAGTTGAGATTGTAGAGGAAGGGAGACAGAGCAATTAAAAGATTACTAATCTTACCAGAAAAAAAGAATGTCTTTCTCTTGAGATGTAAAGAGATGAGTTTTTGATATCCTGATCCATCTTTCATGAAAATGTAGAATAGCAAAGCATGCCTCTATTTCCTTCTAAAAGAAAATGTATGTTCTTTCCATGTTTACACTCAGAGTTCACAAAAATTCACAGTGGACCAGACTGTGACACAGAAACCAGTCATGTCCATCTTTGGTCATTAGGACATGCTCTGTTGCACTTCTCCATTCCTGAGGATCAAAAGACAGCAACAATCAAATTTTGAGGGTTCTGCTCAGGAAGGATTCTCCTACAGTCTATTTTGAATTGTCCCGCTCACACAACTTAAAGCTGAGGTCAGTTACTCCATCAATCAAAAACACAACTTCTTTGTGTTCTGAAGATCAGAAAAGTCAATTGGGATAACTCGGTCTGAGTCTGCTAGCAAAAACTGCTAGGAACTTTTTGATTGTTCTACAAGTTGGTGGAGGATTTTTGTCTTGACAATTTTGTGGTGAATTAGCAGTAACTTATAGATGTACAAAAAAAGAAATATATATTATCTCTGAGAAAGATTTCACTATGCTAAAACTGTCAGAGAGATTTGCTCCTTCAGGATTTCCAAGACAGTTTTTCAAACTTAAGACTTGATTTAAATAAATCAGAAAAAAATGTGATTACGTTTATTTTAATTTCAGCTAATCTTACCTGCCAGCAAGTGAGTTCTGATTATCAAAAGATTCAAAGTAGATGTTATCATATTTTTGTTTATTTTTTGAACAGCAGAGTTATCGCTTTTTGCTTTAGTGGAGAGGTTATGTTTTCATGTATTCCAATATTTCCAAATTTCCCCCCACAAACTTGCTGTAGGAGGAGTGAAACAACTTTTTTAAAAAATTTTTGGTGTGTTTTTTCATCCTACCACTTATTTGGAGATATTCAAAGTTTGTCTGAGCTTGGTCTTGGTCCAGGTGATTCTGTCTGAGCAGAGGGACTGGACCAAACAACCTTGACAGGTCCCTTCCAACTCTAGCGATTGTGTGATTCTGTAACACAAGAATTCAGAGTGTGGATCCCTCGACGGATAGCCCACGTGATAAAGACCATGGAACTGCTGTATTCAAAAAACCCCATGCTGAGAAGATATCTCAGCAAAATTATGTTGCTTTTGTCAGGCCAGTGGCAGTCAGAATCAGCAAGTTGTGACCGTGTGTCTGATAATACAACAAACTAAACATGGGCGGAACAGGAATGCTCCAGAAAAGTTGTGCAATATCTAGCAGAGTTGGGGCTTTTTGTTAGTTTGTTATTAAAAGATATTTCATGTGTTTTATCTGTTTCATTCTCTGCTACAAAGCCTGCTACATTATTAAAAACTGATGTTATGGGTGATAGGAGAAATGCATAACCTGTAAGAGAGGTGTGGGAGTGAGGAAAACATTTTTCAGTGATGGTGAGTTTCATAATGTTGAAGCTTTTATCTACCTGCTTTAGCTTCCTGATTTCTTCCACAGAGGTTACATATATAAGCCCTCTCTTTATGATTTTGTTTATTTGTTTTTGTGGAATTAGATAGAGCACTCTAATGCTTGTTACTATTTAAAAAAAGCAAACAATACAAAGCAGCTTGAAAGGTCAGTACCTTTTTCTTAAGGATTAATTCCTTTTCAGTTCACTGTACTACAATGAATGTCATACATTGATACAGCAGTGTGTAATGAAAAAGAAAACTCCTGATCATTTTTTATTTCTGCAGTTTTTCATGTCATTGACATGCCCTCCTAAAAACAGGAATTTGGGAGGGAAGATCTATTTTGCACCCTTTTCCTTTAGGAGGAAAATCCAGAAAATATTACAGTATTAATAAATGTATTTGTGCTTCAATTTCTTCTCTTCGTGAAACTGAGAATTTTGAACATCAAAAAAAATAATTGTGTTGTTCCCTCAGATTAGCTCTCTGTCTGAAATATACTGTGCTAGAATGTTAATTGAGTTTGACATAGGCACGGATATAAAATGCATCATGCCACTCAACTTACCAGCAGTGAAACTGATTACCAATTATAATCATTCTCTGCATGGTGACAGCATACCAAGATGGAGATGTTGAATATTTCAGTTTGCAATATTATCTGGGTTGTTTAAAGTACTGACTACGTGTCCTGAAACCAATAGAGGTAATTGGTATGCATGTAAGAGCTGGCAGGCTGAGCACATCACTTATTTATAGAGTCTTTTGATGTAACTCTGTGGAAAAAAAATGTTAATAAAACATGGTTCAAAGGAAAATTTACACTCACCATTATAATATGACATAAAGTACAAATTATTGTACCTGAATAACTGTTTTCTAGTGAATAATGTTCCTTTTTCCTTTTATTGAAATAGTCCACTGAAACCTAACAGAACGGGAAAGGGGAACACAAAGAACAAGAAGACTATTAACTCTTTTAATTTTGTGATGCAGCTATCTGGAAATTAAGATGCATACACAAGATAGAGAGTGGAAAATCACTGGGTATGTCATTGCTTTCATAACCTTCTAATTTGCTCCATAAATTGGTTTATGGTCCTCTTAGGGCACGTTCATCAACAAACTTCATGTCAACAATTGATATGAGGCCTGAAATGGACCAGAAAACAGGATACAGGAAGTAACATGGTGACCTCAGTTGAAAGGCAATGAGCCAGTTAAATTAGCCTTCATGTAAGTCCTTCTACTGCAAGGACACCAGCAATCCTTACCTCTTTTCAAAAGCAAGATAACATTAAACTATTGAGAGAATGTTTATGGAATGCTTTGCTTTTGTCAGAACTACTTGTAAGCCTAATTGAATCTATGCGGAATGAAAACTTTGTACCAGAAGTAAAAAAAAAATCCCAAACTTAGAGCTTCTAGACACCAGATAAGAAGAGAAAAGACATACAGTATTTGCAAATGCTGGTAAAAAGCAGTTTCAGTAAACTCAGAATTTATTTTCTATGAAGTGAGTGGAATCCTTAATACTGGCAACAAAAGGGAAAAAGGGATTTTAGGGTGTCCAGGCTATCTCATGGGGGTAAGATACTGTATAATATTAATGAGAAATTGCATTTAATCTTGTCATTAATCACTGAATTCTTATGTTCATGCCCAGTGGTGGCAAATTAAACTTGACCAAGCATTGACCACTGTCATTCCCACAAAGCTGACCACTTGCATTTCCTGCTGTTAAATGTTTCACTGTTGAAACTCAGTGCCCTGGGCATGTATTTTTAAAGGATTTTTAGCATTTCATGTAAGCTGAATAGCACATTACTAGTGCATTTTGGTCTTTAATTTCTGCCCTGTGATGCCTGTCCATCATGAAAATGTAAACTCTGCACAGGTACAGAGGTTAGCTATTAATGTCTCCCAAAAACGTCTTAGCACATCAATGCCCTGAAGAGAGGCAGATTGTTCTATCCTGGTAAAAACAATGAGAATCTACAGTGAATGAATTCCTGTATAGCACTCAGGTAGTCTCACTGATGTGATTTAAAGACTTCAGTTTTATGTAGCATTGAAAGCTACAGCTGCCTGTCAAATAAACCTGTTGATCTTGTGGTTGTCTGAGGACCTTCCTGATTTCATTTTGGCTTTATAAAATACCTGGGATCACTTCTCAACTCTACTTTAAATGTTAAGTACATCCTCTTGAGATCATAATTTTGCCTGAAGAAATATTTATTTACTTAGAGCATATTTGCATGTTTAGAGCATGAGGAGAAATATAGCTGTGAAATGTGAGTAAGGCCAAATTCTCTTCAAGTTGACTGCTATCAGGACTGTAAATCCTGCAGAAAATACCATGGATTTGAGGTGGGTAAGAAAAAAAATAAATTCTCCTAAACAGTATGTTTCTTCTGGGCTAACCAAATTCATGTTTTATTCATAAAACACATAATATAGTGCTTGAATGTAGAACATTATTTCCCTGGAGCCAAAGTCCTCAATATATGTCAAGACACAGGAGGAGGGAAGAACACAGAATTGCACATACTCTTTTCCCCCCTCCATGTCCTTCCGTTCTCCTGAGTGCTTTTTGGAAATGTACTTTGGGATCAAGTGCAGCCCAAGAACACTGCCAATGTGGAAATTCTCACATGGGGAATTGTCCTCCAGACAAGCAAGTAATCAGCCTGTTTGCACCCAAACTACATCTGTGTAGCCTGCCTTGGCAGGAAAAGCTCTAATCAGCCAACTTACAGGTCAGCTTCTCCCAAGATCCCTTGAAAAATGTGTCCCTATCAAAGGTGGGCGCTGATCAATCACTAGGACCCAGGCGTGTGTACCAGGAGCTACTGCAGGTGTTAATTTTAAAGAGGAGACTTAACCCAGTGGTGGAGTTAGGCCAATTTAGGCCAATTGTTTACTTCTGCACATGTGACTGAGGCACTCAACACTTATGAGTTACAATATTGTTTTGTTAATAACAAAACTGAAGTGAAATAATCTTTAAAGCTGTTTTCTAATATTATTTGATCAACATGAAGGCTTACTTTTCAAGCCATCAGTGGGGGTGAGATCAAGTCCCATTTACTGATTTCTGAAAGGCAACTGTTCTCCCCTCATCCAATCCTTCACAGTGCCACACCTGCTCAAAGCAGACCCTTAAGGTAAACAGAGTTTCTACCACGTGCCCAGTACTCCAAGCCACCTACAGGTGTGTGAGTTTTGGTGCAAAATGCAGGGGTTTTTATGAGAAAGCCACAGGGTCTCCACAGCCTAACGTGAGGTGTGGCACAGGGCGTGCAGGTTTGGTGCGGCCCAGAGCTGCAGATGGCTCTGTGTGTAGAGGCAGAGCAGTAGGCCTCTGCCTGATATCCAGAACCAGTTGAGTCCAGTGCAGCCTCCTCATGAGTGCCAACTTTCAAGTCTGGAACTATTTTTTGAGCACCATCAAGGATGCAGCTGTCAGGAGGGGAAAATTAGGTTGATTTACCCTCAGAGAATGCTACACTAATTCAGGAAATGCACACAAAGGACATGAGAAACAAACATCAATTAGAAGAAGAAACATGAAAATATCTTACAGCATCTGCCCTGCCCTTTATTATTATTCCAAGTGCATTCAACCAATCATTCCCTCAGACTGCTTCATTATTAGCAAATTGTAAAACAAATACCGAGTATTTTTATCTTCCCATTAGCAATGCTGAATCTCATTTCCTTGTCTGGAAGATTTCCCTGACTGCCACGAAGGGAAATATCCTGTGATGGCCACCTCATTCTAAAATATGTCTTTGAAAGAACATGAGGTGTAATTTAATCCTTCTAATTTTAAGAAAAATAAGAAAGACATAAATGAAATGACAGCAGCACTTTTATTAGGGTATTAAGGTTTGATCTGAGTGTTGAAAAGGCACAACAAACCATTTAGTGAAACACCACAGAAGTAAAGAAAGAAGGAAGAAAATACAGGCAGTAAGAGCTTCTTTTGTTTATGGTTTGAAGCGTGCTGACAACAGTTATTAAGCTATTAATATTGAATAACATTGTGCTTTCAGAGGCTGCACATTTTGTGGGAAAGGAACAGGCTCCTCAGCAGCTGTTTTTACCCCATTTCTAGGTGATACAGAACATACCTAGTCAGGTCATCAGAGACTACATGTACAAAGCTCCTGAAGAGAGCTGTGAGCACCTCGTGACCCTGATCTTGCAGGGGCCCTGCCAGCAGCTGCTGTGCTGCCTGCATGGAGAGGGCCCATGCTAAAGCAACACTTGCAGGTTGGGTACCTCTGTGTGCAGGAAATTAATTTGCTTCCCTTTGATGTGAGCTTCTAGTGGAAAACACAATGCAGGCAAAGTGGGAAAGCTGAAGAAATTTTTTTCTGTGTAAATGTATCTAATTAGCAGTCAGCAGCCACTCTCCACCCCACATCCACCAGGGTTCTTCGTCTACTTCAAGTGTCTTTTTATTCATAGGGGATTAAGCAAGGAGAGTCCTTGTGCCAGAAAAAGAGGCAAGCAAACACAAAAGGGAATTAATGCACAGTTCTCAGAACTTAATTCAAGTTCTGAGTGATCATGCTCAGACTAACATCTTGTTCCTGTGGAATTACAGCTCCCTATATAAATTGCTTACCTCTCATGGCCTAACAGACAAAAAACTTCGTACAAGAAAACCTTCTGGTAGACATCTTGTTCTGATAAATCAGCTCATTTTTACTGTTATTGTATAGATTGTATTAACCTTCAGGACAAGCATAAATATATTTCTGAATATGTATTTAGGTTTAGTTGTTGATATTGTAATTGTGCAGATCAATGTTTGCTTGCACAAGGTTTGTTTTGCCACTGAAATGTTGTAACAAAACAGACAAAACAAAACATACAATCTGCACCCCTGAGTAAGCAATTTAACCACAGGTAAGCAAAAGATGGATTCTAGTATATTTAATTCCATAAACTGAAAATAAAAAAAATAATGTCGTGGTCTGTAATAAAAAAGAGACAAATTACAAATGTTTCACTATTGATTCAAAGGACTGTAATTTTAGAAAGGTACTTTCAATTGTGCCAGCATTATAGATCCTGAAAATAAATGGATTTTTTCAGCAATATTGTCTTCCAAAAAGCTACCTCTCATTGCTTGCAATATTTTGAATAAAACTGAGGTAGCACAAAACTTTCAGCAGATGGTTCAATTACTTTTTTTTCTTTACTAATCATAGTTATGAAGGCATTCACTTCATATTTTATTGCATTTTCAATGGGTATAGAAAATATCAGTCGGATAATAACCTTTGTACATCATGCTGCAAATTGATTTTGATGACCTTTCACTCTCAAATAATTAGGCTTCATGCACATTCATCTTGTTCACATTGCACTGAGACTGCCTACTGCACTGAGCTGTGTAAATTTTCCCCTTTCCAAAATGTTGCCTCTTATCTTTCATCACTGGTTTGTTGCTGTTGGAGAACTTAGGACTTTTTTCTGTGAAAATTACATGTTCAACTTAGCTTGCCTTTACATCATACAATCATAAGGGCTGGAAACACCTCCAAAATCATTGAGTCCAACCTCTGACCAAACACCACCACACTAACTGGTATTAGTACTGAGGGCCATGTCCCTTTTTTCTGGAACCCTTCCAGCTATTCTCATTCCACCAGTTTCCTGGGCAGCCTGTTCCAAAGCTTGACAAACTTTTCAGCAACAAAATTCTTCCTGATGCCTAACCTGAACCTCTCCTGACACAGCCTGAGACCACAAGATTAACAATTGTGCTATTGATATTTGGTGTGAAAAGGGTGAAAATAGTTTTTTCTCTATTTGTAAAAGAAAATTAAAAAAAAAAAATCTCAAATAATTTTCTACTTATTCCTCTTCCTCCCTCAAGTACACTTCCTCCTCTAAACTACATCTCATTGGGATGGTTTGGTAATTCAGCAAAAAATATCATTTGGTCCTCCACAAAGTCCATATACACTACATCATAATCACTGTAGAAAACACTGTGATATCCTGGAAGAGGGTGATTTCCAGAAGCAAAAAAACGCCCTGGACAGAAACAAAGCATTGAGACACAACACATGAATGCTGCTGTCTGGAGTGGAATCCTTTTCCTTAGACATTGGTTTCTCTAAAAGTAAATGAGTTTTAGGGAAGAGCACCTGTTACCCCAATACTCAAGTACATGTTCACAATACACTGTGAATAATTAGAAATTTCCTGAATATGAACTGTTAAAAATCACATAGTTGAAAAAGTATACATACTAGAAGGTGAAATAGACTTTTAGTTGAAATTTATAAAGTAATTAAAATCTCCATATTAGGTTGCAGGCAACTAATTAATCCTAAATAAATTATTCTAATCCGGGTTTTTAAAATCTTTTGACAACAGATGTTGCTTATATGTTTAATTTCCAACAAATTAATACCAGTAACAGATATAATAGGATAAGAGCTAGATTAATACATATCAACAAGTCAGTCCTGTATCAGGAAGGAGCTGTATGGACAGAACAGCCAGTGAATCAATGTAGCTTCTTTGTATGTTTGCCTTACAGACATAGAAGACATGGGTCTGCAGTTCCAGAGTTGTGCAGCCAAAGCCCTTTGATCCAACCTGTCATAAGGAAATTGATTTGCAAGTGCAAAAGAACATGGAAAGAAAAACAAAGAAGAGAGAAAGAAAAGTAAGCAAACAATACTGTTGTTTTATAAAAGGTTAACAAGTTTAAGCTCCCTGTAAAGAAAGATAGAACTGTCTCTGTTGACATGTTCTGATACCAACACAGGTAAACTCTATTAACTTCAGTCCAACAAGAACATTTTTGTATTTCTGGTAGGAAAAGAAAACTAGAGCAGCAAATGAAGACCTCAGAGGATAAAAACATTAAAGCCAGTCAAGCTGAACAGTTACACTCATATTGAGATATTTTTACTATTAATTTTATTGTTGTATTTGTCAGAAAAGGAAACCTCCAAGAGAGGAAGAATTCTGGAACACAGCCAGAATGTGTTTACTATCTTATGAGCAGGGTGGAAAAGAGCTTTCTATGTTTCTTGCTGCATAAGATTCACAAGGGCAGGAACTTTGTGTTCTCCTTTATTCTGTACAGCTATCAGCATAGTGTCAGTTCTTAATAAATAATAAATAAAATAATGACTTGAAGAACATATAAAAAGATGAGTGAGGAGGACATACTAAATTATTCATAAATGTTCCCAACAATGTCACTTTCCAATTAAAGTGTCATCCTATCGTCTGTGTGGGTGAGACAACAACCTTCATCTCACACAAATGTGACAGCACTAAGAGCAGAAGGATTTTGTCATATATTAGTACCTATGGTGTGATAAAACATTTAGAACAAGTTTTCAGGAGTGGAGTTTTTCTATAATTGTCTTGCCCATGCCACTGAAATTCCAGCCATTTTTTTTCTGTCTGAAATATATGGACTACAATTTGTCAAACAATTTATATAAAAACTTGAATAAAGGCTCATAAGCTGCTTAACAGTTCTCTTTTTTTTAAGCAACCAACACTAATCAGAAATAATTTTAAATTTAATAATGGCTACATCCCTACCAGGTTCTCTCTACTATGAATCTACTGAATTTGGTTTGAAGGAGCTGCTTCTATCCTGCCTTGGTTAACCAGGAGCAGTGTGAATCCTTATGTCACAAGTGCAGTCCAATTTATGCCCCTATTGTTCAAGGCCAGTTTATTCATATTAGATGAAGTGAAGCATAATTTGTCTCACCAGCCTCTGCACTCTGCAGTGCACATCTCCCTAAAGCCACTGTGGTGATTCCCCTGCCTCTTCCATGAGCGCTAGGATCAGCATAACCCATACAGTCCGGGTTGTGCTCTGCGTATCTCCCTCTGGTCCAGAGGTTTCCTTGATCCTTACAAAGACAGCAAGCAACATGGTGAGAAGGCAGGAAAAGCAGGTGAAATCTATCTGCTCCTCCAACCCTAAGGAAAATGTTCAGACAGGGATGTTACTGCTCTTCTCCAGTGGTTCTGTTCTGAGTCATGCAGTGTTAGTGTGGCTCTCATAGAGACAGCTCCCGGAGCCATGGAGCAGTATTACAATAAGCATGAGATCCAGTACAATAAATAGTAAGTTTCTAGCTATCAGAGACACAAAAGTTGGAACACTAAACCCTGAAATATGCAAATACAGAAAACAAAATAGAGCAGTTCAAAATGTATGTTGTTTAGCCTCATGATTCCCAAACACCTTTTACCTGCTCAGAGTACAGCATCAGCTGCCAGTACTTAGGAAAGATTTCTGGTGTTAGATGACTGTGGGCCAAACTGGTTTTTGTTTCTTCCCACATTTGTTCAGAGATTTAGACTAAGATATGAAATTTCCTAACAGCAATGCTGTGTTAATTTGAGTATATGATTCCCCATTATATCATCTGTGTAAAACTGATTAGTTAATTATATAGACAAGTAAATACAGGTCTGCATAGCCAGATGAAGAAATATCAGTAATAACAGTTTGGTTTAATTGACAGTCAGCACGAAATAAACTGCTGAAAAATTTAAAGGACCAGATTTTAAAATTTACTTTACAGCTGAAACTAATGCTGAGATTTAAGCACTCGACAGATCTGTATAAAATGTTATGGATAACACAAGTATGCAGAATATTTACCAGATCTTCTTGTGTATTTAGAGCTGAGATGATGGACAAAGCCTTTAAGCTGTCTTCTTAGAACATACTGCACAATCACTTCATTCACTTTGTCAACAAACTTAGGCTTGGTGAATTTCAACAGAAAAATGCTGGGTAAAGCACTTCAGACCTGCGCGATTCATTTTGTGGCAATTTTCTTGAGGCTGCCTCAAGATTGACCTGCTATCTTCCTTGTCTTCTTATCGTTTTCCCATCTGGAAAAGTCTGAGTCCTGTGGTACACTGGGGAGTAGGTGATCTGAGGCTGCTGGAGCATTCAAAGATCATAAACAGTCATAACTCCTAAAATCACCACCCTCCTGCAGTCAAGGTTAAGAGTAGTCTACACAATTGGTAGAGAGGTCAGTGGTTAAGTTCAACTAGTATAAATACTGAGAGATTTTTTAAAACTTTCTTTGTTACCTCAGACTTAAGAATTGCATGTTTTAGATGCTGCTACCGAAGATTATGTTAAAAATTTGGAAATTAAAGATTTTAGACTTTTATGGCCAGTGGAAAACATCATATCTTTTGGGTTAATTTACTAATTTTCTTGCTCTAAAACTGAAATATATCTGCATTTTCAGAATGCCCGAAAATTTGATTAATATAGCAACTATTTTAGCAGTCTAACCCAAGGATTTTTAATCTAAAAATTTGAAGAATTCATTTTCAATAGAGAGAAAAAATATCTACAAATTTGAGAAAGACACAAATTGGTAAAAAAATCTGTTCCACATAAGTCAGTTCATTGCTTTAAATAAAAAACAAAGTAAAAAATTCAACAGTCTCACCCTTTACCTTTCAAAACCAGTGCAGGAATTAAAAATAACACCAGACTTTGAAGTCAAAATTTCATAATCAGTCTTTGCTCCCTAAATAAAACTCAAAAAAACTTTTTGAAGGGAATAGGAAATGCTGGAGTTAGATGTAGTGAAGTACACTTTAGACAAATGATAAAAATAACACATTATCTAGAAAAGTAAGAAACAAAAAAAAATGTAATATCATTAAAAGAGATACAAAAAATAAGCATCTAAGAAGGAATAGATGATAATTATAATCAGTCAATAAAAGAAGGAATAAATAGTTCATCATCATGGTAAAAACATACGCTAAGTAAAACTGAGTGATAACAACTGTTATTATTCCCAAGGGAGGTAAACTCCCAGATAATTATATTTCCAGTGGTACAGCAGTTATATCTATGCGTGTGTATGTACACACACACACACACACACACTATGAGATATGTATATGAATGACAAATATCAGTGACAAAATAAAAGAAGTCCACACATTATGGTGAATTAATTATGCAATTGTGTTTGGAAAATTCATCTTTTGTTTACATGAAAAGTTTAGGATTTCAATATTTTAAATCCTTCAACTGGACAACTACTTTTATTAAAAATTATTTTGCTTCATAAAATACAGAAATCAAAAACATTTTTCTGCAATCTATATTTATTTGTAGTACTCATACATGTAACAGCATTCTACTATTTTGTGCCTATAGATCTCACTTATCAAATCTGGAGTAGTGTACTTTACAGGTGTATGAGAGAATAAAGCTTAATAAACTCCTGCTAAGTCCTTTGTAAAATTTTTGGAGACTCCTAGCCCTGCACTCTCCCTGAAGTCCTGAAAGGCTTGGGGAATTGCTGAGTTTGTGGAACGTTTCACTCTGGGTCGCTGATGTGATTCAAGCCAAAGTCATCAGTGAACTAAGGATCACTTCCATCTGAGGATGAGTTTGTGCTCCTCTAAAACGAGTTGCTAGCTTGTTTAGCAGTTTCCTTTGAGGCAAGGATGACGAGCACCATCTCAGCTGACCATCAGATCTCAGCTGACAATCTTTTGGTTCAGTCTTAGCTGAAAAGGCTGAATATCTGACCCACAGACTAATCACTCCAAGACAGAGTGGAGCAGTACTCAAGCTCCTTTAAAAATGCCAACCATTTCTCTTGTGTAGAAGAGATGAAAATTTTTTCTCCAAAGCTATTTGTCTCTACTATATTCATGAACACTATGCATGAAAAAGAGAATAAAGGATTTATGTGACTGTATACTCAAGTTGTTATTAAGGGAATTTTCTGAGAGAAAAGGAATGTTATCTTGTATTCTTGTTCTGATTCTCTAGAAATTAATACATCCTGATTTGGAAAAAAGATGAAATAATTTTATTTAATCACTAGAAATTAATGTGACTGTGAAGGAGACATTGGTTTTGGTATGTCCTGTAGGGCTGTCTCTTCTTTGAATATGAAATCTGCATTTTTTTAATTGAATGACCTTTTCCAATAATTTTCCTCCCTGCAAGGGTAGTATTTCAATTCCTGCATTATTTACATTATTTACAAACATCTTTAAAGAGCCTGTGCTCGTGTTGACAGTAACCTCTGTGAAATGATGGCAATTTCTGATTTGTTTCAATTTCTTTTCAGCTGATAATGGAACTCTACCTGTATACAAAAATACATCCACCAAGTAATGAGATTGGTTTTCTATTGATGATCTTTCTCAAATAAGCCTTTTCTCTATATTTATATAATCCCCATCTTTATGGTGTCAGACAATCTGGGTGATTTCTAGCCCTGATCCTCTTTGCTCCTAATCAGCACTGTTTGCACGTGCCCATAACAGCAATCTATCTAAAAATGCAGTCCACCTCAGTTTAATCCCATTTCTGCTGGCTTTAACTGGCAAAGTCTTCTAATTTACTAAATAAGGAAACCTCAGGTCTGTGAAATAAGAAAACCACATTCCTATGAATTAGTCCTCTTCACCTGACCTGGGTGGGACTTTTTTATGCTTCTTTAAAACCACACCATTGATGGTTTACTAATATGTTTCTCCAAATTACTGTTCTACTTTTTTGTTTGATGGGGTCTTTGCTTGTTTTTGTTTGGGTTCTGTTTGTTTGTTTTGGTGGTTTTTGCTGGGTTTTTTTTTTTTGTTGTTGTTGTTGTTGATACCCATGTAAAAGAAGCCATGCATTCAGAGCACATTTTTTTTTCTCATGCAGCATTCTGTATAGTACAAAATCAACTACTGCTGTTGTTCGTCAGTTGCCAGTCTTGAGTTAAGATTACTTAATGCTTGAGTTGACAGACTGGTGTTCTGGGGTTCCATTTAATTTGTTGGCTGAAACAAAAAAACTGCTGACCGTTGTAGCACAGGATCAATCTCAAGCCTCTTATTCTGCAAGACACCCATACATGTAACTACTTTTTCTTGGATGGATAATTATTACATGCGCAGGATATCCTCCTATCACCAAATCTGAGTCTGATATTTAAATCACTGTTTAAGTTGCTAAAAAAAGTCATTTTTTAGCTCTGATAATTTAATTGTGAATTTTAATAACTTATTGGATATGATAGGAAAAGCATATGTTCCATGCTACTGTTTATATTTGCACAGAAATATCTTCTTCTAAAACTGGCACCTCTGAGCAGTCCATTTAAAGGGCCTACGCTGCATGCTGAAGTGTGTGTTTGCTTAAAAAAAAAGGGAAAATTATTTGTGTTACAAAATTTATATTGTTTGGATTCATTGGATGACTAAAAGGAAATGTTGCAAAAATATCATTTTTATCAAATGTATTTTTAAATTGATCTTACATTGAATCCATCTGATGCAGATAAAAGGCAGGGAAAATGGGATGGAGAGGGTGACCCATGTAAAATTAATTTTGCCTTCTAGAGATCCCCATGACTGCACACAGTTCAACCCATTGTGGCTGTTCTACAACCAAGCTTTTGATACCCTAATCAGTATCAAGAGTGGAGGCAGGGAAGAACCACAAAATGAAGCTGAAAACCTTTGCTAATGCTACCTGCTCTCTAAGCTTGGCTTTGTGATGAATTAAAGTAAAAAAGAAAATAAAAAAACCAGCAATAAATAGAGAAAGCAAAAGAAATCCAAGAAAATAAGCAAAAGAAAAAAAATTAAAGCATGGAAAGCTGAGAATATTCCCTCCAGAAAACAGCCTTCTTGTTTCAGTTGCTTATGTCTTTTTTATTCTCTATTAGTAAATCAAAATATCAAAGCACTCCTGTAGACACCAGCCATGGGTTCCCCAAGGGAAAATAGTTAATGTTCTGAATAAATAACAATATTTCCTTGTAATTATTATAATCAGTAGTAGTAGTAGTAGTAGTAGTATGGTTTTATAAGGAAAAAATGCCAGAGATATGTATGCAAAATCTCCTTCTTCCTACAAGCTTTTAGGACTGTTGTTCATTCATAAAAGATTTCACAGTAATAGCAAAAATAATCAAATGAAGAATTGAAGAATTTCTATAAAAGAACAGTGTAGGCATTTAATGTTTGTGAGTTAGAGAGGTTTATTGTTCTTAACACAAACATTTGGGAATCAGCCACAGAAGTGTGAAAAATATTATGCAATAGCTAATATCAGCATAAAAAAAGAAACTTCTAACTTAAACATGCTGTGGTTAATGATTTAAAATACTATTTACTATTTAAGTGCTAGTGTACCTATATCCATATATATTAAAACCAAAGACATTTACAAGTGGACAGTTCTCCTTTTGGAAGGTCTCATTATATTCTCCACATTAAACATTGGTGTCAAAGGTTAACGAAATACTCCCTGAACAGAATAAACTGTGTGTTCAAATATTCTTCTTGAAATTATTAATTTATGTTCATCTTGATAACACCTAGATCTTTCCAGATCTTTGGTTCACACTTCGATAAAAATGGCACAGACTAACACAGTTATGCATGGTAGAATGAAGTTTAATGGAAAATAAAAGAATCAAAAAAATTCAAATATCCATAAAGGGCAAAAATCCAAGCATTATTGGATTCAAAAGATGAAGCAACCTCCCAGAAGCTTCACAAAACACTGAGATTTACAGCTTCAACTGCTCATAATTTGCTTCATCTTGTTTTTTGTAGAGTTGTGTCTACCTCGTACAAAGCTGAAGGAAAAGTAATATGATTATACACTCACTGGGACTGGGCAAAAAGGTGTGATATAAAATGAAAAATAACTGGAAACTTTTTTGCAATATACTGTTGAACAAACATGCAATATTTCTGTCTTGCATTAGTAAAATTCACTTTCTATATTGTTTCAACTTTCTTTGTCTCCGCCCTGGGGGATTTGACTGGAATGGAAATACCAAGTTCTTTTCCTGCTTTTCTAAGCGCTAGGAAATGAGAGGGTTGGTATACCCCTCTTTTTGATATATTCACTTTATCACAGTGACCCTTGGTGTTCAGGCACATTTCCAGTAGGGCCCCAGGTAAGGAGGTAGGCAATGTAGCAAATTGGCATGCTGGTATGTCAGAGGCACAGGGCTAGTGTGAGGGGCAGGAATGCTGACTTGATGCACCTACTTTTCCATAGTAGGTGCATCAACTGGTTGTGTCGGAATCGTGGATAAGAAGCACAGATTCTCAGGAATCCTGCTGATAAGAGCAAGACTTTTGTGGCTAGAATGACAGGGAATAGCTCTTGAGGGGGGTTGAAAAGGCTTGGATTGAAGAACAGAATTGTAGTTAGCGTGTTCATGAGTATGATGTTAGCGTACTTGGCTAAAAAGAAGAGTGCAAAGGACCTGCTGCATACTCTACGGTGAATCCAGATGCTAGTTCTGATTCTCCTTCTGTCAGGTCGAAAGGGACACAATTGGTCTCAGCTTCTCACCTTCTTTCAATGTGACTCTTTTGTCATGGAAATTAGGCAAGCTTTATACTTCTGAAAATTTGGAGGCTGATTTAAACCCAAATCTCCTTGCAACTTTACTGCTTCTGGTAATAACAGAAAGGCAATTCAGCAGCTGTTCTGGCTTCTCACAAGATGTGTACCAAGTATCAGTAAAAGTTACATCACATGTGGATGTGGTTCCCCGGAGCCTGCTTTTCACCACTGTGAAGCTCAACACTGTCCAGGGGTGTTCGTGCACATACACAAATACAAATGTGATCTGTGCAGACACTTAAAACGTGACCAGACTTCACCCGGCAGAGGAGCTGTGCCACCTGCATGGTGTTTTTGCAGGATCTGTTTCAGAGGAGATTGGAGGAATTCAGGGCCATGGCAAGAGTATAATGTTTGGCAACTAACCTTGGCTAGCAAACAATTGCCTGAGCAATTCTGCATTTAAAGCATGCCTCCTAAGGACCTGATCACAAATTCATTGTCCTGAAATTCGAGGGCTATTCAATGCCATCCCTGGCATTTAAGTAGATAACTTTTCCAGAACAAGAGTTTGAGGGCAGCTGGGTCCACCCTTATGGTTCACATTCAGTGCTTTTAAGTAAGTTGTTACCTCTCATCTTGAATGACATTACATATCACTCATCACTATTTGTCACAAGTTGTATCAGTATCTATACAGTAGCTGTTGCATTTCCTGGATGAAAAGTCTCAATGTTTACCTTTAAAATGTCAATCCTTCTGCACTCCTAGCATTCACAAGCCTGTTTATCAGTTTGCTCTCCACTGCCATGGAGATGTGATCAGAATAAATGAAGCAAGAGGTACAATTTACAAGGAAGAAGCCGTAGCCAAAGTCATCTGCAGGTTTGTATTCACTGGCCATTTCTTTCAGGGATCCTTCAGGGATCCTTTGCAGTGATAGCAAACTGATTTAAAACTAAGATTTAAAGGTGTCAGAATTTGTCCATTTAGGTGACTGAAAAAAGACAGGCCAGCAAGAGAGTGATGTGGCCATCACAGCTCATGCTATCTCCCACAGTAACATCTCTATTCAGACAGCACTATACACAACACATGGTGCAAATCAAGAAATAATTTGAATCATCAGTGAAGGCATTCAAGGTGCCTGACTGACATCTCCAGCAAGCAGAGGTGCAGGGAAGGAATGGATCAGATGGGGTTGCTCCATGACCTGAGAAAAATTCTAGGTGAGGTTGCGAAAACCAATTTCCTTACTTAAACATCACTGGAACAGTCTCCTTCAAATAAAGGGAACATGACTTTCTGATGTCTTGCTCTCAGATTATATTGCCCATTTCTGAATATGAACATCTAGCATTTTGGATGTGCTACTTAACAAAATACAGACTGACTTGATCTGCTTCTGGTCATTGCCACAATATTTGTGACCTGATCACGGAAGAGTGCAGCAGATAGTAATCATAATCCTTAACATCAGTGTATTAACTACTTACTAGTGATTGGGAAGTTGTCATCATAATTCTCTGATAACAGTTCTTATATCTGATTTGTATTATTCCTAGAAAATAGCATATTTGCTTACTTTTTTTACATAACTAGTAAAGCAAGTATTGTATCTCAGATTTGCAAACTGAGTTGAAGAGTAAAATGCACCTTAAGAATGAAGAAGTCTTAGCAACAGTGACTTTCACAGGCTATCTACTCAAAAAATCCATTGCACTTGCATTTTAAAAAAGTGTCAATATTTGAAGCAAGCCCATAGATACAGAAATGCCATCTCTGCTCTATAACCTGTTGTCTATGGCAGTATGTTTTGAGTCTGACAGGGAAAAAAATAATGGCAATCAGTAATAAGTGAAAAATTTAAACTATTAATTAGTCCTAATATTAACTGTAGGTTATACATGCCCGGTGTAGTATCTTCTAGGGTCTGTCTGCAGGTGCTGTGGACTATCTGTCTATTTCTTTATTTCTCTAGTCCTCTCTCTCTCTCTCTCAACTTGCTAATGTACAGAGGGAAGAGAAAGACCTTAGAAGCTGTATTCTACCTCAGCAATTAGTACCCTACTCCAGAGCTGGACAAGGCAAAAAAATATTGAGTCGCAGGGGCTGCCTACCATGGCAGCTGTAAACACAGTCCTTCTCATCTAGGGCAGAAAACTTTGGCAAAGAAAGCTTCTGTTTCCACTGTGTCCTCTCCTCTCACTAAGCAGAAATACAACCTCTGAAACTGCCAAGCCACTGCCTACTGAAAGAGCAGCATTCACTAAAAAATAAGAAAGCAAGAATGTTTTATTTTGATCTACAATCCATGCTCTGCCTTTCCTCCACACTGTTCATACATATGCACCACATTAAAAAAAAAAACACATCTAGAACAAGTTCCTTTTTGTTGTTCATATGTGTGAGCACAGGCTTGATCATCCAAAAGAACAAGCAGGTGGGACACAGCCGGGGTCTCATTCATTAAATTCACACAGTTTTTATTCACTGGCTCCACTAACCCTTTGCTTGGAACATTTTTGCAAAGTTCTTGTGCCTTTGTGACTACATTGTTATGAGATTTTAAGGCAGCTTAGAAGTGGGATATTCACAGGCAAAAACCAGCCTGTTTTCTGTCTGTTATTTATCACAGCCAAACCAGGAATTTGTGATGAACTTTCACACTTGCACATTCTCTTCCACCAGGGCTGGAATATCAGGGAACAGTAGTACATCATAAATGATTCCATCAGTAAGTACCTATGGCTATAATTACTTGTCCTAAACTGGACAATTTATGTGGATTTATGATAAGGTATTGTAATGCAAACTGTGACTGAAATTTGATTTTGATGTTGCAGAGAGGGGAAAATGTATTTTCTCAGGCAGAGTGATAATTAAACTTGGAAGCACGGCAGAACAGCCAAATGTAATGGATAAGTAGCTGCTCTCCTGCAGTTATATATTAGAGTATTAGTGATTTTAGAAATGGTTTGCTATTCCATCAATGAATCCATTTGAATAACTGAATTAAAAAAATTATTTCATTATGAGTCTTGGGGACCATTTTATGATGTCTGCTTTTAGCTCTGTGTTAACAGCCTACCTAATTTTTCTCATTTTCAATTGAGAGATGGTTTCAAAGGTTTTTTGACTTTTACATATGCACACATAAGACACTTCAGAGCACACTAGGTAACTTCATTCCGCAGAGGAACTCATTAGTGGCCAATACACAATATGTCACGATAAAAGTATATTTGAAAAATAATGTAGAACAAGCAACCACTTGTTCTGCTCCAGAGTCGCTGTTAAGCCATGTTTACAGGCATTTCACTGACTCAAAGTATTTTAGTATTAAAGTATTCCTATTAAAATAGGAAGTTAATTTAATAAACATTAGAATCCTCCTGAGAATATGAAAATTCCTTTAAAGGGTTTTGAAGTGAAATTTTCAAATTTCAAAATCCAAAGCACATATCTAGCGACAGGAACTACACAAATTAATAACATATCTAGATGGTGAATATATAAATATATTTGTTATGCGTGATATTAATGTCCTTTTTATGCACAGACATGCAGCTGAAAAATGGCGATTCAGAAACAGAAGAAAGCATCCACTTGCCAGTATGAAAAAATGGGAAGGTTCTTTCTTGATTTTAAACAATTGAGAGGAGGAGGGTGAAAAAAAGGACAAAAATCCAGTTCTTAAACTCTGATATTTTAACAAGCCAAGACTGAGAGTCTTTCGTAACAGATTCCTAATTTGTTCATTTTACACTGTCTAACTAGATCAAAAAGCAGTGTCAAATGCCCAAAGCAGTGTTTGTCAGCAGTTCTTCTAAGTTTCAAAGCATCTGAATAGAGGAAGACTGGTACCTTGTTTCCAAGCAGACACAGGAAGGCTCTTGTTGGCAGCCCGTGGCTGCAGAATGAATACATGCCATGAGTACAGACCATTTGTCTGCTGATTACAGCAGACCCCGGGGGAGCTGATGTTAGCTCTCATTTTCACCTCTCTCTCTCACACAGTGTCTCCTTGCTGTGGCAGTCGTTCCTCCCCTCCTCCTCCTTGCCTTCATTCCTCACGGCTTTGATTCGATCTGACTTGGCAGTGGTATATTTAAGACTGTTTTCCAAATTAAGATCAGGCTGGGATGTTTGAAATGTGTTGACTTGCCTTGAAGGTTAACACAGAGAGGGGAAAAAAAAAAAAAAAGTGTAGCTATTCTCATTTGGAATTCAGCACTGATCATAATGAATGTACTTGGTATTCATGTGAATCTCACATGTATTTCCCTAAGAGCGCTACTGTAATTTAATGCTGCTACTAAAAATATTGGGGGTAGAGGGACACTTAAAATAAAATGTCATGAAAAAAAAGGAAAGGATATACCTCGTGTCTCTGCAGCAACTCTGTGGTTTGCCTGTTGTTTTAATACTTGATTTATAAGCGTTCTCTCCCATCCCCCACTCATTTCCATAGAATTTTCTGAGAGAAAAGATGAGAAACATTCTTTTACTGCGCTAAATATGTAGCCTTATGATCCTTATGATTCAATACTCTCTAGGGCAATGGTGATGTATGTGCTATCAAATTACATGGATTTTACACACCTATTTTCTCAGATATCCAATAAGAAATGTGTACTTACTGCAGTAACCTTGCATTACTCATGCTACACTTTGGAGAGACAGAGCATGCTGCACCAAGCTCATTCCGTAGCCTGTCATCACATTTTTCTCACCTTACAGTATTTAAAAGAAAAAAATCTGTGTTATGCTCCAGTACATAATTTTCTGAGATCCCTAATTAATATTTAAAATAGGATAAATGGCCATATTTTTGTGGCAATGGGCTTCAGAACAATGCAGTAATGTTGTACAATACACTGGCTGAGAATAATTTCTGCAGATGTAAATTTGACTATTCTACTTTGCTTTCTTTGTGCAAACCGTGATTGTGCCTGGCAGTTTTCTCCTCTTTCATTAGGTTGTCATTGCTGGAGCAACACAATTAATAGCAGTTTTTAAGGTTTAATAATGGAAAAATCTAATTACATTCCAGTGTTGCTCTTATAATAATTCCAGACCCAAAGCCTGTGTCCCTCTACTCTTCAATGATTCACATACCTGTGACTTTCCCATCTAAAGCTTTATCAGAGAACACTACATTTGTGGCCTAAAATCAGGAGTTGCTTCAGCTTGTCAGCACGACAAACGAGTCACAAAAAGTAAACAGAAGTGAGGTGCTTGCACAGATGTGGGAGAGTAAGAAGGGATGGGATGTAAACCCCAGTTTCTCTGTTGTTAGCAATATCTTGGCTTTTTCAAGTTTTCCTCTCTCCAGGAGAAAAGCATAAAAAGTAATTATCTATTAATGGATAACGAAGAGATGTCTGCCTATTTCAGTTATGTTAGAAAAACATGCAGAGAGTCTGATACCATGTGATCCATACAGTGCCCTTAAAGAAAGCCCCTAAATCCCTCTCTACGCAGAGGGAAAATGCTGGACATATTGGAAATGCTCTGATAAAGAATCTGTCCTCTTCAGTTGAGGAATATAGGAGCTTAAGCTAGATCTGCTACAACAGGTCTCATTCTGATATGCTAGAAATGTGTCTCTCTGATTTTTATGGAATTCTTGTTAGGAAAGCAGCCTCATTAGGGACCTACACAGTGCTTGGATACATAAGGTTGGAATATTGAATTCTACACTCATGATCAAAATAAAGCAAATACTTTAAATTGTTGACTTTTTAATTAATCATCTGTACAGGCATGAGAGGAGATGAAACTTTGTTATGATATACATTCTCCTCTTCATAACTTACGTTTATTTTGGCCAAATGAGCCATTTACATTGCGCAGAGGAACAACCAGAGGCAGTATGTTTGTTGTAAGAATACCTGCATGCATTTTATAGACATAAGTAAACACTTTAGATAATTTCATTTTTTCTTTCTTTACATGTAAATCTAAAAATTAAATTATAAAATACATATTATAAAAATCTAAATTATAAAATACAGCATAATTACATCCAGCTTCCTTGTGACAACTTGGTGAATAGGTCTTGAAAAAAAATTTTTTTCAGACTAATTTTACAAACCCCAACAATATTTTGGCAGCCACCAAAGTTGAAGGCAGGTTGATATATTTTTCCTAGTAGACACATAACAAAAGGATGTGAGGAAAGGTGAAATAGTTGAAAGTGAAATAAGCCCCCACATCAGGAAGTAGGGATACAGCAATATGTTACTCTCTCAGTAGCTCCCTGTGACTCAGAGGAAGCTGAAATGATGGGACTAAGGTAGTGAAAGTGTTGTGTAAAACCTGGCTTCTCATATATTTTGAGTGGAAGGTTTGGCAACTGGTGTAGCAATACATGAGCTGAGTGAGCAGAGACCGTTCCACACTGAAAAAAAAGAAGACTTTTGACAAAAGGCAGCTTAGTGTAGTCTTGCAAATGTTCATGATCTGAATATATATAACTGCCATTACTTTGTATATGCCAACTTTGGAATTAAATTACTGTTCTGCTACATCTACTGCACTATGAAATGGAATATTCCTTTGCAGACTATATTATAAATGTTATCCTTTAATATATACAAAGAGATACGTCACGAAAAGAATATAAGCTGAAGTGTTAATAATGGAAGAGACGTAATGAAAATTAATTGCTCAGTTATAAGCTATTTTTTCTATTTTTTTACCTACACCAAGCTTGTAATTTTATCATCATTTCCCCTTAGCTATTACCAACGAAAGCAGTATCGCCACAGTACTTAGCTGATTGTTTTTTTGTTTTTTTTTAGAATATGTGATGAGCAAGAATATTTTTAGATACTAAAAAGGACTAAGCAAGTGCTGAACCTGCACCCAATGATAGAAATATCCCTGAAAACACAATTGAACAACACAGAATAGCAGGGAACACTACATGGAACGCAGAATAGCAGGGAACACACAATTTTCAGGTAGCATTAAATGGTCCCCTCATATACAAAGTGGTATCAGCACACTGTATTTCCTTGTCTTTGTTGATGAAATCATTCTTGCATTTGTTCACTTACTGTATTTATGTGATCTGTCTTAGTTTTCATGTAAAATTTTTAAGGAGGAATTATAGCTTCTTAAAATATCCTACCCTGAGCACTTTGTATAAAGTTGTAGTAAACCACTATTTTATCCTACATTATTCTTACAAATTAATCTGAAAACATCCTTTCAGATGCAGGAAAATGTAGAGAGTATCCATCTAGAAACTCAGAATTCAATAGCTTGTAAAAGAAAAGAGGAAAAGATTAAGCTACACATAAAAGTGTTAAAAATGTTGTGCTATACTGGAAATTTTTAGTCTTGATAGAATGTATATGTAATTTAATGAAATTAGGGTTAGAAAAAAGAAAGCAATTTTAAAAGTAAATCATTAAGAGAATAATTTGCTAATTAAAGTGACGAAAAAGAGGATGCTTGACCCTACAGGCATATATCAATATCCTCAATTTCTTACTTATGATGAGGGAGCTGAGTAGGAATATACTTAGATTATACTAATCTACTAACCTAAGGGACTGGGTGAAGAATTATGCAAGAGTGTAACACATTTGTGAGAAGGGAATTATACATTTCATGGTACTGAAAAGCTTTAGTTCTATTACCCACTTCCTCCCTATAAATATGCTCTTTGGTGGTATAACCAGTTCTTGAAGTCTTAAGCTGGAAAAAACTAAGTATCTGCTCAGCTTTAGGCCCTCATCTATTCTTTGGACTTCATCAGATCTCTTATTTCAAAACGTGCATGGGTTTAACACATTCATGGATCAGAGCCTTAGTAAGAGGCAGCAATTTTTCTGCTGGTGCTTCCCTGTTAAAATTTAAAGATCAGATGAGCAGTTTGAGCAGTCAGACATCCATTCTGTTCTCCAGAGGAGCTGTTGCAATCTGACTCTGCAATTTTGCACTTTGGTGTCTTGGCCTGTATTTGTCACTTTACAAAGCAATGGCACCCCATAGTAAGAAGTACTGTGTTAAAATATAGCTTTTTTTGGGGAAAAATTAGACTGCCAGGTCAGTGTCCAAAGAAGTTTAAAAAACCTTATTGATAAGGATAGTGTAATGTGAATTGTTTTACTGGTTTATAGAGAATAATTCTAAATTTCAGGTCCTTAGTGAAATTTTTCCTGAATACCTCACTTGCTAGACATGTAAATCCAACTGAAAACTCCCCATAAAGCATGCCTTCATATGGTATGTGCTATTCCTGGGCTTTGGTCAAAGGAAATGTTACCTTATCTCAAGAGAACTATAATTTTCATATGTATTTATATATATACCTAAGTGAGAAATAAATAAAAAATACAATTTTAAGACTGCATGAATTCTCTTGTTTCAGACTGCCAGATACTAAAAATTGAAAGAAAGCTTCAGCAAACTGAGTTTGCACCTGTAAATCTCCAAAGTCCCTAAAGCATATGACTCAGTTTAAGTTGTACTGGTCAATGAAAGATGGCAGAAGTATTAAAGAAGATGGAACCATAACAATAGGGGAAATGCTAGGAACTTCAACATTCTCCAGAGAAAATTCTTGACAAAAATTATTAGCTAATATATTAAATGTTTCTACCCACAGCAGAATTGCTAAAAATCCTCAGTGCCTTTAAATGTCTTAATGCGTCTTTCCTTTAGGTTTCATCATGATACACACAAATGACAGTATATGTATGAATCATGTTATGTTAATTCATTACTAATTTTAGTATATTATATAAAGTTATTTCACTCTGCACAAAAGAGTGAATTTATTAGTCTTCATAGAAAGCATATGGTTTGAAAAAGAAAAATGTTATTGGTGAATTCAATTTTCTGTTCAGAAAATCTGGACTTACAGAAGGGACTCAGCCTTCAGCAAAGGCTTTGACACCATTCCTCAGTTTCCAGGAAGGGGTAGATTCTGAAACCCTGTAATATTTACAATCTGTTTTAATGATCCAAAAACCTGTGCTGAATCAGAGGTAGAAATGTTAAAGTAATTACTCTGGAAAGTCAGTTTAATGAATGCCCAATATGTGAAAGCATTATTTCTGTAATCTTTTCTATTGCCCAATTTATCATTTTTATTGTTCATTTACCTATGTTATATAGTTCTGGTATGAATTATATTCTCTAATATTCGTTTTTCTTCAATATGACTTGTTAGATAGCTATTGAAAAGATCCTCTTTAAAGACAGACCTTTGTACTTGAGAAAACTTTGAAATATAATATAACTAAACATAAATCCATTCCTGTCTCAAGATTTTTTGGAAATTTTCCTGTGCTTCTTACTAGAATTAGAAGAAATATCTATTTGAATGAGGCACTTTTTAGCTTTCTATTTGTTTTGAAGCATGGTAATACTATTCTTTGACTTCCATTATCCATTCACATGTCTTCATTTTGTAAAAATTATCTGCATCCATAAATATGTTCACACCAGTAATTTCTCAGCTACTTAGCTTAAACACAACCTGAGATGTGTGATAATGCACACAAAAAGGATTGCTGATGACATCTAGTCCTGGTGCAATGTGTTAGTATGATATAAACACAGTACTTTCTCCTCAATTCTGGTATAAACCAGCTTAGATGATGGAGAAAATCAGTCTCACTAGGACTACAGGAAATACCAAAGAAAACCCATCTCTCAGTGTGATATGATTCAGAAACTATATTTGGAAGAAGATTGCTGAAAGAAGTTGAAGGAATTTTTGGGGATGACTCAGTTTACATTTTTCTAGGATAATGTTCTCTCCAAGATTAAAAAATCCCAAAATATCTTCCTCAGACACAGTGAATTGAAATAGCACAGATTATGGTAGACATTGTGGTAAAGAGAAACATAGCTCCTCATATTTGAATTTTAATGGTTTAACCAGGTACTTGCTCTGAAACAGGCTGGTGGGTAAATGTCAAGAAGTAGGCAGGCAAGGTGCAACTTTTAAGACAGTGGTGGAAATTGAAATGAAGTGAAATAAAATACTACTGGAACAGCCAGAAGAAAATGAAGAGGGGGGGGGAAAGAGTAAACATGACAAATATTTTGATATCCAGAGGGTTCCTTTACTCTCATGGAGTGATCAGAGCATGGCCATACACTGTCTTTAAAGCCAATATAGAGGCCTTATGTTATCTGGTACAGCCTCAACCTTCCAGAAGGGAATCAGGTCACACTTATAACTATTCCATATCCCAACTGGTGCAACACCTCTGCAGGAAAACTCTCCACACCCACAAAGAAAGCAGGGAGGTTAGTCAGTGCCCAGTCAGGGACTTAGAGCCTGCCTGGCACATTCTTAAGGGGAGAGTGATCAGATCTTACTCCTATAGGCTCATATTGGCAATTTTAAGGCAAGGACTGAGAGCCCCAGTAGTGACTGAGGGTTCTGAGGCTGAGGAGGAAGGATTAAATACAATGAAGAGCATACAAGGCGCTCTGTGAGATGGAGAGGAACAATTTTGTATGGGTTTGCATAACTGCTGAATTTTGCACTTTTTAGAAACATGAAGTAATTTGAATCCAAACCCAGGACAGCATTACCTCTATAAAAGGACATCATGCTGGGTGAAACATTGGTGGTGTGGAAAAACCACCAAGACCAACTTCTCCCTATTGCAACTATGTCAAGGCTCAAGCCCTGTTTATCTGCCACAGATGTGTGGCACCCTCAAATAACCCACATGAAAAAGAAAGCAAAACATTGATCTTCATGGAAAATATTCTACCAGGAGCAAAAATTCACAATCCAAAAATTTGAGGGATTCATTCCCATGCACCTAGAAGAAATAAGGGTTTAGCAGGAATTGGTTTACACTCCTGCAGGAGCCTTTAATAATGAAGGAAATACCACTTGAATTGAAACATATGATAATCACATGATTATGTTTTTTGATACAATGCATAGTGCTTATGTAAAAAAATAAAAATACATTTAGAGCTTAGTCTGTCCTTTATTGTATCAAATTAAATCGGATTTAATGCCTAGTTGTGTGTCATGCATATCAGATCCATTTGTACAAGGCTGTACAGTGTGGAGCCAGTTCAAATGAATGAATAGCTTTCTCATTACTTCACCCTATTCTGCTGTCTCTTTTCCTGTCCTTTGTAATGTAATGGAGGACAGCTGTGGCAGTGAAGTGAATATTAACTAACCTCAGCGCCTCAGCAGATTGTGACTTAATCCCTGCAAATACCACTAAAATCAAAATTTAATTACTGTCAGCACAGCTCTGTTAATGCCTGAAAAATATTTAACAATTAGTGGTTGGCTTAATTAAGCAAACTGCCTTTCACAAAGCAACCTGAAAAGTTTTTCCCTGTATTTTATCCCTCAGACTAATTAGTCTGATGTAAGCTTATAGAACTTCATTTACTGTTACTGAGTCTGTTATACTACTGATCCAGTTTCTGCGGCTTAACAGTGTTTAATGGAGGAGAAATTGTTAAAAGAAAAAAAATAAAGATTCACTGAGTAATGCTACTCCTTAAAAATAGAAAAAAAATCTTTTTTAGTAAAACAGAACACTTCATTAGTTGTTTACTCACATGAATTTAAGTAGATAAAGTTGTCTTAGCTGTGATTATATTATTTACACTGGTTCAGTATGTGTTGAGTAACATGTAATGGACAATGTCTTGCACCTCTGTAAAAAGAGAGGATTACATCTAAGCCTGGGGAAAAGGCTTGGCCTTGAGTCGCCAAGACATACATTCAGGTATTTGTTTTGAAAATCTTGGATAAAAAAGGAGAACTAAAAATTAAAAAGTGATTCACAGCTGACTTTTATAATTAAGTCTTGTTATTTCAATTAACTTGATGTAGCTTTGATCTTGCTTGTTTGTACTGTTATGGTACAAGATCCATTGCTCTTGTTTCAGTGATTTTACTAAAGTTGCACTTCTGAAAACCAGTGATTACAGACAGGGTCTGCTTGCTTTCTGAAAATGGAACTATTGCAAGAAATTCCTGTAAAATATGGCTTGGATTATAACATTTTCATCTGGTATCCTAGAAAAAAATACTGTTCCACAGTTGAAAGAGCAAGATACACCACTTCAATGTTAGAAATATTTATTTGATGACACTTTTCTCCATACTGTAGTGGCTAGCATAGAGTCATTTAACAGGGTGGCAGATGTTTGCCTGAGGACAGTTAAGCACAAGCATATTAAATTTTTCAAGGTGAACTCTTACAGTTCTTTAGCTCAAAAACTAAGAGGTACAAAATTAATCCACACATTTATGAAGTGTATTAATATGTTTGGGGGAGTGGGTATAATCAGCTTAACAAGAAAGGGTGAATTCCTTCACTAAGGACCATTGTCTACACAGAGAAGAAATTTTAATAAATTTTTCATCCTTAAAAATTTGCAATTCATACAACTGCAGACAACAGCTAGAAATTCATAGCATTGGTTTGAGTCTACTGCAAAACCTTTCAAAAAAAGTTTTTCATCTACATAAGTATATCTCTCTCAAATTATTTGGAATAGTAGGGACTGTAGGTTTACTGCTGCACTAGCTAGAGAGGAAGTAAAACATGTCCGAGAAATGAGATTGCCTTACTCCAAGTATACGAAACTGTGGTGGTTTGACCAGAAAGAAGTGGGAATTCTGGGATGTTGTGGTCAAACCAATGGGTGCTTGGATTTTGATATTGGCACCTGGGGTAGCCAGTGGGTTTTAGGACACACCTCCGAGAACACCCAGGGGTTAAAAGCAGAGCTTCGGCTCTGGGAGGCTCTCTTGGGACTTCGAGGGACCGAGGTCGGAGCTGTCCCCCGTTCAGCCGCTGCCGCTGGGCGGGGGAGGGGCAGCCATGCGGTAGGCCTGGGCCTGGACAGACATGGGAGTGAGGAGGCCCTGGAGGATGGAAGGGTGGAGGAGCGCCAAGAGACATCGGGCAGCCTAACCCTAACCCTAACCCCCCCCCCCCCCCCCCCCCCCCCCCCGGAGACAGATAGAGAGAGAGAGAGAGTGCAGCCTGTGTCGTTACCTTGAAATTCAGTAAATATGTGCTGGCAGCAGGCAGCCCAGCTGAGGAGATGGGGGGGGATGCAGCCAGGAGTCCAGCCGCCTGGAGGAGTTTTTAACCCCTTTTGGACAATGAAAACCCTACAGAACATTAACCCTTCCTAGACGTGTGATAAGAGTGGAGGAGGACGAAGGAAATGAACGAGTGATGGGGGTCTGGACCAGAGAGAGAGAGAGTGAGAGATGTTGAAAGAAGGGAGAAGATGGAGTGGCATTTTATGCTGGACTCTTTTGTGTAGCCATGGACAGAGCCATGTTTCCATGTGATACAGAGACTGAGTCCAGGGGGAGAAATGTCTCAGTGCCAGAGAAGATTCAGTGTGGGTGCCCCTTGGCCCCAGGGGGTATATAAAATATGGGGGGGACGGATGTCCCAAAGGTGAGAAGGTGAGATACTGTGTTTTTCTGGAACTGGACAAAGCATCCTTAAAAAAAGACAACCCTGGAAGCAGCCCTGATCCCTGTTCGGTGGTGAGAGCACCGGAACAAGGACGGAAGAGGCCACCACGACACACGGAAGGACTCCCTCTCCTCTTGAGGAGCTGAAAGTCTGAGCAATCTGAAGGGTGGTGTTGGACCTAGAATTGGTGATTTTGGAGGATGTATTGTATTGGGAATTTAGGGGGGAGGAGGAGGAGAGTGTTTTTGTGAGGTTTTCATTTTCCTTGTTTTTTTTTTCTTTTATGTGTAGTTTAGTAATTGTTTGTGTGTAGCTTAGTTAATAAAATTTTCTTTATGTTAAGTTTGGAGCCTGCTTTGCTTATTCCTGGTCACATCTCACAGCAGACACCGGGGAGAAGGTGTACCCATGGGGCTCTGGCTTTGCCAGGCCCAAACTGTAACAGAAACCAAAATACAAAACTGATTTGGACTATTCAAAATCTAAATGTTTTATCTCTTTCACAGGTCCATCTGTCATTGGGATTTACAAGAACATGGTTTGCCTCTCTACTTTGTTCAAAAAAAGGTGTTATGCAGTATAACCAAACCATTTGCTTCAATCAAGTATTGGTATTTTGCTCCATTTGTATATGTTTTTTTCTGTTTTCAAAGAGTCATAGGATCACAGAATGGTTTGGGTTGGAACTGACCTTAAAGATTACCCAGTTTCAACCCCCCTGCCATGTGCAGGGACACCTGCTAGATCAGGTTGCTGAAGGTTCCATCCAACCTGGCCTTGAATGCTTCCAGGGATAGGGTATCCACAATTTCTCTGGGCAGCCTGTTCCAGTGCCTCATCACCTTCATAGTGAAGAATTCCTTTCTTACATACAATCTAAACCTACCCTCTTTCAGTCTGATGCTATCACACCTTGTCCTGTTACCACATGCCCTCATTAAAGTCCCATTTTCCTTTTAAGCCCTGTTTAGTACAGGAAGGTGCTATAAGGTACCCTGGAGCCTCCTTTTTGCTGAACAGCCCCAACTCCCTCAGCGTGTCTTCAAGAGCTGAGGTGTTCCAGCCTGGCCATCATCTTCATGGCCCTCCTCTGGACTAATTTCAACAGGTCCGTGTCCTTCTGATGTGGGGAGCCCCAGAGCTGGTTGCAGCACTCCAGGTAGGTTCTCTTGCATGTGACATAGTGGGGGAAAATCCTCTGTCTCACTCTGCTAGCCACAATTCTTTTGCTGCAGCCCAGGCTACAAATGTTTTTCTGGGCTGCCAGCTTGCGTTGCTGGGCCATGTTGAAACCACTCATCAACCAACACCCACAACTCTTTTTTTGGCAGAGTTGATCTTGATCTACCTCCAGCCCAGCCTTGGGATTACCCCTTGTTCTTGGGATTACCCAGATCCAGATGCAGGTCCTCACACTTGTTGGATTTCATGAGGATTACACTGGCCTGTGAAGCTCTGGAGCATCCTTTCCCTACAGCACTGATTTGTGCCAGTTTGTGTCACTGGCAGACTCGCTGAGTGTGCTACTGTCCCTGTTGCTAACAAAGATATCACAACACCAACCCCTGAGGAGCACTGCTCATCACTGGTCTGCAGCTGGACATTGAGACAGACTGGACATTGACTGCAAATCTGTCAGTGCCATCACACAGCTAATTGTTTATCCAGCAGGTGATATCCATCAAATTTGTTCCTCTCTAGCTAAGAAGAAAAGGATGTTAAAGCAACTGAATCAGTAAAAGCTGTGGTTTGTGAAATAAAAATGAAATTACTGAAAAGGTAATCTCTGTAAGACACTTATGCATAGTTTGCTACAGTCCAAGATAATTGGCAGCCTTTGCTTTTGGGGTCATGGTGAATTGAGGATGGAGATTAAATTACCATTCACAATACTGGAGAGGTGGTCCATTCATGTCATGTCTTGAATACTAAATGTTGGTTGAAAAATGTAGAGAAGCACCCAGCACCTATATCAATTCTTTCTGGGGAGTAATTGAACTTATTACGAAGGAAAAAAGGAACCAAAGTGCATTACAAATCTGAAAGCAGAGTAAAGGTTTTTTCAGCTATCATAAAAAATGTGCTCTCAAATATTTTGCATGACATTTAGATGGGCTTCAAATGCTTCTTTCTATATTATCTGTTTCTCTGTGAATGCACACCTGTATTACTACTAAGCAAATGCTCTTTCACCATCAAGTTTCATTCTTGCTTTATGGTTGCTCTTTGAAAATGTGTAAAATTTTCCTTAATGATAAAATTAATCCACATAAAAGGTCTATTATGCATATTTTATTCCAAAAGCAATTATTTTTCTTTTTCTTTTTCTTTTTTACTTTTTCTTTTTTTTTCTTTTTCTTTTTTCTTTTTTTTTCTTTTTCTTTTTCTTTTTCTTTTTCTTTTTCTTTTTCTTTTTCTTTTTCTTTTTCTTTTTCTTTTTTCTTTTTCTTCTTTTTCATCAAAAGCTGAAGAGTTTCTTAATGGCTAATATACTTAAATGGTCTTTATATTTCAGTGTACAAAAGCAACATACGTTAAAAAACAAGCAAAACTTGATCAAATTTTATTCATCTCAGAACCACATCTCTCTCAAGAGCCACTCACCTATGTTTTCAGAAAAAGATCAAGCCATAAACTTTACTTTCTACTAGGAAGCACACTTGTAAATCTCTGGATTAATCCTTAGAAGGAAGGTCACAAAGTAGGATTTTTTTTACTGCTTTTCCCTCTCTTGAACTGTAATCATTATAGTGTTTAAAAAGCTGTGGAAATTTCAAAGCTGAGTTCAAATAAACTTGATTCTGTCTGTGCATACATGTGCTTACTTGTGTTAAAAGTTTCAAGGTAAAATCCTGTATTCTGTAGCACCCACAGTACTCTTACTGAATCAAAAGGGAAGTGTTAGTATGTGTCTTAGGGAAAATAGTAATCTCTTTCTTATGTTCACTGGAATATTTATTTAAAATCTATGTCTAGAAGCACAACTTGTGCAGATTAGCCTAACACTCATTATACTAAAATTTAAAGCAGTAAAACTCTGCTTCTTTAATGTGCTGGAGTACTGTCATACAGATATCTGTAAATGTCTCTTTCCTGACCCATGGAAAGGGTAATATCCAGAAAGGCTGGAAAGCAGGAGAGCTACATTGGGGTTAAACAGTGATGTATTGGGATCCGCTTAGATGGAGCTGCGTAAGAGAAGGCAGCTGTTCATGAGAATGCAACTGCTGAGTGATCCAGGATCACTCTGATCCTTAGTGAAATTTTCAGAGTTGTAGTGCTCCAGTTTATGCTGGGATTGATGAGTATCGATAGAGGGGTCACAAAAACACCACTACATTTTAACACTCAGCCCTGATTGCAGTACTATTTTCCAAATTGGAAAAGGAGACCCATATATCAATTCACATTTGAGTTTAAATAAACCAAACCAAACAATCTTCTTCTGTTACCTTCTCCTTCTCCTATACTGTGCTGTGACAGTGTTCACAGGGGTTTTCAGATGAGGGAAGAGACGAGGATTTGACTCCATGTTTCAGAAAGCTTGATTTATTATTTTATGATATATATTACATTAAAACTATACTAAAATAATAGAAGAAAATGTTCTCCTCAGAAGGTTAGCTAAGCTAAGAATAGAAAAGAATGAATAACAATGGTTTGTGGCTCGGACAGAGGGCTGAGCCAGCTGGGCTGTGATGGGCCATTAATTATAAACATCTAAGGTGGGCCAATCAAAGATCCACTTGTTGCATTCCACAGCTGCAGATAATAATTGTTTATATTTTGCTCCTGAGGCCTCTCAGCTTCTCAGGAGGAAAAAATCCTAAGGAAAGGATTTTTTATAAAAGCTGTCTGCAGCACAGTGCTTCTTCCCCTGATGAATCAATATCACAGCCCCTGATAAACTTGTAGGTTGACATATATTGAAAACTTAACCATAATGTAACAGGAGTTTTCCACTTCTTCACCTTCTCAATGAATTGCTGGCTCTAGATCTTACATTCCTTTTCTAGCAGGTATTGATGCCTTGGACTGGCTGCCTAGGACAGGCTAGACAGGGTTAAGATAATAAAGTAGGCATTTATTAAAGGCCTTTAATATGTCCCCTTTGGGCAGTGCCAAAGCCTCTGAGAGGGGCTACACCTGAGATATGGATGGTGCTCGTGAGTTTTTCAGACGGATTAAAGTTTGGTCTATTTGCATATCAGAGGTCAATTGTCCAATTGCAGCTTCAGGTAATGAAGACACACACCCAGGTTGCTCTCCCCAATTCACTTCTGTTTGTATTTTTTGGGGCCTGAGGCAGTGACAGTGACCTTGGCTCTCAGGCCTGGAAGGATTGTTTTGTCTGAGCAAACAGTGAAGAGAGCACAGAGAGGTCAGAGTTATATATTAGTGCAGTACAGGATCTGAAAATATAAAAGCTAAAATTTAGGGCATCATTGTAAGACGGTCCAAAACATTTGCAACAGCAAAAAAAATCCACCCCAGATTTTAATAAGAAATGAGATAGCACATATTGACAAAAATTAGTCTATGTCTGAGTCTGAGATAAATTTTGTTGCAGATGAATTTTGTTAGCTTTTGTTTTGCTTTTAGTTCTATTTTATTCTAGCTTCTCTGGCATTTCCCAGTTGGACAAATGAGTTTTTGGCCCATGCATATATATGCTAACACAAGAGATTTAAAAAAAACAGCTCTGGACCTCTGCAAGCTGGCAAATATAGCTAAATAACACAAATTAATAATATTACAAGATTTCAATAAAGCAATCTAAAAAGACCAATTATATATATTATTATAAGTGCATCTTTAGTACAAAGAAAGAAACCAAAGGAAGCTAAAATTGTTGTAAAGCTAAAAAAAAAGATTGGCAGACATCAACTGTTTTACAGAGGTAAGTTGAAAAAAAATATATATACACATTCACTTTGTATCTTTGTCCAATCATGCACTCTACATATGTAATAGGAGGTTTTAATGACTATTGCAAAACACTAAGTAGTAATTAGGAAATCTTCCAAGCCTACTCAGCAAATTAATAGGTCTAGAAAACCCATATTGGAATGAGGTTATGGTTGCTTTTTGTGATTAGTTTCAGTGAACATAGCAGGCTTTTGTAAATGGCATAAATCAGTTTAATATATAACAGAATGAGTTTAAAGCTACAACAATAACGTTATAAATCAGAAACATTAGAGTGGGTCATACTGAAAGCTACATTTTTTTCCATGACTCTTTGTATTTGCAAGCACAGTCAAAACTACATTTTTTCCCAGTATGGAATGTTTGAAAAAGTCATTGTTCATTAATGTTTTGCTTGTTTTGTAGTGGCATTGTTACTAGCTCAGATTAAACTCTTCCTTTTGTGCTACATAACCAATCATCATGCATAATTTCTTGTGCAATTTTTTTCTGTCATTCAGAAGAAAGCAGTATAATAAAGAAGATATCAGTAAAGTGCATTCTTCACCTGACATCATAATTCTAGACTCCATGCCAATAATTTTTTTATGCATTATGAAGTGGATTATTAAGAAAAATAAGGAGTAGCCATTTTATAATACGTGAATTATTTTTACTTCTGGCACAGAGCTACCTTAAAAATGTAAGTATGTACTAAGTTATAGAACAAATAATGTCAGGAACATAATGGAAGAAATTTTTGAAGTGTAATCTTTGATAGCATCCAAAAAGACAGTGAAAGTGGAAAAATAAATTATTACACTGGTGTTCAGAATGTGTCATGTCCCATTGCTTTAAAAACTTTTAGAGGTCATAAAGTGGCATCTATGACTCGATCTTGGGATCAATATGCAAATTTTTAGAACAACACTTTACCCTTAACAAAAATTGTCTTTAATGTATTTAGGACGGTGCAACTTCCTGGAAGGTGCTCTTAATTAGAAACAACTAATTCTACTTCACTGGATATCAGAAATATTTCAAAACCACATAATGTAAATAATGGTATGAAAATGGAATGAATACTACTGGATGGAATGAATATTACTGACTAATAAGGCCCATTCAATTTCTGATTGCACATTAAAAAAAAAGGTAATTTGGCAGGTTCCACTGTTTTAGGAGTCTTTTCAATTCTCCTCTAAGCAGAGGTATAGAAAGGTGAATAAGAATATTCCAGTATAATTTCTGACACTGTGGGCAAACTAGTAGCATAAATAAATTTTCAGAAGTAAACAAATCTCCAAGTACACTTTCCAGCGTAAGCAATCCAGATAATTGTTGGGTAAATAAATGTTGTGCATTTATGAATTTGCTGTCTTTGGTGCTTTGACAAACTTAGAGTTCTTGAAAAACAATAATTTGTGTCAAAGAAATAAACTCCAGTTTAATAAAATTTTCCTTCAGAAACTGACCTTCTGTAAGCCCTCATCTGTAATATTTGATGATGTTATTTTTCACAGTTATGAAACATCCCATGTTAGCTCTTTCAACACCAGGGTGAGAGCTCAAACTCTACTAGCAAGAGTAAACTGTATCAGTTTTAGGCTCAGCTTGGAAGTGATATATTTTATTTTTTATTACTATGAAAGTGAACCCAAAACATAACATGGTGGAACAGAGGGCTCTAAATAGAGTTGTGCACTTACGATGAAACGTGAACTACAGCTTTCATTAAATATGTTGGGATTCTTAGTTTTTTCAGAAACTGCATTCATGTCCTCCAAATGAAGCATTATATAAACGAATGAAGCATTATATAAATCATTATGCCGTGATTTAGACTACTGTATCTTGGATATGGCCAGACTTTGGCCAGACATTGGATATGGCTTCTATCAAATGTGCTTCTATCATGCAACAGGTACATAGGAAATGGCTGCCTCGAATTTCAGAGACAGCCCTTTCTGTTTCCAAACCAGGCACTAAGACAGGGATGGGGGCACAGGAAAGAACAATTTGCAAAGACACTTCGTTTTCATTTGCACTTCACAGCCCCTGGATGTGAAAAACTGGGCATTAATAATGTAAAGGGGCAGAAGACACTTCAAGAAACTGAAGTCTCAGAAGTTTCAGTCTCTGGGCAGTACAGTGTCATATCTTTTCCCAGGCCTAAACCTTTCTGAGCTCAGACTTTGAATGCATTATACATGCTTCTGACAAATTTCCCCAGCATATTGACATCAGGCAGGCTTCGATGAATGAAACATTTTATGAAACCAAGAAACTGACGCTGACAGGGAATAGCAGAGTCTATGTGATCATAAAACACAGATACAGACATCTGCCAGCGAGGTAAAAGTAAAGATGAGACTACTTTGATGTCAATGCCGAGAGCATCACAAAGAAAGGTGGACACCTAGATCCTGTAAATGTCATGCTATACTCATCAATGGATACATTCAAGAATAGGGACTGATTTGAATGCTGTGTGCGCGAGGGCGTATTTGGCCCAGTTGTCCGGCTAGCTGAAGTTATGAGGGAGGTGGCCGACACCCCCGGCGCATGTACTGCCAGCCCCCTTTGGCGTCTTGGCCTCAGGCTGAGCTGGACACACGGTGTGGACTGAAGCGCAGTGGAACGAAGAAAGAGGTGACCACAGGCTGGGGGCTAACTCCGGTTTATTGATGGTTTGATGGCAGGAACAGGAAGGGAGGGCGCCAACCAGCAAGTGGCCAGGAATGAGGGGGGAGGTACAGTTTTAAAAAGAAGGGGTGGAGAGAGGAGGGGAGCCCAACTAGCCAATCGAGGGAGGGTGCAAACATAACTGACAAAGGAGACGAACCAATAAATACAACATAAAGGTGGGGCCCCGGGACCACAGCCAACCACAGCCCCCAGAGAAGAGAAGATTCTGGAAACCTGGGAGGAGTGGGGGGTGATTGACTGGGCCCGGGGAGGAGGAAAAACTTACTTATAAGGAGAATGAAGGAGGGGTAATTACATAACAGGGAAGATTGACTGTTGAGGGGGAAGGGGGTAACCATGGAGACTAACTGGGAAAGGTGGCAGTGGCGGGAAAGTCAGGGGAGGGAGGAACCATTTTACAGAAAACTGGGGGGAGAATACATAAAATGGGGAAATAACTGGGGAAATTGAACAACACACAACAACATCTCCCCGTTTCTTAACAAATAAAGAAAAAGAACCAAAGAGTCCATATAAACTTAAATTTCGAGGACCCGCGGCTGGTCCGGCCAATCTTCGCTTTCTTCGAGCTGGGGCTCGTCCGCCCATAGGTGGTCAGCGGGCGGCACGGTTGACCCCTCCTCATCCGCAGCTTCTTCGGCCTCCGAGGAGAGGTCCCCCAGCTCGATGTGCTCCTCCGCGGGCATTGTGGCATGATTAACGCTGGGCGAAGTGGCCTTGGATATCAATCTTTGGACCAGACCGCGGATCACCATGATGAGAACTGAAAAAGCAACCAGACTCAAAACAACCTTAATAACGGACTCCAAGATAGATGTGGCCCACCCGCTCAGGCCCCAACCCTTGAAAAGGTCCCCCAGCCAGTCCGATGTCTCCTGTTTGACTTTATGAACAAGGTCTTGTAGCTTGCGTATAGATTGTCTGGTGTCCTCGGCTCGGGTGGACAAGTTCAAGCAGCAGAGGCTCTCAAACTCCTCACAGTGATGGTGATGGAGCAGCAATAGAAAATCTATTGCTGCCCTGTTCTGGAGTGTCGCCTTCCTTGTAATTTCCTCGTCTGTAAGGAGGTCGTAGAGCGCGGCTGAAGTAAAGTTGGCTTGTTTAGCCACCCAACACTCTAGGCGGCCCAATTCACCTAGAGCCTTCGCCACCGATACCCAAGGCAATAGAATGGTAAAGGCGACGGACTTTGAATGTGACCAATGAGTAATTTCGTCGTCACAATCCTCTGTAAGATCCTTAAGATCTCTTTTGGCTCTGCCCAATTCATATGTGACATTATTTCTTTTCCAATTAACAATTTGGGTCATGTTGGGGGTAAACAGCGTCAGCCGGCCAAAGGTACACGGCCCTCCGACCAGGCCAGAGGGGATGCCTGCCCACGCTCGGTCTCCGCAAATTAAAAACACACCCCGAGGAAGGGAGTAAGGTGTCCGGCCAGTAGTGGTGGGGCCGAGGATCTTCAGGACGGCCTGACACCATTGCTTGGCCTGATATTCCTTTTTGGTCTGGAGGACCACCTCACTGCCCTTCTCTACGGGGGTGATGCCATAGTCAAACTGAAAACAAATAGAGGCATTGGCAGAGCCGAGCAGGTGTAATTCAGTGGGCTCGGAGGTTGCAGGAGCCAGCCTGAACACTCCATCTCTCCAGGCATTTGAGGAGTCAAAACTCGGGAGGATAGTGAGGCTCCTGGCCAAAATCGGGTAAAAGGGACGTTGGAAGGTGGGAGGGAACTCGCCTGGAGAGAAGGGGATCCCCACAAGGCAAGACGACATCGGGTCCTCTGCTGCGCCGGTGTCCAGGCAAATACTGTCTTGTCCAAGTGATTGAGCCAAGGCACGCCAGACGTTGACCTTGGGCTGGGGGACAACCCACGGCTCCACTGATGGCATCAGAAGCCAGTAGGTGGCCACAAAGATGCGCAGCACTCCGGGGTTTGGGGCCAGCGGTGACAAAGCGGGGGCCATTGGGGAGATGAAACTGAAACGACAGAGAAAAGTGAAAGTATATCGAAACTATAAGTATGGTTCCTCCCCGAAAAGCCAACTTAAATAGAACATACGAGGGGATACATCAGGGAGAGGGGGAGAACAGGAGGAAACGTGAAGGAGGAGGTCCAACGGTGGAGGAGAGGCTGGAGGGGAAGGCTCTTCCTCCACGGAGGGGAGATCTGGAGGAGCAGATGGCAGATGGTGGTGCCTCCTCCGTCGCCGCCAACACGCCTGCCGAACTTGCGGTACAGTTCCTGCTTTTGTCCCCTGCTTCGGGACGAAGGGCCTTACCCACTTAGATGGAACCCACTTGGGACCTGAGGGGGTAGACACGCAAGCGTATCCCCTCCCCCAGGTCACCAAGTCGAAGGGGCCCTCCGTCCGCCAGGTCTCCGGATCCTTGACAAGAACCGGAGGCCTGACTTTGGGCTGCAGCTGCTGGTGACTGCCAAAGTGCCGAACCACTGGAGGATTTTGGCTGTCGAAAGAGCAATTAAGGAAGTTAAGGGTATACAGTGCTCTCGACAGCCGGACGTGGGGGGTCTCCACCTTCATCGCCGGTTGTTGTCGGGACAGGGTCTTCTTAAGGCTCTGGTGGGCCCTTTCCACCATGGCTTGGCCTGTCAGGGAATAGGGGATGCCTGTCTTATGGACTATTCCCCATTGCTGCAGGAAGCTCCGCAGCTCCTTAGAAACATACGCAGGGCCATTATTGGTTTTTAGGGCCCTAGGGATGCGCAAGACAGCGAATGCCTGAAGCAGATGCTTCTGAACATCCGCTGCCTTCTCCCCTGTGTGGGCAGAAGCGTAGATGGCACCGGAGAAGGTGTCCACTGAGACGTGGACGTAACACAACCGGCCAAAAGATGGAACATGTGTTACGTCCATCTGCCACACCTCGCAGCTCGCCAGGCCTCGGAGATTAGCTCCCGAGACCACGGTGGGCATTTGATCTTGTTGGCATTGGGGACATGTGGCCACAATCGCCTTGGCCTGGTCCTGCGTCAGATTGAATTGCCGAACCAGGCCGGGCGCATTCTGATGGAAGAGTTGGTGGCTGATCTTAGCCTGGCCGAACACATCCGGGAGAGGGCCCTGCGTCACAGCAGCCGCGGCCAAAGAATCGGCATGACGGTTGCCTTCCGCAATAAACCCAGGCAGATCGGTGTGTGATCTAACATGCATAACGTAAAACGGATGCTCGTGGTGGGAGACCAACTCGACGAGCCTATTCAGTAAATCAAATAAATTTTTGTTGGAAACCTCCTGAAGAACTGCGCACTCAGCTCTTGACACTACACCGGCTACATACGCAGAATCTGTGACCAAATTAAAAGGTCCTGGGAACCTCTGGAATGCCCTGACGACTGTGTCTAACTCAGCAATCTGTGGAGAACCCTCCACAACAGCAACATCGGTCTCCCACTGCTGAGTCTGAGGATCCTTCCAAGTCATTACTGACTTGTGGGATGCTCCAGACGCGTCAGTAAAAACTGTCACGGCATCCAATGGCTCCCTGCTTTGGACCTTTCTAAGAGATAATTTAAACTCCAAATTGAATAATTTATGGGCCGGCCGATCAACTGCGATGCGCCCAGTGTAGCTATCGAGTGCAAACTGAAGATATTCATTTGTTTGCAGCAATTCTTCGAAGGTTTTCAATTTTAATTGGCCCGATTCTAATTTAATTGGGATGTGTATGCATGAAAAATCACACCCTGCCAACTCCCTGATCCTCGATCTTGCCTTGAGGATCAGTTCGGCTACCAACTCCTGTGGCCGTGTCATCCTTTTGGACCGATTATGGCTGAGGAACACCCACTCTATAATTAAGAGGAGGTCGCCCAGGCCCTGGTCCTTCAGGTCTTGGTCCCACTGGTGGATTATGCCATGGAGGTGCGGCAGCTTTCCCAGTATAATAAATTTGAATGGCAGGCCCGGATGGTACCGATGGGCCTGCCTGGCCAAAATAGTCTTTTGCACCTTCTCCAGAGCCACCTCTGCCTCTGGGGTGAGAGTCCTAGGGGAACTAAGCCCCTCTCCCCCTTTCAACAAATTGAAAAGGGGGACTAGGTCTTCGGTGGGGATGCCTAGCCAGGGTCTCACCCAATTTAAAGACCCACACAGCTGATGGACATCCGCTAGGGTCTGGACTTTCGTCCGAATAGCCAATTTTTGCGGAATTTTGGTCCGCTTTGTAATTTCGAGGCCCAGGTACTTCCAAGGTGGCATCCGCTGAATCTTATCCTGCTGGAGCTCGAACCCTGCAGCAACCAACGCATTGGTTGTCAGGTCAAGCGCATGGGCAAGTAGACTGTGGTCGGCCGCACACACGAGGATGTCGTCCATGTAATGATGGATGATGATGGCATCCCCGAGGGCTGTACGTAAAGGTGACAGCAGCGAAGCGACGTACCATTGGCAGATCACAGGGCTGTTCTTCATGCCCTGTGGTAATACCCGCCAATGATAGCGCTTGGCCGGGGACTCACGGTTGATTGACGGCACCGTGAACGCAAAGCGCGGGGCATCGTCTGGGTGAAGAGGAATTTGGAAAAAACAATCTTTTATGTCAATTACGGCCAGATTCCAATTTTGGGGGAGCATTGCTGGGGAGGGCATCCCTGGTTGGAGAGATCCCATATCAACAATTAGATCGTTAATTTGGCAGAGGTCGGTCAGGAGCCGCCACTTATCTTTATTGGGCTTCTTGATAACAAAGACCGGGGAGTTCCATGGAGACATGGACTCCTCGACGTTGCCCTTAAGTAGCTGCTCCTGCACGAGCTCGTTGAGCGCCTTCAATTTCTGTTTGTTAAGTGGCCACTGTTGGACTTTTACTGGTCTATCAGAAAGCCAATCCAGCTTCCAAGTCCGGCGCTCATCAGTGGCCACTGCCCAAAAAACCTGGGGAGCCTTTGGCAGGTCAATTCTGGCCCCCCACTGGGCTAGCAGATCTCTCCCCCAGAGAGGCTCGCTGTAATCCAAAACGAACGGGCGCACTGAAGCCAATTGCCCGTTGGGCCCCTTAATTTGGACAATGCTCCTTGATTGTTTGGCCAATTGTAGACCCCCGACACCAGAAATCGTGCCCGCTGCACTTTGCAAATCCCAATGTGATGGCCACTCCTGAGAGGGAATGATCGTCACATCTGCACCCGTGTCCAAGAGACCCCTGATGACCTTACGATCCCCGCCCAACGAAAGCTGACATGTCAGGCGGGGCTTCTCCCTCCCTACGAGCTGTGCCCAGGCCACCGACGGAGGCGATGTCCTCTCCACGCTGCTGCTCCAGTGATCTTGATCGGGAATGGGAATGGCCTGGGCGATGACCTGTCCCTTGGGAAGGAGAAGTGGGGGTCGGACACAGTACAGCCCTACCGCGAAACGATCCCGGTCTGTAGTGACCAGACCGGGGATGATGTGCACGTCTCGCGGCGTGTGCTTTGTGTCACCGATGACAGTCCACCTGCAACGTCCTAGTTTCCTCCAGCGACCCAGATGATGGAGGTCGACAGACACCAGCTGGATGTTACTGCTAGGGATGTAAAAATCCCTAGTTAGCTGCAGCCTGTAAGGGGAAGCAGAGGACAAGGTGTTAAGTGCAGGAACTGCACCATAGGTATTAGTCACGTCCGAGAATTGAGTCAAATCCGGCAAGACGAATTTTGGCGGCGGCACTCCCTCATCTCCCTCCTCCCCGCGTGGTGTTGCTTTGCCCGCCACATTTTTATCAGCGCGCAGGGAGGGGCTGCGCTCTTGATCTAGTTTTTTGCTGACTTCTCCCTCTCCCTTTGCCTCCTGAAATTAAGGTAGTCTGCCCTCATGGGACACTGGGGCATCCAGTGTCCCATCTCACCACACAAGTGGCAGGGGTGGGTGTCCGTTGTTCTTCTGCCGGGCCCTGGTGTCGGTGGCCCAGCAGCGGGGGCAGCCTCAAGATCGAACGGCTCGGGCTCAGGGAGGTCGGCAAAGGCTACGGAGTTTCGGCGTGGGTGCGCAGAGAGTGGAACGTGAGCCACTACCGCCTCCATCATTGCCTCCACCGTGGGCCGGGGAGTCTGAGGGAGAGTGCGAATTGCCTTCCGGCACTCTGCGTTGGCATTGTAGTATGCCATTTTTCTCAGCATACATTCTCTCTCCTGGTCCCCGGACACCTGCGCTTCAATGAAGCGGTAGAGGTGTTCGATGAAGGCCAGGTAGGGCTCCTGCGCGCCCTGCCGCACTTCGTCTTCCTCCCATTGGGAGGTGACGACTGCCAGCCTAAAAAAGGCTCGCTCCGCAGCCTGAGCCGTCTCCACCAGGTGTTGGGGGAAAAGAGCCCGAGCCTGGGCTGCCCCATTCGCCCACTGCCCCTCGCCCAACAGGTGTTCTTCCTGCACTATCAGACCGTCCGTGTCATGAGAAGTGGTAGGACTCCCCCAAAGGTTTGGGAGAACCTCCACAATCTCCCTCCTCCACTCCGCCACCCAAATCCGCAACTCCATAGGGCCGGTTAAGCTGGAGAAGAGAGCCCTCAGGTCAGTGGGTACCAGGTCTCCCCGTGCAAGGGCATCACGGAGCAACCCCCGGAAGTATTCAGACTCCCGGGAGTAGTCCTTCTGCGCCTTGCACAGTTCCTTGATCCTGGCTGGTGCTAAAGGCACCCACTGCGCCAGAGAACTCCCCTCTCCGCTTAGGGTGTACGAAACCGGGGCGGCTTCCAACAAGGGCGCCTGTCCCGGCCTCCGGTCATCCACTCCCCCCCCCCCCGGAACACAAAGCGTGGGAACCGGGAGGGAAGGCGTGGGAACCGGAAGTGGAAGAGGTTGAGGCGGGGCCTGACAGTGAGGCGGGACGAGGGGGCGGGCACGGCACACCACCCCTCTCCGCCCCCTGGGTGGAACATGGGGGCGGAGCCGAACAAGAAGGCATGACAGGGGAGGGGTCTGCGGGGGGCTGGACTGGGGGAGGAGATATGGGAGGAGCAGAAGGAGGAGCCAACTGAATGGGAGGAACAGGGGCGGGATTAATAGAGGGCTGAACTGTGGGCGGAGGAACGTAAGGGGTCGAGGGAGGAGCAGAATATGAGGGAGGAGCGGGGGTGGGATTAACAGGGGGAGCAGTGGGAGGGGCCGAGGAGGGGTACAAGGGAGGGGCAACCGAAAAAGAGGTTGGGTAGGGAGGGAGAAAGGGGTTGGGATTTGGGAGAAAGGGGTTCTGGGAAAGAGAAGGGGCCCTGGCGGGAACGGCCATGTGGCCGGCGCCATTTTGGGCACCCTGGGAGCCATCTTCCAACTCTTCAACAAACCGAACTTTGGGTTTAACAACTGGGGACTTGGGGGCAGGGACAGAGTGGTTGGGAAGAAGAGAAGCCTGGCCAGGGCTCCTCGAAGGGGGAGGCCGAGCAGGTCGAGGGGGAGCAGGGGCAGGTGGAACCCCCTGCTTCTTGTCGGCCTTTAAAATCCCCCTCGAGGGCTCCTGCCTATGGGATGGGGGAGTGGAAGGAGGGACAAGGGCAAGCAAACATGGGGAACGAGGGGACAAAACAAAACTTGCGGGCCCTTTCTTCGGCTCCTCTACTGGGCGGAGAGTGGCAAGCACAACACCAGCCCAGTATGCCACGTTAGCCAGTTTTGCCTCCCCAGACTTCACTGCTTCATTTAATTTGGCCACAACGGCTGTCCAAAAACGTGGCTGTTTGACAATTTCTGAGGAGGCATTGGGGAACTTCGAAAAGATCCACTTAACCAATAGTTTCAACTCTGGTTTGGGCGCCTTATGCCCACCAGTCAACAGCAAACCTTTAACATAATAATATACCTCCTTCTGTTCCTTTCCCAAGCCTGCACCCATGGCACCTTTCTAGCAGCAAAAAATTTCACTACTAGAAAGGGGGAAAGGAAACCGATGACACTCCCCTCTCGCCTGGGGAAAAACACAAACTAAAACAACAAGCCACAATCAACGAGCCTTCGCCCTCCCACCGCCCCGAATTATGGGGAAAAGGTGTGAGGGACAAGGAAATAGGGTGGTGGGTCCGGCCCCCGCGTCTGGGGAGAGTCCGGCTCCCACGGGAAAGTTAAAACAACAAAATCCAGGTAATAGGGAAAAGGGTGGGGGGCAGGTCCCCAGAGCAGGGCCCGTACCCCTAGGGGAGAGTTTAAAAAGGCGAAGGGGAAGCCCGGAAAGTCCCCAGGGAGAAGGGGTCCGGACTTACCAATCTCGTTGAAGTGGCAACCAAAAACCAGGGCGAGGGGGTCTTCGTTCCTGGAGTCGTCCCGGTGGGTGCTTGGGAGTCCCGACTCCGGTCCCCAGGGAGCGCTGCCCTAAAACGGGCCTGCTACCACCTTGGGGTAGGTTGACGGCCAAAGGAACTTGTAAATCCCACACCGCGGGGTCCGGTCGGTGGTCAGACGTCTGAATGTCCACTTCACAGGCCCCACGTTGGGCGCCAACCTGCACGAGGGCATATTTGGCCCAGTTGTCCGGCTAGCTGAAGTTATGAGGGAGGTGGCCGACACCCCCGGCGCATGTACTGCCAGCCCCCTTCGGCGTCTTGGCCTCAGGCTGAGCTGGACACACGGTGTGGACTGAAGCGCAGTGGAACAAAGAAAGTGGTGACCACAGGCTGGGGGCTAACTCCGGTTTATTGATGGTTTGATGGCAGGAACAGGAACGGAGGGCACCAACCAGCAAGTGGTCAGGAATGAGGGGGGAGGTACAGTTTTAAAAAGAAGGGGTGGAGAGAGGAGGGAGCCCAACTAGCCAATCGAGGGAGGGTGCAAACATAACTGACAAAGGAGACGAACCAATAAATACAACATAAAGGTGGGGCCCCGGGACCACAGCCAACCACAGCCCCCAGAGAAGAGAAGATTCTGGAAACCTGGGAGGAGTGGGGGGTGATTGACTGGGCCCGGGGAGGAGGAAAAACTTACTTATAAGGAGAATGAAGGAGGGGTAATTACATAACAGGGAAGATTGACTGTTGAGGGGGAAGGGGGTAACCATGGAGACTAACTGGGAAAGGTGGCAGTGGCGGGAAAGTCAGGGGAGGGAGGAACCATTTTACAGAAAACTGGGGGGAGAATACATAAAATGGGGAAATAACTGGGGAAATTGAACAACACACAACAACAGCTGTGCAGTTGTTTCTCACACTAAAAAATCTCAACATCAGATGTAACAAATAAAAATCAGCATGGGTACTACTATCAATTAATAAGAGTCATGAGGAATTTTTATTTGGATCACAAAGAACATGAATCTGTTTTAAATTCAGGCTATATTTCATGTGGGAAACTTTCTTCAAGCAACTTTGTCAAGTCTTGCATTGACTCACTTTTCTAGGATGCAATCAGGTGCAGGTCATAGAAATATAGTGCTAGATGTGCCTTTTGAAATGCTTTGGGCTGCTAGGATCACACAGGCTTTGCGCCCATGGGTCTGCAGCCACCTCTCTGAAATGGCCAAAGTGCATACATCTAGTTTGCTCCCTGTATGCAAAGGCTTTCCTTAACACACCGTTTAGGTCATCAGCCAAAAATCCCAAAAACCTATAAGAAATCAACACTGAGAGTGGCCAAAGTGTATGATGAAGGAAATGAGAAAACAGCATTTTCCTAGGTCCACAGAATAAACAAGAGACCACCAGATAGAGTTCCCATGTAAGATAGAAAGTAGGTGAAACATTGTGTTTCAAAGAAAGCTGGAGAAATCACAAAAGTCCAAGGCACTTCTAATGAGAAAAGATTCCTTCTTGTCATAAAATCTTGCTCGAACCCTAGCTAGGTTCCTAGCACTCTTCAGAATACCAATACACTGTCTCTGACCACAATCAATTTGTGATGCAAAAGAGCAAAAACCCATCCCTCTCGAAAAAAAAAAAAGAATCTGTGTATTGGCAAATGTCAGCTAGGTAGGGATGAGAGAGGCAGAAAAAGAGGAAATTGTAAGGAAAGAATTCCTTTCTTCCTTTTCTGCTGCCACAGAGAACCAAACATAGATATAGATAGATATAGATAGATGATATAGATATAGATATAGATATATAGATATAGATATAGATATAGATATAGATATAGATATAGATAGATGATATAGATATATCTCAAAATCAGAGTTATGACAGATACTTAATTGTTTACCTTATCCTTGAGCTATCTTTTCATTGGAAAACCATTGGACCTTTCAAAAATACAGAATGTGTGTGTTTTCCCACCTCTAGTTTCTAGTTTTGTGGGTTAGGTATAGCACACAAAGAAACGTGTTTTTATTTTCCCGTTATCAGAAGACTCAAATCTCTCCTAAGAGTTAGACCTTTGAGTTTCTGTTTAAAACCTTTGCTTATAAGTGATCAGAACCACAAAAAATAATACAAAGATAATTTATTTTGCTGACTTGTAGTTGTATGTAGCTGTGTCTGTTTATTACACTTTACCCACCTTACCTCCTGCATTAATTTTTTTTCACAATTGAATGAATGCAACAATTCTCAGTTATCCCATGAGCTGTATGCTTATAGCGTATCATCACTGCAATTGATCAGGACTTTATTGACAAACCTTGTTATTAGTGCTCAAGTACATAAGTTTGCATTTTATACACTGAACATTTTTCTATTCCTTATTTACAAGGTCATCCTATACTTCTCAAATGGTATTTTCCTAAGAAATAATAGCACATGCCTGCACTTTTCACCCTGAAATTTGCAGCCAGTATTTTGCTTTCTAAGTTGAACATTTGTTGAGGATTTCTGCCTGACAGGTAGAGCAGAGAGCCTGGTAAAAGTGCTGGTCCCTTGCTCCTGAGCATGGGAGATGGAGCCTAGTGCCAGCTCCACCCGAGCAGTGGGGCCAGGAATGCAGACATGGCCACTAATCCTGTAAATCTTAGTATGAGAAATATCTCTAAAATGTTACTTTTCATATATGAAGAAATATATAAGTGGGTTTAAACTTAGGGTTTTGGATTTTTGGGGTCTTTTTTGGTGTGAATGCAATTAATACAAGAATAAGTAGGTAGAAACCCTTTTAACTTAACTTCTCTTTCTGGGTTTAGGAGAAGGACATAAATGTGTTATGAGGTTGAAAGTACACAAGTGTGGAAAAGAACAGGCATGATGGAATCATAAAGTCATTAAGATTGGAAAAGACCTTCTGGATCATCAAGTCCAGCTGTCAACCACATACAACCAACATGTTCACCTTTACACCAGGTCCATAAGTACCATAAGTACATATTTTTTGAACACTTCCAGGTGGCAACCATCACTTTGCTGGGCTGTCTGTACCAATGCTTTACAACCCTTCTAGGGAGAAAATTTCCTTAATATCCAATCTAAACCTTCTCCAGTGCAACTTAAGGCCATTTTCTCTCATCCGGATGCCGGTTTCCTGGGAGAAGAGGCTGACCCCCACCTGGCCATACCTTCCTTTCAGGGAGTGGCAGAGAGGGATAGGGTCCCCCCTGAGCCTCATTTTCTGCAGGTCAAACACCCCCAGCTCCCTCAGCTGCTCCTCATAAGAGCTGTGCTCTAGGTCCATACACAACATTATTGCCCTTCTCTGGTGTACCCACTGGACAGACTGGTGGTCATTAAACGTCCTCTGAACTGGACCACACCATTTGGAGAGGAGGGCCATCATGCAAACAAGGTATCTAATTCCTTCCCCCCACCTTCTGTACTCACAGTCCTGTCCCATTTATACATTCTTTTATTTTGCTGCCAGTAATGTGACAGTCAGGCTGCATGATCTATCTACTTCACCTACACGTATTTGAAATCTACTTAGTCTGAAATAACCTTACAAAGTAGAATATTCAGAATATTTTAAAGAAAATGACAAGCCACCAGAGACATAATTCACCCCTAAAGATATGCTGTTGCAGTTTTCTTTTTAGTTTCTTCCTCCCTCATCATTCCCATCTTAATAGCCATCATCTCCATCTTATGTGCTGATTTACTGTAGGACACTGTAGGAAGTACTTTGCATTAAGATAGATTAGGTCCACTTTATTAACCCTGTCAAAGAATTCAGTTATCTTATATATATAAAAAAAAATTATTAAATTAGTCTCACACAATCTACCTCTGGTAAAACTCCACTATATTTTATTATTTTCTTTTGCTTTCATGCCCTTGGCTCTGCTTTTCTACAAAAAGATTTTAAAGCTTTACACAGTACTGAATAAAATCTTCTGCATTACAAAGAACGCTCCCTTCCTCATACCAACTTTGCCCTCTTGGTTAAAATGCAGGTACTAATCTGCCATTGCCCCATTCTAGCTTTTATTAATATGTTAAATGTCTTGGTGCGACAAAATTTTACGTTTGCAATTTTTACTAATGCTTCCAATATTCTAGTTTCTCCCGCCAACCTTCAGTTCCCCAGTGCTTCTTCACAATGCAGTGTAAATTGGGCCTGCATGTTAGAGGTTGCAAAACACTCATTCCCATTTTCTGTACAAATTTCTGCTATGATATCCATCATTCACCAATTGAAAGTGTGGGCTGTTTAGTGAAAAAGCATACAGAGCTGTAGGAGATCCTTTTACACAGAGTGAATCAACAAAAATAAGATGGAATATGGCAAAATTTATCTGGTAAATGTTCTCAAAAATCAGAGCCAAGATTTTGCAAGATTGAATTATCAGTGAGTCACATAAAACCTACAAAGAGCAAAAGCTAACTCTACAGCAGTGATGATGCATTTAGCTGCTACAGATTTTCTGTCTAGAACAACCTCTTTCAGACATCTGTGGCAGGCCACTTTTTGACCTGCTACCTACCTCACAGACACATTGTGAAGCTGGGCCAGTTTTATTAAAAGGTTGTGATACTCACTTCACAGCTCCAACCTGAAATAATTATCAGAAGTTATATGTGTCAGACTGATTTGCAGTGGAGAATCAGTAGTGTCAGTAGAAAATATGAAAAGAGACCGTATATGTATTTTTGACCAGTACCTTATAATGCATTATCTATAATGAAGCTAAAAATCACTCAACTTTTAGTCTAGCAGCAAGTGTATACACAGATAAAATATGATCTTATAGATCTTTCAAATGAAGGACCTACTATCAGTAAAAATGTTTTAAATGTGGGCTTATATACCTTTTTTCCCACATTTCTTCTAATCTACGTCAGTAACAAAAAATTATTGCACTTGAGAAGGAGAATAATCAATGTATAACATGCAATATTCAGGAAATTAAGATAACATATACTTCTGGTCTTTCCAGAGTCACAAACTGCAGTGTATTGGAAAGATAAATATCTGGAAATTAATCTTAACCAAACTTTTATGTAGGATTTTTTCCCCATCACTTCTAAGTAATTTACAAAGGATTTTTATAGAGTTCTTTTCGTCCATGAATCTTCAAATGTCATCATCATATTTACAAGCTCCTAAAGGATTATAAACATGTAGTAGATTGATGTTAAAACAGTGGGACACAATCTTAACATTTCCCTACAGACAGTTATTTTCACTTACTTACAAATTATAAAATTAATATTTCTAAATCAAAATTTCAGTCCTTCCTAATTTGCACTAACCATGAATGAATGAATGAATGAATGAATGAATGAATGAAGAGGACTGAGAATAAAGAAAGGTTATACATGTACACTTCCCTCACAGCTGGAGGGAGAGTAGAGACCCCCAGCATGGCTGGTCCTAAAAGGAGACAAAAATGCTTAAAGCCTATATTTTTCAGAGTGTGCCAAAATGCATTAGGCTGTGCTTCCGGCAGTTCTGGATTTTCCTGTAAAGGGAGATAAATATTACTGCTCCTTGTTGATCACAAAGTTCTATAGGGACTTCCCAGGAGAATGATGCAAAGAGCAAATGGTGGATTCTCCTTAGAGAGCATCCTGACAGCATTGGCCTGATCAGAAATCAGAGAAGAAAGGTAAACTATGTTTCAGGGTGAAAGATTGTATGCTGAATAGTTTAGTCATATCAAGCCTTTGCTATGCAGGCTTGAGGTCAAAGAGAAGAAAAAGAAAAAATAATTTTAAAAAGATTACAGAAGAGATATGGACACAGAATTCTCAGGAACAGGACAGGATTGCAGCGCTCTGTATATTGGAATTATCTCTCGCATGTCACCGTGGCTGAGATGGGGGTAGTGACCTGCACAGATAGCTGGCTCCTGTAAGCACCAGTGGCGTTGCCATCACCAAAAGAGGCACTAAGGCACGCTTTTCCCTGCACTCCCATTGATGATGGCAACCTGGATATGCACATTTACCTGTGTCCTCATAAAACAGCTGGCATTTCTTAATTACAAAAAAATCAGAAGTATTTAGAAGTGTATTGTACTTAGAAGTGATTGGAAGTATCAAGAATCCAAAATATTATGGCTGCAGTAAAATATCAGGCAGGTTTCTTTTTTGATCATTTCTTGAAAAGCTGCTGGGAGTACTGAAACTCCAATATCTAGTGGCAGCCCAGCTCAAGCCAGTGCTGGCTTTTGTGTCTAGCAGCAGAGAGGGAAATGTCCCACTTCAGAGGAGGAACAAGCAAGTTGGTGGCTTATAGGAGCTGAGACATGGCTCGTGTTGGCATGTGAGACCAAACATAACAGAAGTGCAATATTTTATAAGCACTGCACCATCCAGTCCTGCTCACACTTGCTCATAGGTTCTAACCTGATCATAGGCAGATTTGATCCCTGGTCATTGGAGTCTCACAAAACTTTGGGCTTTCTGAACATTCACAAAATAGTCTTGAGATGTCCTTGATGTACTTGCTTGTTTTGGTTTTAAATTGTCTTTGAACAATTAAGAATACCAAGAAAAGTGCTTCGTAGAAAAAGGATATTACTGACATGAGCTAGTACACCAGCCAGGGGGAAAATATTCATAAAGGGGAATTTCTGCTGGGATCATTCTATTGGCTTCAATAGCATGGCAAACAATTATAAAAAAATGTACCTGAGTACTCACCCTCAGTACAGAGACCTGGAAAGAACATCAGCTGGTCTGTAGCCAAAAATCCAGCAAGCAATTAACACAGGCTGGAGATATCTTCAGCCAACATCAATTGCTGCTCATTGATACTCTAGCTTTTACTTATCTTTTTATACTCCAAGGCAAAAGGTAGATTGGGTTGTCTTGCTCTGTCATGGTGCTGCAGAAGTAGTTTTTGACCAGCATAAGATTGTGCAGGCTTTGAAGAAAGGACAAACATTACTATGATGCTCCACTAGCTTTGCTGGGCTGGACTTCACACAATGCTCTGTAGAAAGCATAAAGCATAACTTGATAGAAAGCATCTGACATTAAGAACTATTTCCTTGAGTTCATTTTTAAGTTAGATTTTTAATTTATTCCATATTCTTCATACTTTTCCAGACTGGACATATCTGTTGCAAAGTAGGCTATAAATTCAAATTTATGACTTGGTCTTCTTAAACATGATTTCTAAAATCCAGGACATAACTAGAAAGATGAAGGCAGAATGAAAAAAATGTGAAAAAAGAGAAGGTTTCTGACAAGATCTGACTACAGAAGAGCACAACAGCTGTAAAAAGTCTTTGTCAGGGCTTTCTCTTCAAGTGTCACACTTCAGTAAAATAGAGAGGTACAAAAACATATCTTGCAAAGGCTGTGAAGTGTTAATCTCACATAGCATTAAAAGTGTCGTGAACAGCATGGAACAAGCAGTGTTTGCTCAGAGCAATTAGTAGGACCAAGGCTAGTGAAATCTCAGAAATGCATTAGCTTGTAAAGTTGAAAGAAATAGAAATTATATTCTAGGGCTTGCTTCTGTGGAATAAGGAGGAAAAAGTGTGTCAGTCTAAGCTCTCAATAAGTTCAAATTATTTAACTATGTAGTTGCCAAATATTGACAGTACTTAGAAATTGTACTTAATGGAGATTTAACCTCCTCTGACTTCATAGGAGTCCCTTGGACAGAAAAGGAAAAAAAATGACAGATTTTCCAAATCACTAAACAAAGGATAAAATTAGCATAGTTTCACTTTTTAAAGAAATAGAAAAGATATGTGATACAACCAAAACAAGTGAAATAGACATCAATTTACTATTTATTTCTTTCCTGTGGATGCTTGAATATCTCCTATTTCAGGACATCTATCCTTCTTGAAAGAATTTCTTCATTGGTAAGGAAATTGGGCATATGTCAAGAGCTTGCTATGGTTCCCTAGATAGTAATGGCTTCTAGATTTGGCTATAAAAATTTTTTCAGTTCCTCATTTCAGAGCAACCAAGCAAACACTACCTTATGGTCCAAAGAATTTAATTATTTGAGAAATGCTTTTTCTGGAAAGCAGAGTTTTCTCATTAAAAACAAAAAAAAAAAAAAAAAAGAATTTTATGTTTAATGGTAGAGAAAAAAGACTGACATAATTAAAAAAGCATGGTCCACTCCAGGTACAGAAATGATCTTACTGATGGACATCCAGTCACATGTGTTCACCTATAGAGTATAGAGCAGATAAAGAAAGGCAAATTATTTGAACAATGATTCTAAACATATTGTCAAAAGACAGTTAAAACAAATGTATTTTCATTAGAAAACTACCATGAAGTCTAGCACCACTATGAAAATACAGTTCTGCCAGTGCTAAATAATCTGTGCTGGAAGCCTGAAAATGAAATCACGTCTTCTGTCTCTAACTGGATCCTGAAACCCAACTGCATTATTTATTACTCAACTTCTTCTGAGGTCAGCATTTAGAGTCTTCTTTCCAGCATTTCCCAAACTCAAGTCCCTCAATATAATATCTTTATTTCCATCTAAAACTGCCCACATGACCCACAGAAATAAAGTATGTGAGCAAAGGTAAAAACAAGCCCTATGCTACCCTGGAAACCTTTCCCAGGAAGTCTCACTAATGCAAGGCTAGTAATGGGATAGGCTCTGATTAGACAAAATCCTGTCCTCTCACATGGGCTCTGTAAAAAGTGTCTAGCCATCAACCTGTCCCACTTTTTTTCTGCCAGGATCTATGATTTATGTCTGCCAAGATAAGCCATTTTAATTTAGCAGAAAAACTTGTGCTTTCTCAACCTTTCCAAGATGAAACAAAGCCAGAGCTTTCTACAGATGTAAACTTATTATTACAATATTCCTGTCACTGTAAAGTAGTGAGATTAATACTATTAAAATAGTTTCAGCTATTGATAGAAAATCTGCAAAGAAAATCTCTCTTGATTGTTTCTAGGGGATTGATTTTGTGCTTTCACAGACATTTTAGTAAAAGCCAACAAATGTCCTGCATGCTGAAACAGAATGGCTTAAGAAACTATTGTTGAATATTTATGACAAGAATTTTCAAATGAGTAGTGGTAAGTTTTTAACAAAACTTGCTGCTAAGAATTTAATATAGTGAAGGAATAAGACAACATAGGCAACTACTCTGATTTTAAATGTTGAAATAATTAATACAAACATTATTATTTCCAGTTAAGAGTTAGTGAGACACCTTTTTCCCAAACCAAGACTTTGCAGAATATCTATTAATTTAAAATATAATGGTACATCTTAAAAGTTTGTAAACATATTCAGTAAAGTCCAAAGAGAGGAAAGATCTGTAAGAATACTGAGGTACTGAGTAAATGGAAATGCCTGCAGGTTGCTTGATCACAGTTTTTTGGTCAGAAGAAGATAACCTGGGATTTAGACTGGTTCCATTTGATAGTTTTGCTTAAAATACTGCTGTAATATTCCAGGCAATATATTCTAACCTGAAGCATATTTCTTAAAGAGGATTAAATAGGAAACATTTATCATTACAGAGTAGGTTCATTAACAAACTGGCTTACCCTGAGGACTGATTATCCAAAGAAAAAAGATACAGAGGTCAAGGTCATACACTTGGCGGTAAAAAAAATTTCTGTGACATGCTGTTGGCTCATCAGGTTCAAGCATATGAAGAAACAAAGTATTTATTTAAAAGGGAACGACTACAAGCTACTAATTTAAATTGTTTGTGAAACAAAACAAATTAAGACCTAGTGTATTTCAAAACATATTGTTTTAAAGGAAGTCTTAATCTGCAAATCAGTGGTGAATCCTTATCTGGACAACCATTCAGAACCCACATTCACATAAGATAAGTTTAGGTAAAATTAATATGATCTTCTAGAATGGCCTTGAAAATAACGTTTGCTTGGTGGACAATATATAGAAGGAAAGTTTCTCTAACATGAGATTGCTAAAAACCAATTGGTTTCCTCAACCAAAGACATGAAGGCTGTATTCTGTAAATACACTAAATATAATGTAAATCAAACCTCACAGAGGAAAAAGCTTGCTTTAAGCTAAAATGGAAATAAATTGGCATAACTCTACCATGAGGAGTTCATGGTGACCTAAAAATTCATGTCCAAAGGAGTACTCACAAATAGCTGGGATGAAAGCAATTATCAAAAAACAATAAATAAAAACAACTGGAGCCATGCTTGAATGAACACGGTTTCCAGCAGAATCTGGAAATGCAGTCAGCCCTCGGGAACTCCCTGTGTGCTGACATAAATTCCCTGGATTTTCTTCTTTCATGTGTTTTGTGTTGACCCAAGAAGACATATTCAAGTGCTCATATATTTTTTTTCCAATTTATCTTGCAAAGTGAATGCCTGCAAAGCAGATATTTGCAGCAGGATAGTAAAATGTGCATATGTCTCCATGAAGGGATTGCATGTGGGGCTGCACAGAACTTCAAGCTCTAGATTACTTTTCCTTGATCTATCAGCTCAATGTTTCATTTTTAGTTTTGTGTTAGTTTCATTTCAAAGTCAATATGGATGCCACTACATTTCAGAACTCTTAAGAGACTGGTGTTTCATTATGTCTAATTCAGGAGTTTCTTTACTTTCATGCTTGTTCATAACTTGTATTGCTGTTAATGAGAATTCTATTTGTGCACTGATTTGAGAACAGACCTCTCAGATATCATGTAAATCGTTTTACAGATGACTGGCCATTGCTGACCAGCTGAGCAAACTGATATTCTCATGCATTACTTGTCAGAAATTGTATTTAGACTAGAAAAAGATATTTTAAGAGTTCTGAAGGGCAGGGTAAGGGGCAAATGAACAATTTAAATTAGGATAGGAGCACCACAGGTCATCCTAAGACAATGATCACACTTAGCCCCCCTGAAAGCTGCTTGAGCTGCACAGCTCATACACCCCAGGTAACACAGGGTGGGACTCACGCCCAAGCAGAATTTATCTGCCTCCTGCAGGCTAACTAATCTGCTCCATCTCTAAAAAGAAGGAAAAACATAGGGAGTAAATCTCCACTTGGAAATATTTATACTATATATAATATATATATATTAATATATATATTAAATATATTTTAGTGTCTGAAATCATGAGCTGAATCACACCCAGAGTGTGGGACACTTTAGGAGAAATGTAGAACACTTTGGGGGGGTGGTCCTTGAGTGCAAATTAGCTCTCTCTTTTGTTGAATGTGTTGGAAAAAGAAATCTAATTATTCTTTTTCTGATTTAAATGATATAAAAAATGTGTTTCTAAGGCCATAAACCGGTAATTTCTGAGTCAGCAAATGTTGATCTGAAGGCAGGGGATTGATGGAGGAGTACATTATCTAAACTGGAAATCATTAGAAGGAGCTGTTGATGTTCTAAAGGCATGTACTTTATGCAGCGTTAGCACAAATATTTATAGCTACAGTACTAGAAATTGGTAATTACTGTGGAAATAATCTAGATTTCACTGCAGTAGCCTTACAAACTTTTTCAATAATAAGCTTCTATGTTCCTTTTTCCAGCCAGAGTAGAAGTAGTCCCACAGCAGGACATAATGCTACTTTCTAATAGAGTTATTATTTTGCTATTTTGCAGATAGGACACAGCAGCAAATTGAGCAGCAGTTGTGGGAATGCTGTTTAAAAATCCCAAACAACAAACCTTTAACCTTGTGATCTGACTGCCCTAAAAGCCTGTTCATCATCTCAAGCTTGAATACACACATAAGGCTTATAGTGAAACGTGAGCCTATAAAATACATGCAGGAAAACAAACTTTGCTGCCCCAGAATGTGGGAAATACTAGCAGTCTCATGCACAGCTGTTGAAATTATAAAGAGAATCAGTGCTAAGACTGTGGCCATGATACTGAGGCTGAATTTTCAATTTGATTCTTTGTCTGTGTTAAAAATAATAAATGAGCAATTACAAAAAGAACAATAGATGAACAGACAAGGAGAAACATTGCACAGTAATTAAATTTCATTCCTGAAAAGCACAAGAACTTGTGTATATGAGATACAAATTAAATCCTTTTTCATTCTAATGTGTTGGCCCCTATTGCTTTGTGATTCTTTTGCTTCTCACACCTTTCCTTTTTGACTATGAGAATACTAAAACCAGACATCTTCATTAAATAAGACCATTATAATGAGAACTCAAATTTCCTAAGTCATTATAAAAGTTCATAAATAAACAGAGTGATCATGTGAAAACAGCTCCAATGGCAATTGAATTTACATCAGAGGTCAAAAAAAAAGGGAGATAAAAATGTACTTGTGATAAAAACATGCCTGACTTAAACAAAATTGCATTTTGTAGCAGAGTGATGTCTAGTTTTAAATACTTTTCTTCTGCTGCCTGAAATTGAATGCCTTAATTCCTATCAAAGAGAATCTTGGAGATATGTCTACTTGTAAATATATATATATATACACACACACACACATATATATACAACATACACATTATAGTTTTGTCTCCTGAATGTGATTCAATGAGATTTACTTCAATGAGTATGTGAGTCCTTTTTCTTCTCTTCTTTTCTTTCTTTCAGCCACACAAAGAAATGACGCCCCAGTGAACTTTTTCACCAGGTGGCTTTTGCTTTATTTAGTAGCAACAGCTACAGAGTTGTATTTGGTTGGGTTTTCTCGAATGCTGCACTTGTTAACACTCGTCAAACAGAGAAAAAAATAAAAGGGTACATTTAATTTCTTTCTCAATATGAAAGAGATGTGCAAAGAACCAGCATGTTTCTAACTAGGCACTAACAGGTACACTGCAAAACATTTGAAAAAATTGGGAAATGAAAGCATTCTAGCTGAAATATAGTCCTTTGTGCTTGGTCTTTTCATGCATAATTGTCAATATGCTAGTGGGAAGAAGTCATATTACCCAACTGGGATCCATTTACAATGAGACAACCAAATAACACATGTTTACAAAAATGTAGTACTTGTTTTTGGAGAAAAGAATGTCAATCCCCTGCTACCAAAGCTGAGTGGAGGACAAAGTTAGTGAATCTTTTCTCAGTTGCAAAATTTATGTCAAATTTCTAAGGCCAGAAACTGCATCAACATAAGTCACTCTCTTTAATTTGATGGGTGAAGGAAGGATTTTCAAACAGCAGGTTTCTCATTTTAGTTTTTATTTTAATCAGCTAAATAATGAGGTGGGGGTAGAGTTGCTTAACCAGGCCAAAGGAAGAAGAAAGCAGAATCATCTTAAAACACCAATCCTGGATTTAATAGCCTACAACAAAACACTAAGCAGGTCAGCTTCATGGTTCAGCAATTCCTAAAAGCCCTGTCTACTTCTCAACAGCTTATCGGCGGCCAGTGTATAAGATCTCCCAATGAGATCTGATTTACAGCACTAAAGGGTTTTGCTGCAAAAACGAAGGGCAAGAATGGCACAGTTTTCTTGTACATTCTGTCTGCGCACACGTATATATTAAGAAAATCCCAAACCCTCAGAAACTAATTTGGCCCTCACGATAAGGATCTCTTGCATTTTTCATTGACATAAACAGGTCACAAAGCCTGGAAGAGCTTACGCAGAATTCAGCAGCAATCTGGTTTGCTTTTTTCTGGGTCAAAGTCAGAGTTTATCTTGTTAAGCTATCTAATTGAACACAGCCCATGTGATACAACAGGACTTAGTGCATTAAATGAGGAGGCAGTGGGAAGTGGGGGATGCATTTATTTCTGTATGGCGTTGGAAGGATATAGCTTCCTGGAAATACCTAAATTAGCTTTGAAATTTCTATTTTTTGTGGCTGGGAAAAAATATGTCCTACTTCCATAATGCATTTTCTGTACTTGTAAATACAGAGTCCAAAGCTAGTTTAGCATATTGTGATTGTGAAATGAAATACAATAAGCAAGCTGAACATATCCAGATCTCCATTTGTCTGTGATAAATCTGAAATAATTGCATTGTTGCTAGATGAACAATGGCAGATTTTCATTGAGGTACCCAAGATCAAAAGCAGACCTCAAATGTCAAGTGAGTTAAAACCACAAACAGCATGATTTAACACATAGTTGCACAAACCAGGCTGTGTGCAGTTCTCAGTAAAGTGAATTATATATAATAACGCTTATGGTTTCCTAGTACTATTGGATTTGCCTTTTTACATAAATGCTTAAGTTATGATAAAAAACAGAGCTGTGTCAGTTCTTTTCAGTCTCAGCACATTTGCTATTAGCATAAGAAATGCTGCTTATGGCAGAGGCAGCCGTGCTTGAAATTTCTGAATTAATGGATTTGATTTCCTCTTGAGACAAACCATCAGCCTTGCAGTAATGGAAATAGATATAGTTGGTAAAACAAATAAAAAGCTGGCATGCAGATAAAATGGGTTTTGGTATAAAATAGTAATGTTGTAATTGAAGTGAACAATTACAGGGTTGCTCCCAGGCACAAAAGAAATACCATGAAAATGAAGTAATGTTTTTGTTAAGTATAGACATTTCATGAAACTGTGGAGCTGCAGATGTCATTGTCTGGGAAAAGGAAAACTGTAGTTATTCTCTTTAGCTAAGATACTCTTATAATATTTTGCTAATTTGAATGATAATTACTGAAGCTAAATCTAAATTTTACATGGCTAGAGGGGAAGCAGAGTAGGAGAGCAGAGCTTTACAACTGTTACAGAGCCAAAAGCCTTGCTTGCCTTTTGATTTGGCTATTAGGGATCAAACACCTGCAGTAAGAATTTTTGAATGACAGCAAAAAAGGAGAAAATTTTCTGTTGGTAGAAGAAAGCATCCTTTGTCATGGCTGCAACACTGGAAAGCCGGGGCAGAAAGGGAGAAATTCTGGCCACACTTGGTAATCGGCAACTGGAAACTATGAGGTGCCCCTAAGGAAACAGGGAGGAAAATGCTCAGCATCAGATCTCTTTACCAAAGACATTTTCTCTAACTGGGTCACTCTTCTGGCTGGCTTTCAGCTATATACACCACTGGGGAAAAGCAGGGACTTTCAGCATATGAAAGCCTTTCATGTTAACACGTAAAAGTAAAAGTAATGAAGCAAACCAAAAGCCACCAATGTAAGTGTCACCTCAAATCTGAGAGTGCATTCATTAACTCCATTGAAACAAAATGCTCTGCTGTGTCCTATATTTCCTCTTGCTTTGTACACGACAGCAAATGCTCTCATCACAAATGTTTGTAGAGATATATTAATTAACAAATCACAGTTAATGTCTTGACAGTCAGCAGAGCACAAAGCTCTTCTTGCGGCGGGTAAGCCACAGCAAATGCTGCGCACTCGTGTTTCTGTCACCAGGATTTGCCTGGACACCCCTGGCGCAGCAGGTGGCCGATGGCCTCACACCTGTGACACCAGTGGCTGACGTATCTCACGGCTGCACGGGCTCAGTGGTCCCAGGTGCAAGTTTTCAGGTGTTTCATGTGCCTTGCCAGGGGTGACCGTGATGAAGCACAAGGCGCTGGTGGGCAGGCGCTGCTCGGGCCCCAGCCCATCCACCAGGGTCTGGCAGGGCCCTTCTGCAGGGCTGGGTCACTCACCAAAGGAGGCAGCTGGGCACTCCCAAGGAGCCTTGCATGAGGAGACTCTGAGAGTATTTGACTCTAAGAAATATTTGTTAATATTTCTTAGCTACTTATAAAAGCTTCCAGTATCCTGCATGGTGTTTAAAACGCACAGGTAAATCTTCTATATGTAAAAGCATTTTCTACTCTAACTACTCTGTCAGGCAAGATATAATAGCAGTCTACTTACATATGTCACTCTTTAGTGCTCACACTGAAATTTTACTGCTTTCTTCACATTTTTGCACTTATATAAATACACCCACATAGTTCAGTGGATTTCTGAATCATCAAGTGTTTCTTTTCCATAAGGAGAATTCTTTTGGAACAAATTAATGACAAATACACAATGGTTTAAATATATTTAGTGTTTTATTTTGTGTTTTAAAAGCTCTTCTGAAAAGTTTTACATATGATTATTTGCACCCACAGAATACAATATATTATACCTAATCTGTAGAGGAAATAAATGTCTGACATAAAGATTTAAATCTTTATTTTTCTCCCTTGACACGGTGGCTGGTGACACATAAACGTACTTTTTTTCCTTTCCTTTTGACAGAGTAATAAAAATCTCATTATCTCTGAATAGGCAGCAATTTCGTTATCTAATCTTTTTACCAAAAGGTTAGTTAATTAATCAGAAACAAATCCTGATTATTATTTCAATAGAATTAGAAAGACAAATCACCAGAGTACGGCTAAATAGGGCAGGCCTGTGGTTTAACCTGCTTCATTTACATCCAAGTACAATGATTGTCAGAAGCTCGCAGTGAGCAAACAGCCCCGAGAACATAAGCCAGCAGATGGTTTTCTCTAGTCGCTAGCCTTTCCTCTCCTCTAATGCCTCTGATCCCATTACCTCACTGAATCTGTTACCAGGGTAACTGTTAAATTGCTGTGAAAGGCATGGTAATAAAGTAACCTGTCACACTGGCAATAAAAGCAGCAGAATTTTCCTGTTCACTGAACTTTTCAGCTCATCAATACTCACTTTATGGAGAAATTCACCACTACACACAGGTCAGCTGCAGGAATTGTTTGTGAGGTTTTTGAAAAGCAAACCAAAGTTCATGTAAACATGGGAAAGTTATAATTAAAAACTGGATTCAGAAATGCACACAGAGCTAATGCTTTGCAATTTGCTGCAGAAGGTTACTAGGAGATTAGAGATATTCAGGTTCCTTCTTTTTTTAAAGTATGTTCTATAAATAACCTTTACAGCCATCAGGAAGGCAATTATTCCAAAATAATTTTGATAGTGTTTAAAACCATAGCCTCCACTGCATCAGGTTGCTTACTTTTAGCAGCTGTACTCTGACCTACTTGTTAAAGTGAATTTTATCACAGAATAATCTAATGCCAGAAGGATTCATTTAGAAGTGTTTTCCAGCATTTGTCTACATTCCATTGTTTTACAGACTTTGAAGAAAACTTGATATCTTTAACAGTTTTTTGGCAACATGTGTCTGTTTCCATTAATAAAACCTTACTGAATGCAATCCTACAGAGAAAAAATGCATATGGCCGTTGCACCAGTCCCAGCTGAAAATGCTTCTTCCAGTTTTCTAATGTAACACATCCGGCTGCAACTTTAATCAAAAAAGAGTAGAGCAAGACTTCTTTTATATTTTTTTCCCCTAGCAATACAAGGCAAGAGGTTTTTCCATAGGGCACATGCACTGTTTGCCACTGATCAGAGCCACATTTGAAAATGTCATATGGAAAAACCCTCCTGACTTCAATTAGGCTCACAAGAAACTGTAAGAACATGAATGAAAATGAGAGTGCATATCTAATCCTTGTTATTAGCCTTTTGCAGACTTTACACTTTCAGCTTCATTTGGTAATGCCATTAATTATGCAGCACTAACCTTGGAATATATTGGAGTTTGCTTCTTGAGATAACTTCTCTCTCAGTCTCCTTTTTTTTTTTCTTGTTATTATTATTATTTTCTTTTAAACTTGCAGACACTTACAGCTTGTTATGAAAAATTGAAAGCATTTCTTTGACTGACAGCAAGCATGAGCCTGCAGTACATATTCCAGCTGCAGGCTACAGAATGGAGGTGCCTTTAAATAGTAGGCACATTATATAGTCCTGAGAGTATGGATTTAAAGGAAAGGTTCTGGCAAATGAATCTTTGCAGAGATTATGTTCAACCTGCACAGAGCCACAACCACAACAATAGTCCTTGTCAGTCTGCTGCTGACAGGCATGGGATGATTTCACACTCCTGAATAAAGCCACATTTGTGACTTCAGTAAAAATTCTCAGAACACTGGGAGTTGTTTGGGGAGGAAAGGACACAATGATGGTTCCAGCGCACTTAGGCACAATGTCGTGTGAGTTACTTGCACAGGCTAAGGCTCTTCCAAATTCTGGAAATGTTTAGAAGAAGTCTGTATGAAGAAGAACAAGCCGACTGCACAAAAAATCGGCAAATTCAAAGTCTTCAACCGAGAAACGCTTATTATCCACATAAAATAAAATAATTTATGATGATCTATAACCTGGAATTTAACTGGACTATTTCTGAGATTTTGGGAACTAAACCTCTCTAGTATCTGGTCTGCATAGTACAGTTATAGATAAATGTGGAAATATGTCCCCAAAAAAGCCAACATCCTTGCCCTTTCCAAGTGACTAGTAGGGGAATCATTGTTCTCATGACATCATTTTGCAGGTGTCAGAATTCCCAGTAAGATACTCTGTGCAAAATCTTAATTTTGTGCTCTTTATTTTTATATGTGTCAGGAAAGATTATATGAACACAGTTTCAATGAAAAATTGTGGTTTTAATAGATGCCATTGTTTTAATTTAAAATTTACTTTAAATTGTGTGCGTACTGGGTTGTTCATGATTACACTTTGGCAGAATGCAAACATAAATGAGATGTCAACATGGATAAATTCCTTCCTTTGAAAACGTTTATGAATATTCATGAGCAACATTTGTTAGCTCATTTTCCCAGCTCTGGTTCAAACGCACAGAGCAGGGTTTCTCTGCTCTGCATCAGCCTGTATGGAAAAGCCTTTCTGCTGAACAGATTCTCTTGGTGTAAAGAGGCACTGTCTTTGGATGGTGGCTTTCTACTCCAATTTGATTTCACCATCCCTGTGGCTGCAATTGCTTATTCAAAAACAATCAAGAGTTCACACTGAGCTAAATTAGAACTAGTTCCATTTATATTGCCGCACCTTGGGTTTGCCTAACTGAAGACTTAAAATTGAAACATCAGAAATTAAAAATTGTGTCAGAAGAGAATTAAAGCTGCTGTTGTGGAAGAGAGAAAAAGACAAGTAATTGTGTCCCTCTTTCCACCAGATGTTGTGTCCTTATTATTGTCCTCCTCAATAGCATGTTGTGACTAGACTTGCTATACAGTGTAAAGCCCTTTTCTCCTTGGATTAAATTCAGCTCTGTGCAATGGAGCATCATGCAGCCTCAGCACCACACAAACCTCACGCTTTCAGCCCTTGTGTGCTGCAAAGTTCTTGCACAGGCTTTGAACAGGTGTGGATTGCACCTTCCAGCATCTCTTCCAAAGACAAGTGTCAGTAAAAATACCACAGACAGATAGACACACCATGCTCTGCAGGGAATTTTCCAACCTCCCTGACTAAAGTTAGTTTCTGAATGCCACAGTCAGCCATAAAATCTGAAGGGTTTAATTTGCAAAAGCATCCAGGCATTTCCCTCTTCTGGTGAGGTCCATACACATGACCAACAATTTTCTACCACTCCTAGCTTTGTGACAAATTAAGGCCTCAGATGCATTAGAACAATGTTTTCACCCCATCTCCTCCAATATTTTAAAGTTTCTTTTGTCTTTTTTCCCCCTGTTTAAAATAGCAATATTTTCCATGCTCCATTTCTTTCTCTGAACATTTCTCACTGTCTGTCATAGCTGCCAGTATTGAAGTCCAAGGGAGAAAAAAGAGCGTAGAAACAAATTTAGAACATATTAAACTGCTCTTTCATTGAATATTTTTAGTGGGCCGAACTTGAGAAACAGATTCACGGAGAAAAAAGTCCCAATACTGCTGCAGGTTTCAATAGAGTTTTATTGATTTGCATCAGTCGAGTAACCAAACTGCAGCTATTTATCTTGATGGAGTGAAAGAATTGGAAAGGACATCTGTCTCTCAGGGTTACCATATGGTTTGTTTGATCTTACCTGTATGTATGATTGATCCTGTGAGCTTATATTTAATGCGTCTCTCATTCTGTGACAATGGAATAGTGAAAACTGCCTCTTCCTTTGTTTTCTCTTTTAAAATTTTGCACTGTGTTCCCTGTATTGTCCTTTTTCCATGTACAAATTAAAAATTTACAGCTCTTATATCCAACATGGACAATTATGTACAAACATCAGTCCTATCACTTACTCTGAAATAAAGCTTTATGATGCAAGCAGTTTTTTGTAGTCCTTCACACTGCCAGAGACCAGAGTGAGGATGAGAGGGGGGACAACAAAAGCCCACATCAACCCTGAATTTTTGATGTCGCTGCTGTTTTGTGCTGTGATTTCAGGCTCCCTGAAGAAACAAGATGCATCAAGCCGTGCCTAAAACATGTTCTCTTCAAACATTGGGAATGATTATTTCAGCAAGTTTTAGCTTTCAGCAGCAACATATGTAGCAGCAGCTGTGCAGTAGTGCTTTGAGGCCATGAGTACTTTGGAACACATAAGAAAACTGTGACTTGCATGTAAAGAGCAGGAAAATTATTTTTTTCCTCATTCAAAATTGTGCTGAGACTTCAGAAGCTTAAAGGACTAAGAAAGTAGCTTATTTCACCCACTTGGATCTAGTGATCTCCCCTCCAAGAATTTTAATAGATTCTTTATATAAATATATATGTATATATATATATGTAAAAAAATTGACCAATAAAAATCTCCCACTATTTTGACTAACTGGTTTGTATCAAAATTTCACACCAAACAAAAACGTCTTTGATCCCCAGCTAACCTCTTTTCCTCTCCAGGTCTTTCATTCATGATTTTTTCTATTATTTTTCTTTCTATGTGCTACCAACAGAAAATCCATGGTCACAGCCTCAAGATCAAAGATGAAGTTTAATCTTCAGATTGTGTTGCTTATGCTCATAAACCACTCAAGCCCCAATCCTGCTGTCTGTGACAGTGACAGAATCCTTGATTCAATTATAGGTTACAGTCAATGGGGAACATGCTTTAATCTGTGTACAAACAAAGGGATAAAACAGAAACATGTACCATTCTAAGGATGATACTTTATTACACTGAGACATCAGTCAGTGTTGCAATAATGCAGGCTGGGTTCAGAAAATGGATGAGATTAAATTGTCTGCTGGGCTATGGCTGCCTCTCACGTACAGAAATGCACTGCTCTACTTCTCTGTCATTTATCTGGCTCACAAAGACTCTGATCCACTACATGTTGTGTGATAGCACAAATTTCATGAGATGAAGGATTCCCAGAATTATTCAGTATTAGACCATTATCCTAAATATGATAGGATTTTTCAAATACTATTTGGATATGAGAAATTATTCTGAGGTGTAATTCCATTGAAATAATCAACATTTTTGCTTTAGCATTAGTATGCTCAGATATCAGGGTGTCTGGAATCCATTTCCACATTTGCCAGTGACTTTTTAACACTCAGTGTTGAGTGCTTCTTACAAGGTAAATTTAAAAGAAAGGTAACTTTGCAGAGAGCTGGCTGGGCTGTAGTGATGACAGCCTTCCACCATGGTAAAGTAAAACTCCTTTATGAGTATTGCTGACATTCCCCAAGCTCCATTATTGTTATTCCAGTTTCAGAAAACACTTTAACACATGCTTTATTTCAAGACACATGTTTCAAATATCATGGGGTTTTGGCATTTGCTTAAGTACTTTCACAATTTGATTAGTTAAACAGTGAGGGAGTGAGGGAGTGACAGCCATGGAGAGAAAGAATAATTTTGGAGCTGACAGTCCTTCCATGTATAAATTCTTAAATTTAGCCCACCCATTTCACTCCTTCCTTTTTTACACTTTCCACCCCCCCAATTGTGGTAGGCTGAGTGCTGTGACAGCATTTGGGTGATGGCAAGCACAGGAACAGAAGAAGTTTCAGAACAGGCAGAAGATTCTCTGTGCCACTTGCTTCAGCCAGTGTCTGCCTCTGCCCCATCCATTACTGAGTGCAACGCACTGGCCTGTTAAACAGAGATTTTTTCTATTAAAAGAGCTTGTCTCTTTTTTCTTTTTTTTTTTTTTTTTCACCAAAAAAAGGTATATTTGCGTTGTTGAGATTTCTTTTTTAAAATATGTATTCCATTGTATCAAGTGATGCTTTAATAACTTGACATTACTGTGTGGCACAATGAAAAGTAGAACAACCTCTTTTGGGAGGGAGAGTGAAAAGTCTTGGCATGATGTGAGAGCAAACAGCAGCTCGTTTTTGTATAAGTGCTCCCATCACTTACAAACCACCAATAACCCATCTTTCAACTACTGCTATAATTTTAACACACCTCAATAAAAAAATTATGTGATATCTAATGTGATTAAGCTTCTTAGCTTGCACTTTATTAAATGTGTCTTCTTCCTGTCATTTTCTTTGAATAGAAGTTGTATATTACAAAAAAATAAAATTGTTACAGATTGATTTAAAATCTACAAGAATGAGTTTGCAGAGAAGAAATAAGGCATATCCCCTGAATAATTATGTTTTATTCAGCAAAAAGACCTTTCAGAGGCTGCATTTCTCAAGAAGATCCTGAACTTCTATCAAGTTACAGACATTTCACTCACTAGGGGAAGGCTGTACAGAAAGATATGTGAAATAACAAATAATTTACTTCTCACTGGTGTAGTTAGAGAAGGTTGAGAGGGCTTCCTTTACAGTGGGCCCCATTTAAAAGCCAGCATTTGTCAACAGGTACCACACAGTTGTTCCCTGCAAAGCTCTGGTGCTTCAGAAGCTGCTCAGTGACAGGTCTTGGCAAACACTGACTTTTAAGTGGCAACCAGTATAATTACAGCATTCATGGAAGCAAGAGATGAACAGCATGGACTGAAAAGGAGCCAGGTATCACATTGTGTGGGCAAGGGCCATGCCTGGCTGCCCACACCATGCTGCCAGTGCCACTCAGCCCAGAGCAGCAGGGTGCCTGCTATCCCCATCCTGTGCTGCTCCCAAGCTGGAGCTGAGCTGTCAATTTTTATTTTTTCTTTTCCCCAAACTTCACAGTGGATTTTATAATGAGATGGCTTTGAAAGAATAAGAGGTCACCCAGCATCTTTGCATGCCTAACATAAAAGTGAAACTCATTTAATCTGCTCTCTTTCTGTTCACATTTTTCTGTGACATCAAGAGACTAGGAGGCTCACAGAGATGGCATGGATCTGGTGGATGTAAGCCAGGCTATGTATGTCTTAAAGTAACTCATTTTTCAATAGTATCCATTTGCCAGATTTATTTTCTTCTTAAGAGGAGGATGTAATTCACTATATAAGCTAAAGTTCACATACAAACTAAAATTCATTTTGTCATATGAGCTAAAATTTTATTGGCATTAATTTTAAAAATTGCATTTAAATGAGTCCTATTTCATATGCAAAGACTAGTTCTCGATGCCAGATCTAATGTTATTCATGCATTAGTGTTATCCTTGTCTGTTCCTCATATGTTGTGAATGTTTCTATGGTGCATGGGATAATGAAGAAAACTGGTTTGTTAATGAGGAGTATCTTCCATGCTAAGGGACTTAATTAAAGCTACACAGACAAGAGGAATTTTAGCACTTCATTCTTTCACCACACTGTGAATGTAGTCTGTTGTCATATTAATGTTCAAAATGTGAGTAGTTGTACATCTGAATAGTTTCATTGAAATCAATGGGCCTAACTCACATGAGTAAGGTCTTAGAAAGCTGGAATATATTTATATTCATACTGAGGTGTGGCTTCCTTGTTCATGGTGAGACCATGGCTTCCTTGTTCATTGTTTCTTAACTTGCATTATTAATCTGCTGCTATCATCACTCAGTTTCACTGAGGAGTATCCAAAGCAAGAATATGAATCAGTTTCTGTGATTTTTGGGGACTCAAAGCTGTCACTTTAATGCAAATATTAAAAGTCATCTGAAATAAAAACAATTCTCTGAGATGTAAACTCATTGTTTCATCTATAAGTAATTATTTTCCTGGCAGTAGGGAAAATGAAAACTAAAATATTTATGGCTCCTCATATCACTGATTTCAGTGTACTCCTACTTGCCTTATTGCACAGTACACCTTCCCACATTTAACAAGCCAAATGTGTGTAAGAAAGCAGTGCTTACACAGCACTGAATGTATAGGGGTTTGTGAATAGGTTTCCTTTCTGCAGAGATTGTGTTGTGCATTCACATTTGGCAGCCTTTGACAGCCAGTTGTCGGGTGAAAGGAGCAGAACTGTGTTTAAAAGCTTTGTTTTCTCTGATTCATCCAAATGTTGCCTGAAGTACAATTTTGCCCCGTGGATCTATGTTACAAGGTTATGTTGCACACATAAAACATGTGCCGACCCTTTTTGTCTGGGCCATGTATGTATTTCCTCTGCATGAGGGCACATATGATCATGAAGGTCTGAGCCATAGTCATCAGATTGGTGCTGCCATCACACCCTTATGTTAATTTATATGAATATAATACAGCAAAGCACAGCCAACAGAGCAGCACGACAGGCAGTGTGCCGCCACCTCGGAGACCATTAACAGTAAAGGTGGGAATATAGCCATCATATTGCCCAATTAATCCAGGCACCATCCTTTTAAAACTTATTCTGTAGTCTTTTTTTCTCAAAGGAAAACGAAAATTTCCACAGTCATCTCTTTCTTCTCAATTTCAGTTCTGAAAGTCATTGGACAGAGTAGAAGCAAAATGATGGGAAACAATTTTGTCTTATATTTTTGTGGTCTGCTTCTCCCAGTTAAATATACCTTTGTCTCCTTTCCTAGGGAAAAAAAAAATAAAAAAAGAGAAAATAAGATGAGAGAAGATGAGAGAAATAGTTGAGATAAAAAGATATGATAAGACATGCAGGAGTAGTGCTGCCCAGTTACCTTTTCAGGTGAGATTATGAAAAATGGGATTGATTAGGTGAATATACATGCAGATATTTTATTGTTGCCTTGTATTTTCAATACTATAATAATATTTTGACTTTATTATTATATTTTATGATATTATTATTATTATTATTATTATTATTCAAATTTATAAATTAAAAAAAAAAACACTGTACAACACCCCACCGGAAATAAACAAAATATCTATTCCTATGTTCCTGCAACATATCAGGCCAATATATTAGGGTATAAGACTAAAACAAGGGAAAATTGAGGATAGACTAAAAATAATCACTCTAAAAATCATTGAGAAAAAACACCCAGAGTGTAGATAAACAGGAGATGGAATTTAGGACTGGGAGATTTTTATAGACACTTTAAAGCTTTGTTCAAAATGGTCACTCTGTCAGTATGTCTGAATAAATTACATACCACAATTCTGCTATTTTTTGATAAAGAACTAAAAGTTATTCCCATGGTTCTTGAAATTGATCTCTTTGAAAAGTTCCAAGAGCAAAGCTACTGTTGAGCAGACCTGTGTCTCCCTCCACATCTTGCTGCCCTGGGAAAATAATAATAATAAAGAAACACTTCTTGTAGCACCAATACAGCAATCATGCTGGGTCACGAAACTAATTATGTTTTGTGATGGTGGAAATTCTCCATTTCTGTGTAAAGGGGCTCCGCTGCATGATAGATGAATGTTGGAAAGGCAGTACATTGTGCTCTTTCATCTCTGTCACTGCATATTTATTCTAACTGCTCCTAAATTATTCATTTTCTTTAAGCAATCAATATTAATAATCTGATTTGCTGCTTGGCATTTTTAGTCACACTTCTGTTTAACTGACTGTAAATAAAGGTCACTTGGAGGCTTCCTGCTGCTGTTCTGAAGGTCCTTGCCTAATTAATTCCCAACACTTTTTTTCCCTGTGACTCTGATTAGCAGTTGCAATCAAGTTCAGCAATTAGCTGCCTCCTTGCACAGTGATTTGCTCACTCTGCCTCCCTGTATAGAGCTACATTTGGTCTCTACCATACAAAGGCAAATGGAGGAATTTAAATGTATTTGTTTTGTGTTCTATGACCATGCAGAACAGGTCAGATTTGTCACTGCTTGCACATAACCTTTGCCCACCTACATCATAGCTCCTAATCATCCATGGTGCCCTGAAAGACATCATAAACATAATGAACAGCCTCACCAACAGCCCACTTGTGATATGCCTAATCCCAGACTTGTGAATCAGCAAACACCTACAGCACATTAAATCATTCTCGGTTATTTAAGAACACCTATGGTTTAGCTTACATAAAATTACTTATTAAAAAAGGTGTTGCTTCTTATTTAATGGATTTACCTCAGTCTGCCTGGGGCCTACGGACAAGCCCCAGATTTAAACAGCTTTGGATGCTGGCTTCCAGTCACAAGAAGACACAGATCTTGTCTTAAACCTTGAGAAATAATAACCTCAATGAACTCTTTTCAACCTTTCATTCAGAACCACAGAAAAGTTGCTCAAAACATCAGGACTAATTTAATTAATAAGTTAGACTCTAGTAAGAAGGGACGTCTAATTAGTAGTTGAAAGTGCCAGAAGGACAACCTCCTCCAGGAGCCTCCTCTTCAGCAATTATGTCTTTGAAAAGCAAGAAGAGACAGAGTTACAATAAACATTACATAAATACCACAGGCATTCTTCACAGGCTTTTCAGTGTTCTCCTTTCTTATTACTGCACCCTGGGCAACAACTTCCACTCAATAGTGTTTAATGAAGAATTTCTGCAAAGAAAATAGGGGTTTTTTTCCAAGTTTGTTTGTAAGTTCATTGATTTGAATTATTCTAATTCTGACTCCATATGGATATTAATTCAGAAAGAATTGTTTCCATTGTCTGAGCAGAAAACTAAGATGTATGCACAGAGAAATCCTTCTATAGCTGAAGTTTCTCTCAATGCGTTTACACGTCCAATGAATCTACAGACAGATTTTAAAAAGGTGATAGAACTGTACCTCTATTGGTACAGAAATAGAGAAAGATTGGCATGTCAGTCCACAATGTTTTTGTTAGTTTTATTATTTTTTTTATGTATCCCTGTCCTTGACAACTAAGCCAACAGTAGGACTGAATACCACAACCAGAATGAAATTAATATTTCTGAATACATCTTTAAGACATAGTCAGACTGTAAGTAAGAGAATGATAGGTCTAATTTCCATATATGGGCATAAGGATTTAAATTTTCACCTACCTTTCACAACTCACTCCAAAAAAATGTCAACATATTTCATTTTGGGCTTGGAGTTCTTGGAGCTTAGGGAAGTTTTGTATTGGTGGGTTTAAGTGCCCGGAAAAAGAAATGGATCAGAACTTCATCTGGTTACTCTTTACTTTACTAAGCATATAAAAGCAATTATTTAAATCACAGCCCATTTCTACTGTTAACACCTATAGAAGCTCTCTTCTGACAGCAGCAAGCCAAAGCATGCATGCCTTAAACAAGCAAATTTTCTTTCTCCTTTCTGTTCTGGCAAGTGTGCTCACTTAATCTCACAGGGGATCTGTCAGCTTTCCCCAGCTCCAAAAGCAATTCTTTAGCACTTATTGGAAAGTGCTGTAAGCGAAAGGCAGCAAAGCTGACTGGTGTTTGCATGCAGAGACAGGCAAGCAGAGCCCTGAGTCACTCTGCCTCTCCTCGTGGGCTGTGCGAGATCAGGGCTAGAAGCAACAGTTAAATCACTCTTGGACTTACCACTTAATGAACATAAATACACAAAATATGCCATTTGTTGGCATGATGATATTGCCGTGAATCATTATATAAAGCATACGGTGCTTTGAAATGTAGGCATGTAAACATAGCGGAGCACTTGTATGGCTGTAAAACTCACACACTCAAAACAGATCACTCATTTCTAGGGTAGCAACTTTCCATGCTTGGTTTCATCCAAAAGTGAGCACTTGGAAAATTTAAATTTTTTTCTTTTTAGTTATTTGAGATTTAAGACAATGAAAACTATTCGTTTGAATAAAAATCCAAACCTAACCCACAAAAACCAAACAGAAAACCCAGCCAATAAACCAATCAACCAAACAAAAAACCATAAAAAGGCAAAACAAAAAAACTCCACAACCTTTTCTAAGGAAATAAATTGCAGAATTTAATGAACTGTCTTTGCCTAAGAAAATATAAGAGGGAACAAAGCTGCAGTTATAGTGTTGCAAATGTGCAAATGTTTGGTTAGACCCTCTGTGAGTTTTTGTTCAGTCAAAAATGCATGTGGTGTACATGTCTTTCCTTCACCACTCTTCCCTGCAGCCACTCTGAAGTTACATGAGCAGAGAACATGGCAACCAGGTCTTGCTTGTTGAGTGTCTGTTGCACAGAATCACATATCATTACTGTTTTCTCTATAGTATCCATCAGATTTGGAGCAAAGCACTCACGTTAGAAAACATGCTGCCTCTGTAACCTTGGAAAACAGATTTAGATGCTCACATTTGTGTAATAGTGTTTATAATTAGTCATTGGGGAGGTATTATTTATGAAAGCTTTCCTGAATGTAATGCTTTGCAAACATGTAAAGGATTAAATGGGTGTTTGTTGCCTTGCCTTGTGCTTGGAAGAACAAAGCAAGCTGTATGGGAAGAACTGTTTTCCTTCTGTCCCAGGTTTTGTGTCCTTCCTCTGAGCCCAGTGTGCACAGCATTGGCTGAGGCTGAGGAAGCAGAGGAAAAGCAGAAGTGATGGGTGGTCTGAAAGACACTGTCTACACCACATCCTTTCTTCATACATGTGGCAGTTATTTGGGAGGATGCTCACTGACATGACATTTGAAACCTTTACTCTTTTTTGGGAGTTCACTTCCCACCAAAACATGAATCAACCCTTAGGTTTACTCTCTTTGTGCCTCGAGGACAACTTTAGAATATTTAGTGTGAATTTTTCCGTGACATATTCCTCAACAGAACATTTTACCTATCACCTAATATCACATGAAATTTATGGAACAGGCAGTGCAAGAGCAGCAATCTAACTGCATATGGCAAATATTTGTCCTTTCTGCTAAATTTTTGAGGCAGTTGATTTTTGCCCTCCATTTGAAGTAGTGGCAGTTCTGTGATACTTTGTATATTAGGCATGTTTGGAAAGACAGGCCTTAAAAATTGTATTTGATGAGGTGCTGTCTCCCAACATATCAACTGAATCTAATGATGGTGAACAGTAATCATCATTATTGAACTGAAGCAGCATTACCTCAAATCTATCTGGCAATAAATAGGCTAATGCTGATTGAGGTGGTACTTTTAACGTGGCTGATATTTTAATATATAAGTTGAAAAATGGAGATGAAAGAGGTTTGTTGTTGGTTATGTTTAAAAGGTTCAAGATTGTTTTGTTCTGGCAGTGTTGAACAAGAACAACTGAATTTATGGACTGCCCTGACACCTACCTTGAAAATGAAATGAATGACATTATCTACAAATTGAAATGATTTAAAGTCCATTAATATCTTATGTATCCCCTACAATTTTCTCTTTCTCTCATATATATGTTTTCCTGAAAGAATAGAAAAAGCTTCAAGAACTTAAATACCAAAAAAACTGTGTTCATTTAGTATTGAATTTACATGGTGAGCTACTCAAATGTCAAGAAATGCCAAAGCTAAGGAGAAACCCACAACCAAAAGACTGTTGTACTTTGTGTGTGCAAGTTATAATACACTTCAGTTACACCATCACATAGAACAATGTAAGTTACACAGGAAAACAGAATATGAATGTTCATCCTACCCTGAAGTATGAAAAATATTTGGATGAGTCAATGAAAATCAAACTTCTTTGTGTTTAATAAAAAAGAAATATAGAAAAAAAAAAAAAAAAAACAAGGAGAAGGCTTGGCCTCGCAGGTCATTCTCATGAGAGAGCACTAACGGTTGTGGCCTAATATTTTTGATTCCGCTGTTTTTACTGATGAATTAATGGTAGCTGTGTGCAAAGTTTGCAATATTTTGCATCCTTGTCATTTCTGCACAAGAAATTAGAGCATATATTAATGCATTATTTGCAATTCCAATGTCCTGTATTGGAGAAGTAGTCTGAACTGCACTGGATATCTGAAAACTTGCTAATCAGAGGATTACAAAGAAATGCCCCTTTCTGAAGAGGAGTCCAGTAAAGATACCTAATGTGTTCTTCTCCCTACAAAATTCTGAAAGCTTTACAAAGTTTCAATGAGGACCAATAACAGATTATTATTTTAATTTTACAGATGGTATTGTAACCTAGAGTCACTGTCCTGGGTAGAAGAGACATCTTAAGTCTGCACAGTTTAAAACACTTGAAAGATAGTCCACACAAAACCTTGTTTTTTCCCAACCCCACTGACTTGAACATTAGGACGAAGTGGTATGTGAACAGGTATTAAAAGCAACGATAAGAAAATAAGCACTATCTATTGCTTCTGCTAACGTAAATGCAGGAAAAAATATCTTCAACCTTGTGAATCTAATTTAAACGAAGTAAAAACAAATAAAGTGGGAGAAAGGATTTTAGGAATGGCAGGAAGTAAAGGTAGTAGGTAGCAAGAAAACTGTACTATGATACTCAGTGAAAGAATATTTTGGAACTGGTGCAATAGAACAGTGATGAAAAACATATTTGTGAGCACCATTAAACCTTTCATAGATGATCCTACAGTACCAGGGCACTCTAACATATTGTGTGAAGATTAGTGCTAAAATTAGAGCAATATGGTTTCTCCCAGAGAACACAGGAAATTAATTCTGCTCATAACAGTTCAATGATTATACTAAGATCTCTCTGGTTCATTGATTTTGAAATAAGTGCAGAAAGTTCACACTCACAGAATCACGGAGTTGCAGAATCACAGAGTTACAGAAATTCTGAGTTGGAATTAGCTCTAGAGAGCTAATTCCCATGCTCAAACGGAGCACCTAGAGTTGGATGCTCAGAATTGTTTCCAGACAGCTGCTGAATATCTCCAAGGATGAAAACTCCACCTTCCCCACTTCTCTGGGCGACCTGTGCCAGTGTTCAGTCACCTTCACAGTGATTTAGTGTTGATGTTCAGCTGAAGTCTCCCATGTTTCAGATTCTGCCCATTGTCTCTGGTTCTGTCACTGAGCACAACTGGAAAGAGCCTGGCTCTGTTGTCTTGGCAGCCTCCCTGGGTTGACTATATGATGCTTTTATCCCCAGTCGTCTCATTCTGTTTATGTTGAATAATAAGTTTTGCACCTTTAAGAGTGTTCCAGAGAGTGAAGGGGGAGAGACAAGAAGCGCGCAGTTCGTTTTCAGACACTGCACTCACTCCTCCACATTCCTGCTCCTGGACTGTGTTGTCTGTGGATGAACAGACAGTGGGCCAGAGAGCTCTTCTTTTGCTTTTTAGTTAGTTTTTAGCTAGCTGAGGCAAAGAAGTTCCCTGGACTGTTTTTTTATTTCCTTTTTCTTTGGACCTCTTGAAACTGCCCAGGGGAGCACCGGCAGCTGCAGCTGTGGCCCACCGGGCCGAGCCTGGCCTGCGACAATTGCAGCACTGAGGGACTGATCAGAGACTGAGTGAGCTGAGCTGCAACCCGGGGTTTTCTCAGTTTGTCATCTCCTTTAGGTGGCAAGGGCTCTCATTGTTTGATATTGTTTTGGTTTTATTATTTAAGAAACAGTTTTTTTCCACGTTTCTCCAAGGAGGTATTTTTTCCTCCCGGACCAGTTGGGGGGAGGGGCTGATTGGATCTGCTTTTCCCACCGGAGCTCCTGTGGGGGATTCTTCCCCAAATTTGCTCTAAACCTGGACAAGTATGTAAATGCTTTGATGAGATTCCCCCGAACTTTCTGTTTCTCAGGTTAAACATTCACAGCACTCCTAGCCTTTCCTCCTAGGAAAGAGGCTTCTGTCCTTTCATCACCTTGGTGGCCCTCCACTTGGCTCTCTCCAGAAGCTCCACATCTCTCTTGAGGAGTCCAGAACTGGACACAGCATTCCAGGTGAGACCTCACTGGGGATGAGCAGAGGGACAGGATCATCTCCCTTGATCTGCTGGCAATGCTCCTCTGAATGTACCCCAGGACACATTTCACTTTGGCAGCAGGTCTGCTCTGCTGTCCCACACGGTGTCCACCAGGATCCCCTCAGCCACTCTGCAAAGCTGAGTGTCCCCCTGCATATGCTGCCTTCTAGGGTTTCTCATCTCCAGGTGTAGGACTTGCACTCAGACTTGCTGAACGAGCTTCACCAGGTTCCTGTTGGCTCATCCTCTCAGCACTTTAAGGTTGCTTGGATGGCAGCACAGCCCTGTGCTCTATCAGCCTCTCCTACCAGTTGGTTTAATACTCCTTAGTTGGAAACAGTCTGTCTCTCAGTTGAATTTTAAAATGGACAAAGTGTGATGTGATTTCTGCATATGAAATTATCAGGAGCCGTGTAGCAGTGGAGATAACCAGACATACATTAATTGAAACCCTCCAACTCTTCCCTCACAGGGGGGTATGTACACAGCCCTGTTTGAATCCAATCCTATCCAGATTCAGCATTAGATCCTAAAGCACTTTAGTCACTCAAAAGTATTCCACAGTTCTCAGAGGAGATACAATAATGATCGCATCATCTGTGACACAGGGTCAGGTGTAGACAGTTGTCGGAAATATATCCATGTGCAAGCAACTCCCTGATATAATATTAAAGGGACACATGAGAGATGGGAAATCTCAGCTGAAGGTCTGTTTTGCTCTTCCCATCCCACTGCTGTTGACTCTTACTTCTCTGTGGTATGTTAAATGTGCTGGCAGCTGGGATTAGCCTGCTGACCCAGCTCTCCTTTCCTAGTGCTTTTATGAAATGCATGTTTACCAGACCCCAGCAAATTCCACTCTCAGGAATGCAAGGACAAAGAATAATCCCTGAAGGCTCGTGACAGAGCAAAGTAAATGAAATCAACAGCTAGCAAGAAGGAGGACTCTCATGACTTTTAAATAAAATGATTAAAAATAAATGTATGCTTTAGAAGTAAACCAAGAAGAAGCAGTCATGATTCAGTGTGGAGGAAAAGACATTTGAGTTGAATGCTCTGCACAACATTAAATTCCATTTGCACACATGGCAGAAACATTATAAAGAATACTAGAATGAAAACATAAGAATGCTCCGAGTAAAATTCTGTAGCCAGGACATATTCAAAATCAAACATTAATGTTAATAATGTTAATATTGCTAGACATATGTGATTTTTGATCATAACTTTACAGATCTAGGAACTGCACATGGCACAATCTATTGTTTCTACTGCGTAGTCTCAATTACTTTCTTCTGTTTCTCAATATTCAAGTAGATACAACTTCAGGGACAGAGTCTAAGAAGGAAACATCAACTTGAAGAGCATGGAGAAAAATTGCATAGCTACAAAAGCAGATAATCTGTAAATGGCAAATTAACCCCAAAAGATTTCCCACTTTACCCTCAGTAGTGAGAATGAAGGTGTTCTCTAAATGCAGTATTTAATCTATTCTTTATGTGTTAATTTTACAAAAAAAATCATAAAAATCTCTTCACTTTCAACTTTTTTACAGTGGTATCTCACCTAACAGACATATATGGCTATCTCTAAATATTTGATATATGATTTTGAATGAGAAATTAATATACATGATTTTGAAATAATTTATTCAATGATACTTATATTGCTTTTGTTTAAAGCTTTTATAGTCAGTTGACAAATATTTTTCATTATTTTTTTCAATCCTTGATATTATGTTGACTACTGTGAAAATTTTCCACTTTAATTTGACAATGATAGTAGGTAAAGATGAAGCTTTCTCAGTCACTGGCCACATAGACTGCAGGTAGAGCCCTCAAGACCATCCCTCAGGTCTTGTGATAAAGCCTGTTTGGTCTTCACCAGAAAGAATCATGGATTTTCTCATTTTCCTGAATATTTTAAGCATGATATAAAAGGATTTTCACTTAGCTCTTATGCTCAATCGGACATTCCTTGTTATTACTCTGTAAAAGTACTTAAACAAATTCAATCTTTGTTTCACGAATCAAGTTTTTAACATGTGACATCTCTGAATATATGGATAGTAGTAACCACCAGGCATCTGGGAGACCAGTGATTTTTGCCCATTAAAGCTTTTTTTGTAGCTAGTGCATTTTATAATGAATAAGTATTTTCTTCTTTGTGGCATAGATAGCCTAGTTCTTTAGCATGTGGATTTTAGAGACAGAAATGGTAAAGTACTTCTCTTTCTACTCGTGTGAAGGAAACAACATTTTAAAAGTAGATGAGGTGTGAAGTTCTGTTCCAGTGCTCTATATCCACTCTTGGCTTTGATCTACATAGGCAGTTTGGATTGTGTGAAAATATATAAACCCCATTGTGACAAGTGAGAACTACTGCAAGTGCTTTTTAACTTAAATATTTAAGTTAAAGCATGAGAAATCTGCTAAAGGCAATCTGTATAAAGGGGGAAAAATACTCAGGGAAGTTCAAACTTGAAAGTGCAGGAAAAAAATTTGAAAAAGTGGGCATTCCAACATGTTTAACTAGCGCAGTCCATATTCCTGTTTCAGAGACAGCTGTAAAAAGTAGGAAGAGAAGGTGAAACCCCCAGAAGTAGTATCTTTTTCAAAATTTTGGCTTTTAAAATGGTTGAAGTTTGTTACAGTGTGCAAAAACCCTTTCTATTCAGTTCTGCCTTCTTTTTCCTAAGCAGATAATGGTGCTGTCCTCTTCAGGGGTCTACATGGAGGATGTTGTAAGTCCTCCAATCCACTCACAGCTCCTTATTTTCATCTCTTATCCATCCCATTCATGCTAATTTCAACCTCACGATAAAAAGTCATCAATCAACATTGCTGTCTTCGTGCGCCTCATCTATCCTGATAAATGGAGGGAGCCATTCTCCTGACCATTCCTTGGACTCTTCTCCCAGAACATCTGATCCAAAGCTTTGTGATTCTCAGGAAAAACAGTAATGGCTTAATAATAGCTGTAGAAGGTGCCAAAGGCTCATGGAATCTCTTTTGTCCTAATGATTCCTGTCTTTCTATCTGTAACCCTCCAAGTGCTCATTCCTCAAACTTACATGCCTTTCTGAAACATCTAAGAATGAACAGCATTTCTCATTCTGCACTTTTTTTTTTTTGTCCTGTGGACCCAGCTCACACTTCACTTTTCATTTTTTGCTTCACTGACCAAATGAATACTCTTAAATCTATTCCTTAATCTCTTACAATACATAAAAAAATTCTCATCTTTTTCTCTCAGTCTCAGCCCAAGGGTAGATCTAGGATACCTCCAAAAAAGGCAGTAAGGGTTTCATTTTCTTTCTGACTGTATTTATCCTGCCTAAAAGCCTTCTTACCAACTTTTTCACTCTCTACCTTTAATTTATGTATCCAAATTTTGCCTTCAAAATGGAGACCCCTGAATTTTCATAGCTTTTCTGTGTTTTGTTTCCCTCTGTGAGTTCCTAGTACTTTATTGAGCCAGTTCAGCTCAGGCTTATCATATTCCTTGTTCCTTCAGGCCTGTTTCATACCCCAGCTCTCTTCCTTTTCAAATCATTCAACATAATATTCTGCTCTGAAATATTTCATTTTCAATAGGTTTTGCTAATAATGTAAAGACAGAAGAATTTTAAAAAGGAGGTATAGCAAACCACATGGATGACTTAATCACTTAACTGTTTTCCTTCTCATGGAACCCTTCTCCCTTTTGTTTTCACATATGTTTCTAACTAACGTAATATTTATTCATTTTCCCATTGCATCTGCTTACACGAATTGCATATCCTCCCTCCTAAAAATTTATGTATATAGCACAGATACATGAACTGGTATGATTTTCCATCTAGTCTGTAGACTATATTGATTTCTATCCACATTGCTTATTTTAGGAAAGAGAAAGTGAATAATCTTTGGCAGATCTTTCTAGTAAGCAAATCTCAGCTGCCCTAAACTTATAATAATTTGCACACTAATATATTCTGTAGATTTAAAGAACAGTGTTGTAAGATGATTAGAATTGACTTGTTTTTAGGGATATTCCAGCTGACCTAATTTGTGTGAGCAGGGGTCACAATTAAAGGATAGGTCATTTGACGAGATTGTCCTTGTTCTCCAGTGTTCCTAATTTCTGAAAACAGCCCTTGGAGATGGGACATAGCCTTTCAGCAGGGGCAAGAAACCAGTAGGGCAATCCAAGTGACGGAGCACAGAGTGGGGAACAACACCATCTTTCAGAAAGAAATTGGTTTGTCAAAAGTCCAATCTTGAGTGAAAATATTAAAAATAGTGAAAATATTAAAAATAGTAAAAATATCAAAATATTAGAACATGCAAGTATTACTTTCTACAAGAGTTCTTACAAAGTTTTATATCCATCTATATCCAAGACTATGCTTTTAAGTAATTTTTTAGTCAGTAAACAATTTTTGAGATCATACTTTATATATTGTTTCTAGAAAGGGTCATTCAATATTCCAGCCTTTGAATAACGTTTGCTACAGGTTTGCTACCAAGAAGTATTTCTATACTTCTGTCCTATTATCATAGTTTCTAAAAGTGCAGACCCTCTGAAATGTTCAGCTGAAAGACTTCCACACAATTTTTTGCTGTATTATCAAATAAAAATGATTGCTAGTTACTAATTGTTAATAATAATTAGCTAGTTACAGAGTTTTAGATTCTGGTTCTTTGTCTCTTTTTCTGGTTTAATATCTAGAAAGGAAAATGGATAAAATAGAGGAGCATTCTGCATATGTCACTTTTTGATAATATTGATATCTTCATAATCACATAAATAGACATAAATATTTACAAAATTAATTGCAAGCACACAGCTATTTTAAAACTATTCTTAACTGTGGTGAGATTCATAGTAATTTTCTCAGTATTTATTAAAATACTGAGAGAAATACAGGTTATTTTCACTAATAGGCCTGTAGTAAACAGCAATTTAACTCCGTTTCCATATTTTATCCTCTTCTGTTGGTCAATCTAAAGCAACTCAAATGAAGGGTGGCCATTTAGAGACACTTCAGTTCCAATGTAGGAAAAAAATTACTACACAGACTTAGATACAATGATATCCAGACTTTATCTTACAGACATTAATATGGCTCAGATTATTCTATTTAAAACCCTACTAGTGACAAACCTTCTGCCTGCCCTGAAGGCTAGACAGGACTTGTGCGTGGAAGAAAAAAAAAGATGCCAAACCATTAATCTAAAAGCAGATCTTTTCTTCAGCCATTCCTTTTACGGGATCCCATAGCAAATTCTCAGGCTTGTATAAATACACCAACAGGCTACAGCACTGCTTGATGCCAGAATATGTTAGTTGTTCAAGTTCACACAGCCTGCAAAAATGCAGGAGGCAGCTCCAACGCCAACAGAATGGGAAGCACAGCAAGCTGAGGCACACAGAGAGAGGTCACCCAGTGGGAGCAGGGGAGAACCCAGGCTGCACAGGGAACAAACAGGAGTAGGCAGCAGCTCCAGCAAAAGGGCAGCAGGAAGGGAAATTGTGGGAAGGGAAAGCTCTGAAGCCTACAAAACATACAGCAAGCTGTTGGAGCAGGTTCATGAGCACTACTGCGGATCTGTTCAAACGCCTGGTCACTTGGATGAGCGCTTGGGCCATTTGGATAGCTCTCAAGGCTTTGACTACTGATCTGAGCTGTGTCTGTTGACTTTTCTGCACTGCCTGTGCCTGTGCTGTGGAGAGCAAGGCTTGGCAGGGGATGAACTGACAGCAGAGCAGGCTAGCTCTGGCCTTCACATTAACACATCCTGTGCTTTGGCATCACACAGCATTCCTAGAGTGGGAGTTTTGGGAAGAGACGCTTTGTGCTGCTTGCCAGATGGGACTCAGAGGGTTTTAAAAAAAGCGTGAAAAACCACATGCAAATAAACAGAGCGGCAAAAAAACGTGAATGAGGGAATTTGTTTGGGCTGAGAGATCCCCTTCATCCTGCTCCTTCCTCTGACTCTTCTAATTAATAATCATACCTTTTAATTAAAAATAAATGCAGAAAGAGATCTCTGAAAACATGTGTTTTCATGCAAAAATACAAAATTTAAGGTTTTAGTTCAAACATGAGAAAGAGGAAACGCAACTCGGCTACTTCACAAAAGAAACACCCCCAAGCTGAGGCCTACAGAGCCTCTAGTTTTACTAGTGGGAATTATTTGGCAAAAGAGTGTATGAAATAATATGTTCCATTTTCCAGGACTGGTAGATGGAATTAACTGGATACTAAGTTCAACTGTGACCAGGCTAGACTGGGATCCTTCCCAATATCTGCCTGTCAGTGTATTCTATTTTAACCGGCACTCCAACTTAGTGCCATGAGACTAAAACAGATGTCACATGCAAAGCAGACATGTCTTTGGTTCACTGAAGCACCCAAACCGCTGCTCTTATGCAGCTGGACAGAATTGTGAGGCATTTCTGCAGGATTTTGGCATGGATCTTCATGCAAGAGGTAGTGTTTTGGTGTGGGGTTTTATTTGGTGGGTTTTGTTGTTGTTGTTGTTCTTGTTTGTTTGTTTTGCTGGTTGTTTTGTTTTGGTTTGTTTATTGTTGTTGTTATTGTTTTGTTGTTCTTGTAGTTGTTCTTGTTGGTTTTGCTTTTGTTTGGGGTTTTTTTGGTTGTTGTTGGTTTGGGGTTTTTTTCCAGTATAAAACTAAACACCTGCATTTTCCATTCACTTCACAGGTCTTTGTCCAGGCTTCAGCATGTGGACATCAAAACCCACTGCTGCATCATGTAGCAGCTATCAAGATAAACGATTTACCTGTCATATGACTGCCTTGCTAACAAAGACACTGCCACCCATGGTCTGCCCTTTGTGTTGCACAACCGTGTGCTAACCTTTGTTATGAATCCATGGCAAAGGCATAACCTAATGCCATTTGACAAACACAGAGAAGTTCTGCTGGTCAAATAAGCAACTGCAATTTGAAAGAGGAAAAAATGAAAGAGGAAAAAAAAATCAGAAGTACAAGAAGAAAGGGAAAGGGTAGTACAGAACTGCATAAAACTTTGGAGAAGATGAAATTTTTTTTTTTCTCATCAAGCCTGTGTATTTGTGGAACTGACTACCTTGAGCATTCTTTTTAATTTAAATAATTCCTAATTTAAAGAGAAAAAAAATAGGTGGGGTTTGTAATAATAATTTAATGTGCAGCCAGGCTAGCAAATGAATGACAAAAATGTTGTACATTATTTGGGTACACAGCTGAGGAGACACTAGAATTGCAACTCTATTTTGCTAGATTTGTTATAACATTCTGGCTTTCTGGAACAGAAATTTTCCCACATATCAAGGCTTTTCTACAAAAAACAAATCAGAGGTTTGTGAGTTTTATATGATTCTTAACAATTCTTTTTATTGTGGAATAACATAACTTTGAAAATGAAATCTCATAATAAAATTCTTCACATTATTTTACCTGGCTGTGGGATGTGTCGCTTTCTAAAAGGATAGGACTCTTTTATACATATTCAGATAAAAACACCTAAAATGATCCTGTGACCTAGTTACAGGCAACATATTAAAAGAAGCCCAAAAATGCAACATCCCACTGTATACCAAGAAATACAGTTTAACTCCAAGTCCTCTCATTCAAATTAAAGTCTTTTTCCAAAAAGCACCTTGCCCTGTTTCACAATGCAATACACAGAAGCACTCTTGCATGCTGTATAATGATCAGATTTGTACCAAAAGGTGTGAGTCAGGTTAAGGATCATTAAACAAGTCTAATTCTTCTCAAATATCTATGAAGACACCTCTACATACACATATATATTACCTATTATATAGATACAAAAAGCATATACCTCCTCCTTTTTCCCCCTAGTGACTCAATACATGATCAGACGCAATAAAAACCTTGCCTTATGAAACTGATGCATTTGGGAAGATTGTCAGTGATAGCTGAGTAGTGATATATTCCATACAAAAGCATGCAATTCTCCCAAGTTTGCTCTCATAAAAGATTTATTTCTATCATAAACCATCACCTGTCTCTTAGTCCTCTGACATTACAATGCTGTCACATTCAGCACAGTGGGGTGGCTGGTGTGTTTTCTTTTTTGCAAATATGAAGATTGACAGGCAGTTGACAGTGCTAAAGAACAAGATTCGACCAAATACATAACATTTGTAGCGGCTGAATAGCTACTGCAAAGAAAGCATAAACTATCCTTTTTTAACCTTTGAAAATACTCATACAGAGAATAAGCCAAATAAATGTGGTGTACACAAAAAGAACATGGACAAGACTTCTTACCATAAAATACTTTCTAATTGTCACTATAATTTAGTACTTTCTTTACTCCTTCAGTTTTTCTCTTGCTGCTCAGTGCCTATTTCATCTTCCTGACATACATTGTTTTTCAGAACAAAGACACTTTTTGTATTGCCTCTTCAGCATCTAACTGGTGTTGAATCACTGCCTCGACGGTACCTGTCACTATTAACAGGGAGGAAATTTAGGTGCCTTATTTGGTCCACTTAATTGTACCCAAGCATAACTGCAAAGTGGAATGGACATTATAAATACCCCTCAATGTATCCTCTGCTCTGAAAGTTTTCATGAGACATTGTTGATTGTGGTCCTTATTTTTTTCGCCGACATTAGTTATGAAGGAGAATATTAATGACAGAGTATTTATACAGATGTCTCCTTATCCTGACCTTCTTTATCCTTAACAGTCCTGGCAATCTATTCTCCAGGGGTTTGCATAACCTAGTAAGAACAGATGGATTTCCTTTACAACTGAGGGTCAAAGGTAAAGAAGCATGTTCTTAGATGTGTCACTACATGAATTAAAATGTAGTAATGAATTTGTGGTGTACTCTGTGACTTTATGTTAGACCTTGACCTTAATATCACATTTAACCGAGTACAATCATAGGTCACAAATTAGAAAGGTTTAAGCAATCTTCTGCTCTATCAAGGGAACCCAATTTAATCAGATCTGATTTAATATTCTGCTCAGAGTTTAGGGAGCACTAGACTAATATTACTAAGAAAAAAAGTGTCAGCATAGTTACACCCATGCTGCAGAAGCACAAAGAGGCGTTGGGGGACAATTCTTGCATTTTGCAAAAGCTTATAGTCAAGCATTAGCTTTTTTTTAGTGGTTTTTTTTTTGTAAGATAGGCTTCCCCCTCCCCCCAAGAATGGCACTTTGCAACTTTTCTAATACCAACTGTTTGTTACATCATAATTACAAAGAATAGCATCATTGCAGTAATGTGTTTCATATTCACTAGGAGAGCACCTGTGGAGAGGCAAGCCTTCCACATCAAAAAGCACACAAAAGAGCAGAAGTGAGCACACCATGCAGAGCCAGCAGCTCAAAGCATGGTCATAGAAGAAACTGCAGAGAGATCCTGAGTACTTGAGAGTGGAAGCAGAGGTGCAGAGTGATTTCATATCCCTGGAAGTGGCAGCATGGAACAAGTGCTGTCATCTAATTGTACCGATCCAAACCCCATTCCTTTACAAAAGCAAAGGAGGAAAGAAGAGAAAGTGAGGACAAAGCATGTTAACAGCAGGGTCGTGACTTGTGCTCAGCTCTGTTTTTTTTCAGGTGCACTATGACATCTGCAGATGTATTCATAATTGCTCACTTAACACTACGTGTACATAAACATGCATAATGCACACAAGCTTCTTCTCATCTAAGTCAAGCAAAGCCTGCCAAAATACAAGACTGCCCAGAAAGTATAATTCTCTAGAAGTGTGAAAATTCACTTCACACTGTGCATAGGAATAGGGGAGTCTACTCCACAGGGCTTTAGATCAGATTAACAAGCTAATCAGTTTGTGGATTTATCTGTCCTTAAATATGCATATAGATAAGACATATAGTACAGATAGAATCTGAATATATCTGATGGATCCAGCTACTTTATGAACTACAGTAAAATAAACACACTTAGTTCCCTTCTACATCTGCTCCAAGTCTGCTGAACAAACACTGATTTTCTTCCGTGTTTAAAAGTGGTCAGCTTACAAGTATCAAATTGTATTATTTGAACATGCCAGGTGAAAATAAACTGATTGTTACCTACCAATGGAATCCTGAGTTTGTGTCCAGTAATTTAATCTTCACCAATTCACGGCAAACACCAGGTTTGCTTTTCTTCCGCCTTTAAGAAAGGTGATTAACACTGAATCATTCCAGCTTGGTAAAAATGAGTCTGCAGCGCTGAAACAATTCTTCATGCATTAGTGTTGCTCTAAAATAAAACCACAATATGTTCTTTCTTAAAAATGATGTTGAAAATAGAATACACTGGTCTTACCTCAGAAGACCCATGCAGATAAATGCCCCAGAAAGACATTGGAATTTGTGTTTATAATTCTTGCTTATTTTAAGACCTTTTAAAGCTTGTGTAAGATCTTCCCCTTAGGTATTTTATCTATTCTCAATAGTAGATCTTTGATTTAATAGAAAGGATGAAATGTGATGCTAAGAAAGGAAAAATCAATCTTTTTTCACTTACAATTTTAAAACATTTAAAAAGCATAATTTGGAAATTATATAAATTGGATTGTGGCACTACAATAACTAAGGTTATTATAACTCTACTTATATGCAATATAACCCTACATATATGTGCACCTAGAAAATATTTACATTAAAAAGACCAGACAAACATTTTGCAAATTAAATACCACAGTTCATCAGATCAACATGAATCATGTGACCTACTACATACTACTCTTAACTCTATATTAATATAGAAGTAATTTGCCAGTTTTAAATCTGATGCTGAAATGGTTTAAAGACAAATGCAGAAACCCATTTTCCCTAATTGAGATAAACTTGATATGTCAACAGCTAGCACACGAGATGAAATAAAAAGAAGATCCTCCAATAATTTAGGTTGAGTCAATACCATTGGAATGAGCTTGCCATGACAGAAAAATGAAAGCTGCCTATTTCCAATGGTTTTTTATAATTTATTTAGGCATACCTAAACATAACATTCGCCATTTTTGAATGGGAGGGAGAAAAAGAAGTCACTGTCAATAGGTAGGGAGCTGTGTCTCAGCAAAGATACTGCACAACATTTTACCAAAAAGAGTAATGAACTTCAGTTTTGTGCAATCTTCTTGAATCTCCAAAATTCAGAGATACTTGACAGTAAACCAAGACAGTGCAGCAGTTTAGGGTAAAACTAGGAAACAGTTGCAGAATTACTGAGTTATAAGCAGGGAGAGCTTTCTTTCTTTAAATTTATTCATTGCATTTTTAGATAAGACTCTACAGAAAACCTCTCAAACTGTTACTCTCCTGACAATAGTCAAATTCAGTAAGAATCTAGAGCCTCTGAAAGAAAAGGGGACTGGAAGGGGTTTCTAGTTCAGAACTGTTGCACACTCTCTACATTAGAAAAACTTCATGTAGTTAAAACATGCTAAACCAGTCTATACAACTGGGATTTGGCTGCAATTTACTTTAATTATCTTTTCTCAGTTTTAACTAGTGATTCATAAAAGCAATCAGCTAGGTCAAGAGGCTGCACATCTGGATTGGCATACTTTCAAAACCAGAGAACCTTAGAGAGGAAGGAATGAAAAAAAAAAAGTTGCTAATTTTGCTATACTGTCCTTTATTCTCACAGCTACAAACTTAATTTCAACCTAGTATTCAATGCCTGAGTTACTGCTGGTTTTGGAAGAAGCAACAAAGTCATATACCTCAGTGCCAACAGATTTCTTCCCAGTGCTTTCCTTCCTTCACAGCTCTTGATATATCCTTCCAGCTAAGCACATTTCCCAAGTTTTACCTTTGTAATCCTGCATTTTCCTAGGGTCTCATTCACTCACCAGAAAAAATACCTTCACTGACAATACAATTTACTGATGTCTTTGAAAACTGAAACATAGATAAAGATGTACTCTAAGTAGAAAAGAATAATCTACAATACTCAATGCTGTTTTGTCCAAATGTCTTTCCATAAATTAGAATTCACAGATTCAAACCCACATATCACAGCTCCTAAGTGTTTCAGAGTTGATACTATTCATTCCAATTTCTCTGGCAGGCCTCAACTTGATTACACCAACTAAAACCAAACCAAACAAAACCAAATCAAACCCTTCCAACTACACAAAATGGAGGTAACACTTCAAAGCTCCAGTCTTCCTTACCTCTGCTGTGTTCTTCTCTCTTTTTTATGTTGTTGTCTACTTAGTTTCTGTTAAAGGACAGGCCCTGACCCTTTCTACTTGAAGCAACGGGCACAATAAATAACAGAATGTGTGTTTACTCCTTTATCTCATTGTCTTGGGCTTACATAGAAAGGTTTTGGTAGGGGAGGGAGGTGGGGCTGCTCTTCTATGGCAAGACACCATCACCAAAAGCTTCCCTCATGTCCAACAGAGCCAGTTTCAAGAACGACATGCTGCTAGCTAAAGCTGGGTCCCTCAATGTGCTTCTGTAGTGCTTCTAGGATAATGTATGTAGAAAGAGAAAAAAATGTACTTAGGAAGAGGAAAAAACTCCTGAACCCCCCATTCTCCCTTTCCCTGTGCTGCTGGAGTAGGTAGAACAATCAGGAGTGAAGCTGAGCCTGCAAAGAAGGGTCCATGGGGGTAGGGTGGTTTCAGATTTTTTTATTTCTCACTATCTTGCTCTATTATTAACTCATAATAAATTATGCCAATTTCCCCAAGCTGAGTCTGTTTTGCCCATGGCAGTAATTGGTGAGCAATCTCTCCCTGCCCTTATCTCCACCCACAATCTCTTTGATTGTGTTTGCTCCTTCTGCCCTGCTGTGAAGGACTTGCTGGACATCTGGCAGCCAAACAGTCACCTCATCACAAAAATGTAGGCTTAAGATCCACCAGCAGGGATCCTGGGTGTCTAAGACACCTGATACTTGAAATATTGTTTTCACTTCCTTTTCTTTCACTCGAAGTATCCAGACTCATCAGAAATCCATACAAAGAAAAGCAGTCAGAGGCTGACCATCTTGTGGTAGCATCAGCACTGAGACTCAAAATCTCTACCATCCTTTTCTTAACCACCAAGGTCCTACACACAGCTAAAAAAGGACCCATATTTTAAGCCTATCTGATGTCCCTGGTTCCTAACAGTGAAGGTTAAAATTGCATTTCTGTTTGATTACCTACTCCCAAAATTTACCTGATACCAAGTTCCATATCTACTAGGTCTTTTTGGCAATTTGTTTTTGGGGTTTTTTAAAATATTTTAGCTATTAGCCATTCATACATTGCCTTTTATAAAATTTTAATAGAAAGTAGGACTGTTTTCACAAAATAGCCTCTGCTAGGAGTACTAGCTCTGAATATCACACCCTTGCTACAGCACGCTCCCACTGGCTGTGTCGGGCAGAACCGTACTGAAGAAATTATCTTTTGAAAAACAAATGTGTAAAATATGTACTTAAAAGTGTTTGTATCAGCTGTCCATTCAAAGTCACAGGAATGGTTGTCCAGAGCAACTGGTGAGGCAGCAGGGGTGTATGCTGGTGGCAGGTGGCAGGAGCAAGCAGGAGAGTAGGAGGGACTCAAGCCTGTCTGTCCTGCCTGCAAAGATTGGTTCTTGCGAAATTGGAGGACCAGAGATCAGAATGACAGAGTCAAGGAACGGTTTGAGTCAGAAGGGACCTTAAGGATCATGCCATTCCAACCCCCTGCAGTGGGGAGGAACACATTCTGCTAGAGCAGGTTGTTCAAAGCCCTGCTCGCCTTGAACACTTTCAGATGTTGGACAGCCACAACTTTTTCTGGCATCCTGTTCCAGTGCACCATCACCCTCACAGAAATTAACTCCTTCCTAATATCCTATCCAAGCCTTTCAGCTTTGCAAAGCCTTTGCCCCTCATGCTTTCACTACATGCCCTTGTAAAAAGACCCTCTCCAGCTTTCTTGTAGGCTCCCTGTTGTAGGTGCTGAAGGATGCTATAAGGTCTCCCCAGAGAGCTTCTCTCCTCCAGGCTGAACAGCCACAACTCTCTCACCTTTTCTCATAAGAGGGGTGCTCCATCCCTCTGATCATTTTGGTGTCCTTCCTCTGAACTTGTTCCCACAGGTCCATGTCCTTTCTGTGCTGTGACCCCAGAGCTAGATAAATTGCTCCAGGTGGGATCTCACAGTAGAGGGGCAGAATCTCTTCTCTGTCCCTGCTGGCTACATTGCTTTTGATGCAGCCCAGGATGCATTTTTCTTTCTTGTGGTTGGCAAAATAAATAGGAGGACTTGTTCTAAAGGAAAGACAAAGCAATAAAAACAAGATTCAAAAATAACAATACTAAACTCCAAAGACAAAAAACCCCTCTAAAACAAACAGAAGAAAATTAAAATATCCATTCTATAAGATGGGCAGAAAAAGAGCTCTCTTTTACCAACAGCAACTGTTGGTAAGAAATCAATGAAAAGAAATCAGTGGAAACTCCATTGAAATCAGCTTAAAACTGACATCATTATTATTAAGTTTATGCAAAGAAGATCAGATTCTGCTTAGTTTCACAGAAGCTCAGAAAATCAAGTGTAGTTTATAATGTTAAGCATATTACTTGTGATTGGAATACACCAATTGCCACCAGAAAATGCAAACATATAAACATGTTTTCAAAAGGAGAAATTCCACATTTACTGTTACCACCAAAAAGATGCACCATGATTAGGGTATTAAAATGGTTTTCTGAATTTCCAGCTATCACATAATTCCTCCCTGAGATATCATGAACATTTTCATCACTTTAATGTGATGAACATCCTAGAAATATTTGCAACCCCTCCTTTGCATTTGGTGACCTTGTCAGTGTGCTTGACACAAAGAATATACTGGAATTTGTTATGGTTCAGAATACTAACTTCAATGCTTCCATGGATGAGATGATTTTTCTATTGAGTGATCTCTGTAATAATTACTAGCATTTTGAGCTAACCAAGTACATTGATCTCTCAAGCAGACGCACAAGTCCTGACACTTAACATCTCAGATATCTTACATCACAACCATGCTGTGCTTCATATTCTTTTCAAACTTCATGGTCATCCTAGGAATGTTTTCCTTCCCTGAGAATTAACATGCATCTTAAACCCTCTTCCACTGAGCTAATATACAGGGTAAAAGTGAATAAATCACTCAGTCAAGATTGTTAGGACTTCTGGTTTTGTTTTGAGTTGAAACCATTGGCAAAGGATTCAGGGCAAGCATATTAAAAAACATAAACACAATTATTGATATGATACATAATTACAAGAGTAGCTATATTACAAATTATAAACATGCCTATCTGAAAATACATAGCAGAGAGGCACCATAATTTTTATAAAAAATTCTAAATACAAATACATTTTGAAAAACTCTGTGGGTTGCTAAACCAGTGGTTTGTGTAAATCTTGGAGCGATTTGCTTTCATATTGAAACACCTGGTTTCAAGTTGTAGACTGTGTGTTTTGCACAATGTAACTCAAAAACTGCAAACCACAAGAACTCATGACTAATATGCAGCACATAAGTGACAAAAACAAAACAGTAGTATAAATGCAATGCAGTAAATCAAGACCAGATGTAACACATCATAAATCAATCATAACTGCCAAAAATTGCTAAATATAGAGCATTTAATTAAAGTTTCTGCCGTGTCTCTAGACAATTCAAGTATAACCATTAGCATAGCATTCTTCCTTTTTTTCCCAACAGCCTGTACCTTGGCCAGGTTTTCTCTTCTCATTCAAGCAATATCCATTTAAAACATCAGGAAGAACACAGAGCAAATACAGCAGAAGAGAGTGCCCTGGGACATGTTACAGCCATGTTACAGAAAACACCGATTCTGAAAAGGGGAATGTGAAGTCAAGCTAGCTGACTTCATCCCCACGAGATAATCAGTAACACCAATCTGTTGAATTATATATACATATAAAACATATGCATATACACACACATATATATATATGTACCTATGTTTTTCCTTCTCTGTGTTTCCTGTTCAGGAGACACTCCCCAGGCCTGCCCCACGTTGCACGCTTTCTCTGCTGCACACCTGCCAGACCAAAGCAGGAGCAGGGCACAGCCCTGCTCAACAGCATGGACTGGGAGAAACCTCTGCCAGGGACACAACAGAGCTGAAAGAGGAGAGCTTGGGCAGAATTAGCACTGTTGGTTCACAAATTGCAACACAACATCAGAAGCAGACTGTAGCACACACCGAGTCCTCCCACCAGGCAGCCGCGCAGGGTTTGGGGCTGAGGATGGGGCTGGGGGCAAAGTGAGCCCATCGGTGAGAGAGAGCATGAGGCAGGTCATCAGAATCCATTAAACTACCTGTTAAACTGCCACCACCACCTTCTCCTGTCAGTGCACTGCCTCGCAGAGACCACGTCCAGAAGCATGCGTGCCCTGAAGAGGTGAAGAACTGTGTTTTCCCTTCCAATAACAAAATGTGAAAATGCCTCCCTGCTATAGGCTCACCCAGCTGAAATGAAGCCAAGTTTTCAGCCTCTCTCCTGGAAAAGGTGATAGAAAATAATTATAATTTCCATTTTTAAAGCTGAAATCTGGATTCCAGAGAGACACCACAGTAACAAACCAGGGTGGGATATTTTTGCTAAAAACCTTCCACATAATTTATCAAAAAAATTATTTCTGATCCCATGAGTAGAATTCCACCTACTAGTTACCACTGAGTAAGCTCGACTACAAGTAGGTGCTGCTTCTTGCATTAAGCATTTTTGCCTTGAGTTATTGACACATTTAAAATTATTCTACTTCATGTCCATCCTTAATAGAACAGAAATCTGCTACAAAATATCTTTCTTAACAGACTTGCCTCAGGTATTGTGCAGAGATTCATGATTTAACAGCTCCTCCAAACAGACAGGCGTACAGCTTTTTTACTAGGCTTGTTCAGCCATTTGTCTTCTGTGAGGTATAAGTGGATTATGGAGGTTTGCCTGGCTATCTTTTCACACAGCTTCCCAAATAATTGTCATAAATATCCCTACTTCCTTAAACCAATTAATGAAATGTAGCAAACATCTAATCTACAGCTTCTATTGATGGAACAATTTCTTAGGAAACACATAACCGTTGCCACCCCACACTACATGCAGAATTTCTAGTCTCACACAAAGAAGGGAGACACATTTGAAAAGGGGAAAAAAAAAGAGGAAAAACTCATATAAGTCTCAGAAGAATTTCTTTAGTCACTGCTAAAGATTTTTCTTCCTGTGATGAGTATTTAGAAGACAGATTTAATGGGAAACACATGGATTCGTCATTGCTAAAAATCAACCTCACTTCAGATGATAATTTATTTACTTTCTTGAAAAAGGTATTTATGCATAAAAATTACACTCTGGGAGTTTTAATAGCCCTTTTGCAATCCTGTAATGGTAAATGGGATCCTGCACTAAAAGCAGTCAACACAGGAGTGTTTCAGCAGCAGGGTGAATGGAGATCACTCACACAAGCAGGGCTGGCAGTTCTCAGACCTCAATATTTTTTTTTTCATAAGCTAAGAAAAATAAAATTGCTAATAAGTAGAGTAAATTATTTCATTATAATAGAAAACACTTAAAAGAATAATAGTTTCTCTATTCAAATAACAGATATATGGTAACAGCACTATGTTCATGAAAAAAAATTCATATGAAAAGCTATTAAGATATTAAATATTTATGCTTTTAAATCTTCATCTATTTCACATCCCCTTAACTATTTTAGCCTGATTTTATGAATATTTAATGCTATAAAAACATTCCTTTTGTGATCCTGTTGAAATATTCAGCATGAAGAAAAATGTCATTTACACCACATGATTAATGTCCGAGATTCCTAAATCAACAAGCCCAGAAACCAGGGAGCCTAAGTAAAAGCGGTTGCATTCTGGAATCTGAAATGGGGTTGTTGTGTCCTTGAGAACAGCAGCATTGGAGATACCGAATAAAGGTGCTGGCTGTATTACATTTAAAAACAAGAGGAGATGTGTTGAGGCACTCTGCAGGGGAAGATGTATATGCAGTGTGATTCAGCATCACAGTAGCAGTAGTGCAAGAGAGTGGATTTGCTTGCTGAGCTGAACAAAAATGAATAGTAAAACAAACGATCCTTTGTGCAAAGGCAGGCATAACCAAAAAAAAAAAAAAAAAAGGAAAAGAAAAGAAAAAAAGGATGGAATTAGTGGTCTGAGGGAAATATGCTTGTTTAAATAGACCATTCTCCTCTAGAGACCAATGCTGCCTCCCTTCTCACACTGCTGTAGCACTTACCTGGCTTGCTGGAAAGTAGAGCATGTTACATGCAACCGCTGACATGATCAGACAACACTAAATGCCCCCAATTACTTCATTATTTATGAAATGTTTGCTGGGTGCAGTCAGTGGCTTCATGATGGAAAAGCTGCAACAATGAGGCTCTGTCAGACTTTTGGCAGAGACATACCCAAACACATAAAAACAAGTTAAAACACTATCTTTATGCATAATTCTTTCTTGGCATGTGTCCCCAGTTACCATAATTTGAAGCGAGAAAACACTTCTACTTTTTCTCACTCTGAAATAACGTGGCCAAAAGTGTATCTAATTCCCCTCCTCCCCCAGAAGAGAAACAGCCTTGTCAAGGGCTGGGTTGTACGTGTGTTTGAGATACTGAGGTTTCCATTTACCACACAGCTGCACCAGCTCCAGCAGCCTGCCTGCTGCCAGACGCCTGGAGCCACAAACCCACAGCTGCCCACAAGCGTCATCGGCCACTGGCCAGGGCTCAACTGCTTGAGCAGACCCAGCCTCAGCTCTGCTCTGGCTGCTGATCCTCTCCTCTTGCAGGAAATCCTGTAAAGCACATGCAGGATGGCGAGCAATCGGTGTGCCAAGAGACGGAATCAGTGTGGACAGGGGAAAGCACAGTGCAGAGCCATGAGCACTTTGCGAAACTGGGCTTTGAAGCTGATTTACAGCTGGAAAGCCCTCTTGGTACAAATAGTTCATAAAGCATATGACCTAAGTACTTGCCCACAGGGCCACAATAACATTTATGTAGCATAAATTAATGTGTTTCAACCGCTAATTCAATCTGGCTAGCTAATTCCTCTGGTTTTTGGCAGAATGTGACCTCTGGAACAAAGTACTGTGCTTGTGGTGATGACTCACAGGTCTGGCTGCCTTGCACTTGAGAGTCACACACACCCTCATGAACAAAGAGTGCCATTTGTCAAGCAGCCGTAAAAATATACCTCCAGAATATGTTTGGATCACTGCTAATTGAAATTTCCTTTTTATAGGAGTCTGATCAGAACCAGCTGTGCTTTTGGAGTCAAGCAGGAACAGATTTATATATTACATTAGAAACCTGACAAATTCAGACACAAGCAGCTGAGTGAATGCCTATAATTGGCTGGAGAGACACACATATAACACACAATTACTTGAGACTTCCCCGAAGGAAAATTCTACTCTGGATGTGGATTATTTTCGCGTTTCTCTTTTCTGATTTCCTCTTCAGTGAAAAGCTATATCTAAGTAGCGCCCCAAACTCAGAGGGACTTTATTAGTGCTTTTAATGATGCCAGGGCTAGAGAACACAAAGGTGAGGCAAATCTCTGAGGAACACATTATTTTCTGTGCCTCTCTCCAAGTATGATTAGTAACATGTCTGTCTATAGAAAGTCAGCTGTAGCTGCACAAATATAAATGTTGGAGAGAAAAAACAATTGGATACCAATCTCCCAATCTGTAATTTTCTCAACTATTATAAGACCACCTGGGTTTACACTGCTAATTCTGTTCAGATAGTGAAGTCTTACTGAAGTTCTAACAAAAATTCCATTCTCTTTTACCTCTTTCTGGTCAGCTGACTGTTTCCCACTCCTCCAGATCCAATTGTATTTACAGCATGGATCATGGATCATGAAGATCCACATGTTCACAAACTTCATGGCTGATCGCTGATTGAAAAATTCCGGGTCTATCAAGCCATAGCAAGCTCTCTGTAAAGATCTATCACTGTGAATACCTAAGATCCTCATCTGCAGACAACCTTCCCCTAAGAAATCCAATCCACTTCCAGATTCTTTCTTCTCATGGCTTTCAAGATCACCATAATGCAAATTCACACCTGTCCAAAAAGAGTGGGATGCAAGAGGACAGATTAGACAGCTTTATTACTAATGTGCTTTCTATGATCTTTGTTAATAAAAAAACTACATTACATACATTGTAAGACCATCAGAAATGTAATGGTTCCTATGACTCATGAAAATGTCAAAATTAAAATCATTTTGTGAGAAAAATAATCAAATTAAGAATTCAATCACCAGTTTGTGGATAATTTACATCCTAACATTGTTCTGATCCGTTGGTGGCACCTAGACTAAATTTTAACAATGCATTTTAAGGCTAAGCAAAAGCACAGCATTTGTTGGTTCCAGGAAAAAGAAGATTGTATCAAGAATGAGACTAAAAGAATCCTTGACTGGTAGCTAGAACAAGACTGGCAGGTGAGGTGTGCAGACAATAAGTGTTTTTCTGAACAGACAAACTAATTTAGTTTAGGAAAACTAAACACTCTTTTATTTACCTAAAATCTTCCTCTGGTGAAAACCAGAACAGGATGTACATTTTGGGGTATCTTTTCTGAGTTACATTTCTATTGCTGTACTGAAAATCATAACCTTTTATTCCATGAAAATAAGACTAGTCTTGTCCTAATGTTGGCTGATTTGAATCAGAGGAGTTGAGAAAAATTGCTCAGATAAATGGCATAGGCCCAGTTTAGCAGTTTTGCAGTAGAAAATACGTTGCTTGCAGCATGATTTAGTTCTAAGTCCAATGCTATGTAGTGGCATGGATCTGTTCCTCATGAAAATTTACTCCAAGGCTGATATCACCTACTCAGAGTTTTTGGAGAAGGCTCAACACCATCCTTTGGGTGTTCATCTCATGTCTCTCTGAAAAGACTCAAAGAGTAGTAGGCCAGGGCATAATCAACTTCTCCAGAAAAGGTAATGCCTGTCTTATGACCTAGGGTCTTGCTCCTTGCTCCTCCCCAGTTTATGTTGCACTGGATAAAAATATCTTTTAAAAGAAGCCTCACTGGTATGGATAGAAATTTCACACAGAGTGGCACTTTGTTGGAGGGAGGGTTTAGCCTTGAAAAACTAAAAAATAAACAATAAACTAGATAGCTAAACACCAAATTAATTTCTCAAAATTAGTTTTATCTCAGAAAATTGCAAACCCATCCACTTAACTATAAACACAAGTACTAAACAAACAAACAACAACAAAAAAGGCAAAACAGTAGACCAAGAAACTAACCAAACTATTTCTGCTTCATCCTCAAAAAGAAATGGAGATGAAGAAAACATTACTTTGTAACAGTTGTCATCACAGTAATGTTGAGTATTACCAGGGGACTATACATTTTGTCACTGTGATTGAAGAGAAATTGTTGTGTATTGCATTCCCTTTCACAGGACAATATTAATTTTATGACCATTGTGTGTTTTTACTCACTTGGGGTAAATCTGTAAATGTATGTAGAAAACTGTAGAGTGAAAAATCACTCTGATGAATATTATGAAAAATCCTAAAGCAAAGAACGGGAGATCTCAACCGCTTACGTTTCCTAATTCTATACAAATGCAGCTTTGTATTTTAGAGTGTTTCTTGTTATGATAATAAACAAAATGTTTCCAGTCTGAGGAGGCTACTGCAACTACTTAGACAATCAAAGCTTTGTGGCTTCTAGATACATTTGCTACAATCTATTTGCATGAGGAAATGTCCCTGGAGAGATATGGGAACCATCATTTAAACAAAATTACATTCCTCAATAGCTATAGTTACTGCATTGTGCCAGGACTTAAAAATTATTCATAATAACTTATTTGTTTCTGGATGCATCTCTGTGCACAGAGCAAGTTTAATTTTTGTGAATGCTCTGGTGATCTCACTTACACCAGCAGGAGAAGAACTACATTGGCCCAAAATGTTGCTTGCAACCCTGTTTCTTCACTCGAGGTCTGCCACCTAATTACACTCACTCATTCTAAAGCCAGTGCTACAATGACATGATGTGGCCTGGCTGCATCTCCTGGAAATTATGATTTCTGCCATTTCCAACACTTTATCCAACAGCACACAAGCTCAAAGGCTTTGAAAATCAGCTCTGTTTCTCACACAATTTCTTGAAAACAAAGGGTGATGAAGGTAGTTGGTGGTTTCTTTTCAGAATTTCTAATCCTTTCCCATAAAAAAACCTCATAGGTATGGATTTTTTAATTAGATTCATTATTCTCAACTGGATTTCTTCAGGGCATATTAAGTGCAACTTTTTGAATGCAGAAGACTTTCTTAGAAAAAACCAAGGAATTTTCAAATTGTAGGTGTAAGAGTCAACAATATTATTGAAGCTACAAATTTCATGGTATCCATGATTAGCTCCATGTAAATATTGTATGAATGAAGCACAGTGTAGTTGTAGCTTCAAAACAAATATAACCTCAGGCAGGAGGATGAATGTTGAATTTTCATGGTTACAGTGGCTATACATTTCCATCAACAGACACAGCAACTAATGAGTGAAGCAGTCACTATGATTAAAAGATGAAGAATTAAACATGTGATAAGAGTGTCTCAATTTTTAAAAGGCAATTTTACATTATATCATTAAGAAATGTGTAAAATAAGCTGGGGTTTGAGGCTTTTAAAATTTTACACATCAATTTAATGGCATGTCAAGCTTGAAAGGGAAAAGTGTCAGACTGATTTGATAAGAAAGATGTCAGAAGCACATTTATTGAGAAATGTATAAAGAATTGTTTTATTTTATGCTAGGAGGGAATAAGTGGAAGCAAGGAAGAACAAACTTAGGTAAGCAGTGTAAATTACATTGGTCTTGTGCTATAAATCATTGATGCTGTGCTCATGTAAAACATATATATGTTGACTGGGAGGATTTTATGTACTTAATGTACTTATTTGTCACCTGGTTTGAGCTAACCAAAGTTTTTATAATTCCATAACCCTAACATGCCGACCTCTGAGGTAAAAACATCAAGGAAAACTAAAACTGCTGTCCTTGAAATTTTAGTAAAGCAAATGGAAAAAAAACCTATTGTAAAGGGTCACAACTTCTTACATCCTACATTACACCCATTTAATGCAGAGGGATAGGTTCTCATTTAGGAAATAACAGATCTCTCACCTCACAAAGAAAGTTGACTACAACCTTGAGGACAAGAACAGCTGAAAAAAGATAATAAAAACAAAAAAACTTTGACTGGATTAGAGTGAAAGCTGGAAATTCACTGCTTTTTAAGTACTGAAAACAAGTTTCCAGAAAAATGATAAATTAAACAACCCAAAATGCCCAAGGGAAGTGGGAAATCAAAGGTAAAACTCTGAAGTGTGTGCTGCCCAGAACTACTTCCAGACCTTGTGGACCAAAGCCAGACTTACAAGGTCACCTTTCAGAGTTTGGCCTCTCATCCTGCTCTTTGGCCAGAGGGCTAGGATGACTCCTAGCAAACAACTTTTGGATCTCAAAGCTCCCTGAGTGATTTTGGGTTTGTGGGGCAAGACTGAGCCATGGGGCAGTATTCTCACATGCTTCACTGAGGTGCAGCACACACCTTTGTACTTCTGGAGTGACAGAAGTCATCCTGGACTCATTACTTATAATCAAGTGATGCAAGAGAGAAAGATTTTTGCCCTCTTATCTATAGGGAAATTATGTGATTTCTTATCCTTACTTTTTCCCTGAAATACTGTGTTAACAAACAAATTGTTTGGTGTTGGACAAATAAGCATGATATATACTCATTTGTATCCCCTTCAGTAATTTAGCAGATACCTGTCAATGGTACTGGAAGATAAGACTACCACATTTTCAATTTTTTTTTCAATAGCATTGAAAACCAGCTGAACCAGTGTGACAAAGGCAAAGGACAAATGTCACATTTTTATCCCGTCAGTAAAAAGGCATTTGAAGTACTGCCTCTCACTAAAAATACATGTGTCTGGTTTTCTTCAATAACATAGCAATTCTACCTGTCAGTTTCCCTCACTACCTACTTTGCTAAAAGCAGATTTAAAGGTACCTTCATTGATGTAGATGTCACTTGAAAGGAAATCTTCCACAATAAGGAGCCTGAGTGGACAAACAAGTCATAACCAAAAAATCACAAGTCAACCATGTCAAACCAATGGGGAGAGCTAGCAGAATGGACACACTAAGTCAGTGTGGAATCAGTAGAATGTCAGTGTCAGCATTCTCCTACAGCCTCTCACTCTGCCTGAGTGTTCAGAGGTTAAAGTAGGAAATTTAGGGAGTGGTTGAAAGTGGTGGAAAATCACAGGAAAATCGCATCTGCACAGAGCAGCAATGTTTTCCATTGTGCCATGTTTTTTGTCTCCTCCTCCTCCCAAACAGGCAGCCTGCCGTAATGTTGAAGAAACAATTCCCTGGCATGAATAGTCCTGAAAAATTGACTTTTAGTAATATAAAACCAAATTAATTTGGAGTGGCATAATTGATTAGATATTCTCCCTTACAGTAAGCTCAAGAAATTCATTGTTTGCAGGTTGTTCTGAAAGATGAATTCTTCACCCCCACATTACCATATTTTTACAGAAATTCACTCCTACCCCAAAATAAACTAAATTATGTTTAGTTTAAATCCTGTGGTCTTTTCAGTGCTCTCAATTAATTCATTAATTAACAGATATCCTTTTAATTTTAACCTTATTAGTGAGCGATGAAAACAAAGACCCTCAACAATTTTATTGCCACTAACCTATCTTTACTAAGATCTTAAAATATTTTTGTGCCAGCTCTTAGATGAGTACTACCTGCTTTTCTGCCAGAAGAAGACACCACATGTTTGCACTTGTGTCCATGGGAAGGGCTGTTCCTGGCACCACTTATCAAGGTGCCCACACCTGGGCTCTGGCATCTCCACCTTCCTCCCAAGCCAGGTTCAGGCACAAGAATCAGCCCTTGCAGAAAGGAGATCTGCATCTCTCTGCTTTACCAGGGGATTAGTGAGAGGGATTAGTGAGAAAACACCTTGGCAGTGTTTTCTGCTTCCTGCTCTGCCTGAGAGCAGGGTGCACAGCTGCCCAGGGTGCCCTCCCTCCATGCTGACAAGCTCCTGGCTCCGTGTGTTATGCTGCAGGAGCTTTCTCTAATCACAAGGAACATTGCACAGGATGCCAGTGCCTCCTCAAGGCTCTTTATGCCTTTCTATTCACATCATTAGAGAAAGTAAGGGAGACCCGAGTCAGTTATTTGAGGATGTGACCATTTTCAGGACTGAAAAATCTAAATGAGTAAACATTGACAACACACAATCAAATAAGAAAGTACATATATTTTCATAAGAATAAGAAAATAAGTGGACAGATTCTCATGTGTCATTTGAAAATTATTATTAAAACCCTCTAATTTAAATTATTTCATAAGAGGCATATATTTACTTATGAACTTCTCCATTATCAAAAAGGAGGGAAAAGGTTATTCTTTCCATTATTTCCTTTAAAAGACCCTTCTTTTGGGTAAAGAATTCTGCCATTTTTTGGACATAATTTATTTCTCATAAATTCCTTTTATCTACTGTATTTCCCAAATCTGTTTGAAGTTCAGACAGCTCTAGACAGATGAAGTCACTGGCATGTATTTAAAAAAAACCCTGCCTTTGAAATATAATCAATAGTTTCTACATGATTCAACAAGGAATCTCTAAAGAGAAAATACAATTCCTCTGTGTTCCCATGAACTATACTTTTAACTGTCTTTGTGATCAGTTCCAAAGTTTGGGCCTTTGACTTAGGGCAACTAAAATAATATGAGCCATAATCGCCAAAAAATCTTCATGAAATGTAAACAGTACACCTACTTTCATGAAAGGAGGCCTTTATAAGTGATGTCCAGGTTTCTGGAAATATTCTTATCATATTGGATACTTTTTTAAGTTCACTATAGGTCTTTCCTATGCTTTTTACCAATGCAGTCTCTTTACCTTAATGAAAATCTACCAGTTTAAGGTAGCCTATCCCATACTGCAGAATTTTGTGAAATATCATGTTCAAATTATCAACAACAATTTTATTGACTGTAGACATTATTTTCTTTAAAAATATTTCACTTATCTATATTAATTTGGGTTATTGTTATGAAAAGATTTTTCAAGCAGGAGGCAGTTATTTGAAGGTAAATAAACTAATAAACTGTTGTAATAAACTGTGTTCATTAGAACACGGTCCTGCTTCAGATGTGTTGGGGTAAAGCTGTCAGGCACCTTATGGCAGCAGGGTTCAATTGTGATGACTCAAAGAGACTCCAGAGAAAGGGCATTCTGGGCTTCAACAAAGAGACAGTGCAGAACATGGCCTTTTGTGATTAAATGACATTATTGTCACAGTAGAAGCCTTCACAGTTGTTGTTTCTAAGCAAGGAAAACCACAGGTTGCTGCCTACATGCACTGTGAGAAAATGTTCTATGAAACAATAAATGTCCCCACAATAGTTTGTAGTTTGCAAACTATCACTTTGGTCTTATCCAGCAAACAATTTTAGACATACATTCCTACAAAACCATGGGTGAACATGGTGAGTAAGGGAAGTGGGGGAGATGCTGCTTTCCTCAGTAAAAGGTGCTCCAACAGCAGATGTGTAAATTATGGCAGAGATAACTACAAAAGTAGTCTGATTTCCTGCTGGCTGGCCAAGCCAATTCAATCCAAGTGACCGGCTGTTGTGGTGTGTTGTTGGTATGTTCTGTTTCTCCCCCTTGTGTTATGATGGTTCTGTCCTCCCAGTTTTCCCCGCCCTAGTTTCTGTCCATTATTCGGTTGTTACGGTTACCCTCATGTTATGTAATTTCCCCCTCCCTCCACTCCCAAATATGTATACCCTTCTCTCCTCCCTGGGCCCAGTCAATCACTCCCCACACCTCCCAGGTTTCCAGAAAGTTCCCTTCAGTAGGAGTAGTGATTGGCTGAGGTCCCGGGGCCCCTCCTCTACATTGTATCAATTGGTTCTCCCTTACCGTCTATTATGTTAGGCTCGTCCCCTGCCTCTCCCTGATTGGTTTTCTGTAGCTCCCTCCCCCAGTTACCCCCCTCCCTTTATAATCTCATGCCCAATCTCTTCTTTCTGTCACTCCCTGCTGGTCGCCCGCCTGGACATTAAACCAGTTTTGACCCCAGGAAGTGTCCTGCTCTCATTTCGCTCCGCCCTATTCAGCAGCTCTACACCGAGACCTCATCCTGCAGGCACAGCCCAAGGCTTCTACCGCCGAGGGGTGCCTGAAGCTGCCAGTCCTGGGGCCTTGCCACTGGGACTGACACCCCCTGCTGCAGTGGGGCTGTTGGCCGCCCCTTCTACTAGCCGGGTCAACGAGTCTCAGGCCGCTGTCCACGCTGCACATTGGCGCCCAACGTGCGGCCTGGGCCGTCGCTCGGACCCCGCGGATGAGGTCATCGGACCTCTGGACGTTAATCTACCACCGGTTGCAGCAGGCTCCGTTGCAGGAGCGGCGCTCCCGGTGGACCCGTAGCTACAACTCTCGTCACCCAGGGAGAGCTCCGAGGGCGGAGTCCTGCCGCTGCTGGATTTTGTTTCGTCCCTCGCCTGACTGGTAAGCCCCTGTCTTGGGGGTCTTCCCTTCCACCTTTTTAATCTCTCCCGGGACCTGAGCCCTGCTTTTGGGACAGCTCCCAACCCCTCTTCTCCCTACACCTCTTCCTTTTTTGTTTTCGCTTTCCGGTGGGAGTGCTACTCATGCCTTTCTTGGGACCGGTAGCCTAGTGGTCATGCCCAACTGGGACCACTGCTAGAGAAGCTCCTACTTCCCTAAAACCACTTTCCTGCTGTCTTGTTGCTGGGGGGCTCATGCCTGCTCTGGGACCGGTCTTCTAGGCAAGCAGCAGCGTGGAAGCAAGCGAGCGGACGGTTTCTTGTTTTAGTTGCCTTTGTTCCGGTTTTGGGCAGTTTTTGTCATCGGAGGGGTACTCTTTTCTTTATTTCTTTCTCGTTTTTTCTTGAGTTCCGCAATGGGTGCGCGGCAAAGTACTCCCCATAAGAGAGCATACCACCAGGTTAGAAGTTTGTTGATGGGGGGAGGGTTGGATCCCCCAAAAGTTGATATAAAGAAGTTGATAAAGTGGATTTTTTCCCAGTTCTCTAACACTACCCCAGAGCAGCTTAAAGACCCGCTTTATTGGAGAGCCGTATTGGCCAAATTAGATCAGGAGGTCAGCTCTGGGGAGGCGAAACTTTACCCGGCCGCTTACTGGGCGGGTAAAGTTTTGCAGTTATTGTCTCCGCAGGGGGAACTGCGAAAAAATCCATCGGCGCCATCGGCGTCACGTTCTCACCCCAGTTCTCCCAGGTCTGTTGTCCCTACCCCGTCTACCTCAACCCGTGTTCCTCGGTCGGAGCCCTTGAGGGGGGTCCTCAAGGCCAGCAGACAGCAGAGGCTCCATCCTCTCTCTGCCCCCTCTTGATCGGCCCGACCTGGCCCTCCAAAAGGAGGACTCCGAGGAGATCCTGGCCAGACTCCTTGGAGCAGGCTTTCCTACCCCTTTTCCCAACCTCCCCAGTACCCAGTTGATATTCCCAAAACTGTTAGGTTTAATGTTCCTTCGCCTCCACAAGATGGCTCCCATGGAGCCCAAGATGGAGGCGGCCACATGTCCTTTCCCGCCAATTTCTCTTCTCCTTCCTACAATCCCTTTGTCTCTAAGCCCAACCCCTTCCTACCCCAAGATCCACCCCTTTCTCCCCTGCCTCCGCCCTCTGTTCCTCCCTGCACTCCGCCCTTTAGTAGCTCCTCCTTTGTACCGCCTCCTCTCTCCGCCCCGCCTCCAGACTCCACCTCGGAGGTGGAGAAGGTACAGCCACCATCTCCTGTTCCGCCACGCCCCTCAGCCTGCCCCTCCCAGATGCCAGGCCCCGCCTCTGCCTCCCTCCTTTTCGGTTCCCATGCCTTCCCTTCCAGTTCCCATGCTTCATGTTCCGGGGGTGGGGGGTGGGTAACCGGAAGCCAGGGCAAGCCCCAGTTTTTGAAGCCGCCCCGGTTATCTACCGCCTGAGCGGGGAAGGGAGTTCCCAGGCACAGTGGGTGCCAATAGCACAGGACTGGATTAAGGAACTGTGCAAGGCCCAGAGAGAGTATTCCAGCGAATCGGAGTATTTCCGGGGGCTCCTCTGTTCGGCCCTTGCACCAGGAGACCTGGTCCCCGCTGACCTGAGGACTCTCTTTTCTAGCCTTTTAGGCCCTATGGAATTTAGGGCCTGGGCAGTAGAGTGGGGGAGGGAGGTCACTAAAGTTCTTCCAGTTCTCTGGGAGAACCAGGCGACCTCGCATGATGCGGATGGCCAGCTGGTATCCACAAATCATCTTGTGGGTACAGAGGCATGGGCTGGCGGGGCAGTTCAGGCGCGGGTGCTCTTCCCGGTTCACATCTCCGAGTCCTGTCGTGCTGCAGAGAGAGCCTTTTTTAAACTCCCAGCTGTCTTCTCTCAGCAGGACGAGCCACGGCAGGGACCACAGGAGCCATACCTGGTTTTCTTAGAGCGGCTCTATAGATATGTCGAAACTCAGGCTTCTGAAGAAGGAGAGAGGGAAACATTATTAAAGCAGATGGCTTTTAAGAACGCTAATGTCGAATGCAGGAGAGCCATCCGGACCCTACCCCGTAGCCCACGACCGACCATCAAGCAAATGATGGAGGTCGTGGCGCGGGAGGTCCCCCTACAAGGAACGCCGGACGCAAAACCTAAAGGAAAACAGAACTCGGTGGCATTCGCGTCGCCTCTCATCTTTGATGACGATGATCATGGCGCAGCAGCAGCAGAATCTCTAACACTAGGGACAGCCAGAAAGAGCCCAGGCACCCACCCATGCCACCTTTGTAGAAAAACAGGGCATTGGCTGCCAGACTGCCCCCTGCGGGAGGAGTTCGTAAAGTACCGGAGAAAAGAGTGTCCTGCGGGGGTGCAGGAGGGAAAACAACAAAAAACTAGGCAGCGAGCGCAGCCCCTCCCTGCGCCACGACATAAATAAGGCGGGCAACTCAACACCAGACAGGGAGGAGGGAACAGAGAGAAACCCGCCACATGCCTTAACTAGGCATGACTTTTCTTTCTCGGACTTGACATACTGCACTTGTTGGTTACAGCCTCAGCCTACTTTAACAACTACTTCTTCGCTCTCTCCATACAGGCTGCATCTGACCCGAGACATTCGCCTTTCTGACAGAGATTTCCACCTGGTGACTGCCGACATTCGACATCCCAGCAGCTGGAGGAGACTTGGGCGTAGCAGGTGGATCATTGTTGGGGGCACCAAATATACACCAATAGATCTACACATAGTCCCGGGGTTGGTAACAACCGACCGGGACAGATTCGCACTAGGGCTGTATTGAGTCCAGCCCCCGCTTTCTCTCCCCAGGGGCCAAGTCATCGCCCAAGCCATCCCGGTGCCGGAGGAGGTGCAGGACTCGAAGTCATCTCAAGGGTCCTCGCCTCCAATGGTTGATTTGGCCCAGGTTGTGGGGAGGGAAAAGCCCAGGCTGACATGTCAACTGTCCCTGGGCGCAGACCGTAAGATCGTGCGGGGGTTACTGGACACAGGAGCAGATGTGACGATCATTCTCTCTAGGGATTGGCCGTCACATTGGGATTTGCAAAACGCAGCCGGACACATTCAAGGCGTAGGGGATCTTAAATTGGCAAAACAATCAAAGAGCGTTGTGCAAATTACGGGGCCGGATGGGCAATTGGCTTCAGTACGCCCATTCGTTTTAGATTACACTGAGCCCCTGTGGGGAAGGGACCTGCTAGCCCAATGGGGAGCCAGAATTGACCTTCCAAAGGTCCCCAGGTTTTCCAGGCAGTGGCCACTGAGGAGCGCCCTACCTGGAAGCTGGATTGGCGATCAGATGAACCAGTACAGGTAGTACAGTGGCCACTCAATAAACAAAAATTGAAGGCACTCAACGAGCTCGTTCAGGAGCAGCTGCTCAAAGGCAACCTGGTGGAGACCATGTCACCTTGGAACTCCCGAGTGTTTGTCATTAAGAAGCCCAATAAGGACAAGTGGCGGCTCCTGACCGACCTCCGCCAAATTAACGAATTGATAATTGATATGGGTCTCCTCCAACCAGGGATGCCATCCCCTACAATGCTCCCCCAAAATTGGAATTTGGCCATTATTGATATAAAGGATTGTTTCTTCCAAATTCCCCTACATCCTGATGATGCCCTGCGTTTTGTGTTCACGGTTCCCTCCATCAACCATGAGTCCCCGGCCAAGTGCTACCACTGGCGAGTTCTTCCGCAAGGAATGAAGAACAGCCCTGTGATTTGCCAGTGGTACGTCGCTTCACTGCTGTCTTCTGTTCGTACAGCCCTCGGGGATGTTGTCCTGTTACATCGTTATATGGATAACATCCTCGTTTGCGCCCCAACAGATGATCTACTTCCCCATGCGCTTGACTTGACAACCAGTGCATTGGTTGCTGCAGGGTTCGAGCTCCAAGCAGACAAAATTCAAAGGATGCCACCTTGGAAATACCTGGGCCTTGAAATCACAAAGCGGACCATTGTGCCACAAAAATTGGCAATAAGGACTTCAGTCCAGACCCTTGTGGATGTCCATCAACTGTGTGGGTCTTTAAATTGGGTGAGACCCTGGCTAGGCATACCAACAGAAGACTTAGCCCCCCTTTTCAATTTATTGAAAGAGGGAGAGGAGCTGAGTTCTCCTAGGGAACTCACCCCAGAGGCTCAGGTAGCCCTGGAGAAGGTTCAAAAAATCATTTCGGCCAGGCAGGCCCACCGCTACCATCCGGGCCTGCCATTCAAATTTATTATTCTGGGGAAACTGCCACATCTTCACGGCTTGATCCATCAGTGGGACAAGAGTCTGAAGGACCAGGGTCTGGGCGACCCCCTCTTAATCATAGAGTGGGTGTTCCTCAGCCACCATAGGTCCAAAAGAATGACAAGGCCACAAGAGCTGATAGCCGAACTGATCCCAAAAGCAAGATCTCGGATCAGGGAGCTGGCAGGCTGTGATTTTACATGCATTCACCTTCCAATTCAATTGGTTTCGGGCCAACTCAAATTAAAGACCTTCAATGAACTGCTGGAAACCAATGAAATGCTCCCATTCGCATTAGATAGCTACACTGGCTGCGTTGCAGTCGATTGGCCGGCCCATAAACTTTTTAATTCGGAGTTTAAATTATCAATCAAAGGGATTCAGAGTAGGAAGCCTCTAGGTGCTCTGACAGTATTTACCAACGCGTCCAGAGCATCCCACAAGTCAGTGATGACTTGGAAGGGTCCTCAGACTCAGCGGTGGGAGGCTGATGTTGCCATTGTGGAGGCTTCTCCACAGGTAGCTGAGTTGGACGTAGTCGTCTGAGCATTTGAGAAGTTTCCTGGTCCCTTCAATCTGGTCACAGATTCTGCATACATAGCTGGCGTAGTATCTAGAGCAGAATCAGCAGTTCTGCAGGAGGTCTCCAACCAAAAATTGTTTAATTTGCTCTCTAAACTTGTGGGATTAGTCTCCCACCGAGAGCACCAGTTTTTCGTTATGCATGTAAGATCGCACACCGATCTGCCAGGGTTCATCGTGGAGGGCAACCGACAAGCCGATTCTTTGGCTGCGGCTGCTGTCACGGTGGGCCCGCTCCCAGATGTGTTCGGCCAGGCTAAGATCAGCCATCAGCGTTTCCATCAAAATGCGCCGGGTCTGGTCAGGCAATTCCATCTTATGCAGGACCAGGCCAAGGCGATCGTGGCCACATGTCCCCAATGCCAAGCCCATCAAATGCCTTCCATCGCAGCTGGGGTGAACCCCCGAGGCTTGGCGAGCTGTGAAGTGTGGCAGACGGACGTGACACACATCCCGTTCTTTGGGAGGCTGTGTTATGTCCATGTCTCCATTGACACCTTCTTGGGAGCTATCTTTGCCTCTGCCCACACAGATGAGAGGGCGGCGAATGTCCAGAAGCATTTGCTTCTGGCGTTCGCTGTCCTGGGCATCCCTAGGGCCTTAAAAACTGACAACAGCCCAGCGCATACCTCCAAGGAGCTGCGGAGCTTCCTGCAACAATGGGGAATAGAACATAAGACCGGCATCCCCTATTCCCCAGCAGGCCAAGCCATGGTGGAGAGGGCCCACCAGAGCCTGAAAAAGACACTAGATAAACAACGTGCGGCGGTGAAGGTGGAGACCCCCCATGTCCAGTTGTCGAGAGCTTTGTACACCTTGAATTTCCTAAACTGCTCTTTCGACAACCTGAATCCTCCAGTTGTTTGACACTTCGGCAGTCACCAACAGCTGCAGCCGAAGGCCAGGTCTCCGGTCCTGATAAGAGATCCGGAGACCTGGCGAATGGAAGGGCCATTTGACCTGGTTACCTGGGGGAGGGGATACGCTTGTGTGTCCACTCCCTCAGGGCCAAAATGGGTACCATCCAAATGGGTCAAGCCCTTCCTACCGAAGCAGGCAAAGACATCAGAGGCTGTACCACAAGTGCAGGAGGCATGCTGGCGGCGGAGCAGAAAACCTCACTCTCTCTCTCATGTTTATCTTCTCGACAGGTTCCCTCCGGCAGGGTCCCCTTCCTCACCTCCATCGATCCATGCCCCTTTCCGAGTTGTCTTTGATTCCCGACCCTCCTCCCCTGTCTCAGATTTGTTCTCCGAACTCAATTTACTTTTTGGGACAGAACCATTCCTTTAAGAGAGATTTTAAGTTGTAACCATGTTTATTTTGTCCTTTAAGTTCATCTCCCTTGCAACACCAGAATGGCCCAGCTCAGCCCTCAACTGTGGCAGCGTCCCAGCGTTCTCCTGACTCTCATGATCTTCTGCCTCCTCATGCCCCCTTGGGCGGCGTGGATCGTCCCTCAGCCAAAAGTGAATGTCTGGCGAACTTTGGCTCAAGCGTTGGGGCAGGACTATATTTGCCTCGACGCAGGATCAGCAGAGGACCCGATGTTGTCGTACCTTGTGGGGATCCCTTTCTCTCCAGGCTAGTTCCCCCCCGCTTTTCAGTCAGCCCTTTCCCCGATTTTGGCCCGGAGCCTCACAATCCTTCCTAGTTTCGATTCCAGCAACGCCTGGAGAGACGGAGTGGTCAAGCTGGATCCTTTACCCTCCGAGCCCACTGAACTCCACCTACTCAGTTTTGCCAATTCCTCTATTTGTTTTCAATTTGAGTACACTTTTTTCCCTATTGAGAAGGGCAACGAGGTTGTGCAACAAAATAAAGCTGAATACCAAGCCTACCAGTGGTGCAAGGCCGTTTTAAAGATCAGCGGCCCCACCACCACTGGCCGCACCCCATACGCCCTTCCCAGGGGAGCATTTTTAATTTGTGGCGACCAAGCGTGGGCAGGCATCCCTTCTGGTCTGGTCGGAGGGCCGTGCACATTGGGCAAACCGACACTGTTTACCCCCAACATGACTCAAATTGTTAATTGGAAAAAGACAAACATCACAGCAGAATTGGCTAGGTCAAAAAGAGATCTTAAAGATCTCCCAGAAGACTGTGATGATCAAATTACACATTGGTCACATTCTAAAACCGTCATGTTTACCATTTTATTGCCGTGGGTATCAGTGGCGAAGTCTCTAGATGAATTGGGCCGCCTAGAGTGTTGGGTGGTTAAGCAAGCCAATTTGACTTCAGCTGCGATATACGACCTCCTCACAGGCGAGGAAATAACAAGGAAGGCGACACTCCAAAACAGGGCAGCAATAGATTTTCTATTGCTGCTCCATCACCACCAATGTGAGGAGTTCGAGGGCCTCTGCTGCATGAATTTATCCTCACAAGCCGAGGACGGCAGACACACTATCCTGCGCATGAGAGACCAAGTTCACCACATGGAGCAAGAAACATCAGATTGGCTGAGGGACATTTTTAAGGGTTGGGGCTTGGGCAGTTGGGCCAGTTCTGTTTTGGAATCCGTTCTGAAGGTTGTTTTAGTTTAGTTTTTATTTTTGATTTGCTTTTCACTGATCTGTGGGCTGCTCCAAAGACTCATTAATAAGATCGCAGCTCCAAGTATCAACCAGGTGTTAGCAGGAGAATCTGTGGAAATGGACACTTACCCTTCAGAGGCAGACGGATCCGCAGATGAAGAAGACCTCACTACACCTCCCCTGCACCACCAGGAGCTGTCCTATGAGGAAGAAGTCTCCTGGACTGACCAGCCCCGGAATCCTGCCTTTTGAACCTTTCAAGCACAAACTTTTCCGTTCTTTTCAATTTTATTTAACAAAAAACGGGGAGATGTTTTGGTGTGTTTTTGGTATGTTCTGTTTCTCCCCCTTGTGTTATGATGGTTCTGTCCTCCCAGTTTTCCCCGCCCTAGTTTCTGTCCATTATTCGGTTGTTACGGTTACCCTCATGTTATGTAATTTCCCCTCCCTCCACTCCCAAATATGTATACCCTTCTCTCCTCCCTGGGCCCAGTCAATCACTCCCCACACCTCCCAGGTTTCCAGAAAGTTCCCTTCAGTAGGAGTAGTGATTGGCTGAGGTCCCGGGGCCCCTCCTCTACATTGTATCAATTGGTTCTCCCTTACCGTCTATTATGTTAGGCTCGTCCCCTGCCTCTCCCTGATTGGTTTTCTGTAGCTCCCTCCCCCAGTTACCCCCCTCCCTTTATAATCTCATGCCCAATCTCTTCTTTCTGTCACTCCCTGCTGGTCGCCCGCCTGGACATTAAACCAGTTTTGACCCCAGGAAGTGTCCTGCTCTCATTTCGCTCCGCCCTATTCAGCAGCTCTACACCGAGACCTCATCCTGCAGGCACAGCCCAAGGCTTCTACCGCCGAGGGGTGCCTGAAGCTGCCAGTCCTGGGGCCTTGCCACTGGGACTGACACCCCCTGCTGCAGTGGGGCTGTTGGCCGCCCCTTCTACTAGCCGGGTCAACGAGTCTCAGGCTGCTGTCCACGCTGCAACTGGCCTTCAAAGCTCCACTGTAAATTTGTTCCTCACACGAGGTTTCTGAAGAAACGCTGACCCACTGTGGTCCTCCTTTCCTCAGGGACTCCACTCGTTGTCATCCAGGTCGAGCTTCCTGACCTTCTCGGGGTGCTCAGCTGCATCCCAAACAGCACACGCTGACTTTGATGCTCTTCTCCTCTCCAAACATCCGTGCTCTTCTGGAGTTGCTCCTGCTTTTGTTTAGATTTATAACTGCAATTTATATGACTGTAATAGAGATTTAGTGGGTTTTCTGACTTACTGGAAGGCAGAATGCATCCCTGAAATGTTTGCATTCCTTTATTTGTGTAAGGAAGAAAAACTGAAATTGTGGGATGCAGGCACAAACTGAGAAGATGCAGCAAACAAACTTGTTTGTTAAAGCAGATGTCTCACACAGAAATGTATCTCTACATCATTGTGCCCTGTCTAGAAGAAGCAGTTTTCATGCACAGTGAAGGCCAAAACTGCTGACGTTCAAGAATTCATGGCTTGATGATAATGTTTAGCTTGTCCTACTGTCTGCAAAAATCACACCACCACTCTGTAGTTCCTGAAATGTTGGACTCATATTCCCAAAAATTTTAAACTACATTTTTTTCCAACAACATTTGCAGCCTTGCTATTTTTTAGTATCTGGAAATCCATGAATGAAGCCTGATAAAAATTACTGGAGAAAGCATTTAAATAACGAGGTAACATGGCAATCTTACTGCACTCAAGTGTGAATGGGAGAAGGTACCTCTCACTGTCCCTACCTTCAGAACACGTCCAATTAGCCTTCCCTGAAGAGTGGAATTACAGACAGGTCTCCCCATTCATTTTTGCTTCTTAAAGTACCCGGATATGACACCTATTCCACACTAAATTTTATTGCCTTGATAAAAAATCTATTTGGAAAAACCTGAAGAGGTGTGCAAATATTTGACTTATTAGGGTAGAGTTGGTATAAAGGGATGAGTTGTGTTTGTTTTATTAATAAAAAGAACTTCCTTTTACGAAGAAAACCAGCTGGATTAGGGAAGACAAGTCTGTGAAAGTTTGAATGAAATTGAACCATTTAATATGGATTTTATTTCTTTTTCTGTCTGATATTTATTCCTCAAAGGAATAATATTCCTCTGGAAAAAACAAAAACCTCCCCCCAAAAAATGAGACAGAACAGCAACAACTGCAAAAACAAACAAACAAACAAAACCACAAAAGAACACTAGCACCTCATTTGTAATTCTGACAAAAATGTCATTAAGATTAAATCCTGCAATTCAGTAGAAAGGGTGTACTTACAGAAATTATGTTCATAGTTTAAAGCATTTATAGCTTATTTCTTTTGTCATTAAAAATGCAGAAGACAAAAGATGCTATATACATCAGTTGTAGTTTTCCTGAATGCAATGTGGGTAGTTAAAATTACTGAGCTTATACTTTTTATGAGTGTTGTTTAGATGAAATTCAAAGTATGAAAAAGTTAAACTGCGTCAACATATTCACATATTAACACAGGCACAGGCATAGACAGTTTTCACAAATGTATTTGCCATGCAAAAAATGTCCCTTGACTTCAAAAGAATCAGGTAAAAGACAGATGAGATACTGAATTTTTCTCTTGCTTCTAAACAGTGCAGCTTCAAGGGCATGATTCAGCATAGATCATTTGAGCTCTTGAAGGATGGATGTGATTACAGTACGAACCAAAATAAGTACAGATTTGTGTGTGCTTGTAAATTTGGAATTTGGGCAGTTTTACTAAAAGGATCATGAAAGTTCATAAGCTTACACATCTTTTCAGGTGAGTTGCAAATTATTTATGGTCCTGTACCAAAACTCATCTTATTATCTTAATGCAAAACATTGCAAACAATGTTATTGACAAATATTTTTTGACCAGTAAGTTTTTCCCAGTTCAGCTAAAACCTTTACAAAAATTTTTTATCAGAAGATTGATCATCTGTTCTCCTAAGTTATTTGTAGAGATTCTTCTGTAAGTAATTCTTACCTTGTAAATGGTGCAGAAAATTTGCTGGGGAGTTGATATGTAAAACCAGAGGTGTTTCAATGTATTTGACCTTTTGGATGTATTATTTGCACAGGTTATTTTGTATTTTTGACAAGGTGAATAGCATTCTTAGAATGATATTTGTACTTCACATATCCACTATTTTGAAATCAAAGCAATTCCTCATTAAAATTAAAATTTATTAATTTTAATTTCATGTGGTAGTAGTTTCTTTAAAATACTTTAGAGTAATTTTTGTTGCAAAAAAACCAAAACTATGTATGTAGAATGATTTCCTGGAAAAATTACTATGGTCACAGATTTGCTTAAACATCTCTCCCTGTCCCAAATAACTTGGAGAGACAGAACTGCAATTTCAGGTGAAATTAATGAAACCAAAGAAAATCTTCATATCTGAATATATGATATTTAGATATGATATCTAAAAAGTGGAAGTAAAATATTTCTTATACTTTTATGTTAGGTGAAATCCAGATGGATTAAAAGGTTGTTTCTAACGTTAATTGAAGTACTCTAGGGAGTCAGATGTTGACAGTCTTGGATTTGTTTTTTAAGTTTTCTCATTTATTCTAGGCTAGAGGTATCATTAAAGTAGCTTTGCATAGTAAAGTAGCTTCTTCCTGGACCAAATTAAGCTCATAAGTAGGAAAGCATTAAAACAAAATATATACAGTCAGAAAATCTGCATAAAAGGATGAACAATTTCTCATGCAATTGTATTATGATGATAAATTTTTGCAAATAGAGAATGTAAATTGTTATCCACATATAAGGGTAAATCTAAAATAAGGTTCAAAGAAAAAAAAACTTTTAAAAGTGAAGATGTGTTATTGGTGATTTCCCTGCTTATTTTTTGTAAATATGTGATAAGGTATTCACACAGATATCCTTTAAAATTATTTTATTAATAAAATCACAGAATTCCTAAGGCCAGAAAAAACTTTCACCAGGTCCTACTGTTATAAATGATCAAATCAGAAGCCAAATTTATAAGAAAATTTAGCAAAGATTTATTAGATCGTCAGCAAAATAGAATTTTGAAAAACAACAACCACAGCCAAGAGTCAGCGTCGAGCCCGGGTTTCGGTGCTGGGTGAAAAAATGAATCTGACCTCCCGAATGTCAATCTCCCCCTGTGGTTCAGCCCAACAGCTTCTCGCAGCGAGCTTATATACAGTTTATTCTGCCTACGGCAGAAATGACTGAATGTTCCTTTGTGTCCCTTCACATGCAGAACCAGGGCCATACATGTGCAGGGGTAGACACAAGTCCGATTCCAGGTGTCCAGATGATGTCAGAGCACTCAGGAGAAGTCAGTATTCACATGTAAAGGGTGGCAGTGGTAGTAGATGCAATCTCTGATGAGCAGATCACTCTTGAGTGGCCCGGATATTTCAGGGAAGTCAGTGATCATGGCCCAGGAAGGTTCCATCCATACGTTAACAGGCTTGATATTGTCTTAACGTTGTCCAGGAACTAATTGGATAAAAATAAGGCTGTGCTCCCAGCTGGGGTGGTCAGAGACACAGCTTGGATTTCACAATATTTTATAAATAAATAGCATGAATTATCTCTACCATATACTACAGTACCATCAGCCTAGCACCACAACCATGTTCACCAGTAAACCATGTTCACAAGTGCCATATCCACAGGTTTTTTAACAGTTCTAGGGATTGTGATTCCATTACCTTGCTATGCACTTTGTTTTTTGTTGCACTGTTCTTCCTTCCCATGAAAAACTTATTTCTAATACCTAACTTAAAGTTCCTCTGGTGCAACTTGAGGCCATTTCCCCTTGTTGCTTGTTACACGCAAGAAGTGCCCCACTCCCACCTAGCTACACCCTCACGTCAGGTGGTTGCAGAGGCCAGCAGTGTCACTACTCATCTCCCTGTTCTCCAGGATAAACACTCCCAGCTCCCTCAGCTGGTTCCGTAGGAAGGACTTATGCTCCACTGCCTTTCTCCAGCACCTCAAGGTTTTTCTTTTTATGAGGGGTCCAAAACTGGACTCAGCACTCAAAGCACAGCCTCCCTGGTGCCCACTGGAGCAGGGACAGTGAAGTGCCTGATTCTGGTGGCCACACTCTTGCTGATACAGGCCGAAATGTCCCTGGCCTTCCTGGCTACCTGGGCACACGAATGGCTCTTGTTCAAACATCTGTCATTTTAATAGAATAAATAACCAACTTCTCTTGTTTATTCTATTAAAATTAGACAAGGTGGGCAACAACTCTAACACGGCTTTTATTTCCTTAGTATTCTTTTGAAGTAAAGCTACTGACTGCACAGAAGTGGAACCAAAAATAAGGCAAAAGGTGTAAAACCCTAGACTGCCTTCTCACTGACCAATCTATTAATGTGATGTGATTATTGATGGTGCTGAATAAAAAAGAATCATTTCTGAACCTGAGTTCCACAAAGGTCAATGTTTTAGTTTATCTCCTTAGAAAATGATGGATCTGACATTAGATTCAAACCAAAATATATTGTTCTCATACCTTTGGGATTATCACAATGAAGGTTTTGTTTCAGCCCATTTCTAATATAAATGCAGTCTACATTGTGAACATGCCAAACTCTTGGAAAAAGTAGACATACTTGCTCTGCAAAACAATCCTTTCAGAGAAGAAGAAAGACGTACGCAAATTCCTTTGAACAAAATGTTAATTTGTAAATTACTGTTGTGAGAATTTGTGTAGTTCTACTTTATATTGAAATGACAAGATAACATCAAAAAATAATCTTCATTCTTTTAGATGTTATACATAAAATCTTTTAGATGTTAGATAACATTCTTTTAGACGTTATATATAACATTTGAAGTGGTTCGTTTATATAAACATTTTTAGCCTTCATCCTCTAATCATATAGGTTGGGGGTTTTTTGAAATTTCTAACTTAGTTTTCAAAAAATTTAAAAGTTTTTGGCAATTACGAGCACTGAACATGACTAGCCTATAAAAAGGTTTTTGATGAATAAAGAAAAAGAAAGATAATTATAACATTTTAAGATTTCAGTCAGAAAATTGGAGACCATCAAATTATTTAGCTTTAATCTTTGGGGTGCAGTTAAAAGCTTATCAGTGTCCATTCAAAACCTTAAAGAATTTGCAAAGGAAATGCCAAGAAAGTGCAGAATTATGAAACTACATCTTTTAAGAAAAAAAACAACTTTCAGATCTTGAAGATGAAGCTATTGCAATCACATGATTTAAGACAATCAAATAATGTGGATGCCAAACCCCCTATGCAGGGGGAATTCTTCAATGAATTCCAGTATTTCCATATCAGGTATCCTTCCCCAGGGAAGTGGTCCCAGCACCAGCCTGACAGAACTGAAGAAGTGTTGGGCAAACTCTCAGGCACATGTTGGTATTTTTGTCGATGTCCTGTACAGGTCCAGGACTTGGACTCTGAGAATCCTTGTGAATCTTTCAATCTGTCTCAAAATCTTTGAGTCCTCACATTTAAATATGTATAAAACCTTGATTTCTAAAAACAGATAAAATCTTTAAATAGACTTGTCATCTCAAGAAATTCCAGTTCCCTGTGTGGCAAGTGTGCAAATTGTTTAAGTCACTGCTCCTCAACATCTGCTGGAGGATCATCACGAGGATGTTGTCTCTGGTTCTGAGCACAATGTAGGGCAGGATGGACACACCTGGCAGGTATCCACTGTGTTCTGGTGTCCATAGAAATACACACATATCCATGTCCCCATGTAACAAGATCCCACGGACCTTCCCACTTATTTGCAATAATGTTCTTTACCATTACCTTAGGTCTAGGTGATTTAGCGTCACCACACAACTACAAGGATAGAAAATAATTCAGGATTTTTGGGTTCTGCGATTTCCCTGGGACTGTTCAGGCTGTTCCCTGGGGTGGTTCAAGGTGTAAAGTGGCTTTGGCAACTCTACTTTGTGGGGTCTCGCAACACATTCCCCTTTTCTGTTTGTCTAAAATATGTTTTAGAGTGCCATGGGCATGTTCAACATTGGCTTGCCCTGTTGCTGAATGGGGGATACCTGTGTGGTGTTTTATGCCCCATAGTTGAAGGAATTGTCTCGGGGGTCTGCAGAAAAGTGGTGACTCTAGCTTTTGGTGCCCCTAGCAAATGGGTATTCCATGGGTAACTTCAGCTGTGGTAGCAGTGGCATGCACAGAGTGGAGGCAGCGACTTTCGGACCCTGCAGTCCCCGCTGCTTCCAAGTGTAATGTTTGCTGGGTGATGTAACCAGCCTGGAGAGCTGGACATGCCTCCCACTGGTTCTCCTGATGCTTGGTTCTCCTCACCCATCTCCGAAGGTGTCTGAGGCACCCTGTCCCTCTGTAGCTGCCTTAGCAGGTCCATTAGGAGTCTCCATGGCTTAATAACGCCAATGTCAGCCTCGTGGCTGCCAGTGGACACTGCTCAGAGTATGAGTCTGCCAGTCCAGAGCCATATTTTAAAATCTCAAGTGGCCCCTTCAGTTATATCCAGTTTGTGGCTTTTGCACTACATTAGAGGGAAGTTAGAGCCCAGTTGTCATACTTTTGACTTTGTTTCTTTTGCAAACTGTCCATACTTGGAAGGCAGGCTCTGCTGGCATAGAGCTCCATGCTCTCATCCTGGCAACTTCTTCTTAACTCTTCAAAGAAGGAGGGAGTCCAGACCCAGACATGGCTTTCCATGCCATCCTCTGCAGTTCTACCCATTGCAGGGAGCAGCTCTACCTGCTGCCTTTGCCAGGGTTCTGCAGCTGCACACACCACAAGGAGCAGCTCTGCATGGTGCAGGCAGCTCTTCCAGCTGCCTTCCTGCCTTCTCCACTCTACACATGGAAAATCACGTCGGGATCACCCAACATTGGAAAGACATCTTGAAGGCAGGACAGTGACAAACACACAAAGGTCATACAGCAACAGCCAGGTTTATTGAGAGCTCTTCTCCTGATATAGACCAGAAGGCTCATGTGGTCAATCCTCACTGGTCAAGCTAGCTGCCACCTGGCCAACCAGCCAATAGCAATCTGAATCCCCAACATCCTGGGCCTGCTCTCCTATGGGCCTTACAGGTCAGGTTAAGCAATAAGCAAGGTAACTACATAATCAACCCACATTATAGTCATAAAGTTGGGATTGTTTATAACTGTGAGGCCACCACATGCTCCAAAGCAGAGACACACACATGTGTTGGGAATGCTTTGCCAGGGGTGCTGGTCCCTTCAGACCACGTCACCATCCTTGTGACTAAAAGCAGTTTTGGACCTGAGTGTCTTTCAGCTCCCAGGGAGAACTCACCGGGGATATGGCACCATTAATCTGAGACCACTTGACGTCTTGCACTGGCACTCACACGGACATCATCCAGTCCTTCCTTCCAAACTCAGAGGCCAGGAGCCATGCGACCTGAGGGGGAACAGTCACAATTTTTGAAGCTGTTTCCAACCTGCATAAGAATCAAATGCTTTTGCCCTTTGTGGTAGTTTCTAAGGCATCTTCATTTGCAGAAAAGTGTAGATTGAAGAAATTAATGCACTACATGCGCCACAAACGGCTACATTTGGCATATTAGATTACATCACAGTATATTTTGTTGGCTTGGATGTGGGACTTACTTGTGACAGAGAGGAATGTTTTCTTATGAAACAAAGAAACAAAAGACAAATTAATGTTGTCAATTTTGAAAATATACTTAATATTAAATCAACAGCAGTAATTTTTGTAAGACAGTGACTTCAGAAAGTGTAAGATCTGGATAAATTTTTTCTCTTGATCTCGTAGGAATATTTAAATATAATATATAATGCAATTTGAAACAAAAATAACTTTCAAGCAACAGACCAATCTTAACAGAAATCAAAATATGAGAGTGCTGGAACAGTGAAATTCCACAATGCAGTCTGCTAATATCAACTTGAAACAGAACAAGGACTTCACAATTTCTTTCCACTTGACTAAAGCCTCCACTGGAGAGTATTAATACACATGGCAAGTAGACAAATGCTAACTGTCAGGATTTTAAAGGCAACCTGCTGCATAATGATCACTGTCTTACCAGACAGGAAGAATGAAATTATTGTTTGCTTTAATTTTCTATCAGACTGTGTAAAGAATCAAATCTCTTCCATCTTTTTCAAACAAATTTTGCTTTCAATTTAGACTTTCAGGGTTTTTTTAAACATTACTGTCTTTCTTTCATACGCTTGTCTGCTTAAAATGCAATTAATACAAAGAAAGCACTTTGTCAAAGGTATTCTTTGGCATATTACTTCCTTCCTATTATTAACATTATATCCTTCAGGTTTGCTGTAACTCCCTAAACTGGTCCAGTGCAGCTGTATTCTTGAAAGGACTGAAGATTTTCAGAGTTTATTTTGTGTTTACATAATAGATTTGGTGTCAACTCTTATTTTTCAATAGTAAAGACATTTTGTTCCAGGCTTAAGAACTGTGTCGCTAAAGCTCAAGTGCTCAGCTGAGACTTGGGATTTTTCCTTCAGCATTGATTTTGGTTAAATTGTTTGTTTATACCCAAGAATCCTTATTTTCGTGAGAAAGCTCTGTTTTGGTAAGAGGTAGCAATAAAACTTCATGAAAATTCGTTTCAATACATAATTCTTGACATTACCCTGAAACCTTAATAATTGAACACTAAAGGCTGGTCTTTGCACTTTTCAAGGAAGACAAAAGTAATGCATATGAATTCTGATATCTACATTTTGTAGAGGGACCTAGAATATTATTATTAATAATCAACAATTATTAATAATTATTTTAGGAGATCATTAACAATGATCTCCTAAAATATAGTGATTTATATGATTACTTCTATTTAACATTAAACCAAAAATTATTATTGATCTCAATAGAATGCAATTGAGTAAAATTATAGCATTTATATTTCATTTTGCATACATTTATACACATGACTATTTATGTGCAATTATGTGCCTGTAGATGTAAAATACGATGGATGGGGAGATTCCTATCATGATTATCTATATTTGCAGCAGCTTCAGCTTTATTTCCATAATATCTACTAATTTACTTACTAAAAGAGTGTCTAATGCTACTGAAGCTGAAAACAGAAATGAAGATAGGCCATAATTATATGTGGGCCCCAACAGAAACTTTCACATGCAGTAGGTTAACCCAGCATCCCAGTTTAAGGCATTTTCAAGTTGATTCTGTGTTGTGCTCAGGGGGAGGTGCTGTCCAAGCAGAGAAAGTTCTCAGCAGGCAGCTCTGCAGCTTTATTTACACCCTTGGGGAAGCTTGAGTTTCTGGTTCACATCTATCACTATATTTTCATCTGCTGAGGTCTGTACCATGCTGCTTGTCAATACTTAGAATACCTCACAGACTACATCTGATTAAAATTGCTTGGTAAAAGGGAAAACCAAGAGTATCACACTCTGCACTTCATGCGGGTTTTGTAATAGGTGTAGAGTCACACGTGCGCTCTTGTAGCTACTCTGGGACTGGGTCAGATGGAAGTGTGGCAATAAATAAAAAAGAGATGGGAATGACTAAAGGATCAGAAATTGAAAGCTTTAATATAAATAAAGAAGGCGCACAAGGGAGCAACATAAAACATAAACAGCACAGATCTACATTGCTTCTTTAGCAGACCCCAAATGGGACAGACACAGCCTTATATAAATGTTATCTGAGGGCAGGGAACTAATGAACAGAGAGAAACAGAAATAATGCCTTAAATGGAACACAAGATTAACCAATCAGAGGGCAGGGTTCAGAACATAACCTTGCAGGGAATAACTTAATCTGCATAATGTTCTCATCATCATTCTCCTTCACTTCTCACCATAACCAAATAAGATGCTTCTTTTGTGGAATTCTCAGTGTCCAGGGTCCAGTGCTGTGGTTGGCCCTCTCCAGGATGGACCACCACACATTGGGAACACCAAAGGAAGCAAAAGACGTAAAACAAAACCCAAACAGTAGATATACCAAAGATGAATGTGTCGGAAGTATTAGCTTTTGGTCTATAGAAGAAATCTTCCAGTGAGTGAAACAAAATCAATTAGATTGAAAAGAAGCTGAAATTGTAGATGAATTTATCCAGTGTCTTCCAGGGTGTCAGAAGAGGTGACCTGGGGTGTGCACGTGCCATATAGCACTTCTTCAAGGGCTGGAGGATAGAAGATGAAGTACAGGATGCTAATGCAGTAAATCCATTCCACATGTCATGCAATTAACTGCTTGTTAAAGTATCCAAAATATTGCAGGAAGTGTACTTACCCCATTCAAGTAGATTAAGTAAAATATGAGAATATAAGAAAGCCAGGAAAAATTAATAAAATCACTTCATCATTGAATGATATTAATTCATATCAGCAAAGATTCTCTTTTCAAGAACAGAAAAGTGCTGTCAATCTGCTGGCTGGAAATAACAGCCAAAGCAACACCAGTAATCAGGTCAGATGAGCAGCAGGTCAGACTTTGACTGAGACTGATGAATAATGTTTAGAAAAAAGTCAGAATATGATGTCTAAGAAGAATGGTTTTCAGAGGTAAAGCTGTGATTTAAGGTTTTAAAGGAAATATCATCTTAAGGATGTCTAAAGGCTGATTTTTCTCAAAAAACACTGTTCAGAAAATCTCAGAAAATTCGGCACCACTTGACAAGATGAAAACTGACTATTAAAGTCAGTTTTGAAAATCCTGGTCCAAAACTATTACTGTTTTTCTGAGGTGACAACCCAGAAATATTTCAAACACAGAAGAAAAGTCTAAAGATATTCAGATTTTTTTACATGTGTAGTTTTGCAAAATAGGATCTATCACAGACAATAGAATTAGCTGATGAGGTTCAATTATATCCACTGGAACATGAGAGTAGAGACACATGAAATTTCTACTTTTCAAGACAGCACTGACTTCTTAATTTAAGGTTCTCTGAAGCATAATATAGTTAATTTCTATTATTTCTAACTAGAGCTGGCAACTGTAGCACTAAAGATACCCACATACACTAGTCAGAGGGGTTATTGCATGTAAGGCAAATTTTCAAACAATCAGAAATTTAACAGAACAGATGTCTGAATTTCTGTGGTATATTGAAGATCATAGGTACAATTCATATCACACCCATTTTTGCTAGTTTTATGTGTAAATTGCTGTAACCAATTTAGAATGTCAACTACCTCCATTTTAAAAGTAAAAAGCTCTTTGTAAAAAGGCAGAAGATTTTTTTTTTTGTTTCCTCTGCTATTACATAAAGAGAAATTGTGCTATTATAAAAAGAGAGGACTTCAGGATGCTTCTTACTGCATTCTTCCAGTACCTGAAGGGAGCCTACAAGACAGATGGATAGAGACTATTTATAAGTGTACTTTTTGACAGGACAAGGGGGAATGGCTTCAAATTATAAAAAAGCGGGCTAAGATTGGATGTTATGTAAGATATTTTTACTGTGAGGGTATCACTCTCACAGTAAAAGGTGTGGCACCATCACCACAACCTTTTGCTCAGGATTGTGGCTGTCCCATCCTTTGCTTTGTTTGAGGTCAGTATGGAGGGGGTTTTCAGCGACTTGGTCCACTAATGGGTGTCCCTGTCTATGGCAGGGACGTTGACACTAGATTATGTTTAAGGTCCCTTCCAACACAAACCATTATATGATTTTATGTTTCTATAAAACATAATCGTCATGAAAATTAATGAAATCCCATGGTCAGTGATCATAGAAAAGCAAAACACAAATACAGCTGTCTTAGAATAAAATTTAGGTTTGGAACAGCAGTACCCAGTAAAAATGCAGTGTTAACTACCATAAACAGCATAAAGTTGTTGCAATAGCTGGTGTAAGGATTACTTTTCCTATTTCAATAACCCAGCTGATACAAGTATTTGTATGAGATCACATCATGGCATCTTTCATGGACTTCTCATTCCATCCTGATAATATCACATGATTTTAAACACAGAAGTACTGCAGTCCTAGTCAGGTATCAAAATCCTCTATGTAGGATTATGATATATTCATATAGGTATCCCAATACCTATGTATGAGGTATCCTAATAATTGCATATAGAAAGTATCTTAATACCTATATCTTGGAATCCTAAGAAGGTAGTAAGGCTTGCTAGAGTCTGTCTATCCCAGCATCTTGCATGAGAAAATGTTGAATATTGCTAATAGCAGCTAAAACAATCTTTGAGCACAGTTGCATTCAGTACTGAATTTCACGTGATCACATTAAACTGCAGCTTTCCTAACAAGGAATAGGGGGTTTCGTGCATTATTACATTATCTCTGTTCCATGGTTTGTACGAATGAAATGGAAAAAAGAGCCACAGTCACAGAAGTTCAAACCGGAAAAGAAAACCAAAATTAGTGGCTGACTTTATCACCTGCCAGCTAAACTTCAGGCTGGAAAGAGTGTTGGAAAATAACCATCAGTAGCCAATTTAAATCCGCTAGAAAAATTTTAATACATCCTCTCCTCTTTCCATATTTTGCAAAACCTCTTGTTTCAAAAATAGCACCTATATTACAACATTTGTGTATTAACAGAGAAAAATCTTAATTTACAATATGACTATAAAATTAACAAATGAAGAAAACTATCAAGAGAATTTTGTGCATAAGATAAACTTACTCTGTATGAATTGCAGAAGTCTTAAATGCTGAAGTAGCAATGAATAACTCTCTAATGATTGTGATATACTGTAAACTAACTAATGAGTACTAACGAGCGAAAAATTTCACTTGAGGTATTCAGAAAAATCAGTGAGAACTGGCACCTCAAGGAGTTTTGGGCTACTGCTTTCAAAACTGTGGTTCCACTAGGAGGAAATCACATTTTTAAAATAGAGCAGGGTTTTTTTAGCCATCTGTCTCCTTTATGAACCTTCTGGTCCTTCAGTGCTCCCCTGGGAGGTGCATTGAGGGGTGGCGGGGTGGTGGCAGTGAAATGGAGAGGGTGAGCCGCTGGACGGGCTGAAAGCACACAGGATCACAGCAGTGCTCACCCTGCAGAGCGCTGCGAGCGGGGGGCTGCAGCTTCCCCTGACCCTCACCCAGCCTGCTCTAGCACTGTAGAAAACACAGGTTTTCTGCTCCCTGGGCTGCTTGACTAATTAAAGCATGAAACTTGCAACAGAGTTGAGGGGGTCTCGTGTCCTGAAGTGGTCACACACTTGCCACTCAGTCCATAGGAGAAAAGGGTGGTGTTACAGGACCTAATTAGAGAAGTAGTCACATTACAAAGGTCGTCTGATGATAGATTACAACATCATTACCCACTTGAAATAGAAGAAATATCCATCCAGTCTCTCCAAGCACCTCAAAATAAGAATACTTCAGATTTCCCAGGGATTTATTTAATTGCAGCTCAGCACCAGCAGTGAGGACAGGATGTCTGAAGGCTGGTACTCAGCATAAGACAGCCTTACTTGATATCCTCCTTCTATTCTGAAAAAACCTTCAGGATTTTCCTCAATGGGACTTGACAACTCTGTTTTACACAGCTCGTTTTAGGCACGTAGTTTGAAATAAATATGTGGTCACTCTGCCACCTTTATAAACTAATGATGGCAGAGGCAGTGTATGCCTGAAGTGCTGAGTTTTTATTCTTTGCCTCAGAGGAACTCCTTCCTATGTATACATTTTATTCCTCCTTCTTATACATCTGTACAAGACTGTTGTGGTATGCTCATTATCCTGAATCTTCCAAAAGTTGCAACTCTCAAGATTAGTATATTTAGAAATAGGCAGGCCTTTTAAACTATTCTGAGAGGATTTCTCCCACAATGAGCAAAATTTTCATTAAGCAGTGTCCTAAGTATTACAGAAAGGGTAACAGATGCTCACCCTCTATCTTATGGTCTAAGAAAATGATGAACCTATTGATAGATGTAGTAACAAATCCAGCTTTAAGTAAGTGGAACATCCCAAATAATCGTGTTAAACTTCTTGTTTATTCTGGTAGGTAATAATAGGATTTAAACACAGAGTGCTGCTGAAACTGTAAAACACACTTCAGTGCCAGGGGAAGAAAATTTCATTACTACTCAACACAAACCATGGGAGATTATTTAATTAGGATCACTTCATCCTTTAAGCAAATAAAAGGAACTTGAGTCTGCCTTACTTCTTTCTGACTCCCACCATCAATTCTCAGAATCATTTTGATCAAAAGCGTGGTTTAAATCCACATCATATGCTTCCATATCACCTGCTTTACACTTATTAGCCATTTCTAAGCTTATTCTAAATGAAAAGGGGAGGGGGGGGGAACGACAATAATTTCTAACCATGTCTTCCAGAAATAGATTCTTTGTTACTATTTAATCTTGCATTCTCTTCTTTTCTCTGTTTTCTATGCTTAATTATCCTGTTTTCTGCTTTTATTTCTTTTGCTAACCACAACATTCTACAGCCTTGTTCTCAAGCCTATATTCTACACTACTAAGATCTCATTATGTATTCATAATCCAAATGCAGGAGCTTTTTAGTGTGGGTGCTATGTCTTTAGCATTGTAGTAAATTCAGCGCCTATGCCTTTGCACCTTTTGTCCTGTAAAAAATTTGTCTTAAAATGGTAGTAATTTTCATAGGTTATTTATGCTATAATGTGTTGTGAATAACTCAATAACTAATTATTGTGATAATACAGGTAAAGTATTAACAACAATATCAGATATGTTGCATTAAAGTTAAAGCTACTTATGTATTAATGATTATCAAAAAAGTACTCACTGGACCTTCACAGGCACATTATCTCAGTGCTCAGACACAGGATTCCTGTAAGGATTCCTTTCATTTTTGAGTTATTGTAATTATTTGTTTTCCCCTCTTTCATTTGCTTTCATGGTTAAGTTCTGATCAATTCAGAGTAGTTGCTTCCATAATATTCTTTTCTTTCCTTTTCTTCTGTAGAAAGAAAAAAAATAATCCCAGAGGCCAAAATTCTCTTTCATGTTTTCTACATTACAGAATCAAAAAGAACATTGCTTTGGTATGTATGAACACCTCTGTTGTGCATTTGGGCTGTAGAAGAGACAGAATTTGGACCAAAGGAATCAGGTTTTGTGCAGTATTACTAAAATATTCATTATGATTTTATCCAAAGGGTGCTTTTCCATAAGTATGGCAGTAACTGCACCAGAAGTACCATTAGTTAGTACCAGGTACAGGAAATGAAGAATATACTATGACTTACCTTCTTTAGTAATATGTACTGCTATGTTCCAAGTATGACATGAAATAGAGGTTGAAGGAAACACACCTATGTAAATTTTTTTTCTAGTAAAAAAGAAAAGCAGGAATGTAATTCTTCTGATACACTGGATGAATTTAATATTGTGTAAGTTGAAAAAAAAAAAAAGGGAATAAGTCTTGGGTTCCAGTTAAGAACTTTCTTGATTAACTTTTCCCCTATGGATATGGAGCGGAGGCACATGCTTCCAAAAATACTTAAGGAAAAATTGCAAATAAAATTAAAAATTTTGAGAGATATCATACTATTTTTTTAAGCCTGCTAATTGTTGCACAATTTCCCTGTAATATGTTTTTCTCAAAATAGCACATAACTGAAATTAATATGCAAAAGATGTTGGGTTAGTGGCTACGTGTGTCATAGGTTTATTGTGTCAGTGAACACTACACAGGCTTTATTGGCCAAGATAAAAAGCATTGCACAGGTCTATATAGGCAAAAATCCTTATTCACTCAGAATAATTCACCTTGAACAAAATCTGTCAACAAATGAACAAGTGGTCTGAACCATCAGGATTAGGAGGCAGAAGACTGCTTTAAGTTTCTCTATTAAGTGACTGAGAAGACCACTTATATGATTAATTCTTTCTCTCACTGCTGCACACACTCACTCACAGGCTTTGAAGGATATGTGATGGAAATTGTGATCAGATACGGAGTAGAGTGGTTACAGGACAGGTAAATATATTGCAGACTGAGACATACCTGTAGAACTTAGGACAAAAATGAAGGGCAAAGACCTGTATATAAATTACAATGCTCCATGCAGAACCCTGCTACGAAGCTCATATTTTTTCAATAGTAGGTTAGAGCTCATCATGGGGAAGTGAGTGACTATGTTTATGTGATTAAGGACGTAAGGGTTACGCCATAAAAACTATTTCAAGGACATCAGTATTTAAATGATTATATTTTCATTCGCGAGCTGATTAGTTTTGAAAAATACATCGCTTAGAATCTGTTTAATCTAGATGGAGATGACACATTTTTTCTACATTGTGTTGGATGTCATTTAGTTTTTAAGAGCCTGGTCAGATACTGGGTTACTGCAGCATTTAGGTAAAAAATCCTGAAAGATCAAAACTGCTTCAGTAAACTTTACAATGAGAGAACCTGACTGGAACCCCACTCCCAAGCTAAGTGTTGATCATACCTGTAGTCAGAGAGAACCTTCAGGACTTGCACTAGGCTTTTGGTTTCTGATTTGCATGCAAAATTAAAAAATGAAAGTTTGGAATAACGACAGCAGTGCTGATAAGCGATTTCACATGCAAGGAGATCTATTCTAGAAGATCATCTTCTTGAGCACAAATAGTAAGAGCAGTTGACTGTATTTCTCAGGTTTAATTTTTGGCTTTGAGTTTATTTTGCTCTGATATGCTGCTTCAGGAACCTTGCCAATGTCCTGAGAATGCTTGAAGAGCGCTTGGTTTCTGGGCAGCATCTTTTCTGCCAGCTCTTGCCAATCTGTACCTCTGCTCCACAGCACCCTGAACAATTGAAGAGTGCAGATCCCTTCTGGGCAGTTTCTATTCCAGCCTCCCAGGAGTGGGGACAAAGGGTGTTCAATTCTTGCCTTGTTTGTTCAAATACTTCTTTGAATTTCAGTGCATTCTCACTTTTCTGGCATAAAATTCTGTGTCAACAAATTAAAAAGTATTACACATGCTGAAAGAAAAAAAGTTATTTGTCTAGAGCACAGTCTAAAATCTTGCTGAAAATTATAGCAGGAAAAACCCCAATATTAAAGAAGGCTTTCAAATTGACATGAGTCTTATAAAAAAGATCAGTGATAGCTGCTTGCTCCTCTCTCAGTCATGTGAAGGTATTGTTTACTTATGGATCAAGTTCAGCCTTTAGCTCCTTGACCAATGTCTGTTATTTCATCCATTTTCTTCTGTGGCATCATGCTGAGCAGGAGTGATGTACAGATAAAAATGGTATTTTATTTAACTGCCTATATTCACTAGAGAACATGAAAAGACTATAAAAGGAAGGAAGAAGAAAAGAAAAATCAGAAAAAAACCCCAAAAAAACAAAACAAAAAAAAAAAACCCAACCCAAAACCCCCAAACCCAAAAAAAACCCACAAAACCTTTGGAGCATTTTGAATTAAGAACAAAAATAGAATAGCAAGAAAAGGATCTAAAACAATAAACTAAAACTCTCTCTGGGCAAGAGATCTGAGAAATACAGACAATGCCCATTCTTCTTAAGACTTAAATTAAAAAAAGATATACTTCTTTGATCAAAATATATAAAACAGAAGTCTTTTCATTTTAATGCTGTTATTGTTGATCTGAAACAGTCTGTGTCTGAGTAGACCATTTAAAAATTTTTCTTCTTATTTTTTTTTATTTTTATTTTTATGGACTGTGTTGTCTGAAGGACAGCTTATTTTGGCCTAAGATGATTACCCAGCACAAGAAAGCAACTTGTCCCATATGAGGCATTTGGAATATTGTTAGTCTTGAAGTGCCAATTGAATAAAAAAACAAGGACAGTTTCCATGAAAACCCATGGGCTTTAAACAAAATTTCTACATGCCTCAGCAGCTGCTGCTGCGGTTTCAGAGTTTTGCAGTTATTGACAATTCGGGAAATTTATGGGTTTCAATATGGTATATCAGGATCACTCCTGGGTACAGCATCTTCTGGATAGAGACAGGGAAATAGCTGAAATTGATCTTATGCCCTTAGCTCTGAACTTCATTGAATGCTTTTAGGTTACATTCAGTGTTTGTTTCCTCTGTGAGAATGTGGTTTAATATGATGTCACCACATGTGCTGATTTCCTGTGAGATAAAATAGTTTTAACAATGGTTTATCCCAAACATATTTTAATTAATGTAAGTGCAAAAGAAGAAAAAATTGGGAGCAGGTTCTACATTTTGGCCACAAGTAAGAAGCATGTTTTTTATAGACTTGAACTGAAGCCAGCAAGGCATGATTAGGACTGTCAGCTTGGCCTGAACGATTGACAGTTGAGCACAAAGAGCAACTGAGTAAAAGCTGAGTATAGGTCACCAAAGCCGCTAAGCAGATGTATCTACCTGTGTATCTTGCCCAGGTTACATACCATTTTATCTTCTGGAAATCACTGGTGATAAATGAAAACGGCAACCACAACTAATTAAGGAACACTACTTTCTATACAGAACAACAGGAACTGTGTCTTTTCTACTGTACCCGTGTGCTATTTATTTATGCCAGCGCCCCATGTGCTTCTGTTAAGTTTAAAATTCCTGAGTTCATATGAAAATGTGGCCAAAATTTCCAACATTCACTATCCAGTGTACATACTCATCATAAAGCATTGCTAGTAAAATAATAATTCTTAGTATTCCAATTACTTTGGTTATTACCAAGGAATAACAGTCATCACTGAAAATCCTGAGGAAAGGACCAAATTTTAAATCTGGGATGACATGCTGCTACGTCACAAAAATCCCAGAAATCTGTTTTGAACAAGAGCAGGCTCTACCTTCTTCTGTAGCCTGTGTCTGTTGAGCCCCATTACAAACATGAAGATTCCATTGGAGTTTTAGAGCAGAAATGACTGCTTGAATTCTTGCCTTCAGTTTCAAAATGTACAATTACAGAGATTTCCTTCATAGCTGTATGCTTTTTCATTAACACCCTATTGTAATACTTTGCAAATCACTCAGATGCGCTGGGGCGTATTTGGCCCTGAAGTCCGGCTAGCTGAAGCGGGAAGGAGGTGGCCGACACCCCCGGCACATGCACTGCCAGCCCCCTTTGGCGTCTCGGCCTCGGGCTGGGCTGGATGCGCGGTGCGAACTAAGGCACAGTGGGACGAAGGAAAAGGCGTCCAAATGCTGGGGGCTAACTCCACTTTATTGAGGGTTCGATGACGAGAGCAGGAAGGAAGGGTGCCAACCAACAAATGGCAACGAACAGGGGGAGCAACAAGGTTTTAAAGAAGAGGGGTGGAGAAAGGAGGGACGCCCAGCTAGCCAATAACAGAACAACAAGGGAGGTACAAAACTTAATGAACATACAAGAACAACCAATAAATACAAAGTAGAGGAGGGGCCCTGGGACCACAGCCAACCACAATCCCCAGAGAGAAGAAGCTTCTAGAACACAGGGAGGAGTGGGGGTGATTGACTGGGCCCAGGGAGGAGGAAAACTTGACTTATAAGGATAAAAAGGGGGAGGAGAAGTTACATGACCTAAGAGCTTAGTAACTAAAGGGGGAAGGGGTAACCATGGAAACTCAACGGACAAGAGAACAGTGGCGGGAAAACTGTGAGGGGAAGAACCATTTACAAGAACATAGGGGAAGATACACAAAATGGGGGAGCAAACAGAGAAACTTAAAAACACATTACAACACTCAGAGAAAATGGTTTGCTTCACTTGGGGAGGGCTCTATTGTGCTTAGTTGCCAGCAATCACAACAATTCCACAAGGTTTTTTCTGTTTTGTTATCACATCAAGAAGTGTGACAGTTCCAGCATAACAGCCAAATAGAGGTAAATCTGGGGGCAACATTTTTGCTGCAATGTGTAAATCGTTTCTGCAACATCCCTGTCTTGGGGAGTCTCTGCCTTATGTGTTTACTGCTCACTTTCTTCCCCTATCTAACACCTGACACAGATTAGTGAAATATGTGTAGTTTAGGTCGGTTATTTTTTCCTATGCAAAACTTTGTCACCTAAGCAGAAGTGCAAGAATAGAGACAGTTCTTACAGAAAACTTAAGAGTCTGAGTAAATGTCACAACTTCCTTTGTAGAGATGTAATTAGTCACAGAATCGCAGAATCATTGAATAAGGTGAGTTGGAAGGGACCCCAAGGATCACCGAGTCCAGCTCCTTACCCTGCACAGTGCCAGCCCCAAAAGTGCCTGAGAGCGCTGTCTGAGCACCTTTGGTGCTGTGCCCCCTTCCCTGGGAGCCTGTTTCAGTGCCCAGCCACCCTCTGGGGAATGAACCTTTTGCTAATAGCCAACCTGAACGTTTCTTGACACAACTTCAGGCCATTCTGTCACGTCCCCATCACCAAGGAGAGGGATCAAGGTGAGCCCCAGTGCGGAGCACTAGCGAGACAATGCCTTACCCAGCTGAAGATGCTGGCCCTGATGCATGCCAGGACATGGGTAGGTTTTCTGTTTTTCTCTTAACCTTTCAAAGATGACAGATGAATCTTTTTTGCCATCCTGACATGCATCCATTTGCTAAATTTATTGCTACTGAGGCCACGTCTATTCTGCAGTCCAAGGGTGACTACTGATGAGTCAAACATATTTAACTTACCTCTTAGAGGAAAAAGGGATGGCAAGCACGTCATCAATCTTTAATGGTGCTTCAAGGGTAGTCCTGAAAATTACGTACTTGAACGTCAGACTTAAGACCACTGAAATTTCTTTCCAGGAAGCTGACAAAAAACAGGTAATGATCACTGGGATCAGTATGACATACTTGGAAATAAGGTATCACTTTTGTAGATGGAAATCATCACTAGTATAGCCACTAGATTTATTGGAATAAATCACCTAAAACATGGGAGTAAGCAGGAGCTGGCTAGTACTGTGCAGTTGAACTTTCAGATAAGCTTTCAGTCTTGCTCGCTGTCAAAGGTTGGTTCCAATGGTGTTGCAAGACAGGAGAGGAGACAAGCCCACAAAATAGAAATATATTAAAATCAGAAAATAAAATGTAGAAATAAACAAGTGTTTTTGTTGACAGTGTGGATGCAATGAGTTTGTTGCTGACATAAATGCATTTTACATATGTATAAATAACCAGGAAAAGGAGACAATGAGGCAGGTGATAGAGCTTACCAACAACATCAGAGACAGGGAAAGGATCTGATGGAAAAAGAAAAACCTTTCTAAGATGTTTTATCTTGAAAATAATATGACAAAAGGGATATAGATGCAAATAATAAGATTACGATTATGGAATGAGTCCTACAAGTTCCTTGAGGAAGTTTGGTAATCATCCAAATGGGGACATATTCTTGTCTCAGCCTTCCAATGAACATACTGAAGTTTTGTCTGCAAAAGCAAGGTCCTCATGTGCAGGTTCAGTCAAAATGTCTCCCCTGCTTAGGTGAGGGAGACAGAAATAAAAGTTAGTGTTTCATTCTCCTGATTAAGTACACAAAAGAAGAGAAATGTAATTACCTTGGGGAGTGCTACAAGGCTCTCTGTGATTTCCCTCAATGGAAAGCTGCAGTGTTGCAGAGTAACCCTGGCAAAGTACTCTTGTGGGTACCAGCTGCATCAGTGCTTCTCCCCAGCAGCTGGCTGGGGATGCTGTCCTGTACTGGCAAAGAGCAATGATGGACACGTGCTTTGGCCTGCTAGCTGGTCTGAGACAAGTCTGGCATTGTTGATTTACCCAAATTATATATCCGTCTTCAAGTCCCACATCTCAACTTACACCCCCTGAATTCAAAAATTGAATCAAGACATTGAGTCTCTCCAATAAGACTGGAGAGACTTAATGAGTGAGAAAGAGGATTAAATGCCTACTAATACCATGGAGAAATTTAAACTCAGGGTTGGGGAAACTACCTGTAGCTCATGGGAACATTTTATGTCAATATGTGGTATTGATATTGACATTTTATTAACATAGTATTAACATTTTCTATTGTACTCCAATACTGTAAAATAATTGAATCACTCTCCTGTTGAACAACATGTACAAAAAATGACAAAATACAAGTGTTCTTCAGTATACATGGGCCTTCTGTGAGTCATACCATCTTTTTCCTTTCTGAATATTGCACTCTCCTAAGAAGGACTAAGAGCTCTATCTTTCACTTTTGGCTTTCCTCAGAGCAAGCCAGATGTCTCATGGTGCTATCAGCAGGGTTTATTTTTCCTGGCTTGGATGCAAACCTCCAGTTATTAATATCAGAGTGAGCTCTGCTAGCTGACAATTTAAGATAAAGTAAATTGGAAGTGACATAAAGGAGCGTGTGGGTGTTAATGTGCGTCACCGACATTCTTTTCTGACATCCTGAAAGGTCTCATCTGTATGGCCGACACCAGCAACCTTTACCAGTGAACCTGTGCTATTAGAGGGTAGGCACTCTCATTGATTTGTAAAAGTGACAGATGCTGCATGTGGTTGTAAATTAGCCATGTGAAACCAGTCTCCAGAGATTTCCAAGAGCATTTTTTCCTCTGCAGTGATTTGTGTTCTTCTATTTGCCAAGCTGCATGAAGCAAAGCACTTAACTCTTTCCCTAGTCATCTTGTTGTACTTCACTTTTCTTATGAGTTTGGGTTGGTTTTCTCTTTCCTTCTCCTGCCTTTCTTCAGTTATCATGATTCATTAGGCTAAATTTCTGATCAGTTTTTTTCTGAGATGCTTTTCCTTTTCTCATCACAGTGTTTCTGAAAAGGGCTAGCAAAGTCATATCAAGATGAACTGAAATGCCTTTCAAACCATTAAACCCTGTTTTATTTACAAATATATGCATGCATGCCTGAATACGTTCGGTAACTTTTACATAATAGAAAAGTATTTTCTGATGAAGACTTAAGTGAAGGCTTTGTTAAGCAGAGAGTGCAGTCCCTGCTCACACTTGCAGACACACAGTGCGTGAGTTTCCAGGTGTCTTCACTGCTTACACAGAAACCCAGCTGTGAGAGAGGTGCACAACTTGTGACACGGCCAAGTCATCTTATACAGCAGCACTTGTGTCATCAAAGGGATGATAGCAGGGAATAAAGCCTTCTTTTAGGCTCAATCCCATGATTTGCTTTAGTCTTATTAACAGGTATCTACCATGATTGCATAAAATTAAGACTTATGGGTGGCCTTGAACAGTTACAAGGGTCCATCCCAATCAGGCAGGCCTTCATTAGAACACAAAATCTGCCTTCTCCATTTAGTCTGGTTTCTTTCCATGGAATTCCAATCATGCCTTTGTAATGCTGATTTTAGATATGAGCGTGCATTGTAATTAATGTACTACAATAAATCAGAAGATGAGACAAATAATCAAACTTTTAATAATCCAATTTGTGGAATCTAAGCACTTATGAGAAGTATCTATGTGCCACTGCTGAAAAACCAAATGCTGCTACAAACCGAAGACAAAGCAAAACAAAAACATGTCAAGACAAATTATTCCCTAGACTAAATGTTACCAGCTGTAAAAAAGCACCATGACAAAATGTGGAGGTTAAAGGTCATGACCCTATAAAACTACTATTTTAACTCCTTATCCTAAATCACTTCCAATTATGTATGGTAAGGTCTTTCCATTTTGAAGTAGAAAATACTTTTTCTGAGAACTTCAAGCTGGGCTTTCATCATGGATACAGAGGTGAAAGGTTCAAAGTTTTAGCTGCTAAGCCACCAAATATCTGCTCTCTCTTCTATTTTCCCTCCCTTTGAAGCTATTAGCAACAGTGATTTCTAGAGAGTATTCACTCCATGGGGCAGGCTTGTGCAGCAGTCATGGTAGACTCTCTATCTTCCAGGTTCTTTATGTTTCTACTAGTTCCTACTCACATTATTCTTTTGAGCTTTAGCTAAATATATATAGGCACAGCTTTAAAACAGAGATGGTCCTTAAAATTGGCTTTGGGGCAGATAGGGGGGAAACGTTCTTGTAATTTATTAACTTTTTTCCTGTGCAACTGCCATGTGATTATTATTAAATCTTGCTGTGCTGAGATCACACTCTAGAGCCTGTCCAGACCACCTCAATGCTATCACATGTGGCTCCAACACACATGATGCTGAGGCAAGATTGCTTCCTGAGAGAAAGTGGAATGATTGCAAAAATTACAGAGCTCTTTATAGGGAAAATTTAGTACAAAGTTACAGTGCCATGATCTTCGCAGTGGAAACCACTGTCTCATCAAACTGCCAAATCTCAGGTCACCGTGTTAATGTTTTATGTTTACAGAACTGCTGTTTGGAGTAGTTTTGGAAGGTTTCGTTAAAACTTTGCAAGGGGCTGGAAAAGATTCAAGGTTTTTCATTTGTGTAGGGTTTGGATTCTTTTTCCCCCTTATAGACCCTTAATGTTTTATAATTTTGCATTTTAAATCTATTTCCTGGTCAATCAGTCTCAAGCTACTTGTTCCCACCCTTTAATAAAGTCCAAAATTGAGTGTTACTATGGAAACTGCCACAGATGTAACAGCTGCAATTCACAAGAAGGAAAAAGATGAAAATGGATGAAGAAGTGTCACTTGCGTTAGGCAAAATTGTATAACTATGTATGAATTGCATACTGTGTATAAGGTTCTTTATGAACCCAAAATGCTGGAAAGGTCCTCCTAGCCTTAGGGGAAATAATTTCCAAGTAGGTAAATTAATTGCTTTCAAAACTGCTACATAAAAAAATATAAAGTAACTATTTATAATATGTCTTTTTAAAGTCCATCTGTTTTGCATACAAGAAATAGTATTTTTTTTTTTTAGTTTTTTGCTTGTAATCTGATTTTGTAGATTTTCCCTTCTGTTGTTAGCAAACAGAAAACTTGATCCCAGATTTCTTTGGTCGTAAGCTTCTTTAAGCACAACAGACAAGCCAGCAGTGTTTTTATATTTTAAAGTATTTTCCTAAACTCTCTTGGATATATCTGTGTATTCAGGAAAAGAAAACAGGTCTACAAAAACTCAAAACAATAGGAATAGTGTAGTAAATAAAAGCTGTGAAGGCAGGTACACAGCCTGTTTCTCTGATCAGCTACAATATTTTTACATCCCCATAAATTCCATTGACTGCTGGCAGGTTTTTGCAGACATGGGCTGGAGAACCTTAAAGAGGGGAGGGAGAGCCAGGCCTTTTGTCTAGTGCTCAGCCGCCATCAATTATTTAGGAGCAAAATTATGTGACATTTTTCTTTCAATTATGCTGTTTAACAAGGCTTGGGAGTTAATACTGACCAGGAGATGTTTTATCCGAGATATGCTGTAAAATGCTCTGCTCTCTGTAGAATATATCTCCCTTGGCTCTCAATTAATGACTGCAGCCATGCAGCCGCACTAAACTGACTAATCTCACTTGACTGGATCTGAAAGCACCTCTGTGGTTTTTAATAGATTTTTTTCTCTCTCTCTCTCTTTTCTGAGTATTTTGAGAACTGTTTGTGCTGGACACACAGTAATAACAATTTGTCAAATCTGTCAGAAGGCTTGACTACTAAAAACAGTTCTTCAAAGAGAGAAGTATGTAAAAAAACAGAAGACATGTTGCTTTATTATTACTGTGGGGACTGTGTGATCTGTGCCTGACAAAGATCTGTTTAAGATGTAAGGCTGGTGCTGTGAGCCTGCATCCAACACTATCTTTACTGTCATCCAGCAGTTTAGTCTTCACCCTGGAAACTCACTCTTGCCTTTTGCCCTTGGCTTCACAGTTCAGCACAAGTGGCTGAGCACATTCCCAAACTGTGCATTTTACACAATCTGAACAGTAAGCAACCACTTAAATATTATGACATCCACTGAGGCATGCATCAGATATGAAGAGGAAATTCTTAACAAGCATATTTTTTAAAAAGTCTTATTTTCACATGAAGCTCTGCCTGGCACCACAGCTTCTGAGAAAATATAGTGACTCACTCACTGGAAAATTCAGGGCAAACATGAATGCAAATACGCTTTCTGGACTTGTCAACCACCTGTCCCCTTTACAGCTCAATTATTTGATATTTTCTAACTGGATCATAAATAGTGGAAAATAGATTTGAGAAATAAGATAATTTCTTCCCTTCAAAAGTGATTATTTGCTTTTGTGTTCAATTGTTGCTGCAAACAACATCACTATACTTATCTGACAGATTTTCCTGTCTTCTCCTCAATCCCAGAAGCAGACATGCAGCATTAGGAGTTGCAAAGCTGTCCACTTGCATGCCATTGCCTATTCTACTTCAGCACAGATTTCAGATCAGCACTGAAAAATCAATCCTGACATTGCCAACATAGTATTTCTTGATGTTCTGATAATGAGAGATGTTATAATTTCAGGAAGCATTGAAATCTGTGGAGAATATAGCTGCAATTCTGTTCAAAACATTTGTCTTGTGTAGATAATTTTCCAGTCTATTCAAAAGACTTCAGGAAATCTTTAATCTCTATCACATAGAGGTTTTTCCCTATTCTTGTCATTTAGAGTCCTTAATAGCCAGATTGACTGCTTGAAAAATCTGCTTTACCTTTAGGCCATGATACTTTATACATATTGGTTAAATTGCAGAGTAAGTGGCAAAATGGAGGGACTGGACAGAATAATGTGATTCAGCAAAGCCAGAGAAACTTAATTCTATAAAAATTTGTGTCTTATCTTCAGACTGATTCTAAGTTATTTACAGCATTAACTACAACATAAATTGAGAGTTCAGGAAGGGCTGTTTAACAGTGCTATTCATATACCATTTGGAGATTCCCACATCAGGAATTTGTGTGTGTTGTTTGTTTCGGTACTTCCTCATGGACAGCATCTGGCCTCGTGCCCTTCAGCTAGAGAGGCACGTACTCATGCTCAAGCCTGCTCAATCTGTGTAGTCACGTAAAGCTGGCTGTTGTTACTTCAAATGCACGTCTTGTAGAAGAGGCAACATAGACCTTGCAGCCAAGGGAGGAGAGAGCCAGGACAATGGCTTCCAGACTCGTTTTTGCTGGTCCAGGACCTGGAGAGGTTGTAGCATATCTAGGGCAGTGGTAGGACCGTGCCTGCCTCCCAACAGAGCGTACGCAGCGCTCTGTGCTCTGTGTCCATTCCTGCTTGCTGTCTGACTCTGAGCACGCCCTTTCCACTTGAGCTTGCCTGCCACAAAGAACTTCTTCACAATCCTTCTAGAAAGCGAGGGTGTAGGATTCTTTCCTTGCATTCCGACCCTTTAATCCCTCGGGAAAGGGACCACCAACCTGGAATGAGGATTTTGCTTCAAGAGCTGCAACATTCCTCTCCTACGTGATCCACAACAAAAATTCTCATCTGACAAACAAGAGGAAACAACCACTTTTACCAAGACATATCTGGAAAGCAAAATCCTTAGAAATGAAAGCTGGGCTCAATTTTCTCTTGCCCAACTAAAATCACAGTACTTTCCTGTTTTTCTCCAACCTGAGGAACCTCTCAGCAGCTCATGCTCTGGCAGATGATCTATCAGCATACAAGGGTCTGAGAAATCATCTCACTCTGCTTAAAAATAAGCCATACATTAGTTTTCCCTTGTAGTACCAGAACTACTATTTCCTCTCTTTGAGAAACAGTGATTTTTATTTTTTTATTCCTACAGCAAATTAGAAATACATAAGAGCACTGCTACTGCTAGCTGGTCTAGATAACAATCATTTCTTCAGTTTTACTGTTATCTTCCTTCAAGATAGAGATTTAAAATGTAGCCACAATTCCTCTTAAGTGTCTCATCAGAACTACAGAGCATGACATTTCACACAGAAGTGGCTTGAAAACATTTGTGTGATTCAATGTGAAAAAATTCTATTATTCCAGAGGAATTTTATGGAAGAATGAAATCTCAGGTACATGAAATAACCAAAAAGGTAATGGAAATTTTTTCCCCGGTAAATTTTTCACATAAAAATATCCCCATTCTTTTAAAAGTCTCAGCTAAAAGCAAAATGTTGTAAAGACAGAATAAACCCATGTAATAATCATGGTTTAGGCATTTATCTTAGCTTTTATTTATGAATTGTTGAACTATTCTATTTTGTAATTAATGGTGAATAATTGATCTATCTCCATGCTTCCAGCAATTTGGCTCCCATTCTGTGTACTTGCTATTTTTTCTTCAAACTAAAGACAGCAAGAAATTGATTCACATACTTCAGCTACAGCTATGCAGTTTCATCTAGGATGGATTTCAGAGACCAGACACTTTTTTATTTTGAAGGACTGTGTCTCTATTTGAAAAATAACACACATTACTGTACAGGTGCCTTTCTTCATTTAGACCATTCTTTTCTCCATCATTACCATTTGTGAGAGAGGAAGCACTCTTCAGCACCTGTGAAATTTGCATATCTTCACACACATAACAAAAAATACTTATGCTGTCTCACAGGGTGTGACAGACGGGAAAAATGGAGCTTTACATAGGGAGCTCAGGTGAGCTGCATATCCACAACATGTGAAATATACTAATATTAGTACATTAAAATAGAAAACAGTGTCTATTTACTTTAACAATGTTAGCCTTTGGATAACCTCACTTCTTATTAAAGTTCTCTTACTTTCCTTCATAAAAAGGATAAACTGCAAATGTTATTAAAATTTGTTGCCAAAACTGCATTACTGTCAAAACAAATAAAATAATTTATACATACAGAAATAAAGATTAGATGATGGAATATGTAAGGTCATAAGAAATAATCTCAAAATAAATTTAATATAGATGCAGGAAGATTGGAATCCAAAACTAAGAGCAATGTTTTGATTTTCAACTGGTCTACACTTTATAATACCAACCCTTCCTTGGTCATCCTCTAGACTTCATCTCAGTAACTTAAACTCCAAAAAGAAAATTAAATTCAAACCAAAGGCCATAATTATAGACTGTCTTATACAATTATGAAAGTCAAGTGAGCAAAGAGGATGACATTCAACTGGGAAACACGTATGACACAACACAACCTAGAGACCATAAGTGGGAAAAAACAAAGAGTAATAGGATATAATTGTGGAATAATGTAGATTATTATGGGTAATGGAGATTTACTGTGGAAAAGAGAACAACTGTAAAAATATTTTATGAAGCACTGATGAGAGGATTAATATTTAGCAGCAAAGTCAGAATCATATCTGACCTCTGATATCATTTGATGCCCTACTTAGTCTAACAGGAAGTAAATGTTTTCTCAAGAGAATAACTCCATGACTCTGCAGAGTCTTTGTAAAGCCAACCTGTCTTGAAAACACATTACCACGTGACAGACACTCCAGAAAATTTCTGGCTTCAAAAGACATTAAATAAATATTAGAGAGTTTGTTTTTTAAGGCAGTACTCTGTCTCTCAATCACAAGGCTACCTGTTACTACATCCTTTAGATTACAGTATTGTCTTCAAAAACCTACTGTCTTGGTTCAGATGTTGAAATAATCTAACTGCAAAAAGCTGCCTTGAATGAATCGAATCTTTAGTAGAACAAATCATGACATACGTTCAAATTTCCTTTGAAGAACTATTCTATATTTTTTTTTTGCAAAAATAATTCACTGTATTAGTATGTAGCATTTCCTGATGTAAAATTTAATAATGTAAAATTTAACAGAAATGTGTGGTTTTTTGTTTATTGATCAGAAGCCTCATTTAGTCACTGGAAGCCTATCTCCAAAGCAGAGTTAGTATTAGGACCTTATCAACATTAGTTTTGAAGTACTTCTTAAATATAAAGCCACTAAATTTTAATCTATTTAATAATTGCTTCACATATAGAACTTACAGTAAATTTGAAGTAAGAATTACTGCTTGTTTATAATGAAAATAATCTAATAGGAGAACCCAGGAGCCATGCAACACCTAAGTTTTTTTTTTTTTTTTAATGCAAAACATTTTTCATAGCTGCCTCTTAATGACTGGAAGAACTCATGGCCACAGAAGTCTAATTACTTAATTGTCTTACAGATAAAAAAACCCACAAAGGAACTATCTGCTTGTTTGCAGTGTTGTGAAGCCTTTTATCTGTATTTGTCAACAATCATTATTCATGACAGACAGCAGAAAGGATGCATGGGTACTGTACTATTGTGGGCTGAGAACAGATTTTGGTACTTAAAGCTTTTATCCACTTTTATACACTTGTAACACTGCATATATCAGTGCCCGGATTAGGATATTGTAAAGGTCCTATTGCCAGACTCAGAGAAATCTCTGGACATTAAAGCTGTTCCTAGAGAGTGTAATAATTATGAAGGTGGCAGGTAATCTGCATTTGGGTTCAATCCACCCTTCACAAAAAAAAAATAAATAATAGGGTTTGTGTCTAGGTTTTGTGTTTCCATTAAGAAGGGAATGGGAAAGTTCTCTGTAAAATACACATTTCCTCTGATTCAAAAGAGGACTTTCTGGCAGCTCTGATTTTTTTTCCCCCACTCTGCTTACAGAAGTTCAGCACCTCAAGCATGAAGACACTCCAGTGCAGGGACACTGGTCCCCCCAGCCAGGGACACAGCCTCCTGACTGCAAGGCAATGGGGCAGTGCCTGCCAGCCTTTCCAGTGCTGCTGAAGCTGGTGGAAGGACACACACAGCAGGGATGGCCCAGAGCCTTTCAAGTCAGAGTTGTTTCGAACATCCTTTGAATGCAATCTTTTTATCATCTTCCTTATATATTAAAAAAATTCAGCATTTTTCAGTACCAGAAAGTAGGTCCAGGACCTGAATATAACTAGCGTGACCAAAACATCAGGAAACTGGAGGGTTTTGAAAACACAATCTGCATTTCATATACATAAGACCAGGTTACGTTGCCAGAAATTTCCAACACCTAGCTCAGTAAAAATGGGTGTCCACAAGTCAGTCTCAATGTTTTTAATGATTTTTTTGGGGTAGGTTTTAGTGGGAAGTATGTTCAGCATTTGAACCTCATTTGAACTTATTTAAAGTTCTAGCATCCGTTGGTTTGAAAGTAAACAAGTTGGAGAAATTAACCCCACACAAATACCTTGTGAGAGACTTTAAGTCAGAGTTACATGTTAAAGATTACAATGAATGCAATGATGCAATGAAAAACTTGTTGAAACCCACAAAATGAGAGTACAACCTGGTCCCAGTTAGTCAAGGTGGTGGTCACCGTCCAATTAAACAATAGTTGCAGTGCTGCTGAAGTGGTGTTCACATTATTTTCAAAAGTAGTGGTCCTGTGGAAGTTTTCAGGTCCTCCTCTGGATGTCCAGTGGTGGTGTCCAAGTTCCCAAACCCCAGGATTATACACCCTCAAAATCCAGGCAGGAATGTTTAGTACCTGCCTCAAGGCACAGAGTTTCTCGATGGGATGATGTAGTCCCGTGAGTCATAAGCTGGTTTTTGGAGTCATTGATGCAGATGTCTATTCTGCTGGTGCCACTGCATCATTGCGGCCCATTGGCAGAGACGACCCCCCTCAGGATGGATGGGACTGTGCTGCTGCTTCCCCAGAGGGAGCTATCAGGGCTAAGTCATCCTTGTGAAGGAAAATAAACATTACCCGGCCTCACAGGGTTGTCTCTTTCCCCTCATCTCATTTAACACTCAGCTCTTAGCCTGAGGGGTGGGGTATGCGCTGGACAGCTGCTGCAAACGACTCACCATCAACAGTTTGCCAGGATTCATGTGGATGGGTGCAGGATACACAGTTTGGTTACATCTCTGGCACTCTTTCTCTGGTAACCATGACACAGTGCTACGGCATTGGAACTGAAATCAGAAGGGTTTTATTAAACTCAGTCACTAATTTGGAATATAGGATGCCATGCATGTTGAAGTGCATAGTGTTGATTGTTATGGCTTGTCTTTGTAGAATTTGTATTATAGTAAGTTGTGTAGAATATTTTGCCTCGTTTTCTGACATTTTATTTATACATTATAATCACATTTAAGTGACCATCATCATACTATTAGTATACAGCAAACAAATAATTACTCTTTCTAAAAGCTTTCTTTCTGACCTGTCAGACCTCCACAAAAGCACATCAAATGGCATTATGTGGTATTATTTTTTTCACCTAGAAAAGTCACTAAGTTGTTCTGAGAACCTTTTAGACATTTAGAAGTCATCCTCCTGTATTTACCAGAACAGCACAAGGACTTATTTTCAATTTGCAGTTTTGCTGGGGAAGTGTTTTGATTCTTGATTTAGACTGTGGTATCCCACAGGTCCCAGGGTTTCTGGCTGAAAGATAAAGCTTTATGCTTTATGTTTTCTTGCAGCAGAGCAGTATTACACACCACACACTGTGCTCCAGTTCATCAGTTTTTGAAAACAAGTCCACCCAGTACTTATTTTGTCAGTCTTCTGGCAGTGGAGCACAACTTCCTGAGGGAAGAAGCCAAGCTGTATACATTTCAGCTTCTCTTTGTTGCACAAACTATGTGGCACTCCCAGGGATTACTTGCAGTGCTGTGAGGTAACGGACTGGAGGTTTTATATACAACTATCTAAATATTTTGCGCCAGGTATTACAGGCTGGAGCATAAATCCATGCTGGCATTCAAACAAATACTGTGCTCTCCAAATAACCTATCCAGCACTGGATGCAAAATTAAATAAATTATCTCAAATATCAGTTATCATGAAGGACTGTAACTACCCTAACATCTGCTGGAGAAGCAACACAGTGAATCACAAACAGTCCAAGAGTTTCCTGGAAAGCACTGACAGCTTCCTGCCACAGGCAGTGGAAGATCCCAGAAGGAACTTATACAGAGAAAGAGAGAAAGCCTTGCTGTAGATGTGGTGGCTGGGGGCAGCCTCGCTGTAGAGACCATGAAATTGTGGATTGTTTGAGGCTAAACAGCTGACTTTAGTCTCTTCAGGGATCTTCTTGGAAGAACCATAAGTGAACAGACCCTGCAGGGAGGGAGGTTCCAAGAGTGCTGGTCAATATTCAACTTCCTCCAGGCTCAAGAACAATGTCTTCCAGGGAGCAAGAAATTGGAAAAAGAAGGCAAGATTCATCCACATAGATGAATCAAGAACTGTTGTAACTCAGGTTTGAGCAGAAAATACATAGGAGATGGAAGCAGTGTCAGGCCACTTGGAGAGAGACTGCCAGAGTAAATATAAATGAGATGAGGAAGTTGAAGGCCCATCTGGAATAAAATCTGGACAAGGATGTCAAGGACAACAATACAAGTGTCTTCAAATACATCAATAACCAAAGGAAAACTAAGGATAACTTGTGGGCCTTGTAAGGGCCCATTACTAAATGAAAAGGAGACCCTAGTAACAGAGGACACAGAGAAGGCAGAGTTACTGAATGATACCTTTGTTTTGGTCTTCACTAGCAAGACCAGCCTGCAATGATCTCTGACCCTGTAGATCAGGGTGAAGAAATGCTGGAAGAATTTTCCTTGGTCAGGAAGGGTTGGGTTGGAGAACACCAAAGGAAACTTGCCATCTACAAGTCCTATGTGCTGGATGCACACAGGAGTGCTGAGACAGCTGGTGGACATCACAGCTATGCTTCCTTAACTTTGAAAGGTCATAGAGATCAGGACTAGTGCCTGAGGATTGAAGAAAGCAAATGTCCCCCCATTTTTCAAATAAAGTAAAAAGGAGGATGCAGGGCACTATCAGCCAGTCAGCCTCACCTCAGTCCCTGGAAAGGTGATGGAGCACCTCATTTTGGAGGCCACTTCTATCACAGGGAGGACAAGAAGGTGATCAGGAGTAGTCAGCATGGATTCATTAAAGGCAAATCATGCTTGACCAACCTCATTGCCTTCCACGATGAAACAACTACATGGATGGATGAGAGGAGAGCAGCAACTCCAAGGCTTTTGACACTGTCTCTAACAATGTCCTCATAGGCAAGTTCAGGGGCTCAGGGAGAGTGGATGAACGGACAGGGAGGTGAATTGAGAACTGGCTGAACAGCAGATCCCAGAGTCACAATCAGTGGCACAGGCTCTAGTTGGAGGCTTGTCAGTGGTGGTATCTCTCAAGGTTCGATACTGGGCCCAGTCGAAGGGGCAGAGGCCTCCTCAGCAATTTCACTGACAACACAGAGCTGGGAGCAGTGGCCGATAGCCCAGAGGGCTGTGCAGCCCTTCAGAGGGACCTCAGCAGCCTGGAGAGATGGGCACAGAGGAACCGTCTGAAATTCAGCCAAGGCAAGTGCAGGGTCCTGCAGCTGGGGAGGAACAACCCCAGGCGCCAGCACAGCCTGGGGGTGACCTGCTGGGAAGCAGCTCTGTGGAGAAGGAGCTGGGGGTCCCGGTGGACAGCAAGCGCTCCATGAGCCAGCAGTGGCCTGGTGGCCAAGGCCAGTGATAACCTGGAGTGCAATTAGGAAGAAGATTTCCAGAAGGTCAAAAGAGATCCTGCCTCTCTGCTTAGCCCCCAGTGAAACCTCATGTGGCATGCTATGTCCAGTGAAGGACTTCTCAGTTCATGAGGGACACAGTTCTTGGACTGAGTTGAGGTATGAGCATCGAGATGGTTAAGACTTGATAATTAAAGACTATGTCTTTAATTAATGGAAAGGCTGAGGGAGCTGGGCCTGTTCAGCCTCAAGAAAAGACAACTGAGAGGGAACTTCATCAATGTTTATGAGTATCTGAAGGGAGGGAATCAATAAGATGAAGCCAGCCTCTGATCAGAGGTGTCCAGCAGTAGGACAAGAGGCAGAAACTAATGCACAGGAAAATCCATTTGAACATGAGGAAGAATATTTTTACTGTGCAAGTGACCACATACTGACCAGAGAATGTATGGATTCTTCCTCACTGGGGATATTCCATACTTATTTGGATGCAATCCCATGTCAGATGCCCTGGGATGACCCTGCTTGAACAGGGAAGTTGGACCAGATGACCCACTGTGGTCCTGTCTTACCTGACCCATTTTGTGATCCTGTGGATTTAGGGACCACTATTTACTCTTTCCTGTGTAAAGACAATCAGAAATTAACATGAATGAAATTATATTTTATTTCTTAATAACTCTTTCACACTCAAATGTATCTTGAATCTTTTTTCAAAAATAACGGACTATACCTTTTCACATGTGGGAGGCATGGAACCACCACAGACAGATCCAAGTAGACCAACCTGCTTACTGGACATCTGGGAAGGTTATCCAAGCACTTACCTACCTGAAAGTACATATATGTTAAGCCTCATTTAATAAAATGCACAGTGTGAAAATTATCACCCCACATTCTTTGCCATCTTTGAAAATATACAGTGATGACATAACACAAAGAGGCCTAAAGCTTCTTAAAAGATACTAATTTGAAATTACAGATTTACAGTTACAAACACAGAAGTATTAAACCAGCTCTTCTCTATAGACCTAGAGAAGATCTATCTTTTATGTGCCTTTTCCCCACCCCCCCGCCACCACTGCTAGATTAGCTGAAATACATTTACTTTCCTTTTCCTTCCCTTTGTTTTCAGAGGCCTGCAAGGTTCTCTTTTTTGTGTGCCAGTTCAAGCTATAACCCTGCAGTTTGAGTTTATCTTGGCCATAAAATGCAACAGTAATTTATATGCTCCCTTACCCCATGCTCCTCTGAGGCATGGCCAGCTGTCTAGCCAGCAGTTTAAAGAAAGAGCTGTAATGAGCACAAGTGAGCAGGGGGTAAGGAGAAAGCACACACAGCACACAGCCGTGTTCTTTCTTCTTTGGCTGGTAGTGGGGATGTCTAAATGGCATTACAGCAAGCTGCCAGCACAGAGAGATTCTCTGTGCAGGCACTGCACACCTCCTTCTGTGGATTTCTCATTCCTTTCTTTCATTCTTCAGTAAAGAACAGATTTAAAGGATGAGACAAAGTTGTTATGTGATATGAAATGTGAGTTATGAGTGTAAAACCTTGCTTCCTCCTGCCTTTTCCCCCTTTATCAGGAGTAAGCTCTTTTTAGCAGCCAGACAAAGTCTGAGAGTGATCTTGATGTACTTGACACAGGCTTTGATTTTTGCTTGCTTGAGCCCCAGTTTTTGGTGTAATACTGTTGTGACAATTTCTTCTATAGCCTTGCAGTATGCTTATTTAAACTTTACCAACACTGTAGTGTTAGTGGAAAAAAAAAGAAATTAAAAATAAAGAAATTAAAAAATAAGTATTTTCCTGTAAGTCACTTCTGTCAAGGTCATTTTTCCCTACTATTGTCTCTAAAAGGTTGTCACATGCACATGTAAAGAAAAGAATGTCATATACACACAGTCTATGTATGTTGCAGAAATCCTTCAAAGAGTGTCAATGCTTTCCCTAAAGTCCATTCCAAAAATAGAAATTTAGAGTCTGATCTCTGTAAGTCCAGTGTGAATCCAGCAAAAAATCCCATGTCGTTGCACTAGGATCAGTAGAATTTGTTTAGCATTACAGTGATGCAACAGATGAAAACCTGGCTCAGGGCAACATTGCAAGTATTATATAGCAAAAAACTTTCTTTTCCTATAAAGATTCTATAAAATCAAACCACTGAATTTTTAACTGGAAGTTTTTGATGCTTCAAAATAGCAGGAGAAAAAGATGGAAAAATATAGGAAAAATATGAGAAAAATATATTTTTCTTACTGTGCAACTAATCTGTGAGTTAGGATCCAAAAAAAGATGCTTTCACTGCAAAGTTCCATATGTCCCTCAACTCCCACAATATTGACAAGCTAGAGATTGGCTATTTAGCACTGTGGGACAGCAAACTAACTGCCTAAAGAGGCAGAGTCCCCAGAAAAGCTGGAAGGACATTAATTATGACAGACGACTAGGTACAGGTAAATTCTTTCCTATGTGGTGTTTTTTCAATTATTGTTCCCATCTAAAAGTGCCTTGAGAAGGGAAACTCCTCTTCAGTCACTACATTCAACCTGCTCAAATCCATGGTATACAAAGGCTTTTGGAGTATCTGAACCAAAAATAATGAGGAACTAATCTAGGCTGATCTAAGATTCATTAATCAGAGGAGTTATAAGTAGATAATGCATAAGTCTGTATATATTTTGAAGCAAAATTTAAAGTGAGATCCCATCTGGAAGGTCTTGACTCCAATGCTGTTTATTTTTAATAAATCCTGGCTAAGTAGTTAAATGTAATAAAGCCCTCCCTCAAGGTGCAATTTTCACTATGATTCAATAAAAATAAAACACAATCTCTTCTTTCATGGAGCCTATGAACATGTTTGTTTGATCATAAACCAGAGTGTCCTAGAAGGGTCAGAAATATAGGCAGGAAGTCACAAAATGAGAGTCTTGTGAAAAAGGCAAGTTAAAGTGTTTGAGGGAAAATAAATTAAAACAGATACCCAGCAGGAGGGAGGTATTTCCAAAACAGTGAAGGGAAAAAAGCTCAAGAAGACTAGTAGGAAAGTCAAAATTAGCAAAGAAGATGTAACTAGAAAATTGGTGGCAAAAGAGATCAATACACTTTATGAAACCACATGAAAAAGTCATCATTTCTCATATACAAGAAGAGACAGCTCTCTGTATAGTAGTGGTGTGACTGAACTCAAACATCAATATTAATTTCTTGGCAACTCAGGTAAAACAGAAAGTTGCTAACATGTCAGAGAAAGTTCAGAGAACTTCCATAAATGAAGGATTAAGCAGCATGATCAAAAACACAGGTCTTGAGCTTTCATGTGTGGAAATCAATTTCATTATTTTCATAGACTTAAAATGCAGCAAGATCAGCTAAATACTGCTATGATTAACTGCAGGATGCAGGCACCAGGGAGACATCATAATTATTCAAGTCAAGGACTGACTATAAGTGACCCTTCCAGCCCCTGTTCATCATCTACAGAAGGCAGCAAGCTCAGGAAGTACATGGTGGTCTGAAGCATGGAGCTGCACAGGCTCCTCAGTCCATGAAAGTATAACTGGGAGTCAGGAGATGGAAAGGCGCCAAAATAAATGTAGACTGAATAACATAAAAAAGCTTCCCTGCTCTGAAATCTAAGTCTTGGAAAAATGTATCACCATCTATTGTATAATTTAAAACAAAAGAGTATAGCACACTACAAAATAAATATTTTTGCAATTTATATGATGGTTCTCTCTCTACATGTCTCATAACGGTTGTCTCTAAAGAGCACTTGTTGTTTAGATCCCCACCTGATGCATTTGTGTGGCAGAACTGTGGGTGTGCAGCTTCCTGCTTTGGCTGTAACAGCCTGCTGGCCTGCCTTGGATTTCCAAGTGCCAAGTAAATTCCCCCACATTTTTCCTCAGTAAAATCATTGTTTTAGGGCCCCTTTCACACTTCTGTTCACAGTCTTATTGATAGAGGTCATTTCCATTAAACTGCCAATACCTCTTTCCCAAACTGAGATGTATGGGAGAAAACAGCCAATCCTTCTCTGCTGAGGGGAATTAATAAGCGTGTCTCATTCACCAGTATAACATGGGAGAAATTTAATATAAAAGAACCACAGACCACATTTTTCATTCAGGAGGATGTGCATCCTGGATAAGCCAAAAGACTATAGACTTCCACAGGCTGCTGGAAACAATCACGATAGCTCTGAAGCTAATTTATATTTTTGAATTTCATCTGAGACAACTTACTTGTACAATTTATGGAAAGATGCTTGTATTAAAATGAAGAAAAATATTTCACACAGTTAAGGTTTTATTTACCTTATATAATCACTTTATTGCTTTTCACCGGAAAGCAATAAATGACAGGACAGAGCACTCACTACAGCAGTGCAGGAAAAGGAGAGACAGAATTAAAAGGAAGCTTTGTGGATACAGCAGCTTCATTAGCATTTCCTTCCTCCTTTAAACTTGAACAAGCAAAGATAAGACTGAACTTCAAAACCAGACTGACATAACTTTTTCCTTTGAGTTCATTATCTACTTTTTCTCTCCATATAGGTTCTTAGATCCCATAGATTTCTAAAACTTAACATTTTCCTGAGTTTCCACAGGCTCTTTCAATTCCAAGGAAATATTGATGAAACTGCTGGAAACACTTCTGACTACTTTAGATGGATTCAGAGGTACCTCAAGCTTTGTTCCTTCCTCACAGAATTTGCCTGTCTGATCACAATGAAGAAATAAAATAAATGAAAATTTTTAAGTGGCAGCTGCTTGCTATCTAAAAATCCAACATTGTTCTAGGACAATCATATATTGTATTTTTTTTCCTTCATATTTTACTTGTTTTCCTCATTTTAATCAGGATGAGTAGATAAAATATGCATTTAAATTAGGTTTTGGGATATCACCATAACACATTGGACAGGAAGGTGGCAGTTTTAGTAATCAGAGGAGATTTAGTTTTCCTTTACTCGTCAAACACAAGCCAAAAATTACTGTCTTCTTTGGAAAGTTCTTCTTCATATTTTGAAGACTTTTATGCCATCAATCACATTGATGCATTGTGAGATTTTTAAGTAACTAGTTTTTTAGAATCAGTACTCTTTATAAATACTTTTCATGTTAAAAAATTCAAGGAAGAATGAGAAAGCTTTTAGGTTTTTTTTAGTTTTTTTAATCACTGATCTGATTTGAATTTTACTGGGTTTGGTTTTTAATTTATTTTTTTTTTAAATAGAAACTGATTTATAGGGAAGATGGCAGTCAGCTGTGTAATGACACATAAAGTCTTTGAAAGGAAGCCCCTTTCATTCTCTACAAGAACTTAGTCAAAATGAGTAGTTGGATGAAGAGCAGATGTCAAAACTAAAAACACCAAAGTTATGGCAGCAGGCAGAGAACAAAAGAGTTAGAGGTGTTTTTAAAACCATTAGCCACTTTTCAGATGGCCACCTTCTAAGTAAGCTCCTGTCCTCTGATAGTTGAGACAATCCACACAAAGACTCCTGACCAGTTTCTGGAACAAAAACCAGAAACAAAAGATGCAGAGCTGCCATTAGCCATCCCTGATTGAAAGCAGACTGTGGCCTTGCTCTCCTCTTCCCAATTCCCCCCTTCCCCTCCGTGGATTTTTCATCTTCTGCTGTGAGTCAGACCTTACTGGATCCTCCCCTTCAGGACAGCTTTTACAAGCACTGGGAGATTGTCACTTTTTCCCAATTGTCTGCTGCACTCTCAGGTTTCAGTCTTTCTCCGATCCCTGTAAATTTCTTTCAGTGGAAGCTGGGACCCTTGCATGCCAGATTTAAACTGCCAACAGTTTGTAATTCTTTGGTTTAATTCTTTGATACATGTCTACGCCTATCGATGGCTGTGGATTAGAGGGTGTAAACTGCTATGAAGGAGCATTTCAGACTCCTGTGCTCTTAACAGAGCCCCCTCCTCTCACCAGATTTACACCACTGCTTGGTTTAAAATTCTGGAAGCACACAAACACAGGAGTTGGGCCTGGCTACTCAGTTACTGCTCTGGAGGTAAACAAAAGGAAGGAAGTGAACAAATCAGGGGGAGGCAGAGACAGATTAAGTTACCAGAGACTCTGACCTGAAGGCTCAAGAAATAAAGTCAGGGAAATCAGAGGCACTAGTTAGCTGGAAATTCCTTTGAATTCCTCTAATCCCTCAGGTCAATTTAAAGGGAAATGGTCTGACCATTCTGCATCTGTGAGTGATTGAAGGCAAGTAAGAAGCATTGTGTGATTACCAGTTCAAGAAGTATATGGTACACACAGCTTTTATGAAAGCAAATACAACAAATCTCAGTTGACCTAGGCTGACTAATAAACCCTGAGATGCCTCTAACATATGGGAAGCTGATGCTGGTACAGACTCCACAACATTATTAAAAAGAAAAAAAAAGAAAATTAAAAAAAAATAGAAACTCCCAACCTTCCAAGTCTCTAAAGTGAAGGAATGAAAACAGGGAAATAATTTATTGCAAGAAGTGTTTTTGGCTAAAACACTCTCGTCCCCAAATCATCCTCGATATTTAGTCTGCTGTAATGTTGATGGGAAAAAAAGCCTAAAATCACATCCTGCTGGGCCTCTCAGATTAAGCCTTCTGCTACACGTCTGCAAGTGGAAGCAGTCTTCCAAATCTTGTTTATGTAATGACACCATACAATAAGAGCCTGGCTACAGAGGAAAATTTTATTGGGTCTTCTAATAAATATTCTTAATGTGTAGCACTGGAAATGGTCCCATTTGGGCTTATAACATGCAGCGATTAAGGGCTAGACCATGCCTGTAAAAGGAATAGTTTGGCCATGGGTGTCAATTAACACAAAAGCGTGCTTTCCAGAGACAACACGTGGCAGCCTTCCTCTCCAGACTCACTACCTATTTCTCTGTCATTCCCCTTAAATCCCAGAGTTGCCATCCATGGCGGCCCCACAGTGACAATCTTCCCTTCCTACACTGCCCAGCCTGAGGAGGCTCATTTCCCAGGGCCTGGGGGCTTAGGAAATACCCAACAGAGATTAACATTTATTGGAAGGGTCAGAAGAAAGGCTTGCTTCTTAAATCTGTGTCAACACATGGAAAATAAAACATGTAGCTGCAAACTGGCAAAAACTGAAGGGAAAGGATCAGCCAGTTGCTGGAATATACATGTAGGTGAATGCAATCCTTGTTTTTTTGTTTTTTTGGTTTTTTTTTTTAATGCTTGAAAAATAATATTAAGCTGAACTCACTTCACAAAAATATTCTACTCCTCCAGGTTACCAGTTTTTTGCCCCATCCCCTACAAACTTCTGAAACACCAGGAATGTCTGTAAAATTCTGCTCCCACATGGTCAGGTCTGCCTGACCATCTCCTTATTATTGCCTATCTTTTCAGACTAAGAAAATAGATGGTAATTTTCCCCAATTGTATGTAGCTACAAAAGACTCTTCCTTCCACATTTATGTATGTCACTTCACTCTGCAATAGCAATTTATGGAGCATCATCATACAAATGCATGAACTCTGCATAATGGCTGAGCCTGGACAGAGTTTGGGTGTATTGAACAGAAGAAGATACTTGAAGAAATTCACATTTCATTTACTTAACAATAAATTTCTGTGCTTCATTAAACATTGGTATGACCCTTACAATACTTATAAATTTGAAGAAAGTAGAATTTTATACCAGAGCTGCTCTGTAACAGGTTACCTGGCCCCTCTTCTAAGTACATAATTTTTGATTGTTTTAGACAAGTATTGAATTGCTAGTAATTAGTCTAGTTACTTGTGGGAAAAATTTCTTGATTCTTTTCCTGCAAGTTGAATGATTTTGACAAGACAGAACAAATAATAACACAAACAATATGAAGAGGATTTGTAACATTAATTTTAAAAATTGTATTAGACAAACAGATGGATTTTTTTTCCTGGGGTTCCAAAAGCTGCACTAGTTCTTGGCAATGATCAAAATTATCCCCTTACTCCTTCATGCTGCTGTGTTTCCTACAAATCTGCTGACATTTTTGCAAACTGTTCCAAAGAAAACAAAACAGTATGTCTGCAAAGTTTTGCCTTTTTAAAAACTGGCTTCTAACTGTACCTCAGGATGGTATGCAGGAAGATACCTCATTGAAATAATTTTGAAGCAAAGAAATTTACACACAAAAGGAAATGACACATAGAACTCCACAAAAATAATAAGAAAAAAGTGTAAAAAAAAGCATAAAAAAAAATTTGCAACCAGATAGTCGTAAGTGCCAATAATGGTCCACAGCAAGATATTGTCTCACAAAAAATTGGAAAAAAACATGAGATATTTCTGTACTGCAAGGATCTTAAGATATTTAATTTTACAAATAAAATTCACCTCCTTGCAAAACGATGAAATAAACATGTCTGTTTGAAAGTAACTTAATGTAATATGCAGGTGATATCAATTACAAGAGAGAGCTTATCAACATGGAATAAAAAAATTAAAGATATACTTAATACAGTCATGTCTAGAAATGTGGAGAAGTGTATTTTCCGGAAGCACTTTTGAAAAAGTCTGTAAATATGTGCAATAAAAGAAAGGAAGCATGAAATATGCCACTGTCTTGATTCTTTCTCTCTTTTTGCACTTGAGAACATTGAATATGGGGTAAACATTGAGCCAAATGAACTCCTGCAAATTGCTGAAATCAGACACTAAGAGTGTGGAGAGTGAAATAAAATGGAAGAAGGAAAACAGAGCAGACGACCACAGAGGTGGACGTGTTTGCAAATTGAAAGTTTTTAGACAGCAAGAAAAATTGGGAAAAGGACTATACTAAAACAGCAAGAGAGCTGGTTGATACTCAGGGGTCACTTCCTCCAGGCTCAAAAATTATGCATCCCCAGGGAAGAAATTGAGCAAAAATGGCTGAGACCTGGGTGAAGAAGGAATTCCTGTTAGAACACATCCCTGTTAGATGTAAACAGAAGATAAACCAGGCCGAAGCAGAGATGAATATTGAGAGGTTGTCAGAGTATGCAGAAATGCAATGAGGAATACCAAGACCCGTCTGGAGTCAAACCCATCATACACAGCAAGCAGGCCTTGTTCAAATACATCAATAACATAACGAGTAGTAGGGAAAACGTGGATTTAGTGAGAATATAATGGGAACCCTTGAAACAGAGGTTGCAGATAAGGCAAAGATACTGAGCACCTGTGCTTCAAACTTCGCTGCCAAGGGAGTCACGAGGGAACCAGGGAGAAGGTCTGCAGAAACACTGACTTTCCCATATTGAGAATTACAGATCAACTCCCTGCCCCACACAGGACATTCCAAAAATCACACCATAAGCCTCTGAGCATCGCCTTCTTGAGCTCCATCAGGCTTGGTGCTGCAGCCACTTCCTGGGGGAGTCTGTTCCAGTGCCCAAACACCCTCTGGGTGAAGAACTTTTAACTGATATCCAACCTAAAACTACCCTGTGTCAGTTTCGTGCCTTTTCCTTGAGTCCTGTCACTGATCACTGCAGAGATCTGTATCTGCGCCTCCTGCTTGCCTTTTTCAATAGACATCATAAAATAGAGCAAAAATTCTTCTTCCCTTATATAACCTATATAATAGCCTAACATATCATAGAAACATTAAGATTGGAAAAGACCTCTAAGATCATTAAGGCCAATCTTTAACCTGGCAGTAACATGTTCCCAGCCAAAACTGTATTCCCTTCCTAATTCATGTCTTATAAACAGTCTCTAGTTAATTTCCTTTGACATAGGAACATGAAATATCTCAATTAGAATAACCTGCATCTTCTTTTCTTCTGCTTCCTTTGGGATGATACATTATCTGATTCTTAATTTTATTAAGAAGGAATGAAAGTTTACCTGGCTTAAGACTAAATTAGCAATTTTATTTAACATTTTAACCTATCTTTAAGAGTAAAACATTATACTATTTTAATTAAAAACATTTTTGTAGTATTTAAAAAAACTAATGGCACTTCTGAAATAAGTTGTATCATTTGGAAAATGTTGATGAAGTGTCTGAAAACTAAATCTTAAACTAAAATGTCTTCCCTTTGATTCAGGTGTCCTCCTAAAGGAATTCAATCTTTGTCATTGATTGAATATTCCATCCTTACTCCCTAATATCATCATTGTTACCAGTGGAGAAAAATTCATATACATTCTATTTCTGTATATTTAGTACCAAAGACAAATATTGAAAAACATTAATAGCTAGAAAGCCACAGCAACAAACACCCTACAGCTTAAAGATGATTGCAACGAGCTGTGTCTTTTCCTGAAACAGTCAAATTTTGATTGCCAGCAAGCAGTAAGAACAAGATGTGCAGAAGCCAACATTTTAACCAAATATACATGGATATAAAGAGAATTTGGTATCAGCATCAACAGTCCCACATTTGTTTGCTATAGTCACTAAATAGACAAGAAATGGATTAAAAAATGATATAAATGTTAAGATGAAGTAAAATATTATCCCTGGGAGACTTTATGACTTCTCTGTTTAGACTTCATTCCTGATCTTCACAAAAGTAAATCAAGAAATTTTCAAGTTTTGCAATATCCTTGATACTCATCCATAGCAGTCACATCTTGACATTTCATGGTGTGAACAAGCCAGCTCTCACACATTGACAATGAAGAACTACTGAGGATCAACTACTAGAAAACAGTCAGTCTTGGCTTTTTAATGAAGGACTCTTGCATCAACATAGCGTGAACTAATTCAGACCAAAAAATGCTACCTTATGATAACGTTGCTGTGCAAAAAAAGATTCTGCCGTGTCCCCACAGATAGGTAATTATTGCATAGAGACTAATGACAAATTCTTAGAAAAACTCTCCAAAATGGTTATTCAATCGCATACACTATTGAAGTGAATGTGATTTAACAAAAGACCCCAATGCTAACAATACTGCTATGAATGCCTCTAAATGGATCAAAAGTGACAATGAGGCTCAGAGCAAGGGTGAAAGAAGTCAGAGGTTCAGACAGTATTTTCATTAATCCTTCTATCAAGGGTCAAAGGATCAAACCAGGACAGATTCATCCTACAGATGAAAGCAGGGTTGCACAGATGGTTCACCAGGAGGGCTTTAGTTTCCTTGACTTTGGGAAGATGGTCCATAAGTCATTGTTGGAGAGTGGTTTCTATGACATGAAAGGGGTTTACACACATTGCGTGACATTCATTAGCTTTAGAGGAGGATCTCTTCAGCTGTGACTGACTGGCAAGGAGAAGCTGCAACATTCTGGATAAAGACCCTTAAAAGCAAGAAGGATAATGTTATTCATAGCAGCATCATATAAAGGTAGTAAGTTCAGTGAATGGACTCACTGTTACATGTTTGTGATTTCTGTGCGCCAGTGGAAACAGATCAGGAAACAATCAAGATGATGTATAAGAAGTAGTTTAAGATAAAAGGTGTGATTTAACTGACCTAACAGACATTTGTTAGGAAGAATGATATGATTAGAAGGATTGATTTAGAAGATATTGATATGTGTCTCAATAAGCGAGCAAGTCTCAGCTGTGGAAAAAAACAAACCTTCCAATCGTTCTGGTAGAGATCAAGGCAGAACATGGTAGCCCAACAATCATCACATTCATATGAATAAACTGCAGGATTAAAAAAAAAAGGAGAAAAATCAAGGCAGTTATGAAAGAAAACACATTAAATTATCAGAAAAATTAAAGATTGTTACTCTACAGCTCTGATGTGTCTTACCATTCTTTGTTTACAGGGAAACATTATGATCTGGGACCATGAAGAAAATGTGGAAGTAAACCAGAAAATGGTGCCAGACTCTTTTCATTGGTGCCCAGAGACAGGAGAATGTATAAAGGTCTTAAAATAAAGCACAATAACTTCTACGTCAACATGAGGAAGAACGTTTTGTTCAGGGTGGCAGAGCACTGGAACAGATTGCCCAGGGAGTCTCCCTCTCTGGTGACATTTAAAACCCATCCAGACCGATTCCTGTGTAGCTTGCTGTCCTGGTGACCCTGCCAAGATCCACTAAATGATCTACAGATTTCCCTTCCAACACTAACTATTCTATTATTCTGTGATTCTACCACTGTGGGCATTACCGAAGCACAGTATAATTTGATCAGTCTTAGGCAACAAAGATTCATGGTATCATTTAAGCTGGAAAGGACTACTCAAGGTCATCTAGTCAAGCCTTCCATCAAAGGCTGTTAAAATTCCTGATGAGATGAGTTTTGAAATTCTCAAGGATAGACAATTCACTGCCTCTCAGAGTTTCTGTTTCAATGCTTCACCATTCTCACTCTAGATACTCAATTAAAATTTCCATTGGTTCAATTTGTGACCTTTGTCTCTCATCTGTTCACAATGCACCTTAGAAGAATTTGTCTTCTCTACATAGTTGAAGACAGAAACCACTTCTGAAGGGCTCAGTACAGGAGACATGGAGCTCCTGGAGTGGGTCCAGCAGAAGAGTGTGAAAGTGATTAAGGGATGGAAGCATCTCTCTTATGAGGGAAGACTGAGGGGGCACGGTCCATCCACCTTGATAAGAGGTGACTGAGATGGGTCCGCATCGATGTCCATGAGTATCTGAAGGAAGGGTGTCAAGGGGATGAGTCACACTCTGCTTGGTGGTGCCAAGGAGTAGGACAGGAGGCAACAGGCAGAAACTGATGGGCAGAAGTCCCACTTGAACATGAGGAAGAACTTTACTATGCAGGTGACTGAGCCCTGGAACAGGTTTCCCAGAGGTGGTGGATTCTCCCTGTCTGGAGGTATTCAATAAAAGTCTGGACACAATCTTGTGCAAGGTGTTTTAGGCGTAGCTTGAGCAGGGAGATTGGACCAGATGGCTCACTGTGGTCCCTTCCAATCTGACCCCTTCTGTGATTCAGTGAACTATTTCCTTCCAGTCTTTTCTTATCTTGGTTAAGCATGTCCAACTTCCTCAGATTCCTCATAGGAGGAGGCATATATAGGCATAGGAGGCACATATACATATATATGTGTGCATGTTAGAGTCTGGAGTGAGGTGATGAGATGTAGAAGAAAGGAAATCCAAAAAAGTTCTTATAGGAAAAAAGGTTGAAAAGGTCAGAGGAGAGAAACTGGAAATAATCAGTTGTCTAGAAAACATGTTCCATGGGGAAGGATTAAAAGAACTGACATTGCATGTCTCAAAGATAAAATTGATAGGGGAATGTGGTAACAGTGCTCAAATATGTTAGAAAAAGGTAGACAAAGAGGAGAATACCTTGTTCTCCACATCAATGGCAGCTAGAACAAGAGGCAATGCACTTAAATTGCATGAGGGAGAAAAGAATTAGATTAGGAAAAATTTCCCAGGGATAAGGAAGGTGAAGTACCTGAACCGATTGTGTGGGGAGATAATCAAATATTCATCACTGGACTTTTTGAAAGAGATTTGTATGATTTTTCTTGTCATGACAGAACAACCTAGTATTCAAGTCCCATCTTCTGTGCTTTTATGTACACGGCTGACTGAAGAACAGTTTTGCAGCCCAGAAATATGGCAGCTGTACAAGAATAAAGGAATTTAGTCTGATAAAGTGCATTAATCAAAGCAAATTTGTGTTGCTTTTAAGGTAGGGACTAGAAATAATTTGAGGGGAAATAAACCATCAAGGTTTACTTTCTAGCTTTATAAAAAATACAGGACATGTATGATGAAGGTCTCACTTCTATCTTTCTGTCAGAATAAGCAGGTACCATAAGAGGAGCTCCATCTGCTTCCTCAAAGCATTGATGGTATTAAGATGACGTGTCTGTACAAAAGAGTACCATATGTGTGTGTGCGTGCAAAACAGAGAGATAGAGGCACTGCAATGGGAACAGAGACACACTCCCAAGAGATGCCAAATCCATTCTGGAGGAGAAGTCTGTAGCTGGAATGCCACAGGCTCTGCAGAGGGGCCAAGTATGATCAAAGACACTAGCCAACTAGGGAGCAATTAAAATTCATGTGTGAGGATGTTAAAAAAAGCAGATATTTAGACACATCACCTGGCCATGGTACCACACCAGCCAATTCTGCCAACGTAGGAATTGTACTTGCTGAGTTTCTATTAAAGCCAAAGAAGGCTTTGATAGGCTCGTACATCACTTGCCCATATGGCAGCTGTGTGGGACTTTCATCTATCTACAGAAAGAGTGCAAATGGCTGAGCCGGAAGGACTAACAAAATCAAAAATAAAGGTAAGGGGAGAGGGAGTGGAAGAGAGTTGGCAAGAGAGAGAGATGATTAGAACTGCAATCCATATATCTGAAGGACCTCAAAAAACTATTTATTTCTGGCCACATCTATGGGCTTAGAAGAAAATGTCTTGTGATGAGCATATCACTCCTGTTAAAACATATGTATTTGAGCAAACCTAAACCTGCATTTATCCAGTACAAACACATAGCAGGAACTGGTGCTGTGGTGGAGATTTCTCAATTTGCATAGAATTATTCACAACCTAAAGAGAGAAAAAAAGGTATAAGTCCCTTGAAGCATCATCTCTTTATCAGAACTAGAGGAAAAGCAATCTCCTGCCATGAGAGGAATTATCCTAGCCCCACCTGAAATGTCCATTGAGTGCTTTATGCAATATAACAATGTACATTACAACAGGCTTCCAAATTCCCAAGGGAAATATCTGCTTTCTCAGAAATAATTACTTAGCAACACATTTTTATCAAATGCAGGCTAAAATATGCTTGGATAGCTTTCATCACACATTTTTGCATATGCTGGATGAGATTCAACGTCTCCAACTGACTCCCACATGGCGTTCACTCAAACTGTGAGCCCTCAGAAATGTCCCCTGCCTGCTGGTCATCACTGAGGGGACTCAACTCCCTGTTCACATCAGATCTGAGCCCTGTTCAAGCACTGTGTAGAAGTGAAGTTTTCAAAGTTTGCCAACCAGAGCACCCACTAGGCAGGGCTCAGAATGTTTTCAATAATTTTGTGAATCAGATATAGCACAGCAATAAACTGTCATTCAAATTTTTATCAACATGGATGAAGCTTTAGCAAATATAAATTTGACTGTTGTTTTCATTTTTTAGGCAGTTTCAACTGAGGTTCCACTGAAAAACAAGAAATTGCTTTTTCTGTCATCAGAGTCCCTTGAGACAAGGCATTACAACAAGATTTTTAAAATTTCTGCTTCTTTCACAGAAAGAGATAGCAGAAGAATACAACATTAATATTGCTAAAATAGAGATGATTTACTGATTTTGATTTTAGATGGATAGTTCTTGGCCCCCTACACTAACTTAAAAACCTGAAAATTTGCATTTGACCTGGTTTATTTGTATTAGAAAGTAACATAAATAATCTATTTAAAATGTGTTCTAAATAAACCACATCAGAATTTGGCACATCTCAGGTTAAGCTATTCCATAGTCCACAGCATAAACATTGTGTCCATCAGTGTTTAATTTTTGCTTTAAAAAAAAATATTTGTATTCGCTCAAGTTCTGGGGAAAAGCAAATTATCTTAGTTGCTGACTGACCATGATTTTGTCTCACATTGGTCACACAACGATACAGAATGTTTTTAAAGTGCTGGTGCATACCTCAAGGCAAGAAATCATCACTGTCTTTCACTGGTGCTCTCCCTCTTCTACATCTGGTAAATGTGATTATTGCAATCCACAGAATCCTACAATTCTTGCACAATTAATTTTCAATAGCCTTTTTTCACCTAGATCTGAAATACAGCTGTTAGTAAGCTCCTAGATGAGAGTCTAGAATCTTTCCTTGAGTTTCAACTAAAAAGGTAAGCTTCCTTTTCTTGTCTGGTTGCATTTCATAGATTATAAAGGTGATGATGATGAGGGAACCTGGCATAACTAGAAAAAAAAGTTTTTAATCTCTTCTGCATTTAAATTGATACATAAGAAAGGATAAAGAATATGTAATTAGCACACTTAATCCTCTTAGAACTTTAAACTATGCTTATAATTTAAATGTAAAGATAAACTTAATTTTTTGTATAACTTGTTAGAATTATATTACAGTATGAGTTTATTTATTTGACTTTAAAAACTCATTAGGCCACAACGATTTTTACTTTATCCCCTAATATTACCATGCTTGATGGGGGAGCTGGAGAAAAAAAGAAAGGTCTAAGTAAAATGCTATGAAAATCAAAATAGGGTAAACAAATGGCCAGTGTGAGGTGAAAAGTGAAAAGCCATAGAGAGTGAGAAATAGACAGAAGCGGTATGTATAAGTAAAAATAGTTAAAAATGATGAAGCTTCACTGTGATTTCTAGTTGTAGAGCAGAGCTTGGTTAGAGGTGAATTAGGCAGCCCTGCATTCAGGAGTTCTTGATCAAAGGAACAAGAGGGCATGCCAGTGTAGTTACTCCAGGTATGGAATGATGCGAGGACATCTGGAGGTTCATTCCTTTGGTTAAGTTACACTGCACCTTGCTAATGTGATCTATCTCATTTTATTGTCCTCAGCAAAACCCTGAAAGAGAGACACGACAGCATGATACTCATTTGCACAGGGGGGGAAGACGCAGAACATACACACAGATACTTGTAAAAGAAATTTTAATTAAGCCACCTGTATGATAAATATAATGGGAAGGTTATATCTTCCAGGAAATAATGTGTGCTTTTGATAAATAAAACACTTGTCACTTCAACATTAAGCATCTGGACAGCTAATCACTGAAATCAAACGTCACAGCGGTGTCTGTTGAATTAAAAGAATTTATAGTAATCAGATATTCCTTTGGATACACACATGCCAAGGTGTAAACATCTTCTTCAGTAAAGGTGCCTTAAGTGCCACACATCTTACATAAAATTTGCAAAGATAAACGTTCTGCTTAAGCAGGCATGCAAAAATATGGGTTTAGGTGCAGATTCTTGCATTTGACAATAGTTAGTTAAGGTTTAAACCCAATAGCTTTTGTTTCTGTTGTAAAGGAAATCTTAGTATCAGCAAAATGAAATTTCTGGATGCTGAAAGAGGTGGCTGGCAACACATTGGGGTTTTCCACTGCAGAACTTCACCTAAGAGCAATTAAAAAATTGTCAGATTTTGATAATGCTTCTATTCCTCTCTAAATTTATAGTAATGCTTGCTCTAGGTTTTCAATACCACAGGTGACTCATCAAGGACATTTAGGCTTTAATTAAATTATGTAAAATAAACTTTCAAGAGTCATTAAGTGATTCGTATATTTTGATCTTCATAGACCACTATTACATCATGAAATCGTTAAATGACTTTCTAGGACTGAGCATGTGCTTTCAAGAACTATTAATATTATTTGAAGACCATGCAAAGTTTTTTTTCCCTTTGTTTTGTATGACCTTGCAGTACCCAGAGTATAATAAAATGAATGTAAGATAGCTAAAAATAGTGGGAAAATAAAAAGGAAATATTTTTCCACCAAAAAACAAAAACAAAAACAAACAAACAAACAACACTAAAAAAACCCCACTCCAAGCAAAGATTTCCTGCAGCTTCCCATCAAAAGAGCCCTCCTTGTAGGACCCCTTTTGCTTTTGATGTGAGTATGGTCTCATCTGTATTCAATAGCTAGTAAGATATTGATGCATTATTATGTAAATAAGCTCATTGCTGGTAATATTCTCTGACTCCTGCTCACTATATATGTTACATCTTAAATTTGAAAAAAAGATTTAAATGTTAGCAAATAATTAACTATAAGAAGGAAAAAACCTAGATGGCTAGTGAGCTGCTGTTTCTTTAGATATTTTGTCTAATGAGTTCAGGTAGAAATGGTGATATATAGCAGGCCTAAGATGCAGAAATAGGACAGACTGCTGAAAGTTTTTTGTATTGTGATGATTTGCAGGTATCTTGTTTGAGATTTGCTAATTCCTGCTTTACACTATCATTTTCCAGACAGATGAGGCATGTAGCTTCTAGTGTAGGAGTACATTTTCACATTTCATGAGGACTAAATTCAAAGCTAATTTATAAGACTCACACCTACCAAGCAACCTTTTCTATTTCTTCTAAGTAGCCCTTGAGAGTTATCCTTACAAAATGCAGAGATGCCTGGAGAAGTCCTTTTCCCTGAAATCTTTCTTATCAGTATCACTTGAGATGCAAGTGTGATTGACATTGTGAAGACAGTGTTAGCACAAGTGCTAGGGAATCCCATGCTGAGAGATTACAGAGAGTGAGACGAGAATAAAAGATTTGATATCAAGCTGGTGTCATGTCTGATCTGAAATCCATGAAACAACATCCTGACGTGAACACCTGCTTATATAGCAACTTTTCCACCAACAGTTAGTACTTGCCTCTTTTAAAATTTAGCAGTATTCTGTGTCTGTTCTGTTGGCTTTCTATCTAGCAAAATTATTGGTGATAATGTTAATTAAAATATATAAAATTAATTAAATTAATTCATTTTCAGAGGGACAAGAATAAATCCAAATGGGCCTCCAGTTTGAAGAATGCAAGAATTTTGTGCAGAAACATAACGTCTGTTTCCCAATCTGAAAAATTTAACTATCTATCATAGCTAGGTCATTTTGATATCATGAGACAAAACCAAACTTCCTCATGTGGAGATAATAGATATATTCATCAGAGCTATAGAAGGAAGTTCCATTTAATTTTAAAATATACATGTAACAAACTCAGATTACCCTTCTGAAGTATTTTGACTTAAAACTACTGAATTCTGTCTGAAAACATCAAACTAAATTTGAGTCCAATATTATTCTTGAAAACCAAGTCTTGCTGCGACAGCTGTCTGGGAACAATCAAGTCTGCAGTAGCAGCATTCCTCAACAAGACACAAAATGATTTGGCCCTTGTTGCACCAGCACTTGAGACTGGGCTGTGACAGCTATGAGGAATGACTGGTGGGGTGCTTCATCCCTCCAAAACGCTGGGATTTTTATCCTGAGAGGAGTCTTCTGGTTGGGTGGTTGGTGCACTTTTCTCTCAAGAAAGGGTGTCTGGTGAGTGGGCAAAATGTGAGAGGACAGAAAGGAAAAATCCCAGCAGTATGCTACCAGGGTCTGTAAAACAGCCACCTAGGAAACTACAAGACTTGCAGAGTCGGTCAGGGGTTTAGGGAATAAAAAGTAATTTGATTACAGGTGCTCAAGTAGCATTCATTTTATTCTTATTAGCTGAGAAATGTCTCAAGGGATTGCATGCTAATCTTCTCTAAAGCAGATAAATGGCTCTATTAAAAGTAGTGTAATTTGTTCATAGCTCTGTAGCATCAAACTATTTTATGAACACAGGGAAACTGTAAATACAAGACAAGAGAGAAGAAACTTCTTCTTCAAACCTTCTATAAATGAGTGTATATAGAAGTATTTGGTGATTTATAATCCTGAAAAGAAGTTTATAGGAACATATAGAAAAATATTGAAGAATTGTGCCAGTATTTCCCTTTATTTGCCTAAAGGTTCAGACTGGCTAAAAATGCAATTTTTATGCTTCATAAAGCATCTTTATTTTTCAAGATTAAAAGAAACCAAAAACTTGAAACTATACCTTATTCTTTAGCTTATGCACTCTGAAAATAGAAACGAAGAAGGAAGAATGGAAAGGAAGGCAAGAAAGAAGGAAGGAAGGAAGTGTCGGAGGGAAGGAAGGAAGTGTCGGAAGGAAGGAAGTGTCGGAAGGAAGTGTCGGAAGGAAGTGTCGGAAGGAAGGAAGTGTCGGAAGGAAGTGTTGGAAGGAAGTGTCGGAAGGAAGGAAGTGTCGGAAGGAAGGAAGGAAGTGTCGGAAGGAAGTGTCAGAAGGAAGGAAGGGTCGGAAGGAAGTGTCGGAAGGAAGTGTCGGAAGGAAGTAAGTGTCAAAGGAAGGAAGTGTCGGAAGGAAGTGTCGGAAGGAAGTGTCGGAAGGAAGTGTCGGAAGGAAGGAAGTGTCGGAAGGAAGGAAGGAAGGAAGGAAGGAAGGAAGGAAGGAAGTTTCAGAAGGAAGTGTCGGAAGGAAGTGTCGGAAGGAAGGAAGTGTTGGAAGGAAGTGTCGGAAGGAAGTGTCGGAAGGAAGGAAGTGTCGGAAGGAAGTGTCGGAAGGAAGTGTCGGAAGGAAGGAAGGAAGTGTCGGAAGGAAGTGTCGGAAGGAAGTGTCGGAAGGAAGGAAGGAAGTGTCGGAAGGAAGGAAGGAAATGTCGGAAGGAAGGAAGTGTCGGAAGGAAGTGTTGGAAGGAAGTGTCGGAAGGAAGTGTCGGAAGGAAGGAAGTGTCGGAAGGAAGGAAGTGTCGGAAGGAAGTGTCGGAAGGAAGGAAGGAAGGAAGGAAGGAAGGAAGGAAGGAAGGAAGGAAGGAAGGAAGGAAGGAAGGAAGGAAGGAAGGAAGGAAGGAAGGAAGGAAGGAAGGAAGTGTCGGAAGGAAGGAAGTGTCGGAAGGAAGGAAGGAAGGAAGGAAGGAAGTGTCAGAAGGAAGTGTCGGAAGGAAGGAAGTGTCGGAAGGAAGGAAGTGTCGGAAGGAAGGAAGGAAGTGTCGGAAGGAAGTGTCGGAAGGAAGTGTCGGAAGGAAGTGTCGGAAGGAAGGAAGTGTCGGAAGGAAGTGTCGGAAGGAAGTGTCGGAAGGAAGGAAGTGTCGGAAGGAAGTGTCGGAAGGAAGTGTCGGAAGGAAGGAAGTGTCGGAAGGAAGGAAGGAAGGAAGGAAGTGTCGGAAGGAAGGAAGGAAGGAAGGAAGGAAGGAAGGAAGGAAGGAAGGAAGGAAGGAAGGAAGGAAGGAAGGAAGGAAGGAAGGAAGGAAGTGTCGGAAGGAAGGAAGTGTCGGAAGGAAGTGTCGGAAGGAAGGAAGTGTCGGAGGAAGGAAGTGTCGGAAGGAAGTGTCGGAAGGAAGGAAGGAAGGAAGGAAGTGTCGGAAGGAAGTGTCGGAAGGAAGGAAGGAAGGAAGGAAGGAAGGAAGGAAGGAAGGAAGGAAGGAAGGAAGGAAGGAAGGAAGGAAGGAAGTGTCGGAAGGAAGTGTCGGAAGGAAGTGTCGGAAGGAAGGAAGTGTCGGAAGGAAGTGTCGGAAGGAAGTGTCGGAAGGGAGGAAGTGTCGGAAGGAAGTGTCGGAAGGAAGTGTCGGAAGGAAGGAAGTGTCGGAAGGAAGGAAGTGTCGGAAGGAAGTGTCGGAAGGAAGTGTCGGAAGGAAGTGTCGGAAGGAAGTGTCGGAAGGAAGGAAGGAAGGAAGGAAGGAAGGAAGGAAGGAAGGAAGGAAGTGTCGGAAGGAAGTGTCGGAAGGAAGTGTCGGAAGGAAGGAAGTGTCGGAAGGAAGTGTCGGAAGGAAGTGTCGGAAGGAAGGAAGGAAGGAAGGAAGGAAGGAAGGAAGGAAGGAAGTGTCGGAAGGAAGGAAGTGTCGGAAGGAAGTGTCGGAAGGAAGTGTCGGAAGGAAGTGTCGGAAGGAAGTGTCGGAAGGAAGGAAGGAAGGAAGGAAGGAAGGAAGGAAGGAAGTGTCGGAAGGAAGTGTCGGAAGGAAGGAAGTGTCGGAAGGAAGTGTCGGAAGGAAGGAAGTGTCGGAAGGAAGGAAGTGTCGGAAGGAAGGAAGTGTCGGAAGGAAGTGTCGGAAGGAAGGAAGTGTCGGAAGGAAGGAAGTGTCGGAAGGAAGTGTCGGAAGGAAGTGTCGGAAGGAAGTGTCGGAAGGAAGTGTCGGAAGGAAGTGTCGGAAGGAAGGAAGTGTCGGAAGGAAGGAAGGAAGGAAGGAAGGAAGGAAGGAAGGAAGGAAGGAAGTTTCAGAAGGAAGTGTCGGAAGGAATGAAGTGTCGGAAGGAAGTGTCGGAAGGAAGGAAGTGTCGGAAGGAAGGAAGTGTCGGAAGGAAGTGTCGGAAGGAAGTGTCGGAAGGAAGTGTCGGAAGGAAGTGTCGGAAGGAAGTGTCGGAAGGAAGGAAGGAAGGAAGGAAGGAAGGAAGGAAGGAAGGAAGGAAGGAAGGAAGGAAGGAAGGAAGACAGAAAGAAAGAAAGAAAGAAAGAAAGAAAGAAAGAAAGAAAGAAAGAAAGAAAGAAAGAAAGAAAGAAAGAAAGAAAGAAAGAAAGAAAGAAAGAAAGAAAGTCTTCTATAAACACAAAAAATCAAATCTCTTTTTAGTTATATATGATGAATTACATAATTTAGTTGTAATTACCTAATCAATCAAACTAACGTTTTCAGGTTTATATTAGTTACAATATTTTGGAAAGAAACTTAAGGAAAATAATAGTCACATTTTTGTAACAGTGTGCAGTATACAAACACCATGTGATGCACAGCAAGAGACAAAGTACAACATACTCTGAATACAGAGCACTGACTCCAGTACATTTGCATTTGAGGATTGTTTTGAACTTAGATAACAAGGCATAAGACTCTGGTTAGTGTAGAACCTTAGACATGTGTGTGAAACTTCCATGAAAAGTAATGAAAACAAAACACATATGTCTAAAGTTAAAACTAGGTTTTAAAGGCCAGATGTAAAACCTCACTGAAGTCAATGGAAGTCCTGACTCAATGGAACTCTGGATCAATGCCAAGAGTTTACTTTGTTAGTGTTTCCCCAAGGAATGTTTGGGGTGTAAAATAAGCATTTCTGTACTGTTTTATTGTAATAAGCAATTACAAAGGAAAACTAAGAAGGTATAATTAGTGGGCAGCTTTGCATGGAATTTCCTTTCTTTTAAGGAAAATATAGGTTTCATTCTGCAAAACATGTCATTTCATTAGTTTCAAATACCAGTTATACACAATCTGATGGCTGAAGAAACTGAGCCAAGAACATAGATCAAGGGGAGATCTGTTGAAGCTGTTATTTTACAAAGGGTAAGTGGAGAAATGCCAAAACCACAAAGCTGCAATCAGGCTATGAACTTCTCTGAAGTTCAAGGTCACTTCAGCTGGGAGGTTTGACTAAACCCAGCCCTGCCAGTAGTTCATTTGTTTCTCACACAACGTTTGGAGGTCTAGTAAAAGCAATTTGCCGTTTTAGGGACCTAATAATAAGCATAATGTGCATTGGTCCTTGTGTGCCAGCACAGCTCAAGCACAGTGACCAAAGTCTGTGGCTACCCCCACACATCTTGTGAGTCTGTGGATGGTTGCAATTACATGTGTCAGCACAGCTGCATATTCTTTTTTTAAATGCTTCCCTGTCTGCTGGCAGTGACTGTAAATTTAATGAGAGCACCTGCTGCCCTCTTGCCTAGTTAATTCTTAGTGATCTGCCTGAACTAAAAGAAATTTCAAAAAAGCCTCTGTTCTTCAGTAATAAATTACCAGTCTATATCATGGCCTAAAGGGCCTTTGATTCATGTAATATTACACTTACACTAAGCTCTGCTGGCAGCAGGAACATTTAGTTTCCCTGAGTAGAATGGGGGAAGGGAAAAAAGACAGAGGGAAAGGAGAGGAAAGGAAGGGAAGTGGCTGGTGAGATTAAATAAAAGGAGAAGATCAATTGCCTGAATATTGACAGCTGAGGGAGATCTTTTTCTTTGACCTCTCACCCTGAACCATGTACTCACTACAGGTAAGAGCCCTGTCTGCTAAAAATTCTTCACTGACTAGTTATGGTGTAGGGCAATTAAAAGTCGTTTTCTGAAACAAAAAAAAAAAAGTAATGACTTCTTTATTCTAAATTTCTAGTTTACTTCACATTTATCAGCAAAATGAGTGTCATTCTAGTCAGTAACATTGTAATCTGAAAGCAGTAATGCCGTCACCAATTATTGTTTTATGCATTTCTTTAAAACAGAAACAATAAATCTGGAAGCTTTTGAGAAAAAAAAAAATCTGCAATAAAAAATTTATTGAGGTGGAGGAAGAAAGGCAGGCAGCTAAAGTGAATATAAAATACAGAATATTGCAAAGGGGAATAGATCAATTATATTCCCCTGAAAAAGCATGTGGTGCAAATGAAAAGTTACAGCCACACTAAAATATCTGAAACCAAAAACATAAACAGTATCCAAAAAATATTTATGTGAAAGTAGAAATAGTGGAAGCACAAAGCATTACAAATAGAGTATTGTATATCCCAGAGGGAGATACTGACTCCATCAAAATTTGACTTTGAGGGATTGTGAGGTTCTGACTCCCACAATTTGGATTACTAATTTATGTTGGAAGAATAAGCTGTTTTGTTAGATAAGTGGTAGGCAGTATACAGCTCCTGTTCTCCTTACTCACACCAAAGAATATTTCCACACGTGCTAACTGAATACATGCTCTTATGCCTCAAATTTAAGCATATGCAGAAGGATTTTCAGGACAGACTGAAGACCAACTAAGTGTTCTGAAACAAACACTGAGTATGGAACTATATCGTGTACAGAAATGTGATAGAAACACAGACATATTAAAATAAAATTGTTTAAAATTATTAATATCCTCAAACTCATATTTCATGCACTGAAAACACCCATGATAAAAAATAAATCCAAAGAAGAATTTTATCCATTGAACAAACTATTAATCCTAAATTTATCATATAGTTATATGATATTTCATTGTATGCAGCTTGAAAGACATCTGACTATATAATTCATGTATGTTTCTCATCTGTTTTCAAGAACCTTTTATAAAAATAAAGTTTATAAATTTTCTTAAATAAAGGTCAAGTTTCTCACTTTTGGCACCATAAGAAAAAAACAAGCATGAAGTTCAGTTACGTCTCAAGAATTGGCAACACTACAACTTTTTTGCCTTCTGCTGTTCATAGGTGCTTATATTATTATAATGCAGGAATGAAATGTTACCCATCTGGGCTGGTAGCATGCCAAATCTACTTTGCACTCAGAACACAAAGGTGCAAACATTGGTAGCAGAACACTGTCTCATTTTTCATAGCACTCAAACATCTCATTCTCTTGACTCAGAATGACAAGTGCTTCTGCATACACAGAAAAAAATGAGCATAAATATTGCAATATTTTCAGGCTACTCTAAACCATGCCCCAGACTTAAGACCCCTTCCCTTCCCTTCCCTTCCCTTCCCTTCCCTTCCCTTCCCTTCCCTTCCCTTCCCTTCCCTTCCCTTCCCTTCCCTTCCCTTCCCTTCCCTTCCCTTCCCTTCCCTTCCCTTCCCTTCCCTTCCCTTCCCTTCCCTTCCCTTCCCTTCCCTTCCCTTCCCTTCCCTTCCCTTCCCTTCCCTTCCCTTCCCTTCCCTTCCCTTCCCTTCCCTTCCCTTCCCTTCCCTTCCCTTCCCTTCCCTCCCCTCCCCTCCCCTCCCCTCCCCCTTCCCCTTCCCCTTCCCTGAACCTTCCCTTCCCTTCCCGGAACCTTCCCGGAACTTCCCCTTCCCCTTCCCCTTCCCCTTCCCCTTCCCCTTCCCCTTCCCTTCTCCTTCCCTCATTGGAACATGACTGACATTTAGTCCCTTTTTGCCATACTCAGAAACAGTGGTAGCTGCATTTTGTTTATAAAAGTACCATCATTCTGGAACTCTGGAAACCATTAATTAAGTAATCAAGTTAGAAAGTAGAAACCAAGAATTAGTCACAGTACCTAAACAGTAAGCCAGTTAATAGGAACTTAATACAATGGAACAAAAAAAATACTAAAACACTCATTAGGAAAACAGATTTTATCAACATCAGCATATATTTACTACACATGGAAACACACAAAGGAGATGATGAGATGTATTGCAAAAATCATTTTACTTTCAGAAGGAAATCAAGTCTGATGGTTTTCCACGTATTCCTCTTTTTACACAGTAAATATAAACCTCACTTTCTAGCATTTTCAAGAATAGAAGATATCCCTCTCTAAATAGGTGAAAAGAATGAGATCAAAAAGCAAAAAAACTATCTGCAAACACAGAAATTATTTGAAAGAGTTCAACTTCAAACTTTTCAGCATGGAAATTCAGTCTTTAGAGGACTAAAATTGACAACACTCTTTGCGACAATGAGTTTCCATATGAAACCAATAATCAGGTGCATATGTACACACATAGACTCAAATTTAATTTCTCTTTCTGGAAGAAACATCTCTCTTATGATGTATGTTTTCTTTACAGCGCAAGGACTGATGTATGTAACAGTTGTGCTCTGTAGCACTGGCTGGGTCCTGACTTAATTTTTCAGAGAACTTCACAGACACAAGGTTATAACTCCTGATCTGAAAAAAAAACTGTAGTCAAAACAAAATAGGTAATACCTCCTTCCTCCTCAAACTGCAGCTGGCATCTGTCCAAAGTATACATTCCCAGTCTGAAAATTTATGCTGTAAATTTCTCTGTAAACCAAGTCATGTAAATTGTTGCAGTGTACAGTTCATGTACTTGTGGACTCTGCTTTTAGAGATATAATCAATACTCAGCCATCCTGAAGAAGTTAATAACTAAAAGATGCCTCAGCAGAGAAGAGAAAAGGGATATAGCATAGATCTCTACAAGGCAAATCATGCATCTGTTGGAGAATGAAAAATCCTCACTGGCACTCGTAGTTCATGATGCAAGTCTTTATTCCAAGTATTTCCTCTTTTCCTAGTATTTCCTCTTAGAATTAGGATATGCATGTATTAAGTTTTATTTCATTTCAAAGACAATGTATAAATTTAAAAAACACTCCAAAACTTAAAAAAAATTTTAAATCTTTAAATTGTTTTTTAAAACTTTTACCATTTGAATATTAATTTTCACAGAGCAGAGTTTTAACCTAAAACAGAACTTGTATATTTAATGGGCCAAAATAATAAACTAGTATGGGTGAAGTTTTTTGCTGTTAATTTTTCATCCCTTGTATTAAACACAAAGAAATTTGGTTGGAATAGAATCTCCCAACTGTATGATCTGGTCAAACAGAAATGCTTGGGGAAAAAAATTGTAGATAGTTACCCCTATCAGCAATCAAAGAGCTCTGACTTTTGCCAAAGAATACTTTTCCAGCTACATTTTTATGGATTTTTATTAATGATTTGGGGGAACTAAAGCCACTTTTTTCGGACTTAAAAAAATTTAAAATAAAGCCTCTTTTCAGATTACTAAAATTGCTTCCCCAAAAGCAAGTGTTAGCATCCGAAAAATGTATCTAGTGCTGCTAACGCTTTTAGACATCAAGAAAAGTATTCCTACAAATTTTTCCACCTGCAGTATATGAGAGAACGCTAGCATTGCTGACCTCGGACTGCAATTCCAGCTTTCACTCATGTATTTTTGGCATTCCAAAAATTTACATCTATCACAGAAAATCCCACAACACCACTCTTCCAGGAGCATACCATGCTGCTGTAAGCTTTTAAAACAGACCCAGTGGTACCACATAAAAAAACTGGAATCCAAAGAATGTTTTCACAATGTTATGAGAAAACATTTAGCTTGTGCAATGAACAACAATAGAAGCAGCAATCAAAGAAAATCATTATTGTCAACAATGAGAAATAATGTTTCTTAGCAACCAAGTTTCAATTACTCTTTGTTTGCTAACAATTACCAAGATATTTAAGGCTAGTAACTTTATTCCAGTATGGAATATACTATCAAACACCATGATAAAGAGCTCCTATTTTAACTGTTTCTATTTTTCAATCAAGCATCTTGCAATTAATTTTATTAGTGTTTGAGAACTAATTTACTTTGAATGAGCAGTAACTATGATTTGTTATTGTCATGCAGTAAATGGAAATGTAATGTGTAATAATTATTTGTTTAAATAATAGAATCATTGGCATACAGATGATAATCCAAGCAAGAAAAAAATTATTACCATTAATAATAAGATTAAACAAAATTGTATCCAAGAATAGATCCCAGGAGAACCCTTCAGCTATTTTAGGTGAAGTAGAAATAATAATACTAATTAAGACAGAACACTGCCTGTCATAAAGATAGCTACAAACACTGCTTCCTAGTGAAACAATGAGACTTTATCTTATTGTTAAAAATTACCTGACTTCAATCCACTGTGCCTGTGGCTGATAGCAAGCCTCTGAAAACAGTTACCATTATTAGATACCCTACTTGGTTTCTTACTATTCCCCATGATGATCAAAGATTTAAATTATAAAATGTTTGAATTAAGTATACAGTTTTCAATTTCTTGCTTCTTTTTCCCAAAAGAGGTTTCAACCAGACAGTCAAGCATGTAATTTTCCTCCTGATATAGTGGCTGGAGTAAAATCCAGGTAACTCAGTACAGAAAGCAGCTGGTCCATTTATTCCATCTGCTATGCCTCTGTGTGTTAATGAAAGGATGGAGTTCCCACTCTCCCATTTCTTCTTGAGCAACACAGTGTTTTATTTAAAAGTCAATTATTTGAGCAGCACTGTGTGTGAAATCAGAATAGGGGAAGTCAGGGTAGGAACAAGTGCTGATGTTGAACAGAGCTCGCAGGTCAACACATTCACCAGCCCTGGGTGGTCGTGCTGCTGGGCTGCAGCTCCCATTCTGGAGGATGCACAGACTCCTGGCCATCCAAGGCTTCCCAAAAAAAGCCCTGTTGACAGTAGAAGCACTTTGAGGGTGCTGGTAAGAGCAAAGCACAGGACACATTGTCCCAGGTGGCAGCGACCACACAGACATCATTGCCCAGGGCAGCTGTTTCCTCTGGGAGCCGCAGTTCCCCCAGCCCACACCTCTGATGCACTGCTGGCCAACCATTCTCTCTGCCCCTTGCCACAAAAATTACTCCTTTTTTCAATTCTGCAAATATGGCCGGTTCTCCATGCTTCTTCTCTGTAACCTGAAGACCTATTAATTTATTTTACCTAAGTTTTCACATAGTATTGGTGGCTGAGGCTTCTCTGGAACAGTCAGAAATTACAAGAGCCGTGCTAACAAACTGCACAAATTGGCAACACAGAAATTCAACTGCTGCAGCTCATATTTTTATACTGAAAGAATGGATTAGACCTTATTCTACCTTGAGAAAACCATTATTTAAGATGGTCTCAGCCAAAAATTATTTGGATTGCAAACTCTTCTTGCCCTTAATGCAAAAAAAATATTTATGGGTTTTTTTCTCCTTCAATAAGAACAAAATAAGTAAAATGATAATACTTTGTGTATTGATTATTTCTTTAAAAAATGTATTATTAATCCCCTTAAGAATTAGATTTAAATTACAGTAAGTGAATTTAAGCACCTTCATGCCTGGCCAACATGCAAGAAAAATTTTGTGCTTCTTTGTCCTTCCAGCATTTGAGAGAGAGAAGCCCATCACTCAGTCAGTGGTGGTATTATATCTCTTCTAATTGCTCTGTTCACATGCCTCTGTGAGCTCTGTGAGTCAATCTGGAGCTAACAATTCTAACATACATTTAATCCTTTGTTTGAGAGCAAATTAAGAAGGCCTTTAATAGCACCAATTCAAGAGCTTTTTTGGCCCCCAGGAGTGCAGAGGGACTGAAATGCCTTCAGTATAGGCTGCCTATACAGGAGACAGCTAGAGAATAATATTTTTAGACTAATATTGATTCAGAAAATCCATGTTGAGTAGTGTTAGTGACATGGACTTGTGCTTGTAAGCTGTTTGCCATAGCAAGACAAAATTTTGTGACACATTTTCACAAAAAATTTCTTCTAAGGGACACCTGAGGAAAGAGAAAGTAAGGGCTTCGACCATGTAAGAAACCAAATGAAGGGCTGACTGGAGTCCATGTGTTTCCAATCCACTCTGTATGTTGCCCCCTGATATGATCAAACTCGTTATGTAAATTCAGGCACTTACTGTTTCTCATGTAGCAAATCCACTGCATAATTACTTCAAGATTTGTAAGGAAAGAGTATTTCTTCCCTTTCTCAGAAACTGAACTGATTTAAGGTTTAGTTAACAGCATAGTCAGGTCTGAATTAGTACAGTCTCATAACTCAGATCTGCAGCTTGTGGTTCAGAATAATAATACTGTTTAAGGAGGCACAAGGACTGCTTTTCATTTTAATGGGATTTTGGATCAGAGGCTGAAGAGCTAAGAATCCCTGCCATCCCAATCACACTGACCATTCTCTGCCCTTCCTGCTGACTATTGTAGTAGTATTTTTGCTTTAACCTGCCTTCAATGTCTTTCAGCTGTTCTCTCAGCCCTACAGGGACTTGAACTTTTGACAGTGAATGAGATGTGCCGAGCCAGGAGTAATTACTTTATTGACGTCACTTCAGCTTTCAACCCACCTTCACCCAAGCTGCTACTGTTTGAAACAGTAGGTCATTTGTAGCACATTATGCAAATCTTAGAACTAATCTTTTGCATAATACATAAGAGCTCAGTTTGTGCATTAAACAATTTATCTGACTACACAGAAGCTATGAATGCTGATTTTTATTAACCTCTTCATTAAGTCAAAATGTATCTGAAATGTGCACACACACATATATATATATACAGTCACAAAATGTAATTGCTTCAAAGGTAGGAACAGTCACTTGATACATGTTCTTATACACTAATAAATGAGGATTCCTTTCACATGAGATAAGAATAATCTGAAAGAAAATGGATTCTCCCTTTGCAATAAATGGATGAATTAATGCACACGTGCATATCCTTTCAATAGATTTTGAAATTGTATTTGTATATGATGCAAATAGTCTGTATAGATTACCAGCTTTCATGCAACTATTCCCTCTATTAAGTCACTGCAAATTGGATGAAATCCCATCCATCTCATCTGTAGGGTCTTTCTAACATGGGAGAAGTAGAAGCAGCTGAGCAATTTATTTTTATTTTAGAGTTAATTACTTAAATCTCCTGAAAAAACCCCAGTGTGTTATAGAAATATTTATCATAAATGATATTAAAATAAATTATTATTTCTAGATGCTGTATTGTCAACAAACAATGTGACATCAACAAACCGATGTCACTCTACACTACACTCTGAACTCAGTTATGTCACTGTTGGGTACCTACTCTGTTGGTACAGATGGGGGGAGTATTGCGCATTTTGGAACCAGTGATAGACAGAACTTCAGGAAGCACAGGACTGTGCTGAACTGTGCTGTGCTGAGCTGCACATAATGTGAGGCCTTTGGGGCTGTACTGGGCAGCAAAAGTTCCTTGTCTGCAGCATAAACTAAGCCTACACATTGCAAGAGAGAGTTTTGCGGGCAGATTCCACTGGATGTTGTTTATTGAACCACCTTCATGGCCTTGCCTCTACCTAAAAGGGCAGCAAGAAGTTCTCATTAGAACAGAGTTGCTTGCTTGTGAAGAAATTATACCACCAAAAGGGAGAGCTTTCCCTTGTGGACATGATCAGCTCTGAACTGGGGGATGTGTGAAAGACTCCCTGGGCTCCAACTGATGCTGCACCTGGTGCAGGGTGTCTAGCAACTGAAGGGACTTAAGATTTGCTGGGTATCTATATTCCTCTTCCTATTAAAACACTTATTATAGCATTTGTTGTTGGACTTTTTCCTTATTAAGTTCTGGACAGAGTTCTGCGCCAAATCTCTTTGAGCCGCTGCTCCCACCATCCTGTGCTGAGCAGCTACTGTTGGAGAAGATCTCAGATCTTTCATTATATTCCATTCTACTTTCAAAACAATTTGCCAAGGCTATGTGCAAAAAATTTCCCTCAGATAATTTTCATGGTACCAATTCAAAATCATAGTTATGATCAAAACACAGTAATTATAACGTCTTAAAAAGTAAGAAACAAACACACACAGACACATAGACACATACACACTAATTGCAGCAGCTCCTTTTTCATTCTGCTCATTCTCATCCTCCTTCAAGAGAAATAAATTCACACTTTTCCTATTTGTTTCCTTCCAGGCAAGCACTGAGAGATGAATACTTGCCTTCAGTCTCCCATAAGATGAATATTGACCTTGCAGTCACTTTGCCAAGAGCCTAAAAGGTCAACACGCTTCAAGAGAGGTAATAAGTGATGCTCTCTCCTTGTATTCAACAACAGTACTTAACAGCCTGCAACAGATGGAGAGAAAGTACGGGGATGACAACTATCTTCCTAACTCCTGCAAGTTCTTAGATGCATTCATTAGAACTAATGAACAGTCACCATGTATTATGGATAAAAACAGATCACTCCTCCACTATCTAAGTAAAGAAAAAATATTATATTAGTATTGTAATACTCTGTGCACAAACCATTCTGGGATTTGGCTATATGTCCTACTTTACAGCAGTGTATTTATTAAATTATTAAAATTTGTGGGTTGATAGCTGTCTCAAACAATGTATTGTGACTGTAAAATATTTTAAGTCTGAAGCCACAAAAAAATTGATTTAACAATCCCCTAATCTTATACACAACTTCCTCTAGACTTTTTTCAATTACACCTCATAAATTATAATTTACTGTATATTATAGAAACATTAAAAATAAACACTTCATGAGAATTTCACCAGATACATTTATTTTGTTGAGTTAACCAGAAAGCATAACAAATTCACTCATGACCTCTGAACTCTGAGCACAGGGCCTCAAATTCAGTCTACCATCAAGAATAACCATCTGCCAAAGATAACAACGAAATGTTTTGTTTAACTTGAGCCAAGATATTTGCCCTAATGACTACAGTATGGAAAAAGCAAACAAATAGAAAACTAGCAGAATTCTTTCTATTCAACAAAAACACCATTGAAGTTCAAAGAGTTAAAGAAAAACAAAAATCAAAACAGTCTCCTCTCTATGATGCTTGTTTAGTAAGGATGTGTCACTGAGAGTAGAAGCAGACAGATTTAATAAAATCTAAATGCACATCATTTGTACTATATAATTAAGAGATGTCATTCCAGTGTCAACAACATCACTTTAGTCAAGCACCTTATTAAAAATAACATCTTGATTTGTTGTAGTTGTGTTTGTGGAATTGTTTGGGGGTTTGTTGTACTCTGTTGTTTTACACTGCACCTCAATGTACCACAGCTTTTAAAATGCTTCAGAAGAAGCCATGGTGAGTTTGGCCAGATTCAGAAAATGCAAAATGTACCACCTCGTTCTGGGAGAGCTAGACCAGTAAAGGACTTTTTATAAAATAGTGATTCCCAAAGGATCCTGTTAGGCCAAATGATTCCTAACAATGATGACCATTGACTGATAGTGGATAGTGCTCCTGATAAGTCTTGATGATTTGATAAAATTTCGCAGTATTTAAGCCACCACGCTTTACTTATATTCACCCTGGATCCCTCTTCTTCTTTAGTAATTTCCCCCCTTTTATGAGTGACAATATATAAGGGCATATAATACACCAACTCCTGCCACTTTTTCTTTAATTTCTCTTTTTTGTAGTTACCAGCCATTCCTAGAGGACAAGACAACTCCAGTTTAAACCCAGAGCTATTGCATCCTATGACGATTATAATTAACCTTGTTGACTTTAATGACAGGGGATCACTTAAACATCCCACTCCAGTAGAAATGATATGATAATCTTGTTGTACCTATGCCTATTCCCAATAAGATTAGGCAATAAGGTAGTTTTGCCAGGTGGCAGAAAGAGAGGTTTAAAGCCGTAAAAAAGCATTTGGATTTGCACTAGCATGTAGCAAATGAAAACACTTTGGCATTATGTCCTCTGTTAAAGGCAGGCTGGTTTAATCTGGAGAAGACCCAAGGAGACCCTATTGCAGACTTCCTGAAAGGTCTGGAAAAAAGCTGGAGACTGAATTCTTCCAAGGGCACAAGGGAAAATGTCTCTAAACTGAAATAGGGTAGATTTAAATTAGATATGATGAAGAAGCTCTTTCCTGTGGAGGTGGTAAGGCGCTGGAACAGCTTGCCCATAGGAGTTGTGGGTGCCCCAACCCTGGAAGTGTTCAAGGCCGGAGGGATGGGGCCTAGTCTAGTGGAACGTGTCCCTGCCAAAAGGATAAGTTGGAACCATGATTTCAAAATTCCATTTCAACCCAAATGATGCTATGATTCAATGATTCTCTGACCATACATGGGAAGGCCACCTCATCATGGAACTCAGAGGATCAGAACAAACAGCTTTTTCCCTTTAACAGCAGCATGAGAACTGGACACAGTCCAAGAGTGTCACCACATATTCTACAGCATACATGTAATCTTCCAAGAAAAACCCACCAAATTTTCCCTTATATTTCTATCTATTCTGGTTTTTACCATTTTTTGTGCCCATGGAGCACAATAAACAATCTGGCAAATGTCACAGATTTGTTCACATTTGCTGCTATATTTTCAGTAAAGTCCTTTAAGATACTTGGCTTTCTCTAGAAACTCCCTCAAGAAAGGCATGTGGGGATAAGGCACATGTCTTTCTACCCATGTCTTTCTACCCATACAAATTCATACACATTTCTGTATCATACAGATACTTCCAGTTTAATATTAATTTTAGCAGCCACAGAAAATATCTTAGCCAACAACTTATTCTCATTTGTCTTAATTAAAGACAATATTAACCCATCCTTTCACTAATAAAAACTCAAAAAATATAAGAAAAATGTGCACACATAGATTCTGAAGCCGTTAATATGCCAACTCAAAATTATACAGGTTTTTGAGATAGTAGAAAAAATTTTACCTCTGTAAACAAAAAGTGCTATTAATAATGCACAGTAATCCCACTGCAAGGTTCATTGACTGCTACCTATAACATTAATAGTCTTCATAGTCTTCAGAAAATATTTTTCTGCTGTGTTTTTCCCCCTCCTATCAAAACTTCTTCACTCTGAAATGTAATATTCCAGAAGATCTGTTCTTTTGAGTGATACAGTCTTGCTGCAATGTACACCCCCAGCAGCAATCTGCAGCAGCTTTGGCTGGGTCTCCATGAACCCTCAGAGCAACAAAACTGCTCTGTGGAGCTGTAGCTGTTGGCAAGAATCTGAAACACACAAAACACGTTTCAGGCGGTTTTGTGTTTTTCTCTTTCTTACTTTTTCTTTTGGAGACTATTTCTCCTGGGCTGTGGCTGGGATTCATGAAGTGACTTTTCCAAGTGTATTTCATTTTAGTTTCATCTGAAAGAAAACCATATTGAGCAAGCTGATGTCTGTGTGCTATGAACCAAAGTGCAGTAAGTAGAGACAACCTGGGGATCTGCTTCAAAAGCACACTCCTGATGAAAACTAAAAGCTCATGTAGGCACATTCAATGTTTCCTCAAAGGAATACTGAACCTGTCTTTTCTGATTTGTTAGGTCATTTTAGGGAACACTGCTGAATTTATACGAGTCATGTATTTATAACGTCTGTTTTTGTATATATATATTCCCTTTTAGGAATGGTGTTTGTCTTTTGGGAGCCTATATATGGTATGAAGTCAGCCAGTTTTTCCTTCCATGAAATACCACTCCAGGTTATTGCACTCTCTCAAAAGTTTTCATAAGTAATGGATCTATTCAGTTCTTTCTGAAGCTTCTGCCTTAGGGCAAAATCAAGTTATTACCGGAAGCAAGGTTGGAGATGGTTAGACTCTTTCAGGTCTTTTCTGCATGTGCTGAGATGTCCTTGGATCACAGCATACATACTCAAATCTTAGAAAAGTAGTATTTGATCATTATACTTAAGGACAGTAATGTAAAACATAGAAACAAGGAATCCATATTTACAGTGGTTTTTTTGTAATATTCCAGCATGTTGCTTATAATCTTAACGGTATTGTGAAAGAACACACTTGAAGCTATATAAATAAGGATAGATGAACTATATTCCAATTTGCCTTTGTTTTCTGTACAAACATATATGAAATATACTTCTCTAAAACAATTAATTTATCCAAGGAATAAAAAGCTATGTTTCAGAACTTCTATGCGGAGTGCAGGCCTGATTTTATAATAACCTCTTAATTTTCTTCCATGGCTCAAAGGAAAATGGTTTTGAGTTTATGAATACGAAAATCTCTCAGTATCACCTCTGTTTACAGAACCTGGAAATAATTTGAGGCAATAAAAATGTCCAGGCTAATCCTGGTTTTGACTGGCAGCACACTGAGGATGGAGCATGCACGGGACCCTGGAGGAGCCTCTGGAGGAGATCAGCCTTTGGTATCCAGTGCAAGCACATCACTCCTCACAAATGCAAGGCACCCAGGCTCCCGTGCCGGACCAGGCTTGCAGGAAAGGTTTTGAGCTGACTTTAGCTGATGTACAAGGACAAAAAGTCAAAGTAAGTTGGAGTTGTAGAACCTTCAGTCTTCCCCTGGCTAGGAGTAAAAATGTTGCTCCTCTTCAAAACTTGATAGATTGCACCTGTCTCAGAGCTCTGAGTTTCCTCACTGCCTTCAAACAGCAGCATCACCTCATGCACCCTAGCCTTGTTGTTTTCACTGATTGAAGGCTTTAATGAGAATCATAAAATTGTAATATTGTATCTCATGTAATAATGCTTTAAATATTTTAAAACCAATTATGACACTAAAAGTAGGATATATTTTGAAACTATGACTGCAGCAAGAAATCAGTTTCTATTATGTATCACTCTTTCCCATTTTAGATTTTAGTTATGAATGTTGACAGTTTATGCAACATGATAAAGTAGTAAGTAAAGCATTTAGAAATGCTGAAGGAGAATGTAATCTAATAGAATAATATACAATGTCTTCTTAAGAACTGTTTAATGATATCTTAAAATATCACAGTTTTCAAATAGGACTCAGCTGAAATAATTTTTCATGCTAATCAAATACAAAATCACGCTATGATATTATTGTGAAGGAAATAATCACTGCATATCTAGTGAAAACAATTAAATACTCCTGAAGGAAAAAGACTAGAGGCATTTTTCACCTATCTAATAAATTATTAGTTCTAACAATTCCTTCATAAGAAAGTCATCAGGTTACATATCAAAATCATTATATAAACCTCTATGGCATAAGAAAGATTTTTTTTTGTGCTGCAAGTCTCATCTATTTTTCTAAGTACACCAATAGGCCTAACCAAAAAGGAGTCATCACCCAAAACCTGCTCTTGTAAAAATTATATTTATTTAAAGACTTGGTAACCCAATCTTTGTTTCTTGACAAATGTTTCACTCCTGTTGACCAGCAAGAAGTTTTTAAATCACGAGTACATCAGTATACAAAAATCTTCTTTTTTTCTACTGTAAATGAGAAAACTATAACATTTTAAGGGTTCCATTTGAACCACTCTGCCACAAATAACAGGTTTTTGCCATGATGACAAAACACTTGGGCACCATGATTATCAGCTTATTAAAAAAAAAAAAAAATAAGAACTTACAAAGAAGAAAATATCTCTAGCCTTTTCCTGAGAAAAGGGAAGGCACTTATGTCCCTAGGTAGCTCAGAAGGCCACACTAGGACATAAGGGTAGCCACCTGTGCAATATGCACATCACAGGACAAATATGAATATGCAAATAATTGCTCCCAGTCAAAAATCTGCATGATACAATGAGCAAGTTTCTTCACATTAAATACTGTCAAGAAATTCCAAACACCAAATGATGAAAAAAATCATCTGCAAATAATTTATGAATAAAATCAGATTATAAACACACCAAAACACTGTTGTAATATTTGCCTGTTTAGGATTGTAATCTAAATCTTTTTCACATTAGTAGTATTCAAACCATTGCAGCTTTATATACAGTGATTTTGTTTACAAAATGTTTCAACTTCCATGTTCACTACAACAGCATAAGAAATGCATAAATTTTGCTATACCTCTTGTTCATATTCTACTAGAGAAATTTCTAGCTATTTTTCAACCCTAGACTAAGATTCCTGATGAGAACACCTTTCCAAGTTACAGATGTCGTTCACTAAAAGAACTGTTGTATACAGGTATGTTCTGTAAAAGACATAGATGGCAAGATGGTGGTTTTTTCTGCTGTTTCTACCATTATTTTATCTGGAAGAATTTCGATTTATAAAGAAATACTTGGCCAACTTCTTCTGTAGTTAATGCTTGCAAGTACTAAATACTATCACAGTAATTTTGGCATAAATGGATGCAGAAGTGCTGAAGCATCAACACAATTGAAGCTTGAAAAAAGCTATCATCGAGCTATGGTCAATTTTTGTTCTGAACACATGAAATTGGTGGTTAATAGAGAAGTTCATATGTGCTTAAATAAAAAAAAGGGGCCCCAATAGACAAAGCAAAAAGTACAATTATTGAAAATAATTGGACTTGGATTTTTTCCTAGATTTTAACCTTTTTTATCTATTTTTTTATACTTTCTATAAACTGTCAAACTCAATAGCCTTCAACTCCTCTGACCTCCAACTCCTCTAGAAATGCAACCACACTGCTTCTCAATGCAGTTATAAATAGGCTCCTGGGTTAGAAAAAACATTATTTTACATGAAGACGTGGATGGATTACAACACACTGATAAAACTGCTACTTGAACAGGAAAGAGAGGAGAATAGGTGGGTTGCCCATGGTGAGTTGCCTGTGAGAGAGAAGATGATGCCCCCATTGTCACTGAGCACCCACTGTGCTATCCCTGTGGTGGCCCAGGGCCATAGGGAGCCACTGGCTCAGCAGCTCCTCTGCTGTCAGGGATCTTGTGTTTGTACCTGGATTCCATGACATCCCTGCAGCTGCATCATTTCCTGGGCAGATTTTCTGTCCTCCACACCAGAATTTAGCCCCATATATTATTATTTCAATTTTTAAATACATGTCTCTGTCAGACTAAAAACCCTGTATCTGCTAACATCGTATTAAAAATGTGCAAAAATACTGCAAAAGGACTTCAAAAAAAACTTCAAATGAACCAGAAAAGCACAGCAAAATAAAACTCATGTTAATGAAACATTGCCTAAAAGCACCAGAGTGACCCACCAGCACCACAGCAGCACACCACAAACTATGCCGAACACCATGAGGAATCTGGTGTTTCAAGTGAAATCAAGCAGGAGCCATAAAAGTGTCTATACTTAACGATAAATTTCCTGCAGATTGTTGCCTATTGTAAGCCCTAGATCTGAAAATGCATTTTAAGTGTCCTTACATCAGTCAAGTAAGGCTGGAAAAGGAAACTGTGAAAAGTTTCACCAGTCTGGGGGGATGTGACAGCAGTGTAATGCATAAATTCATAAAGGTGTATCATTCAGTGAGGGCATCCTCACACTCCAACAGTGCTACCTCTGCTACTCAGTACTATTTTGTTACTCTCTTTGTTACTGCCCACATTAGACTGACTTTCTGAGAAAATGGTCAGTTCTCACTTCTTGTCATTCCTGCTCTAGTGGTCTTTGCAGTTTTATTTCTAAGCCTGCCTGGGCACAAGCTTTGGAAGATCACTCTCACCACTCATGATTAGAATTAAAAGCTGTTTCCAGAACTTGTCACTGTGAATTTTTATTTTCAACATAATCCAAACAAGTATTTAAACCTGGAGACAACTTTCAATTTCAGCTGTGATAATGAGTTAAAACTGCCAGAAATTGGTTTCAAGGCAAAGTAATAATCTGTATCATGAAGACCAAGGAGGACCAAGCATGTCCTCATATCTCAGATGTGTAATTTATTGCTGTTAAGATGGACCTTCTGTCTTGGACAAGAGGAAAAAATCAATATTAATCCACTCATACTTGTAATGGAAGGATGTGGCTGCCTAAAGTATCACTGAGTAGTGCAGGACTGCAGCCTGAGTTTGAAGACAGATGTTATAGGTTTATTATGGAAGCAATAGACCATAACAATGTATCTGATATGGAAAAATCAATCACACTGCTACTAGCTGGAAACTGCATCTCTTTGAGGAATGAATATAAAGTACTTCAACCAGTTGTTAAAGAGAAGAGGTTTCATAATTGTTTAATCATTTTAGAGGTCAAACAAATTAAAATACCATTTGTCAGTATTTTCTCTGAGATTTGTTTTCAAGACAGGTTGGAAGAGGAGATTACTGTTTTCTCAGTGTTCATTGTCTTTATTTGAATGGTGACACATGAGGATAATAAAAAACATTGCCAGTCTAGATGCATTATGGGGTTTTTCAGCTAGAAACTTTGTAGGATTTCTATTTGGAAAATATAAAATACTTAAAATAAAAATCTAGCACCGCATCTCTTTTCTTTGGGCTGAGAAATCTCTGAGAATATGTATTTCCAAATAACAAAGAGTAGCTCTGAAGTCTCATGGGGTTCCACTCTACAATGAATCCTGATATCTACAGTCTCTCTATCTGAAATTATCTTGTTACCATAGCTCCTATTGTTTAATGTCAATTACCATTCCTTCTAAAAAAAAAATAGATAAACAAACAACACTTTTTACATAGCTGTTACACAGCTGCCATTTTAGTCATGGCAAGCCAAGCATCAGTGACAACATTTAGCTTGGATGATCTCCTCTGAGGGGGTGAAAATATCTCCAAAAAGAGCAAGAAAAGGACACTGCATTTAAAATCACACTTAATCAGCTATGTGAGATAAACAACAGATCTTAGTCTATTTCTGAATTAAGCTTTTTGGATCAGAGTACAAATAACAGTAATATCAATAGTGATGTCAGTAATGCGCAATTTAATGGAAGTAAACTGTTAGTGACACTGTTCAAGATGTTTTTCAGGATGTTCTTCTGTAAAAGTACTGAGGCTGAATTACAAATTATAAGAGTAAATAACAGCTACTTAAACTATAGCAGTCCTGGGAATGGGTTGAAGTTCACAGAATCATAGAATTCTTAAGGTTGAAAAAGACCTCCAAGGCAATTGAGCCCAGCCTTGGATCAAATACCACCATATCAACCAAACCATAAGACATAGTGCCATAACCATAAAACATTTGTTTCTTGAACACTACCAGGGACGGTGACTCTACCATTTCCCTGGGCAGTCCATTCCAATGCTTACACACCCTTTCTGTGGAGAAATTCTTCCAAGCTGAACCTTCCCTGGCACAGCCTGAGGCTCTGTTGTCTTACCCTGTCACTAGATGCCTGAGGAAAGATGCTAATTCCCACCTGGCTGCAGCCTCCTTTGAGGCAGTTGTAGAGAGTTATAAAGTGTCCCCTGAGCATTCTTTTCTCCAGCTTAAACTGCCCCTACTCCCTCTGCTGCCCCTCATCAGACTTGTGCATGAGACCCATCCTCTACTGCCCTTCTTTGGAGCTGCTCCCTCAATGTCTTTCTTGTAGTGAGGGGCCCAAAACTCAAGACAGAATTCAAGATCTGGCTTTACCAATGCCCAGTACAGGGGGATGGTCACTGCCTGCTCCTGCTGGCCACAACATTGCTAACACAGGCCAGGATGCCACTAGCATTCTTGGCCACCTGGGCACGGCCAGCTCATGTTCAGCCGCTGTCAACCAACACCCACAAGTCCTTTTCCACCAGGCAGTTTTCCAGCCACTCTGTCTTCAAACCTGTAGCTCTGCATGAGGTTTTTGAGACCTTAAGGCAGGACTCAGCCCCTTTGCCTTATTGAGCCTTATTCAATTGACCTCAGCCAAACAATTAAGCCTTCTAGATTCCTCTGTCAAATTTTCCCTCTGTCCAGCAGACCAACACTTCCTCTCAACTTGGAGTCATCTGTGAACTCACTAATGGTGCATCTGATCCCCTCATCAGTTGTTGATTAAGACAGGGCTGTCCACAGTACTGGGGAGACAGCCTTGGAGAACATCCCTCATGACTGGGCACCACCTGGCTGCAACTCCATTTGACACCACTGGACCCTGGCCATGGCCATCCAGCCCATCCTTAACCCAGTGAGGTGTGTGCCTGTCCAAGTTGTGGGTTTACAGCTTTCCCAGGAGAAGGTTGTGGGTGGCAGCATTGAAGGCCTAGCTGAAGTCCAGAAAGATTAGTGCCTGGTGGATTTCCTCATCCACTGGGTGTTTCACCTGGTCACTAAAGGACTTCAGGCTGGTCAAAAAGGTTACTTGCAGATGTCTGAGGATGGCCCAGCTCCCCCAGTTGCCCTTTTCACTAATGCATAACATTTCAATACTCAAAAGCCAAAGCTGCTTTTGAATATGTTTTTATACAAAATGATGTTCTTGCACAACATGAAATCTTCTCCTGTTAAAATGTTTACATATGTAAACCTGGTAAATAATGAAAGAATGAGCACAAAGTTGCCATTCTTTGTAGCTCCTGAAAATAGAATATATCACCCTGGTAATGATTATACAATGAAAATCAATCTGAAAGATTAATTATTTATGGTTTACTATCTATTGTGTTCCTTCCACTTTGACTTTTTAGTCAAACAGTCAGAGAGGAGAACATTATCAGCTAATATAACATGAGCAAGTAGTATCTAGCAAGTAGTCTTACAGAGCAGATCACATATCTTCAGAGATCTTACTATCCAGTGCATGTCTGCAGTCAGCCAAAGGAACATAGATTAAATTATTTGTGACTCTCATAATGTTTTAAAGAGAGATGGAAGATAAAATACTTCAATGTCTTACATTTCTAGCCCATTGCAAAAAACGTTATCATTTTGGCATCATTACATGAAACGCTTACACATGTTATATATATATATATATGAGTACATGTCTCATTAAATAGAGGTTGTCATATTGTCTCCTGTGTGCACTGGATTTCTCCCCAGCAAGTTTACTGGCATTTTTCCCACTCTCACTTGTCTCAAATATATTCATGCACAGTGTGATGGAGTGTTTGAACTCAGACTAGATTTTTCCCCTATTTTTTGGCACTAATGTACATGCCTGGTAAAGTTCACTCTGAAAACTTTGGAAACACTTGGTGTAAACAAACAACAATCAGTCTCCAATCGTCTTGTACAGAGGGCTGAAAGCAAAGTAGGATGTGATATATGGTCCAGCTTTGTGCCCTGAAGAAGGTGTCATTGCCACTGAAGTCAGTGGGAGCTGTGCATGCTTTTCCAAGGACAGAGTCTGTGTACGCAAATACCTAATGCGTCTGGAGGGCTGACACTCTTTCAAGGGAAATGGGACAACCATGCTTTCTTTGAGTAAGTCAGCTAACCAAATGGACATCAACATTTAGGCACCAACTCTGAAGAAGAAAATAGGAACAGTACTTCCATTTCATATAATGAAACCCTTTTTCTATGTCTCTAAGAAGCAGGAAGGTAGACATTGGCACTCCTCTATAAAGTTTTTCAAACATTATTGAATTATGGTATTTATTATCTGGAGTTGACTATGCAGCAGAAATATATAAAAATAAGCATGGATATTCCTGAGATGTTGTAAAGAATGGTCCTCCTTTTGACATTAGTTGAATTTGGATCAGGCACTGATACACCTAAAGGTGCCAGCTTTTCATTTATTTATTGCATTTCTTTTTTTACTTCTTTATATTTGCTTGCTTGGCAGGTTTTTCCTCAAGCTCTTACAAGCTTTATTTATTATTCATTTTCATCCCAGAAAGAGAAACTTGAAATATTTATCCACAGGATATTATTTTTTAAAAATACTTTCCGTGAGTGCCAGATATGCTAAATGGCTAAATCCTTTCTGAAACAGCCAGCATGATTATCTGCTCCGAAATCTCACTTTAAAAAGGTTAATAATTAAAACATTTTACTCTAAGCCAGGCAAACAGTTAATAGGATGAAATAGTTACTTGGGCAGAAACTGTGAACTGAATTTCTGTCATTTCAGTGGGCTTTAGCTTTAATTTTGTTGGGTTTTGTTCTAGGTTTAAGAAAATTAATCATTTCTGGGAAATGCTAACCGCAGTGACAGACCTTGCCATGCTGAATGTTTTACAAGGAAGCTGTTTGGAGCCATAAGCTGCCACCACGAGCAAACAACTGACGGGCAGCAGTGTTTTTGTTAGACTCTGACAAGGGAATCAATAAAAAGACATGGAAAAGGTTCAATCAGAACAGACACCACTAATACGAATGGCCTTTTGGGACCCACGGAAGCGTGGAACTGCTTTTCCATGTTAATTTCTCCTCACTACCCTTGGGGTTATCACCTTCTTTGGCCCCTGTTAATTAAAAACTGCCTCCTGTTAAAGTTCTTTGGCAGGCATTTGCCTTGTGTCAACTCATTTTGTTGGCTGCTGAGAGAGGAAATGAAGGGAAGGAGAATTCAGAAACTGCTGCATGAAATGCTGCCAAAATCCTTTCTTGCAACTGCCGCTTGACACAAATCTGCAGATTTCTTTCTCCATCCCTTCAGATACTGTGGCATACTTAAGGGTGATATTTAAAAAGGCAGATTTTGAATACTCATTATGCAACTGTCTCTTTTTATGAGGGTATGGATATAATAGTAACCCTGATTATGACTGTGCAAAAATTGATTTTTCAGATGGGTGGCCAAACAATGAACGGGAAAAAAAGAACACAAAAAAACCAAAGGATTTGATACATTCACATAAAATTATGTACTATTTTTACTTTGTTTTCTATCCTGCAAATCTGCTCCTCTGCTCCCACTCCTCCCATACATCTCCATGCTCACAATACATTTTACCCTCAGGGAAACTTAAAATTTCTGGCCAGTTTGTAAGAAAAGAAAGGGCAATTAAATGACATAGTTTCCAAGAATGGGAGGGAAATGTAGTAGCTCTGTTTTACTTAATAGTTCAGTGATTAGGACTTCTGTCCTGGATGGATTCAATCTCAACCCTGCCTGAAGGCATTTATATCCCTCTGTTCTAAGAGACCACAAGGGTATTCAAAGGGGAGAAGCCTTTCAAGTCATGGTGTCAGTGTTCTCTCCTTATGTATAAAAAAATTAAATACTCATTAGACTGAGGACCAAGCCACCACCACAGAGATTAATTTCCTCCTTCTAATTCAGTGAGTATTTCCCTATTTTATGCAAGGGTGGCAGGTCTCCAGCCAAAGGGACAAAGGGAGCACTAGCCAGAGCATCCCATAACAATGCAGTTCAGGCACACCTAGAGGGAACGGCAAGCTCAGATAGAGTTTTGAGGCACAGAGGAGGTGAAAGCTCCACTCTTAAAGCTTCCACGGCTTCACTAGATAAGGCCATGACTGACTTGCTGAATCTTGTCTCACCTTTCCCAGCTGTTTGTATCAGGCTGGGAAAGATGACCACCTGAGGTCCCCAGGATGCCTAGGCCTTCTGTGTGCCTACATCTACCTGGAAATGCCAAGATGACTGACATTTTTGAAATATTTCTCTGCTGGTACCTCAAAATTTCATCTTAAATGCTTTCTCTAGAACTTCCCTGGGCTATTTTTCCACCCAATTTCTCTCTGAGTTAAGAATTCAGTGAATCTTAACCCTCCTTTTCTAACACATAGCATTGCCATGACTTCTACTCAATAAACATTTAACACATAGCTATTGTTTAAAGGTTTAGCACAATATGTTTTTGATCTCCAAAAGACAAATAATATATCCCCATCTAATATTTGATACATGGAAAGAATTTCAATGTCAGATCTATGAACCTGATGTAATGTAAAAAATTTTGTAGTTGAATTCAGCTGTCCATGCCATCCATTTCATTTTGATGAGAGTTTCAAGAAGATGATTCTGGTAAATAATTATTCTCTTAAAAACTTTTTTTTTGCACAATAACCACCAACACTGTTTGAGTAGGATTCATTATTTGATTTCACAGGCAAACATGAAAGAGTTTATAGTTAGAAGGAGGACCTGTAATATCCAGGTGGCCACAACACAAGGGCTGTTAGTCTTGCTTCTTATTTTAATGTAAGCAAAAATTTTAGTCATTATACATGAATCAGATCAGTCAAAATAAACACCTTCCTGAATCATGATTAGTTTCTAGTGTTCTTTTTTTTTTTTTAACTTCAGTAATTTTCAGCTTAAGACACATCACCTCCTCCCACCCAGAGATTTTTGATTAACTTATAGTGCTGAGTCCTTGATAAAGATATGATCTAAACACTTCCCACACAGTTTGAACACTGACTATTAAGTGACATTTTCAAAGATAACTGCACACATTCATTCTGTAAAACCTTAATGTAAGGGCAGGATCAGCAACTCTCCAAGTAAAAAAAAAAGTCCTATGTCAATGTTAGTGCTTTTATTTAAAAACAAGTGGTTCACATAACTAAGTTGTTTCAGTTTCCCAGTTCCTCTTCTGTACACATATTTATGCCCATTTATGGATATGTTGTGTTGGGGAAAATTAAGTAAGATGAAGAAAAGTATAAACTTGTTTATAAATAGGTGTAAAAAACCCTCAAACCTACCTGTGTCTTTCGTTTTCCCAGGTATGACTTCACTTCACCCGTGGAGGAAGTACAACTTTTTTTCTTACTTTCTTCCTTTTTCTTTTCAGTGAAAATGAAAGAACTTCAGAAATAAATAATTTTTATTGTGCAGAATGAAGGACAATTGCTTTTTCAGTACCACTGTATGTTGTAAATTCAGTGACTGCTGCTGTTAAAAACGTGTTCAACCATGTAGCTGTGGTAAAATTTCATCTGACCCTACTATCTGGATTTGGACAAAAGTCTCATGAAGGCTTTCTAAAAGTGATTATAGCAAGCATCTATTACGTCAATCACACAGTGTCTGTGCCAGAAGAGAAAGGTCCAGAGTCAGTTGCCATTTCCAAGATAAAACTGGGAGCCACAGTTGTTCTTGCAAATGAAAAAAGTATTGTGGGAGTGACAAGAAAAAGGAAATAGCTTTGAGCAGAGGATCACCTTCATCCATCAATAAAAGACAAATGATAGACTCTAGCAAAGCTGGTGAAGGCTTGTCAAAATAGCAGAAGTAAGTGTTACAATTATGTCATGGTATGTTTATGAAAAGGTTGGGAAGATGCTGAGAAAGAGGATATGCATTTCCTGAAACATCCACCCTTGCAAGCATTTACAGATGCAAGGCAGAAAGGCAAAACTCTGTGGCTCTTCTGGTTACAAGGCTGAGTCTGCAGAAGCATTTCCACATTGTCCAAAACTGGCTCTGACACAAAGAGCAGAGCACAATACAATCCTAATACTCAAAGTATGATCATCTCCTTGTCCCATTTTATCCTGAAGCTGAATTAAAAGGTTCAAACATGTTAAAATAATCTGGCTTTAAAAACCACGAGATTTGACTATCTGTCAAACCCTCTAACTCTACACTATCAGGGCTGAAGCAAAACAGTATTAACAGAAATGAGCCATGTATTTGTTGATATCTGAGTACGTTTTGGATTTAGTTTGAGCAGTAGCTAAAAGCTGATGCAGTGTTTATTTAAACTGAATTGCTGCAAACTCTTGATATGTTATATTCAGCCCATCTATTTGTACAATAGAGACCACCGGGGAGTGTTTTTGCATCTTAAAACAACAGTGTGTTATTATACTGCATTACAAAAGCATACACTCTGAGGAAATACGTAGGTCTAAAAATTACCTCTATGAAGCCAAAAAAATGCCTGAAAAAGCAGATGGTGAGATTTGACCATGATAATATTCTACATTTTGTAAATTCTAATATCACAATATCTACAGCATGAACCACGCAGCACCGCAACAAGAACTATTTATCATTTTAAATAAGTGTCTGCAGGCAGCTATACATTTAAAATGAATATTCTTAATCACAGCTTGCAAAAACAAGTAGCACATATCATCACCAATCACACATCAAACCAAGTTAAATGTTTGACATTGCATTCACTACAAGGTAAGTAAATCATTCCAATGTTAATAAACACCTCAAAAGCTTTCCCTATTCAGAAAGGTAAATTAGGTTATATTGTCTCTAAATATATGGCAGTAATGTATAGGATGGATCCTGTTTTACTTTTTTTCTTTAGAAGTTTAATATTTTATTACAGTAGAAGGGCGCACAGCAGCTAACTCACCCCCTTCTGACAACCAGTTTCTTTGTCTAATTTCCATTCATTTCTTTGGCAGCTAAAACACCTTGAAATTACCTTCTGCAGCATGGAAGAATGATTTTTTTTCCCCCTAGCTCTGGCTGTCAGAGTGATTAGAATTTTAATTAGTAAAGCAGTAAGGAGGGAGGAAAATCAGGGAGAAAAGCACATGAAAGATTCACCAGAGCAGACAAAGAGGCGTCAGGGGCAGCCTCACAGCTTGCTTGTTACAGCAGCAATTGCAGGGCCAAACTCAGGTCTGTAACACTAACACAGCACCATCCTTTAGACCTCTGACAATGTCAGGCTTCTGGGGCATGAGAAAACATTTTTATCAGTTGTCACTCAGAGCAAGACAAGGTTTTTAAAGCACTCCAACTAGGAGCTGCTCCACCACTGGGCTCATTTTGACACTTTGATCTGCACTGCAGGACTCTAAGCTCAGAACTCAAGCCATGGAGACAGGATTGTCAGTTACACAGAATTTTACCATCCAGCTATTACACCAATTAATATTGTCATTTTGATTCAGTATCTGGGTTTTTTATAAAACAAAGGAAGCTTTTAAGCGCCAAAGGGCTGATGAGAGAAATAGCACAAATCCTTCTGTGAACAGTGCAGTATATTTTAAGCTGAATTAAAAAAAAAACAAAACAAAACAAAACAAAACAAAACATTTTAATGGCACAAACACCATGACTCATTCTTCATCTGTCTGTGATCTGCATGGGCATTTTACCTTGACATTGTGACTCTGATGCTGCAGCTCAGCACAGGAGGTAACATGGACAAGGAGCACAAGCCTGTTAAAGGCGGAGGAGCTGAACACTGAATTTGCATGTGGCTGCATCACACCTAGGCCCAGGGGAGACGCAGATATTCACCTTGAGAGCCTTCACAGGCTACCTCCACCCTATCTTCATCCACCCCTGACATTGCTGCCCATCGCTTGCTGGTACAGAGCAAAGGGCAACCTGCTAGAGGGGACCCCTGCCTCTGGGGCTCTGCTCCTCACAAGGTCTGTCAGCCCTATTCCCAACTATTATTGCTATCAGTGCTGTCACTTGTATTATATCAACGCATTCAGCTGACAAGATCAGCAGCACACTGTGCATGGCAAGGTACATGCACGTACTAAATGTAGGGATGAATGTGTGCTATTATCTATTCAACAGTAGGAGAGCCAAGGAACCGAGGTGCTGAGTGGCAGAATGGGAAATTGAATCCCATTCCAGTGCCTGAGCAACAAATTTATTCTTTCTAAACTCATATCCTCTCAACCTAGTCCTTGTACACAAAGATATTTTAATCAGGTGAGAGCAAAATAATTTTCTGTCTCTACAGGGTCTGATCCTGAATTCTTCACTCACATGACTGATTTCCTTCCAGTGGATACAAGCTTTCAGCAGATAACAACAGAGTAATAACAGAGCAGATTTAAAATGTTCTAAAATAGGATTATCAATCTGTGCCACTGATCTCTCAAAACAATTGTGCTTGTGCTTCTATTTCAGCAGTTATTGCAAAGGTTAGTCATTCACAGCATGTCCACTAGGAACTGCTGGAAAACTTTGAATGCTTTTTTGACAGGGTTTTTGGTTGTGCTCCACAATCAGCCAAAGCATTATTCTACCTAGAATAGAAGACAAGATTTACAACAGCAAAGCCAGATTTTGCAGAGGGTCATTGTACAATCTCTAGCAAATTCTCTAGTAGTAGAAAAAAATTGCCAAAATTGTCTTGCTGATCTTTTGTCTGGTAAAATAACATATGACATGTTTGTAATTTATGGAAATCAATCAATAGAAAATTTTTGGGTTCAAGTAATTATATCCCAGTACAAGATTTAAATAAAACTGATGAAAAGGTAATTAGGAAAGCAATATAACAATATAGATAAATGCCAAAAATGAGGTTCAAAGCACCAATCTTAACTATACAGCTGCAAATACTGGTAAGAAGCCAGTAATTACAGTTAAAGTCAATTGCCAGCTGCTTTAAAGCACATCATTTAAACGAGCATTGCAATTGCTATCTTCCAGGCTTGGCTGCTAAAATAGCAGACAAGAAAATTAAAATCCAGACATTTAAAAATAGCTCGCCATTTTTTCCTTTAATTGCTTGCCTACTCTGAAATCATCTACATTTTATAGTATGTTTAGTGACAAGGAAGATTTTGTGCAATGCTTTTGCCATTAAGATGATCTCATTTTAAAATATCACTATGAAAACCATATGTGTTTACAAAAAAACGTAGGGGCTAATGATTGACTTGCCTCTAGCACCCAGTGGACAAAAGAAGAAGAAATAATGCAAGTCATAAAAAATCACACCTTCCTCTCATCACTTAGCAGATCAACAAATACACCAAATGATTGGATGCTCCTGTGGAATTGGATCTTCCAACATGTGTCATAGAATCAGAGATATATTTTCTATTATTTTCAATATTGAACTGAAGCCACCATCTCTCAGCTGTCATCACGCCAGTAGAAAAAAATCCCACTTTGAGAATTTAGTGGGAGAAGGAATCTTATTAGCAGAAGAAAGTACAACTTATTCCTGCAGAGGTAGATTCAGTCTTTACTTTTACAATGACAGTGGTATTAAGATTTCTAAAAATAAAAAGGAATTTGATTTACACATTTTCAGATGATCTGTTACTGCAGTAACTTGAACTTCATGCTGCCTTAAAATTTCATTCTCTGTTGTCTTGAATAAAGAGTCTAAATTGGGAAGCTCATCCAAAAAATCCCAATTTAGGTCTTAAAATGCACCACTGAACTGTAATACAAGGCACACCAGTGACCCAATAGCTGATAAGTGGTCATAATCTTGTCTTTGTATACAGTCTGTGTGTGGAGTGACTTAACAACCACATTGACTTAAGTTCCAACCCTCCCCTGGCCCTTCAGTCACACAGTTGCATCAGTGAAAGGGCACTGTCACAGCGTAAGTGAACATTAGCAAGGTGGGAACTAGTCCCATTTAACACTGGAATAACCAATAAATAGTTCCAAAGCACTCTATTCAGAAATACCTTTTCACATCCCTTTCTCTAAGACATCCCAAGAAAAAAGGAATACATGAATGAAAAAAATGAAAACTGTGAGTGAAGTGCCAGGAATACCAAATTTTAAAAATTGCCTTAGGAATATTTTCTAAAAAAAAAGTGAATATCATGAAGAGGGAAATCCCTCACACTTATGTCTTCTTCTGCACTAGCTTGTGACATCCCAAGCTTGACATATTTTTTGTTTCAGTCATAGGATTAAACCATTCAAGGAGAGTTCAAGTTCAGTAAATGGAAACAGAAGGTGTAACCCTAAAGGTTAAATAGTGATTCTTACTAGGATATCTTCAAAGCCTTGACAGAGAAGGGGAGTACACAAGGATAAGAATTTGAGGGAGAGCTTCTGGATACATCCAGAGCAATAAAATGTGTTAAGACAAAGGGTGCTGTGTTGGTTCTGAGACTACACATGGTTCTCCCAGAAAGATTCTAACATCATGCACAAAATAAGAAGTACCTAACGATCAAAATATTCTGAAATTCCAGACATGGGAGGCAGGGGATAAAAAGAAGAAGGGGAAAATATGAAAGTGGGGAGAAAGCATAAAGTCAAATAGAAGTGGCATTTCCACATCTGGATTTTTTTCTTTCTTCCATGATTTGAAGCTGATAAATCTGAACTCATCCTTTTAAAAAGACACAGAGTAACCTAATAAGAGAAAGCAAAAAAAAAAAAATAATAGAGGAAAATATTAATGACCTACAAAAAAATCTCTTTTCATGGTATTTCAGACTGAGGATTTTTACTCAAAATGAGGAATTGTCCTCATTTTCCAGCAAAATTAACCTCATTTTCCCATGGAGGTGTCCTCCCTAAGCTCCCTTTATTGTGGATCTTTTCAAGACTATGTCTCCCCTCTGCTTGTATTCCTGTTTTCTTTTCAATGCAGTGAATAATTTTGACATGTTAGGAAAAAACACTGATGTCAGTATACAGGGGAGGTCTCCCAAAGCCTAATTGAAAGTAACATAATTTAAAAAGAAAATTACTCATCTCTCATGCTTATTCCTCTCTGCAAAGATACAGCCAGCATAAAATAACTCAAGTTGAGATCATGAGTTTTGCAATCCACTTTGTTGAAATACATCTTTACACAGCCTGTCAGAAGATAGGAGACAGATGTTCAATGTTTTCCACACTACTCTTCAAATAAACCACATGAGTTTTATGAGTGTTTCTCAGTGGGAAAGAAAGTGGCCTAGCCAAACAGCCTGAAAACTACAGAGCAGTCGGATTTGGGGTTGGAAGCTAAACATAGACTCTCCTTTTTTCCTATCAGTTGAAAAAACTTGTCTGGAGAGGATCCGTCAGAGAGACCTTTCGCTTTGTTTTTCCACCTCTGCTCTGTCTCACATGGGATCACCTGAAAAAACAGTGCCTGAGGGATCTATGTTCAGTTTCCTAAACCAACCATAACACAAGCACAGTTCCTGGGCTACACATTAGGCTCCTGTAATATAAAATGTGAGAGAAAATCCCCCAATGGCATTCAAATCAGATTCTTACAATTTTCAATTGGCAAGTGCTTTTCATTTTATTTCTTAGAAGAGAGATGTTCTCACAAGGACTTTGTGTGTTGAACAGCTATGCAAATTCTCTAGCATTCTAGCATACAGTTACCCATATCAGACAAATATCTTTTTTGAGAACAGTAAGAAATTGTGTGTTCTGACTTTGTGGTTAGATGCTGAAGTCTTTACTCAGGAAAAATGGTTACTTAATTAGCACTCAAAATTTACAGAGATTGAGGCCCGAGGGATCATTTGAACTTCTTAAATTTCATCTACTTAGTTTTGAATTGAGCCCATTAACTTACATTTGGTTAGAGCATAATTTATGTTTGTTCTAACTGTGGTTCCTAGTAAGTTTTCACTGTGCATATAGTAATGTTGACAGTTCATGAATGTTCCAAAAAGTTTAATAGACTCACTTTTAAAAACAGAAAACTAGATCTCACTTATTAAAAAATTTAACTAATCTGTCTTTGACTTTCAGCCATTGATCCTTTTTGTCTTCTCTAACTGATGAAACAAAACTTAAAACTCTAGTTTTCCCTCTCAGTTAGAGTACTTAAGCTGCCTCATCAAATCATCTCTCAATCTCCTTGTGGTGAATTATCACATGAATCTATATTCCCCAAAAACATTTTTACTGCCTCTTTTCACATTTTTTCAATATTTAAAGAATTCTTCTAAAACATACATGCTCGAATTGGGCACTGTGTTTTAAGAGCAGTTTCACGTGCAGTGTTCCTTGCAGATAAAAACACATTTCCCCTCTCACTTGCTCCCAAGAAAAAGAAATGTTTTTGGCAATAGTGTAGCATTGAGACCCCTATCAGAAATACTTACTAAGAACTATTGGTCTTTATAAAAATATCCCACAGTCTTTGCTTCTGCATGTGTGACTTCTCAGTTGGCTGTTTTCTAAGCATTTGATCCCATAAGAGAATCTGATGTCCATGAGATGCAATTTTCCTTCTCCATAGCTGTCAATAAACTTCTGAACCACACTGACTCCCCAGAAGAAGTGTGAAACAGAGAATGTGATGGCTTCTGCAGAGGACAGTTATGATCTGACAATATTTCTGGAAGTAGTAGAAAAAATTAATGGCAGTTAATTTTTAATATAGTGCTTTGAAAGTGACACTCTAGAAGAAGGGAAGGGAACAATGTATATTCCTTAAAACCTCCCCTGAATTTTCCACATAAGCAGATATCATATTTAGACATATTTTTCTTCTGTATTTTTGCAATGTGCAATATAATCAACTCCCATCAACATGGCTTAATCCTTGAAGATGGCTCAGTGGAGTCAACCCAGATGCACATAAATAGGCACCAAGTGCAATTTTGAGGGGTATTTCCAAAGCTGTGAGGTCAATAAGGGTTCATACAGTGTAGCTGCTTTCTGGAGAGGCTACAGTAATCACATAATGACCATACATATAATTTATAATGTGCTGTGGACTTTGCCTTTTCACAAAAAATTCTACACTGTCTTCACAGCTAGCAGAATTTCCATTGTTCCTGTGTTATATATGAATTATGAAACAGAGAATGAAAGCTAATGCTATGTACATGGGATGAAAGAGAAGCTGAAATTCATAAGGATTTGCCAGCAGGTAAGAGCAAAGGGCTAAATAAATTAGGGGAACAACCTAGGGTAAAAGAAACAGAAAATGGAAAAGTCTCATGGTCAGTCCCAAAGGCATAAAACTGTGACACATTAGGGGATGTATGAGTTTGGATGCAATAGTTTAACTGTCTTTGTTGTCTTAAATAGCAGGATATTGGTAAGAAAAATTAGTTGGGTGAACGTTTCCTGAAATATTCATGTTTTCCTAATAAAAAATGGACTGATGAATTTTCTTCTCTGAGATCAAGTCCTAAAGGCTATATAGCCAGCACACTAGGGGTAGGAAAGACAATGCTCATCCACTTTATGCAGTGTCATGAGCAGAATGGGAGTTTCAGACAAACTTTATCAGAAAAACCTTTCTGCTGAAACACAGAAAGAAAGGTGCAGAAAGAACTCCCTTACTTTCTATAATCCTCCTCAGAGAGCAATGTTGGTGTCCCGGGATCTAATCTTAGCCCAAAACTCTCAATGCCTTAAGTCTAAGGAATTCCAGAGATGTGTTTGAACCTTTCTACAGCTTTCTCCCACAAGATTAAAGATGGCAAACTAGATATATTTACATAAATATTTATTGTGATCGTGATTTGACAAAAATATCTTAATCAGAATTATTTACTACAGAGTGTAAGAGCTGTATCTACCAGTATCATATCATGTACAATTTTGAAGCAATATTGAAACAATTATATTAAAGCAAGTTTATTAAAGCTAGAAAAAAATAATATTTTGAAGTAGAGATTGATGTTATGCATATACTAATGACTGTGGGCAAGTCACAAGAAATAATCTTGAAGGTTATCCCCACTCAAGGAAGGAATCTGCAGACACATTCCAAAAGGTAGGTTAAAAAATCCTGCCTTTAAAAGGTGGGATTGAGCTTTTATAGTACAAAATGATTGAGTATCAGTCAGTCAGATGTCTCCAGGCCAGCTGTGCCAGCTCAGAAGCTTTAGATAAGTTATTAATGTATCTCTTATTTCTTCCTTGGCCTGTGTACTTTACCATATCTACCACATCTTCACCTCACTCAGGAGGTGATTTGGATTGATGAGTCAGATTGGTTTCAGCATTATTCAACTCCAAAAGCAGCATGATGTCTCCTTCTACATTCACCACTGGTAGCATTGCAAAAAGGCATTGTTTGAGTTATTTTACCCCATTCTAAGCAGACCATCTTGCTGCATGCAGAATCATATTTTGTACTTGAGGAATTATTTTTTTTTGTAACACAGTGAGCTACATCCTCCTTAGGGAGAACAGAAGGCTTTGCAGAGCATTGTGAAGCAGCAGGAAGCAGCACTGTGTGAACCCTGCAGCAAGCAGAAAACACTCTGGATCCTCTATTTATCTTTTATTTGTTTTGAAGTTCTGGCAGCAGCTCAGTTCCTCCTAAATGGGGACCACAGTCAGTAATTGAATCTCAGTCTTATACCCTCATCCTACAAGTACCAGCCTCCTGCTGATCCAATATGAAGACAACTGAACAAAAAATGTCACGTGCTTTCGGAGAATTTCAGAAATGCTAGTCATAACTGCAAGAGAAAAGCCACAAATCTTCCATCTGAAAATGTGCTGGAAGAGTCTGTGTTGCACAACATATGATCAATAAGTGGGTCCCTTGATCTGCGTTGATAGGTTATCTCTGAGTTCTCTGTAAAGAAAAACATATGAAAAGAAACTGAAAGAGACAGAGGAGCTGAGTTCTCCAAATCATTCCTGGTTGAGGGCATAGGATACCTCACGGGTACTTCATTTACAATTAAACCCCATTCATCCAGAAACAATTTAAAGGAAAAATTTGCAAATATTCATCAAAATGGCAGTGAAACAATACAAGGTATGGCTCGTTATGAAATAAACGTGCATGTCTCTGTCTCTGGCACTGTTTGGGAAATTATAAATGTATTGCCACAGTGACAGCAAATGACTCATTGTTTTTGAGATCTATATAAAAAAATCAGGGGCCAGATGCTTGCCAAGAGGGTAAAGAATGCCAGATTTTTATGTAGCTCAAATATAAGTTGCTTGCAGTTATATACTTATGTTTTCTATTTGATAATACAGACATACTGAGAGGGGGCCAAAGTAGATTTGGTAGGCACCAGCACACAGCACACTCTCTATAGAAGAGCAATGGAAGATTAGGTTTCATTCACTGAACTCCAATGTTAAATCTTTTTGTTTATGATTGATTTATCAATAAGATATGACAAAATTCAGAGATACTGTAGCACTTGCAGAGTACTGTGCATTCAACAGGATACAGGAAAGGGTCAATTGAACTGAATAAAGCAATATTTTTACATTGGCATAACGCTGCAAGACATACATGGATGATATTTAGCTTTTACTCATACACCATAAAAAACCTGAGAGAAATACTTCCATTGATGTAGCAGTGGAATTGCAGACCATTTTTCCTCCCTCCTTCTCTGGCTAACATTCTTATTCTGAGCACATGAAGGTGTATGCAGCTTCCTCCACAATTTCAGTCATCAGCAAATGAAAAGGGTGAGTTGGACAATTTGACTGAGTAGGTGGGCTATGAGCAATTCCAATTTATCAAAGCTGGCTTCATCTGCTCCCACTTCTTTTCTTCAATGCACTCCTCCATCTATTTTATTAGTGAAGTCAACCTTCCCCCAGATCTCCTCATCTCCCTCTTTCCACCTTCTCGAAATCTGCAGCTGCAACAATCCCTTTCTCATATTTTCCTTCTTACCAGCCACCCAGTTCTGTGGGTTCCAGCTCATCTAATCTGTACTGCCTTATCTTCTTTCTTGGTTTCAGGACTTAAAAAGGAGAATGCTTCTCCACCCAGCAGCAAAGGTAGGGGATCAGGCAAGCCTTGGGTGCCCTCTTTGGCTATCCAGACACCTCAGAAGTATTTTAGCCGCCAGTGCTCCAAACCCCCAGTCTGCTGGTGATAGACTTCCACCAGCGTGTAGCCTGGGGCTGAAGCTGGTGCAGGGTCTGAGCTGCCATTGTAAGAGTACACCAGGATCTGCCAGGACACAGGAATGACTCATCCAAAAAGTGACGGCACCTCCACTTCCCTGTTGTAGAAAAATCTTGCTCTGGGGCTTCAATGTGCATTTTATAGCAAGAAGAGGAAAAGAAGACAGATTACATATCAAACCAAACATTGGTAAAATGGTCAGTTTTATAGGCTATGAGGATAGCTAATTCAGTTTCCAAAAGAACAGCAGGTAGCAAGAAGAACTATAAAACTATAAAACACTCACTGACGGTAGTTGTTATTCAAATTGTAATCCTGGTCTTTACCACCCTTCAGAGCAGTATTCACAGGACATCATATTTTAAACTCTAAACTGCACCTCTCTACCACCTCTGATTCTGGCACCAAATAACCAACTCTTAGTAAGAAATGAAAAAATAAAGCCAACAACAAGCTGCCTAACTGAATTCTTGGGACAATGAAGTGTGAACAGGTGTGATGATGTGTTAAACAGCATGTGGCAAAAATGCCTATGCTTGCTAATGAGATGACAGTTGCTTGTTATGCAAACTGTCCTTGTAAAATCATCTTTGCTGGCTACCTATGCCCTTGGGCTCACATCCAATCAACCTGAGAGCTGCAACATGTCATTCAAAATGACATTCATCAGTATAGACAACTATATGAGACCTATATGCACAGTAACCCCAATACTTGCTACCATTAGGATAAATAGAGCATTTCATCAGAGTAAGTTTGGAATGTGAAAGCTGTCCTAGCTGAAAAAGACTGAGGACTGATGAGAATTGCAAGCTCTGCTAGTGGGAAATATAGACTAATTAAAATGAAATTTCCATTCAGTGTATTTCTATAGCTTGAAATAACACTCATCTTTTCAAATGCAGTATGTGTTAATAATTTTTTTTATCAATTTTGATGAGCTAAAAGAGAAGTGGTACAATATGGGCTTGCCTGTGATTTTTGTCCTAGATTAGTCTTTTTTTGGTCCTTTTTATTTATTTCTTCAGTTTTATTTTTTTATTTACTGTAGGGAGAAAGAAAAAAAATGCAGGGAAGAAGGAGTAATCATTCTGTAATTATTCCTTGACTCTTTTTCATGAAGAGTATTATGCCTTTTGCATCATACAGAAATGAGAAAGAAATTAAAATCTACTGCCAATACATATATTAACATATCAACAACTGAAAGGATTGAAATCAATGAAAGAGGATGATACATTAACCTTTGGAGAACTGGAGTTCAAGATGAAGACTGATGGAGTGATACTGTGTTTGATCAGCTTGTTTAAGCCAGTATGCAATGTAAGTTAATTGGCTGTTTTAAAGTAGTGCACAGAGATTTTCATGGCTTAAAAAGACTTCATTTTCATAATTACTGCAGCAAACTTAAATTTTCCTTATATTGTTTCCATGTCCTCTTCCAATGAGTAACAATACAGAAGGTACTCTGTACTAAAACATATGCTTTAAATCACAATCACTTTTTAGGCTCATTTTCCATCTCTCTTTTTTTAACTTATTGTGAAATTTAGCTACTGCTAAAAAGGAAAGGGATGAGGAGAATTTATACAAATTAAATAGATTACTACATACAACCACACAAGTCCTAGCATACATGAACACTGGATAATTCAACACAAAGAAATTTCTGGCTAAACGCTTCCTGGAAATGTTTTTTTCCCTAGCAAGGAAGGAAGACTATATTCAGTGGTAATGACAATAATATGCAAAAATACAATGTCTGCTGAATTGAAAATAGCTCCTCTTAGCTTTTAGCCAAAAGAAATTGAATATATCCAAATTAATTACGAGAAAGACTGAAGATGATATGCAGAAAAAGACACTTTTTCCTGAGTCTTTTGAAAATACTTCAGTTCTTTACAACAAATTTGTACCACTTCAACAAAAGCTTACTGATGCTAATGACTCATAACAGGAAATACATGTAAATAGATACCAAAGTATTATAGTAAAATATATTTCCTATTCATTTTTAAGACTAAATACTGTCACTGAAACAACGTGGTTTGCTGAACATTATACTCATTGCTTTCTGTGACAGTTCTTGTTTTCTAGATTATGGGATGAAATAACGCATAGATTAGCCATTATTTACAGTGTTGTACAGCTATGATTATTTTTAAATGGAGGGAAGTATTTAAACACATGCTTGCACTCAGAACAAAATATAATCCTATCTTTCTGAACTCGAGTTGACCTATATGGGTGTGCTGACACAACATAATTATGATGAATAACCTTGTTATACAATAAGGAAAGCTTCCTGTGGCTGTGCTGTTTTAGCAAATATCTGTACAATATCAATTGGACAAATACCCTCCACAACGAAAAAAAAGTTATAATAATATTTCATTAGGATCAATAACTGTTTTATTATTCACAATGCATGAAGTGATAAGATTAACCTGTTTTGTAGTAAATTTAGTGCTGTGTGACTTAATACAATATGATTTTTACAATATAGCTAATGTGCACAAAACGTTGAAATATAGAATATTGGCACATATGAGATTTGTGATAAATTTAAGATAAGAATGAATGTAGGCTAAGTCTTCATGTTGCTCAGTTGAGGTCAAGAAAATCAATATTGTTCATAATGTGTCAGTGACATGGAAGTTTAAATGAGAAACCTTTTGAATAAAAAGATACACTCCTCTATTTACCCTTAGCTTTTTTTTTTTTCCTAACAGACATATATTTTGAAACCTAAGGTCTCTGAGAAAAATTACTAAGACATGTTAAATCTTTCTAATGGGTACAATATGGAGGCTATTAAGATCAATAAAAATGATAGTTTTAACTCCTTTAAAACTATTTCATTTTCAATTTACTTCAGATTCACCATTTGACTCCTAGATTTAACCATAAAGCACCAGAAGAAATACAGATTTCAAATATATATCACCAAAATTCAAATTTATATCAACAAAACACAAGTCGAAAGCAAAAACTTGGACAGGTGTGCCTAATTTTTTTTTTCCCTGTGAAACAATCCTACTTTTCCCACACGTGTCAAACATATTGAAAAATGGGAAAGAATGTAGGTTGTGAGATAGGCTGCAAGGCTATCTAGCACTAACACAACTGCTATCCAATATGAAAACTTTCCAAAATAAATTTCTTTTGTAACACCCTATGACTTTGTGGCTTTACTAGGACCTTAGATCTGTTGATGATGATACAATCAAACTGGACTTTTCTTAATAACTGGAATTTTCCTAATAATCTGCCAGAAGAAAATTAAGTTCTGAAAAATATTGAATTTTATGAGAAAAAATTTCATTTAACATCTTACAGCGGTCGAAAAAAAGAGGAAGAATAACAGGATACCTTAGGAAAACATCAGAAAATCTAGGTTTCATTCCATTACATGGAATATATAAAATCTGAAAGCTAAAAAACATCAGAAATATCCTGGCATACACTGAAGAATCAGAAAGAACAACCATTAGTTCCATATCTGTAAGAAATATCATCAAAACCAACACCTTCACTGGGAATAACCAGTTTAAACAGCCTGTCAATGTTCTTATAGTTTTAGAGGCCATACATCCAATTCACTCCACCTATTTTATTATAGTCTCCATAATTTCAAGAGTGCTAAACTTTTTCTCTTCAAAATGATCCTAAAAATGAAGTCCACACAAAATCCTTAAAAAAAAGAGTAGAAAAAAATGACCACACAAAATGGTCACTACTACACAATATCATTCTGGATAGTCTGTGATATTTCCTCTTAATTTTCTTTATAATTTTTTTTAATGTCCATGCCTTTTTTCTGTTTACAATACAGTATCCTTATGACAGAGACTAGGTTATTTTATTTATCTGCTGTGGAGTCATATTGGTTACCAATAACACTTTTTAAATGTAGGAAGAGAAGCTCATTTTAGTGAAGTAAAATATTAATGAACAGTCAGGAACTTTCCAGTCAAGGATAACACTATTTTAGTTTCTTACCCATTTTGGCAAACACATTAAAATCCTGATTAAACTCAAAGGCAAGGGTACTTTCTAATTCTATGTATTGAAAAATTTCTTTCTCTGCATGCAGTGTATGCTGCTGACAGATCATTATAATTTAGGAAGTTAAGTAGAACTCTATGGTATTCATTCTGCTGAAAGTATTTAGTACATCTTTGGTACATCTTTGCTCTGGTACATCTTTGCTCTTTTGATCTGAAAGCATCCTGGGAATTCTATGGTATGCTGTTGGGTTGGAAGCACAGTGCAAACTCTCATTTGCTTTCACAACATCCTTGTAAGTCTTGCTTGAGCTTTATTAGAAACATTACAAGTGTACTGCACAGCACAGTATCAAATTTAAAATTTGGGGTCATGTAGTAAAATCATAATAAAGTGATTGGTTTTGACAGTTTTTGTGGTTACTTTCTCTGCAATGAAACTTACACTCAAAGTACCTAGTATTTGTATTAATGTGGCTTAGGTTACCACTTCTTGAATTTATGCTAGCCTGATAATAATATTCACAATTTTTTTTACCACTCTTTTCAAGTAGTTCTCAATTATTTTATACCTCCTTTTTCTTCTTATACCTTCTTTTGTGTTTATGTCCAAGGCACGAGCAGGCTCAGACTTGCCAAGTGGGTTTTGTTTGCATTCAATTTGGATTAGAATGTTTCCACCGGTGGAGAAACAGATCTGTATTAATTAAGAGTGGGAATATTGTTTTTGTGCAGATGCAACCAAGAGGTGCCAAAGATGATCGATGTTTGGAAAAACATCTTTAGTGATGCTGTTCTCCTATGGCTCAGAAGTAATTCAGGGACACCACTTCCTTCTCAAAATACACATAATAAAATTCCAATAAAAAACAGGTTGATCCCCCCACAGACAGACACCATGACAAAAGAATGGCCATAGGACAAGTAGTCCTTGACAAATTTCCATGTCATTCCCTGATAAAGATACATCCAAAAATGTATCTTCTTTTCTGTATCAGTGATTCTAGTTGGACTTGATTTATGTAAAAAATGGACGGCTTGTAGGACAGGCAACACCAACACCAGAACTCTCGTCCATAAGCTAATAATTTAGTCCTCTGGTATACAATTATGATTGTGACGTAAAACTGCAGATTAATAGATTTCTGAAACTGAAGTGTTGGCAATTGAAAGTATGAGCAGCTTTCCTTTCCATCTCCTCTGACATAAAAAGATGATGATAAAGTGGATGAAAAGTTTGAACATTGTGTTTTCCCTTTAAAAAAAAATACTGCTTTCATCCTTAAAGTAAAATTAATTGAATATATTTTCTCATACCATTTTAAAACATGGGAAGAATTTCATTTTAGTTAAACTAAAAACTTCAAACCAAGAGTTAATAGCATTGTCATAGAAATAAGTAACATTTGTCAACATATTTTCATTACTATTACGTGTTGGACTACAGTTAATTGAATATGAAAGATGAAGGTGAGATTATAATGCTTTTATTCTCAGTTTCTGTATTAAGATACCACAGAAATATCTGAAATGTGAAAAAATATCAATCCAAAACACAGAGTGATACAATGCTCAAGAAAGTGTTATTTATTCCAAGATAGAAAGTGATACCTCATGACAAAGGGACTGAATTATGCAGTTATATGACAAAAGACTAAGCAAAGTGTTGGAACACTATTTTGAAGATGATTTTGGAGACAAAACAATCTGGTCTGAAGTGCTAAGAAAAACACTTTATGTTATTGATTCCTTATTTCTTCAAGAAACGGAATCTAATTTTTTTTTGGTGAATTTGTTTTGCTTTTTCAAATCAACTTTGCATATTCAGAATTTTTTTCTCTCATCACTCCTTCCTCCCCCCCAAAACGTACTGTTTTACTTGAGATTCTGGATAGTTATTCAAGTGAAAGAGTACTTTCAAGGCACATCCGGACACTGCACATGATCTGAATAGCATTGTCAATAACAAGGGCTCTGAGAGCAATGAACTCAGAGGTCAGCTAACATGAATGGTAATTTACCCTAAGAAAAGTTGTAGCGACTTGGCCTACCTCAGGGTAATGGAAAATTGGGAAAAGAAAAACAGCTCAATACTTCATCATTTTGCAGAGAAGCTTAGTATTCTCTGTACTGAAGTTCCTGGTCATAAGATGTCTTTAAAAATCCATAATAACACAATAAAACAACAGAACATCTGCAGGTGGTATAGATAATCACAGCTCAGGTGATAACGGATGTTTTTTCCTTTTAATGCTTTTTTTAACATATCTAGTGATATTGGTGCAATACGTCTAGTCTTGGTGCCTGTCTCATCAGATGTACAAACTTTTAAAGATTATCATTTGCCACACGCAGCTGTTTTAATTAAACAGTTAGTTTAATTAAACATAGTGTCTTTGAAAATGCTGTGCTCCTTCTCAGGTTCTTTGAGGTAAGGGGCAGGACCACCATCTATTGAAAAGGAAGATGAGGACATGACGGTGTGTCAGAAAGCTATGGTCTGTTTTGACTTTTGAGGCTTTTGTAGAGACAGGCCCCATTTGAAAGCTTTAGACACTATAAGCAATCAAAAAATCCAAACATTTTAAAATTAAGTCTCTTTCATTGCAACATTAAAAAAGCAAACAAACAACAAAAAAAAGAGTATTATTCTACCTCTGTGACATGCAATTCAAGACAAATAATGGTTTTGCCTTGTTGGAAATCTGTATGAAATCTTGTCATGGACTAAATCATGTGTGAAAAAAATCACTCTGTTACCCTGGGGTCAGTTTCAGTTTATAGTGAGCTCTCTCAATGCTTTCTAGGCAATGAAGCTGAAATTATGGCAAAGGAGGTTGTTCTCTGCAGGCAGTAGTTTTAGTGGAAAGAGGACTGCTTACTGAGGCAGGAGAAGCAAAACCCAGTGGCACTAAACAAATTCTTTCCATTGTGGATTAACTCTCTGAAGAGAAACCCTTGGTCAAACCTGGAAATTACAGAGATGCTATTAGAAAAAAATTAGGAAAAAAAATTTCAAACATTCTATTTCAGAAAGTAGAAGCAAATGGGAAAAACAAATAATCCAATACAAGTAAATTTTTAAGGATTAGATTACCTCCGTGTCCTTGTAGCAAATCATACTTCTAATCAGACTTAGAAAAAATATTTTCTTTGTCAAAAGAGGATGAGGAAGATTTCTAAAATAACCTGCCTGGAAGCAGATTCTCTTAAGGATTCTGCCTCATCTTAGAAATACTTTTAGAAAGTAGTGGAAGTTACTGTCCCCACAGCATAGGCAGCGTCACACGAAATGTGGTATATGAGCAAGACAACCCTACCATGCACATTGCCTAAGGTCTTGACAAAGGTTGTATTTCTTATAATAGACTAGATTAGACTAGACTAGATTAGATTAGATTAGAGCAATTTCTTATAATCTTTTGGGCACGGCCAAATTTCTGACATCAAGGACGAAGTTGTAAAATTAAGGGAAAAGTAAAGTCATGTACCACTTTTAACTGGTACTATCAAATGGAAACAAATAGAACTCGGAAATATTAATGCAAAGAATAAACCTCTAAAAATTATTAGAAGATAAACAGGTATTGTAGGACATAGAATTTACATCAGAAACACAAGCACCTAAAATTCTTGTGATACTGACTCAAAGATTTTATTCAAGCCTAAAAACTGCTTGTCCCTTTCTTCATGCTACAAACAAAAAAGGAAAGCTGATTAAGGAAACTAATAAGAGGTACCAAAATTCCCTTCAGCATATTAATTCATTTATAGCATAGGCAAACAAACATTTCCTAGGAATCTTTTTTCCTGGTCCATTTCTGAAATACATATCACACCCTTAAAACTCCAATGAAAAGGCTTTGCTTTTAAATCAAGCTTCGAGGAAATAAATCTCTTTACTTACAAATAACCCAGCTGAATATTTAAGTTGAAAACAATTATTCATATGCCATTGATGGATATGGTCCACAATAAATAGACACTGATTGTGGAAAATTCTCAATTAGCACTGTGAATGTATTGATAAACTAATCAAACAGACTCTCACATATCTTTATAAACCACAATATCAACAATATCAACAGTACTTTACTGTTGAATTCTAACTCCAACAATATTCAAAAACCCATCAGAAACAAGAGTGTTTGTTGCAGTAGTCTTAAGTCTAATTAAAAAAATATTAAGGTGATAACAATGTATTCAAACTTTACCACTGAACCAGACAAATCATATTGCAAATATGTTCTGTCTTAAAAAATCCTAGCTTCTTGGAATGTATCAGGGAAAAATGTGTTTTACAGAAACATCCTAAAACATCCCAAAAACATATTCTTTCAATAATACTGTTATTATAACTTCTAGAAACATGTGGCAATAAATAAGACAATTTCTCTAAATTAGTCACTTGTTTCAGCCATAAACAAGTCACTCATTGACATTATTAAATAGGAATACAGGATATACTGATGTACATGGGAACAAAAACACCTTCCAATATGAAATTTTCTAAATCTATCTCCAAATATTCTCTCCATTTTCAAATATCATCAGATTACATTCTGGGATTATATATATCATGTATTTCCATGCTTCACAAGTCACTGTAACTGCAGAAAAGATAAAGAAAAGGTCATATTTTAAAAAAAGTTTTAAAAACTGTCTTATACTTGTTTTCTGCAAAATTTGCTATTCACTTATGCTTATCTAATTGGCACCCTTGACAAAAAAACCCACAGCACACTTCAATTTTGTGCTCCCATTAGCATCAAAAAACACAATGCGGAAAAGTATTTGACTTACTAAAAGGGTAGAGTTTCACTGAAAACAGAGATGATTTGCTGGCTACAGCTTATAGCCTGTCCTGGTTTTGGCTTCTCCAGCAGCTGTTATAGCGCTGTATTTTGAATTCAGAATGAGAACAAAGTTGAAAACGCATCATTGGGTGGTATCTTGGGTTTATCTAAGCCATGCTTGCTCTAAGTCAAGGACTTTTGTGCGTGTGCGTGTGTGTGTGTGTGTGTGCGCCTCGTGCTCTGTCAGTGAGAAGGTACAAGAAAGAAATGCAGGGATCTTAGCTGGGACAGGTGGCCCAAGATGACCAAATGTTTTTTTCACACCACAGAGCGTCATGTGCACTGTGCAGACTGGGGAGAGTAACCTGGAAGGGCAGCCTGCCTGAGTGTCAGGCCGACAGTGGGAAGTACTGAGCCAACTAACACTGATTACTTTAATACAATACTGAGAGTCACTTTGGGTATGTGACCGCTCCGGCTGTTCGTCTCGGCACGGTCACGCATAGGATGGCCTTGGCACAGCCCGCGCTTCAAAGGACAAGTCTGGACTCTTCGGATTTTCAGTCTTCGATATTGTTTATTATTTCTTATCTACAAAATTTTCTTTCAGACCAACAGAGGTCTGACCAGCAAGGCAGCCAAGGGCACTCTCACCTCCCACTGGGCAGTCATCTATTTTTATACTAAAAATTACATACATCATATTTACCTTTATTTCCTAATACCTTTCACCCATATTAGCAAGTGCACCTTCACCAAGAACCAATCCCAAAGCGCCAACATTTGGATGACAAATGGATGAAAATGGATGACAAGAAGAAGGACAAGACACGCCCTGATCCCTCCATCTTGTCTCCACAAACCCCCTGTAACAAAATCCTAAAATCTATATTTCCACCCTGTTAATACTTAATTCTTACACCATTCATCCCCAAGTGACTCTCTTGTCCTCAAACAGGTGGCAAATCCCTTGCAGGGTCAAAATCCAACCGCCAGGCACTTCTGGCAACATTCCAGGATTTCCGAGCCCCCCCAAGGGTTGTCTCGGTAACTCTGGACATCCAGAGTGATGTGCTGAGTTCCCACAGGTATGAGCCTTTGGGTAAGTCATGCAGCATCAAGAAGTTCTGAGAGGTACTGCAGAAAAAAATTGTCTGCACCATATTGCCCTGCAGTTATTATATATGGGACAATGTCTCTTGCTTCATTCAACACCTCCCAAGTGTTCAGCATTTTGAAAGGTTCAACTCGAATTTCCATCTTGGTTATCAATCCCACAGCACTTTTTGGAGGCTTAGAAGGAAATTTTTCAACCATTTCTTTTCCAGTTATCTCCAAGATCATGGCTAGCTGGAACGTGACTTTGATTTTCATATACAAAGTTTTTACAGCAACCACCTTATTTGGCAGAATGATTTTTAACCACTTTATCTCAAAGAGGTATAGGCCTGGTTTCCTGTTCTGATGTATATAAAAGAACAGGATAAGCCATAGCTTATATATCTCCACTTTCTGACTGGGTCCTCATACCCTCAAAAGCCCCTGGGCTTCTAGAAAGCACTTAATTAATTCAGAAACTAATTATTTACTACTATCACAATTAGGCATTTCATATATATACAATGAAATTAATTTGAATTTACAACAGAATTATCTAGACTGTACTTAAGTTGTCTAATAAATATACAAATGGTTAAAATAATCAGATTAACCATTTGCATGAATGAGGAAGGCATACTTTGCACAATGAAAACATTGCAGTCACTGGATCCATTAATGCATTATACTCCATATTATGATTTGCATACTAATGGTTCTGCATGAGCATATCAAAAAATAATGGAATTTAATGAAGAACTTAAAGTCAACAAAATAATTTTGCATTAATTAGTTATTTGTCAGAGCCATAAACTAATATGAGATTTGAATATGTAGGCCTTTCCATTCCAATCTTTAAAAATAACTTGGTATTTCTGATGAGAAGAAGAAACACAACAAACTGCAAGTTCCATAAGCAAAGTAGAACTACCTAAACAAGTTAGCACAAAGCCACATTTCCACTTAACTATTTGCCACCATCAGAGAATTAAAGCATAAAAATACAAGAGATTCAGAAAGCAACTAAATGAGTACAGAGAGCCTGGGAAGACATGAGAAAAGCCTTCTGGCCAAAACCAACACTAAACTATGTCAGTTTTCTGTGACCAGGAATGTAGGAATCAATGTCAGAATTTAGATGCAATCTGGTCAGGGGCAGGGGACCAAAACAAGTACAGAAAATTTTAAGGACACCTTCCAGACAATAGGAAATACAGTATTCCTAGAAGCTGGCTGATATTAAATGGCACTAAGGCTCAAAGACATGATATTGCAGGGGGAAGATAATTGAAGATAGTGATCAGAAGCTGTAAAGATCTTTGGAAAGAAGACTTGATCAACAACAAAAAAAATATCACAGTTATAATGGAGAGTGAAGGAGAAGAATGTTTAGTGAAAAAAATAGTATCTGTTACTTCACATCACTGTTGATGAATGTCTAATGATGGACTAGAGAAAGAGAATTTCCTGGGAATAAAAGAGGACATACATATAATACATGCATTAGGTACACACACACACACACACACACACACACACACACACACACACACACACACACTTCACATATGTAAGCATATATAAGAGTGTGTATATATATATATAAATACACACATATATATATGGATGGATATGTCCATTTGTATCTAAACACATACAGTATAGACAGGATGAAAAGTATTAGCAAGGACGCTAATATGCTATTTCAGGACATTTTGAAGAAAATTTTATCTATTCTAAAAGATTTGATATATTTTTAATTTTTCAAAAAATTTTAAAAGAATAGTACCTAAAACAACCAAAAATTAGGGAAAATAAAGCAAGAATTAAAGGAAATGATGACTTCATTTGTCTGCAATAAGATTAAACTGTTAGAGAGTGTCCAAAGAAGGCCACAAGGATGGTGAGGGGCCTTGGGGTGAAGCCGTGTGAGGAGTGGCTGAGGTCACTTGGTCTGTTCAGCCTGATGGAGACTGAGGTGAGGCCTCACTGCAGGTGCAGCTTCCTTGTGAGGGGAAGAGGAGGGGCAGGCACTGATCTCTGCTCTGTGGTGACAGTGACAGGATGTGAGGGAATGACCTGAAGCTTTGTCAGGGAAGGTTTAGGTTGGATGTCAGGACAAGTTCCTCACCCAGAGGGTGGCTGGGCACTGGAACAGCTCCCGAGGGAAGTGGGCACAGCACCAGCCTGACGGAGCTCAAGAGAGACCTGAACCATGCTCTCAGGCACATGGTGTGACTCTTATAGATGGGGCTGTGCAGGGCCAGGAGTTGGACTTCATGTGAATCCCTTCCAACTTGTCAGATTCTGTGATTCTGTCACTAACACATTAAGACCTATCTTAGGACAAAATTGTGGACAGTTTTGCCCTCAGGACAAAACAGCCACAAGGCATAAAAACAGCTTGAAGCTTAAAACTGAGAAAAAATGAGAAATGCCTACAAACGAGAGAATAAATTCAATTACTTCCACTTTATGCTTATGTACAAGCTCTCTCTTGCAAATACGATGAAACACTCATTTCTTACAGCCTAGTGTCTGACATCTAGGATAACTCTTTACTCCTAGTGCTTTGATCACTATTTGTGCTCTTTAACATCCCAAATTTTGGAAGAATTTCAATAATTTTTTTTTAATTCCTGCTAAATTTTAAAAATATATTAAACTTATATTTATCTCTTATTTCTTCTGTTAACCATATGTCATACCTAACCATTCGGTAAAGTAGTTTTAAAATCCTGATTTTGGAGCGCTTTATTTTTGCTGAAACCTTTTTTCTGAACCTTGATCTGTCTTGGCTTGTAGCTCCTGCTTAGGGATTGATTGACTACTCAAGCAGAAAAAATGAAGGTCTAAAACCACTAGTATCAGTTTATTTGTAAAATATGCATTAAGAATACACATGTTCCTTGGGTCCTGGAAGAAATCTAATGGATTATCTGACCTTAGCCAAGAAGTTAGAATAGGTGAACTACTTGATCTTAAGCTGTGTGAAGATGTGTAGCAGTGCATCCAACTTGTAATGTAACAGAGGTTCAATTATTCCTTCTCAATAGCAAAATTCTGTTTATCTTTCTCATTCAGACCATTAACATACCCACTAACTTAAATAAAATCATCTAATACTGATTCTTCATTACTAAAATTGAAACCCATGTGAAAAAGAATCACAGTTAATAGTGTGATTAGAATCTTAATCAGTTTTATTTGGCATTGCTGTGAAACATCAACACATGGTTTTGTTCTAAATGCATTGCTATATACTTTATTGTAATAAATGTCAAGTGAAATCATTACTGTTATCTTACACCAAAGCATATAGACACATGCTTTGTGCCCTGAAGGACTTACATGTGAGACAGAAAATTGTGTAGGTAAAAAACAGCAAAGATTGATAAAAATATAGAGCTCCAGTATAGAGCAATGAACAAAAGCTTCTTTATCTGCCCAAAGTGATGACTGTTCGTCATTATTTCTTGTTGATTCTTTGATTTTGAGTAAATTACTTACGGCATCTTCAATTCATTGCAGACTGACTCACAGGGTGAGGTACATTTGTGTAAGCATATATCTTTTGTGTAAGCATATATCTTTTAGATATATCTTTATTTTTGTGTAAGCATATATCTTTTAGATTCTCATGGGAGTTTCCTCTTTCCCTGTTGTAAACAGAAAAACAAATGCACCATTCATATGTCCAGACAGATTAAAAAACTCACAGTCAATAGTAGCTAAATTATCAGTTCATAATTTTTAACTTACTGAATAGATAATGAAACACTGCATTAGACTTTTTAAATTCATATACATTATATATATTACACCTGATGCTTTACACTACATGGTGTCCTCACAGCAGGGTAAGTAAAAAAATAGATTTATGATTAATATAATAAATCCCTTCTCAATTGCTCAATTGCAATCAAGGGTGTATGGAATAAGAATTTGCTTTGCATTGTTACCAAAGGTAAAATAAATCCTTGATAAAATTGGTAATTGCTCAATAACAATCTGGCCACAGCCAAAAGGTAATGAATCTGCAGATTCACCTTTATTCTTACAAGAATAATTGTCCAGAAATTCTTACAAGAATAATTGTCCAAAATGCAAGACATTCCTTTCTCAAGAGATAACATAGCAGTGGAATCATCAATTAAACTTAGGGTTTCAAATTCCTGTTATAATATACATTTAGGATAAAGCTCTCTTTGAATAGTAACACAAACTAAGTCAACATTAATAGGTATTTTTACAGTTTCAGAGTCAGTGCTGTGAGTACTGCAGTATAATTAACTAAATACACAACATTGCCAGAGTGATGTCACTTACAAATGTTGCTTGCATTTTCATTTTTGCTTCAATAGTTCACCTGAACATAAAACTAAGAAAATCTTGAAATTTAAATATGCATTTACATTTAATTTGATGGATAATCCTGTTGTAACTTCCATTCTGCTGTTATGTAAAAACAAAACATTTTTAAAAAATGAAATCAGAAGTCATTTCCATTTTAATGAATTTTTATTTACAATTCATAAAGTAGCACATGAAAGTAAAGGCCTGGGAAAAATTAGCCTCACTTAAGTCCTAGACATAAGCTGGAAAGAAGATATAGAGTAAGTTTTGCTCAAGAAGGGAGGAAAATTCTCTAAAATTCTACTAAATTCCATATGTTAAACAAAAAGTTGGTTAAAATCAATTTATTGAATATATTATGATAGTACAGAAAATTTTCGAGGGATAAGCACTGAAAATCTTGAATATTGACTGAAAAAGAATTACCTGTTTGAGACACCTCTATGTGGCTTTCTGTGGGGACACCTCTCTAAGCATGGACTCACCAAGCGGTGGTCACAATCTCTCCATGGAGGAGCTGAACAGGGCTGGCATACACAACACTGTTGGCCAAAGCTCAGTCCTCTCAGCAGGGAAAAATCTATCTTGTTTTCTGAAATGAAGGAAAAGGTGAGAGTAAACGGAAAATCTTTTGAAGGCACTGAAGGTTACTTCATGTCCCTCAAGACTAACACAAAATTGGCAACATACTCCCCCACTGCTACAATGCCTCCATAACAGCCCTGTGAATCTGCAAAATGGGGACTGTATAAAAATACGTTGTTCAGAAAAAAAAAAAAAACAAAAAGAAAAAAAGAACACTAAGAAGCTGTAAGTAGGTATGAACTAGTCTTGTTGAAAAGATGTGTGCATTATTTCTGCTATTAAGAAATTTCACATTGTATCTCAAGTTATTTCTTTTTATTTTCAAGTTATTTCTTATAACTTAGGAGTCCATAAATAAGACTAAAGGTCTTCTTACACAGTGACACATTTATCACATTCACTAAACAAAGAACTAGTTTCCACTCATTTTGATATGGTATAATTAAACCTAAACAAGATTTAACAACATTCCTCACCTAATGGTTTCAAGTAGTGCTTCAAATTAATGTAACTCTGGAGTTTACATCCCTATTGGTGTATTAATATTTCTAGCGATGGGACAGGGCTATTCCATATTCCCTATGTAACCAACTCCCAGTGAAGCCACAAAAGCTCACTCCTTCTAAGAGCAGTGGGAAGGAGCCAAGTGCCAGAACAAGCCCAGAACTAAATCCACATATTTTATCTGTTACTAGAGTGCAGTAGCACTGGAAGAGAAAATGGGAATCTTTATAGTCAGGAGGGTTACACGAAACTTTGAAAACTTTCTACTTTTTTCAAGAATGACGCAACAGAAAATTCAAATTCTACCTAGTTCTATGTAATTTTATATTTTATAATAAAACCATATATTTTCTAGAAGCAGTCTTTGCAGTGTTGACAGCAGAATAACACCACTAAGTGTGCAGATGCTGACACCAGGAAAGACCCAAAGCTGAATGATATCAATGAGCCCTACAGGGCCTTTCAGTTGCACTGCAAGTAAACCTTTGATTGATGTTATTAGTCTTCTTCCAGCTGTTTGTACACAGGAAAATGTTTACTTAGAAAATTTCAATAACAATATTATTAATGGTCTTGAAAATTATGTAATTATGCAATTGCTCCCACGTTTATATAGTATATAAAATCTATTAAAATACTACTGAAATGATACTAAAGTGAAGGCTTTAAGGGGACTCTTCTAAACCTTAAAAAGGAAGTATCTCTTTTTACAGAAGAAAACTAATTTTATACCCTTGCATATGCACAGAATTTCAGTCACTGTCATTGTTTTAAAAACACAGTATGGCTAAACACACAGTGGACATGCTTAAGTTACAATTCTTCTCTTTCCAGATTTTGATCATGAATTAATTCTCACATGAGTACACCCATTTTTCCACAAAATAAAAAATGTTTTCTAAAATCTTTGCCATTTTCACCATTATGTTAAGTAACAGAAAAGCAGCAATCTAATGAAGCACACCAGAGTACTAAAACTTGAAACGGGGACAAAGAAAACAAACATATGGAAGAAAAAGCAAGTTGAAAGTGTGAACCTGATTGAAGTCAATGAATGAAAGTCTTATTCTGATATAAAATAATTGTATTAGACTGCAGGGATGTCTATATAACAGGTCCAAATATCATAATTAGGGAGAAATTTATATTTCAGTCCTAAATGGAATTTTATCTGTAACTAAAAGAAAATGAAAAGTCTCTCTGCATTTACAGGAAAGGGTTCCTTTGGTGCTCAGACAAAAATATTTTTCCCAATGTTTTGTACCTTAATAATTCATTTCCCAGTGCAGCCAGCACAATTAATTCCACCTTTAAAACTACAAAATGCGAAATTACTTTTGGTACAACATGCTTTACATGACTGGCTAGAACTGCATGTTTAAAAAAATAAAAATTGTATTCAATTATAGCACCAGCTGTTATGTGTCCTCTCTGTGCATGCACACACACAGATACATACACAGCAGACACACAAATCACTCAAGTTGAAAAGAGCAAAAAAGACCTGTTTGGCAAAAATCAGCATGATGATTAGTAATGATATAAAAAGTAGCTTCTTATTAATGCTTACATACAGAACCTTGTAAACCAGTAAAACATAAGGAGATCATGTACAGCTGGGAAAACACAGGATATGTTGGAACCTTTGCCATGTTTTTATTCTTTGCTTGCAAAGATTTAATTAAAATGTACAGAAATATTTCCGCAATATTTTAAAGTTATAAGAAATCTTTTAAGTATTTAAGAAATACAAATACCCTAGCTAATAAATACAATATTTTCACTTTCCAATGCCATTACCTGAATTAATTTACCAGGCACACCTGGTGTCTTGAGTATATGCTTGTATTTCATATTCAAAATGAACTTAACAACTTTAGTGTCAGAACACACATTTACAATTAATTTCATATTTCACTAGTGCAGCTGAAAAATTCATCTGAGTTGTAAAAGGTAGACAGCTTCCTTTTCTCTGCTCAATCTTCCTACCTACTTGAATTATTTAGAAAAGTCACTTCTTAAGGCACATGAGCACAGATTATGATTTCTTCGCAATTTTAGTTGTCTGGAAGAGTACATGCAGTCTTTTCTTCAGAGCAAGTTCCCAACTAATCTACTGGTTGTCACAAATCCATCTTGCAGGGGTTCCAGCATTGAATTTCATAGCTGTGAGAAAATTCTCTACTTTGACCCAGGCTCCACTTTGACAGAAGAATACAGACAAGAACTTACTGCTGAGTAACACAGCCTCCCTTAGTGCTTACCTTCAAAGTCCCTTGGTGAAGATGAGAGCCTTTTGAATTACTTGAAAGAACTTGATAAGTTCTGGAACTTGTTCTAAAACCTCCAATACAATCACACAGACGTTGTGTTCAGTTTTTGACTCTTCTGCACCGAAAAAAAATGTCAATAAACCAGAGTTATTGTCAATAAATGTCAATAAAAATGTCAATAAACCAGAGGGCACAAAGGGACGATGGGGACATTAGAAGCAGGGGTTTGCTGTAATAAATATTTTCCTTAGACTATGTTAATAATAAAAATTTTTTGAAGTACTGGTTTGAACTAATTTTACTTCAGAAATATTTTTGTGACTTCTAAGAACCGTGAAAATAATTAATATAGTCCTCTAGATTCTGATTTATGAAAGATTATTGACCATTAGACACTAAAATTGTATGTAGTGTTTTAAAATATGCACTTGTAGATTTCATCACAGAGAAAGCCAAGCTTCTCTACATGGCAGCCTAGGGGATATATACAATGACAGAATCCCTACTTGTTAGCTAACTGAAAATATTAGAACATAAAACTAAAATATAACAAAAATAATATGAAAAAATTTAATAGAATAGAATAATTTTCATTGGAACAGACCTACAGTAATCATGTAGTTCAATTGTCTGATCAGTTCAAGGCTGAAAACATTACATCATGGTATTAAGGACATTGTCTGAATGTATCTTTGATAAAGAACAATTAGCAGTTTAAATTTGGGATTAATTTTAAGACGAATATCAAGAAAAACTCTGTGGAAGAAAGATCATTTGGGCTGGACAAAGACAGAGTATATCTCCACTGACATCACTAGAAATTTGCTTCTGAATCCAGTTAAGGCAGATTCATTTCTCTGGACAGGACATGGCTGGGATCCTTCCGCTTAAGATTTTAAACCCCATACCAGAAGTTTTTAATTTTGTGTCTGTACCTCACACATTGGGGAATTTGAAACTAGAAAAATAAATCCTATGGTAACATGTGTTTGGGAGGTAAACAGACTCCTTTAAAGAAAGTTCATGGAAAATAAGGCAGACAAAAAAAAGGGACAGATATTTTTCGTGGAATCCATTTATACCAAAAATGTAAAATAACTTCATAATTTTGTCCTTCAAATCTGATAGGGTTTGCTACCACTAGCTTGACTTTCCAGAAATCTAACAATATTTATCTACAAGACTCCTAAAAAAATACTGATGTCTGTAACCTAAAGTATTGCCCTCTACCCGTACAAGTATAAGATTCAGACTCCTCCACTAAATAGTCTTTTGACTGGTTCTAATAGTTTGTGCACGTGCAGCAGAAATCTCTTGTAATAAAAGATATTGTATTCGCTGCATGTGACTGCTGTAGATTCAATCAGAAGCCCATTTACAAATGTCGTCTCTGAGCAGCTGTAAAATTAGGTCAGCCGAGCACTCACGACAAGCTACATCAGTCACGCAGAACTTCAGCTGCCTCTTGCCACAAATCTGATTTACTCAGCTTCTTCATGTAGAAGCAGCATTTGATAAATAAGAGGTTTGGTGTTAACACGGCTTAAAATAGGCAGCCATAATTAATGTCAGCATGTCATTAAAAACACAGTTACTGATTACTCTTAAAAGTAGTGCTTTTAATACACTTAATCAAGATAAGGCCCATTAAAAGCTATCAGAATTTTCCCTCACCACTTTGGTTCAGCAGCAGACACTGCTAACTTAGAAGATCTTTTTCTTTCAAACCATTGAAGTGTTAAGCAAAAGACCTCTGGGTTTGATGATTGTGGCTGAAGCAATCAAAATTATAAATACGCACATTATCTGACCATGTTTACAAATGACTGCAGTGGTCTTTTTTAACACTGAGAGGCCACCATGTGTTGCAGTCACTGTTTGTGAATCTGTCTCCCTGATTAGTCAGTGCTCTCTGTAATAACCCTGGTAGCACTGAACATATGTCGTGGGAAAATCCTGTCAAGCAAAAAGCTAAGCTAATCTCATCTATCTTTGTCACTTTTAATACATATGCTTACTTTTTCAGCTTCTCTGTTTTTTTTTTTTTTTTACAGGACAGTGGTAGATATAAAACATAGTACTTCTTCAAGCATTTTTTACACCTGAATAAAATATTCTTTTGAACTTAAAATAAAATTAATTGAATCATTATAAAATGACCGGTCTTGTTGCCCAATTTAAATTCAAGGCATAAGCTAGGACCGATAATCATTAGCCATACTTAATTAAACAAGGCACATGTAACTGAGACACTGAGCTAGAAAGCAAAATGTGGTTTGCTACATATACCAATATGGCGTAAGTATGTATCAATGCATTTGTTGAAATTTACTATATCATGTCAGAAATTAAATGTTTGCTTCTGAAAACTAGTTTGTTTGTCTTTTCTCTTAATGCTGCAAACCTCAGAGAACCTTCAATGATTCAGTTATTGCTGATATATGGGTAACCTGGAAATCAGATGCCAAGATAGCCAGAATGGAGACTTGTAATTAAATGCTGACACAACTTTTTTTTTTTTGCATAGCTGTAGTATCTCAGATATAATTTATATTTTACATAGAAAAATTACATTTTTAAGGTCAATAAAATTTTTTACACAGAAAACATTTTTCAGTAGTGCCTTTTTGAAACATTGTCATAAATAATGCCACATCTTCTGACTTTGCAATAAGCAAAAAGGACAATTATACAGTAATGCATTGAATACACAAGTTCATTCGTGTGTAACAGCCACTGCCATGTTATACTGAATCATCTGGTAGGGTCAACATTCTTCTAAATTAATTACAGCCATTTAGCAATAACAATAAGTGTAGTAGCCTACAAGGTACTTTGCTCTGCCTGTGCTGCCTGCATGGAAATGTTGCCATTTCAGATGGCTGTTATGCAATTCATTTCTAAACAACAGCTCAGACTTCACTCCCCTCTTATTATTCAAGTCATGCTTGCAATTCATGAGAGACTGAGCTAAGACCAACAGACCCATACTCAACACTGATTTTATAATGCAGCTCAAGACAAATGTCAATAATGAGTGTATAAGGAAAAAAATCTAACATCCTCTGCTCCTCTAGTGCTGCTAAATTCTATAAGCAACTAAATGTACAACAGATGTTATATGTGATTAGAGTGCTTGCTCACTGCTAATGTTTGTCAGTAAAGCAAATCTTACGAAAAGTTAAGATACAAACAAGTGCAGGGAATTGCTTATCTGTAAATCTCTCTCCCCTCCACCCAACACCAGAGAGATCACATTTGATAGAGTTCCTTCCTTGTTTTACACTGGAAGTAGGAGGGGCTTGAATAGCAGTCTACCACTTAAATTATTCAAAATTATTATTAAAATAATTAAAATAGGCTTCTTTAATGAGCAAAACTTCAGTTGAAAAGTAAGACTAGTTCAAGATTTTTCAGAAAACATTCTAAGTATGCTGTCAAACAAACAAAAATATATATACTTAGAACTATCTGGACACAGTCCTGTGCAACGTGCTCTAGGATGACCCTGCTTGAGCAGGGAGCTTGGGCCAGATGACACACTGTGTTTCCTTCAAAAATAACCATTCTGTGACTCTGTGACTCTGTGAAATCCTACTTAGAATTTTAATAAAGTTACTCAAACAGGAATCATCGCCTAATTTCTGACATTGTGAAGGCTAGAATTTGGTGAATGTCTTAGCATGCAGCATTACTCGTCAGAGCTCTTTTGAAGAGGCCATGCCCTAAGCCTCAGCTGTGCCAGGGTATCCATGCAGCATTTTGGTGTCATCTCACATCTTGAGCACAGACTGGGATCCATAGTTCATACTGGAGATGACTTGCATGCAGTAGCTACAGAAAAGTTGAATCATTCAATGGCCACAGGCTACCCAGGCACAGAGCTTAAGAAAATATGGGACCTTCACGTAAATAATGCCTGAGTGAAAACCGGATAAGTGTGTTTACAAAGCCCGCTCTATCTTTTGTCCAGTAAGATATTTATACACATTTGTGCTTGTGTCTGACAGCTTTCAAAAAACCTCACGTTTTTCCAGCCACTATGCCATTGTATAAAATAGGCTTCACAGCTTTTTGTTTTTCTCTAGATGAAGGTAATTAGATGGGAATTATTCACAGGTACATTTATGTTATTCTGTTCATCTACTCCACTATGACAAAACCAAAATTCTTCCTCTATGCAGACAAGGGCATAAACAGCCCAGTAAAAAGAAAAAAAAAACAAACCAAAAACTACATAAGAATCAAGCAGGAAAATTGGAAATTTTGCAATATAATTAAGACACATTTTATACTTTTAGTCATATTTTTAGTTATATTTTTATACATACAGAAACTAAGTAACTGAAGCCCACAGCAAAAAAGCACAAGAACAGCATAAAATTAGGTTTAAACAACCTTACACAGTGTAGACTGAGCCAAAGACACATGTTTTGTACATATTTTTGCAAAAAGGCAGAATTTGACTGTTACAATAATTTATTCTTCATTACGGAAAAATTGTCTGTAATGAATGTCACATAAAGCAAACTGAACGCTCTTTAGGGGAGGATCCTCAGCCTAAATAATTGTTTAGAAAACTGTTTCCACAAAGACATTCTTGCTGCCTACCGTCAGCTTTAGTGGCATATCTCAATCTGATTCCAGACAAACATACTCAAAGGTCTCCCATGCGTCAGTGATGTGTCAAAAATATAATTATTATTTTCAGAATGTATTTTATACATCCATGTAGGTGCATCTCAAAATTTTATTTTAACTTTAATGCCTAGAACTTGTGATTCCTACCTGCTTGCCAAGGTCGTCTCATTGATCACTCGTACCTAAGAAATCATTCTGACATTACTGCATGCCTAAATCCTCCATTAAACTTTGTAGAGAAAATTAGAACTTTATTCTAAAAAGACACACAATTTGGATAAAAATGTAATTGTTTCAACTAGCTTATTTTAGAAAAACCTGTGAAACAATTCATGTTATTCCCTAAATTATTTTGGAGTTACACATCATTTTAAACTCTAGCATCACAATTTCTTGTCACTATCACAAGATTACAATGATTCTCTGTTCATGTAGAGGTGGGATTATAGTTCTCACAATTGCCCTATTCAGCCATGTGTTAAGAAACCCAAAATGCCTTACAAAAATGTACTCCGATCTAAAAATCAAAATATATTATTCTAATGTGAGAAATGTCCTGAAATGTTCAGAGATCATCCACTATTCATGCCTGCTTTCCCGATGGGGACAGCTGAAATGAATGCCAGTTAGAAATGGAATGAAGAATCATTCATTTGTGGCCCCATGACTAAAGTACTTTGTAGAAGGACAATTTTAAATATGAATCATCAATATTTTCAAAAGTGCACATTATATATGCCCCATTACCCATTTTAATTACATTTAATTTATTTTATAGATTGACATCTTTTTCAGTGTCTCATTCTGTCATAGACTGTGACTTCAGGAAGTAATACAGTACCTCGAAGGCCTTTGTACACTTTTTCCTTCAAAAATGCAGGAGCTTCTCTCATCCTCACTGAAAGATGGTATTCAGTTTCATCACTGAAGAAGAAAAGGATGGTATTGCCTGCTTTTGGCTGCCCTTAATACCACAAGTCTCTTAAAAAACATTTAATTTCAAGATGAATAGTCTACTTTTATTCAATTAAAGGTAACTGTTCAGACTTTCCATAAAATTTTTTTAGGCAAGCCTTCCAATATGACATTACATAAATTGTTCATGTTATCTTTGGAAACCTTGGTTGAATACCTAATTTCAAATCACTGACAGTTTCTTTAATAAAGATTTTCTTTAAAGAGCAGACTGCCTATTTCTCAGAAAGCATTTTTGCAATTAAACTTTCTAAATAAATAAGAAATGTCTCCTAGTAGATAAGCGTCATTTTTACTCTAATATCTTGTGACTGCATTTAGAAGGATTTTTACTATGAGAGGAGTTCATGAGAGAAGATATTAGGATCTAGCAGCTGCATGCAAAGTGGAGACAAGGAAAGAGAAATTTTCAGCTTTATTTTGGGAAAGGAAAATTCATAAAAGAGGGAATGTCTTTGATTCTTCATACGATGCTATGTTTCCTTTTTCCTGCCCCCACCCCAATGTCTGCTGCACTTTGGCTTTAAGAACACCTCTATAGCTTTGCACATGATACACATCCTTGTTGAGGGCACTGCTTTTCAGGCTGAAGGGGTGCTAAACCTGATTCATAAAAACAACCAGCTTCCTAGGACTTTCTCTCAGGCTCCAAGTCCACAAGCCACCACTTATTGCCCAACATTACCTCACAAGGAGAAGGAAAAGACTTTTCTTAACCCAGCTTCTCCTAGTTTTCTCCCACCCTCATACATCAAGTGTGCATGATGACCTTTACTCACCTTCATTTCATTCCTTTTCCCCAAGCATTACATACAAGTTGACAATTCACCACAGCATCAAAAGAAAAAGAAAGAATTGGGGTTTTTTGTTAGACCGGACAGTCAAAAGAGATGCTAATAGGAGGACAGAAGACAATTTGATACCTGTGACACATGCTACATATAGTTTTTACTCAAATGGCATGTTTCACATTTGTAAAAATATATTTCTGGGTGTTTTCCATTTTTTATGAAGTTTAGAAAGGTTTCATGTGAATATTTTGAAAGATATCCTAAGTCAAACTGAAGATATTTAATGTAGAGTTTAAAATAACTGTCCAATAAATATAAGTTCAAAATGTGTTTATATTCTTATACATGTTTTCAAACAACTGGCAATAGCTGCACCCAGGCAGTAAAAAATGTTTCATCATTGTCAATGGAAAACTTAACACACAGCTGACAATGCAGTAAACACACTTCTTCCCTTGCACTCCACTGACATTTAACAACTCAAACATTCCTCCTCTTATACCGGTCCTTTACAACAGGCAGCAAGACAGAATAAATCCTCTCATTTAAACCACCTTTATTCTTTTGATTTCAAAGTACTCTTCAAAGTATTTGCCTGACTCACCAACGTATTTAAGCTTAGATCAGTTACTCTGCCTGGGGGTTCAGAAGGAAGTGTTGGCAAGTAAGAAAACACAGTAGGAAATGCCTTTGCTAAGGCATAAACCTTTGAAGTTTCTGATACACCGTTGCTTTCAGTTGTCCCTTCTTATCACACTCCTCTTATAAAAGAACTTTCTTGCTCTTGACACGTTCCAGACTCCAATGTCTCTGCTATCCAAATAGTCTAAAACAGTTTTAAAAGTCATAAGGAGTGTACTGAGTGCAAATTGATTTGTAGATAGTGATGCTTATTGTATATATTTTACATTTATGTAAACAATACTCATTTAAAATATATGTTAGTATTTTGCTACCCTAGATTCTACCAAAATACAAGGGAAAATTGGACAGTGCATACAACAGAGTTACTTTCATCGCCACTATAATAAGAAATGGTTGGTCTGTTGCATATATCTGTGATTTTTACCTAGATTCTGCTTTTTTCCCTTCCTCTCTCATTCCAATAAAACTTCTGTTCCCCAGTAAGCTGGATACAATTTGAATTTAAGTTATCTCAAATCTCACCCTGAACAAAGAAACGCAAACCAGATTTCCCACAGAATATTTTACCAGGGAGGAGATTCTTGTGAAGTGAAAGTCAGTGAACATAATGGTCAGAGTCTAACAGAGGAGAAATTTCCACTTGCAGTAAGCTTATAAAATTAATTAGGTCTTCACTATTTTTTCCTCTGCAGTCTACATAAAAAGAGTATGGATGTTTTCATAGAGTCTGTTATGGCATCCTAGATAGAAGAATGTCTTTCCTTTCTTTCCCTGCATCAGATGCATCTTCATTAAACAGTGTTCTTTTCTGAACATGTTATTACCTTTTCAGTCATGACAGAAACACAGGCTATGCTGTAAAGGTCTATTTTGTGTTTAACAAACCGTATAACCAGACCTGTTATTGTGTGTTTCTCTGTCTTTGAATCTATTCATGTAGAGGCATCCTTGAATTTAAAATTAGAGTTGGAGAGGCATCTTTTATATTTATTAAAGGCTGTCTTTTCCTTTGGCTTTTTTCACACCCTGTTTTAACAAGGTATTAATTCCCAATGGAGAATTCAGCAACACACAGCAGAGATTAGATTGCAAAACCTATGATTAGCCAAAAAACGCACTCAAAAAATTCAGGCTAAGCAGTCACCCAAGGAAGACATTAGATTGTGGTTTGATGTGGTTATGTCACAAGCAACTGGCGAGGAAAAGCTCAGAAGTACCATGCTAAGGCAAATCAAATTTCAAAATTGCTACCTTTGTTTGCTATAAGTACTTGTATTCACTAAAAGCTTCCCAGACTATGTTTATAACATTCCTGAAAGTTTAGTAGAAGCAATGGTTCATTCTCTTGTCCATTACAAAAAAAAAACCAAACCCAGTCCAGGTTGGATGGGGCTGTGAGCAGCCTGGTCCAGAGAGGGGTGCCCACAGCAAGGCAGTGGGAACCAGCTGATCCTTGAGGTCCCTCCCAACCCAAGCTGCTCTATGAATAGTGATTTACAGCACAAGAGCAAATAGGAAATTCCAGGTTCCTACGCCCATTCTTAAATGTTATTACAAAATTCTTCATCAGCCTGCTTGAAATCCTAGGAAAAAAAAACCTACCAGTTTAGCCCTATGGCAAGAGGAGCTAGAAAGATTAGGGAAATTTCATTTCATTCCAGTAGATGAAGAGAGCTGTTGAAAGATAAAGAATATCCTAAGAGCTTAACTGCAACAGCTTTAGATTGGCATCACAATATCATATTCTGTCACATAACTCCCCTTGCTTAAGAAACAGATATAATGTCATATTGACTGATTTAACTGTAACTATTTAAGGTATTTCTAACATTTTTGCATGCAGTTAAATCAGATTAAGAAATGTGAACTATAAAAAGCAGTAAAATGTGTAAAGAGGACTGTGATGCTTAAATATTGAATAAACTTATATGTCCTACAGAAAGAGAAAAAATAAAAAAAGATGTCAGCTTTCTTTTTGTTCCAGGTATCTGTTCCAATTAAATTATAAAAAAAAAAAAAAAAAAAAAAAAAAAGAAAAAGAAAAAAGAAAGACAGAAAGAAAATCTTTACTGTTGTTTCTTGCTTTTGCTCTTTCTGATAAACACCAAAGGAATAATTATGGTCTATGCTTTTGAAAACCTCTTTAATTCAATATTCATTGCACATAAAGATTACTACATTCACTCTTGCACTCTTGGCTGATGGTGATTGTAATGAAGCTAGGGTGATCTTGCCAACACCCCTGTCAACCTCAAACTCTCAACAAAGACAACAAAACTGCATGGACAAGATAATGTATTAAAACATAAATTTTTTTGCAAAGTCAAGACCAGAGTTAAGAGGCAGACTCTAGAAACTAAGTGTTCTTGAAAGTGTATGCATGCAATTGGCTGTTGCTAATACTGATGTTTGTGCAGCAAGCTATTATGGATTATTTTCCTCAAAATCAAAATGGGTATAATCCAAGAGTTATCTTCCTTTCAACTCAAAACACAGTTTTTCCAACTCTACCTCAATAAAATAATATAATAAAATTTTAATCCTGTGCATTAAAAATGTTCTGTTTCATCTAAATGGCAAGAAGTTCTGTTGAGTGTTATTATAATTTATATTTTAAAATTAACCATCTCCTCAAAAATATTTCAGGTTTTTTCCTCCCTTCCGCAATTATTGAACTAACTGTATTCACCTTAATTTAATAATATTTCCTTTTAGCTTCTTTGGTTCCTTTCAATTCATAAAGTCTCGTATGAAGGGTTTCATTCAGTCTTCCGAGTCATATTCAGTAGTGGTAATTATAATAGAATTATATTCTAAAGAACTAAAGGCAGGGAATGAGTTTCCTTGGTGGTTTTTTCCCCCATTTTTCTCTTTTCTTCTTCTTAGCGTGATTGTCTGTGTGAAACAGCAGAAAGCTTTTCTGAAAGCCTCCCAGTTTTTGACCTGTCTTGAATCTGTCTCACTTGGCTACAGATGGCCTATCAAATCCATCAAGTCCTGATTGGAATAGATTACTAAATTGTTGGAGCACTGGGATTAGGCCCATCTGTCTGCAGGAAGCTCTGTAATCATGATGAGAGGTTATTGTTGCCTGGGAGATGAAAAGCAGCAAACCATGCTGTACTAAAGGATCAACCAAGGCTTTCCATAAAGTAAAGGAGATGGAAAAGCAATCCTATTATGCTGAATCCTGTGAACACCAGCAGGGTACTGTAAATATTCTTGAAATACTGCTTCAATGGACATACAGCTTTTTAGGATGTTCTATGAGAAAGAGAGGTTTAAATACAAGCCAAATTTTTCCCTTTGTAAGAGGATGTCATCACAGTTTAAGAGAGCTGGAAAGTTTGGTTTTCCAGGCTGAATGCCAGCCTGATTGCTAGTAGTCTTGAAGTAGAGCAGCTGAGCTAGGATAAAATTAAAGATTAGCCCTGCCCTACCCAGCAAAGTCAAGTGTAACTAGACTCTAGACATATTTGGCAACTGAATTGACCATATTTAATTAATTTCCTAATTTGAAATTTTCTGATTTCTTAAGTTAGATCTCTGAAAATACCAAAAATATAATAGCAGGTAATGCTGAGATTCTCCTGACTTCATTCTATTGCATTTTTGCATTTTTGGGTTTTCATCTTGTTTCAGCTATTGTTTGAAACAAACCAAAGCTCTTTGAAAATTTTTCACTGAAAGACTTGAACTGCCCCAAGACTTTCAAACCAAGGAGGTATGAAAATATCTTTAAAAGTTTGCATGGAACATAAGAAACTCTAGTTCAAGTTTCTGCTGTGCCTTCTTCACCAGAGAGTTCCGTAAGGAAAAGTCATGCTCTTGCACTCAGCAGAAGGCATGAAGGCATTCAGAGCCAGGGCTCATTCTAGGATCAAGCCTCAGGAGTGAGTAAGTTTTCAGAGCAGGTTAACAAAAGCATTCTCCTCTTTCCTCTCCCTTACTCTCCGCTTCAGCAGTCCCACCAGCCAGAGATACCTGATGACACTCCAACAAAAACTCTTATGTGATTGTGAGACTTCAAGTCTCTCACACATTTCATTTAGAAGTTCAGGGGGTAAAAAAGGGGGATAAAAAAGAAAAAAATATGTTTCTTTGGGTTGTTTTGGTCACTTTTAGCTTAGTTAAGCTTTTTTTTCTTAATATAGGGAATACTGTTTCCCAAAGAGACAGCGGGCATTCTACCATTCTTTCCAGCCGTACCAGGACTTAATCGCTTCATAAAAGTTACTCTGCTTGTGCTCTAAAATTATAACTTCAATAGACCCAAATATAACTTATGATTCTTTAGGGTGACAGTATATATGTGTGTGTTATAAAGACTGTTGGTTTTCCTAAGAGAAAGAACAAGGTATGTGAGATTTTGGGGTATCTTTAAAATATAAAAGCAAAAGAGCATTATGAATTTGCCTTTGAGAGTACTTTAACAAAGACTGATTTTATGCCACTGCTTAGAACAAATTGTGTCCATAAATTTTAATGCTGAATTCTAACAAAATGTAAAAAGAAAGGAAAACAAAGATACACTTAACTTGTTCATTAAAGTTTTATATAGTTCCTCAGATTCCTCACTCAAAATTTGATCTTAAAATCACATTTGCTATTACTATTATTTTTCCCTTTCTACAAGTTATCTATTATTTGAATGCACTTAAAATTTTATGGTTTTTTTTTTTTATCAAACAGTCATGTTTGATATTTGTAGATTCAAAATATTAAGTATATAAGACCTATCCTCTAAGCTTTTAAATCCTATTTTAAATTTTAAATTAGAACACCATTTCCCCATTTTGGAGTGAGGGATACACAGGGTAAAGAATAACCAATGAACCCTCACTAATGCTCTAAGCAAGAATGTATTGAGGTGTTGACATAAGCCATAGAAAAGCAGTACTTTAATTGTATCTCTTTTATTATATAAGTAAAAGTTAATTTTACTAAAAAAAAAAATTATGAGACACACAGAGAAAAGAAAATTTTCAAATAGCATGAGCTGCTAAGGAAAACGTTACAAACTTTTGGAAGCAAAGCAGTTTAATTCTTTCCTCTGAATGTGCCTGTTTATTCAGGTCACTTATCCTGATGCAGAAAGCATGTAGGATGGTCACGAGGATGCAGAAAACAAATGTTTTGATGTGAAATTGGGAATTTTTTGAAATGGGGAAGTTTAGAAATACTGAAAAGCTTCCTTCTTTTAGGAACAATGCTTTGCACTTTGACAGTGAGAGGATGGAACAAGAGGAAGGTAGGGAATAATTCTTGAAACACACAAAAAGGCTGAGGCAGCAGAAAAAATAGGAAGGTCTAGCAGTTAAACATCCTATTTCCTCAAGTTTTCCAAATGATTGCAGGCCAAGCTTCCAAACAAGAATTACTGCTGCTGAAAATTAGAATCTGTGAGTAATGCTTTTCCTTCTTCACTTAGAGTACAGGAGCAATATACAATTGTCTTCATTGAAGACAGTAAAATCCTATGTGTTTATTTGCAATAGAAATTTAGACATAAATGCTAGAATTTTCTGGGTTCCAACAGTAACCTCAGGGCAGGTTCCCAAAGCCACTGCCTCCATTGTGTCCTCAGATCCTACTGCTCCAGTCCACACACTTTCTGTCAGCCCTGTGGAAAAGGCTATGGACTTCTGCTCCTCAGCCACTTCAGCGACACTGTATTCCACGGTGCTGAAAATTAGGGATGAGCAAGAGTTTCACCCCTTTCTGAATCATCTGCCACAGGAAAAGCACAGAGACAGCACACCAACCGGCTGGGCAGTGCACAGACCTCCAGCAAGCTTAACTTTTCCTCAACTAACCAGGCTACAGGATGGTCAAACACACACTCTGGCACTTCAGGTTCTTGTGGGCCCCTATGAAGCCTGCACAAGGTCTTACAGAACTCCTTTACCAAATGTAGAAATTATATTTTACAAATATGCTCCTATTATCTGATTTAAGTGGATTTTCTCTTTCTGCTATGTCTGTTCTAGCACACCTCTCCAATGTCCTTGGAAAAAGCCAACTACGAAAAGGAACTGATTTTTTTTTATATATTTTATTTTCTAGTTGATGATATAACAATTGATGATGTTGTTTTGCTTCTAGATTTCAAATTCTAAAATTTTGAAACTGATAGTCAAAACTGTGAACATGTAGTCCTTCTACATTGTGAAAGATTTCTACCTTATAATACCTAAGGTATTTCTACCTTAGAATATCTGTCATGGCATTATTTTCCCTACTTCATTTAGTTAAAAAATTTTAGATATAGTTTCCTAATATATAGTAGATACACTATAAAACCACCTTATAAACAGTACTCTGCAAGTGTTTGTGATAAGAAGAAAAATGGAAGCAAAATGTCACTTCCTAAATGTTTTGCAGAAATCCTTAAATAATACTTTAATGTCTGTGAAAAATCAAATATTGGTATATCCTTTTCTCCTACGTCTACTTCTCTCACAGTCTAATGACATGTATTGTACTTTGTCTTCTATGTGTACCTTTCATTTTGTCAGAGCCTATAATCCCCCACTTTTTATAGAAAATGCTATAACCATACAGTAGTAGGTTGGGATTGATTGACAAGTGCATATAACTGTGGCTTCAGTAGTGGAGTATGTTTTACAGTTGCAAAAATGCACAACCTTGAAAATAAAGAAGAGGTGCCCTTTCTCTGGGATAAAAAGATCCTATCAAATTGGTTCATTTCCTCGGCAGAATGAAATGAAAGCCTTTCTTTAACAAAGAACACTTCCCAAAAGGCCGCTGGAGGAAGTCTCTTTAACTGGGTAACACTGCACCAATTAGAAAATCAAACTAGGTAAAAGCAGAATTTCAGGGAATGTTCCCCTTTTACCCTCATCCTATATTCAGTCATGTATGGAAAAGATAAAATAGAAAGAAATAACTACATTATATTTTGCCAGTAATTAGAAAAATTAAGATTTTTATGAAACTAATAAGTTGGTGAATGGGAAATGTTCGATACTCCTAATTAAATATTCTGCCCCTCAGACGCTCTTACTTCAGTTCCCATTGCTTTCAGAGACAATAACATTTAAAGGTGATCCTGATCCTCTCACTCTGGATCAGTGGCGATTCTGTTTTACTCCAATGCCTTACGGCGGGTGAGGGGCCATAAAGAGAAGACAGAGATTCAAAGGCACGGTGCAAGCTCAGGTTCCCGTGCTGTTGTGGTGTGTTGGTATGTTCTGTTTCTTCCCCCCCTTTGTTACGATGGTTCTGTCCTCCCAGTTTTCCCCGCCCTAGTTTCTGTCTATTATTTAGTTGCTATGGTTGCCCCCATGTCATGTAATTTCCCCACCCTGTATCTCCTAATATGTATAATTTTCCCTCCTCCCTGGGCCCAGTCAATCACTCCCCACCACTCCCAGTCTTCCAGAATGTTCCTCTCAGTGGGAGTAGTGATTGGCTGAGGTCCCGGGGCCCCTCCTTTATAATGTATCGATTAGTTCTCCCTTACAGTCTATTATGTTAAGCACGTCCCCTGACTTCCCCTGATTGGTTTTTTGTAAATCCCACCTCCAGTTACCACCTCCCTTTATAATCCCATGCCCAACTTTTTTTTTCTCTCGCGGTCACTCCCTGCTGGTCGCCCCCCGGGACATTAAACTCGTTTGACCCCAGAGAGTGTCCGGCTCTTTTCTGCTCCGCCCTATTCAGCAGCTCTACCCCGAGACCTCGTCCTGCAGGCACAGCCCAAGGCTATTACCGCCGAGGGGTGCCTGAAGCTGCCAGTCCTGGGGCCTTGCCACCGGGGCTGACACCCCCTGCTGCAGTGGGGCTGTTGGCCACCTTCTCAGCTAGCCAGGTCACAGGGTCTCCGGCCAGTCATCGCTGCACCGTGGCACAGGAGGAGCTGTGGTTCAAGCACCTCGTTCAGCACAGACACAGACACAGGCCACAGCAGGCTGCTCTCTCTGGTACCTGCTGGCCGTTGCTGGCAGGCAGAGGTGCTCAGCTCGCAGCGTGAATGTGTGAGGGCTGCCAGGCATCGTGCACAGACATACACCCTGGCTAATCAGGCGGAGCAGAATAGATCACACCCTCCAAGGGTTGCACTCCTGGACTTTCGCAAGAAAAAGCACATGGGAATGTAGAACTAAGAACATTGCCTGTCTCCAAGTGGGCAAGGGAACTGTTCTTATTACCTCACCAGCTCTGGCACCATCTACTTCTTCTTCTCAATCACTTATAAAGCTCCTACACCTCCCTCTCTTTAGAAACTTATATTACTCAAAGGAAGAATCGTTCCTTATGTGTAGGGAATTGCTAAACCATTTTCCTGAGAGGAAGTTTCAACCCATTAGTGACATTAATGGCAAAAAATTACAGAAATCATATCTGTGGGAATAGAGTTGTAACTACATACAAGATAGATCTGGCTTTGTCCTAGTTTTAATATTTGATCAGAGACACATCACAAATCTCTAGATATGGGTGTTTTCAGAACTCTGAGGCAGAGCAAACACCATGCCAGGTGCAGAACTTCTGGGGCTGAGCCTGCTGTCGGTGCAAAAGGGATTCCCACGCGCCCCACCATCCTGCCTGGCTGGCTGCCCTCCTTCTCAGACACCAGTGCTCCCCAGGGCACCCCTCACACAACAAAACCATGTGCTGGCCAAGAGGGCCCTCTGCAGCCTACGAGTCCTTCCATTGTCTTCAAAGGAATGAATGTCTGTGGGCAAACTGAATCAGCATCCATATGGACATGAACGCTTGGAAGATGGACATATGGACAAACTGAAAAAAATGCTGGGCCAGCAACTAAAATGGAACATAGTTTCCTTACAATGAAGGCCCATTACATACATTAATTTTAGTAATAATTTTTCAATGAGTGCTTTCCTTAAATAAGAAAATTCTTTTATTATCACTTAAATGAAATTTATATGTGTAAACAAGAGTAGTTTTTTTGAAATGGTTAAAAGTTGTTTAACCTTTTAGCTTTTCCACAGTTATCCGTGTATCAGGTGGGAGAAACTACATGCCTAGACTATGTAATGTGGTTTCAGCCACAATGGCTGAGTAGAGAATAAGTTTGTGACATGTAAGGAAAAAAATATGGAGCAAAAACTGACTTATTAATAAGCTTAGGGGGAAAGAATCCCAGAAAACAAGCCAATAACAACTATTTTTATAACCATTTTCTAATCACTGGACTAATTCAAAACATCTTCTCTGGATCCAGTGTTTCAAAAGTCATTATACTTCAATTTAATAAAACACTCACTACATCAAAAATGTGTACATTGTTCAATTGATTCAATTGATGGTTCAATTTATTAGTAAAAGTGTATTCATTAATATTTTAAAAAGTTATGTTTCCTACACAAGGTTCCTCTCCAAGAGGTGAACAAATTTGTTCACCTCTCCCAAGCTGAACAAAAAATCCACAAGTCCGTATGCATTTAACACAATAACTGTCTTAACACATTTAATTTAGATGTCAAATTTAGTCTCATTTTAAAATGCTGCCTTCAAAACAATACATCCTGACCACTAAAATGTTCTTATTGTGAAGATTATTTCTTCTTCCAAACATTCATTGGTAAAACAGATATTAAGGAAAATAGATCAGTCCTTGAGAAGCTAAATCACTGTTTACATACCAGGAGCTTCATTGCATATAGGGATTATTGTAATCATGTTAGCACTTTTTTTAGACACAACAGAATAAATAAATATAATCTTAGTTGAATCATGCTCCTAATCAATCAATCAATCAATCCAGCTCCTACATCCACTCCTATGATTTTGACAATATGATTTTAATCTTATGACTCAATGGTGAAATTAAGGTATATTTTTAGTAACATCTCAGAAAACAAAAATGGAGGATAATTTTTTCTTTAACATTTGGATTGTTGCAATTCTGTCTTTTGCATCTATCCTGCTTTCTGCAAGAGACCAATTAAGCTTACATTCTGAAGTCTGTCTAATCATCGCAATTAAAAGTTGGAATAAGTTATGAGCAATAAAAAAGTAAATAATATCCAGTTTAAAAGTAGAATTAATTATAAAGTTGTTGCTTGATTAAGGTGTTTATGCTGAAAAGTATTAAAGGGATTAGTCTAAAGCTTTACATACTGTAGCACAGAATTAATATGCAGGATTTAGACACTCAAATTAATTCAGGTGCACCGAACAATTATATGGAAAAGGAACACTCGACCCAGCTAATGGCCACACTAGTCCACCAAGCTGATTTATATTCATGTACTTATTGACCTCTCTGCACACTCACAAAAGGACAGTTCTAATGCTAATGTGTGCTTCCAAGGCTATCTCCATCTACTGAATCTAATCACAGCCTGCTTCAGTGAGAAGACAACAAGATACCTCCTATGGTTAATATTTTGCTCCAATGAAATGTTTCCTAAAGGACAGAGAGACCTCTCTTAGGTCTCAGTGCACACAGTGGTCTAAATTATGGTCTTGGATGCAACAACAAATCACTGCCACTGGGAGAAGCTTCAGAAGACACATTTGAGAGGAGGACCCATTACAGAGTATACACACATAATAAAAAATCAAAGCAGCTAACAAAAAAACCTGCATACACAAAAGGAAACAAATGCACAAAATGCCCAAACAATCAAACAAACAAAATCCACAAAACCCAAACAGGCAAACAAAAACAAACAAACAAACAACCAAATCAAACCAAACCAAGCAACTAAAAAACCCCAACCTCTCTAACAGGGAAAAACCTCTAAAACCAAAACCCAATATACACTGGAAAGTACAGGCAACAATGTATGGAGTGTTGTGAACAGGAGAAAAAATAGGAGAAGGAGGTGTAAGAAATATATCTGTGGTATGCAACTCCTATCTAGACACACCAAAGCAAGTTAAAGCATTAAAATAAAGTAATAAGGTGCAAGCATACACTTAGTAACACAGCATTTTCAAAAGCTGAGTCATAAATGGGATCAGGCTGCTTTAATAACAGCCATCAGATGGATGTGTCATCTTGTGGAAAGATATTTGCTGAACTCATAAGCAAATAACTGAGCCCTTATTGGTCTAGTATCTACTTTTCTGAGAACTTTCTTACCCTTGGAAAGCATCCTCAAGCTTCTCTCTAAAAGATTCCCTCTTCTCTAATTGTTCATAAAAAAGGAGGTATTATGACAAAATCAGGGGTTAAACCACTTATTTAAAGTTGTGAGAAATAACCTCACTTTTTAGATTGCTTGTGCAGTAATGAAGTTCTGTTTACAGTTCTGTTTTCTATTGTTTGTGCTCTTTTGGATTATTAGTTACCACCAAAGTTTAGTCCAAACACTCCAGACTAAGATATTCTTTGCAGAGCAAATCCAGCTTGTTTTGCTTATTTTAGTCCTGTGAATCTCTATTTTTCCTGTCCCACACTGAGTCACCAATATTTTTTTCTTTTTTTTCTTTTCCTTTTATCAGCAACTTGGCTCTTCACTCTCTGCAAGATTTGGCTTCCCTGCATCTCGTCAGTAGTGTGTTGAAGTCCCTGAAAATATGTGCTAACATTATATAATTCTTGTAGTAATGCTCCCAGTCTCCTGGATTATGGTGCTGCATTCAGCTTCATCTATTTAATTCAAAACTGCTGAATATATCACATTCTGCACAGAGCAAAATAAGGCAAATGCCAAAGGTGGCAGCCTTCAGATTATCTTCCATTTACTGACTCATGTTGCTAGTAGATATAGGACAGGAACTACATGAAATTCCCTTTGGGAAAATTCTTTCAATTGCCTTTTGCATTTCCAAGGAGTATCAGCTCTGACAGAGCTTTTAATTGTTCTACTCTTCTGCCTGGGGTATTTTTTAAAATTACTTTTTATTCCTGATGCTATGTTTCCTTTTCCTAGTTTATGCATTCAAAGAAAGGTGTTAAAAGGAAAGGTCACAGAAGACAGCTATCAAAGACACCCAGCTATCTCTTGCCCAGACTGAAAGCTGGAGATTTAATTTATAGCTAGAGTGCTCTTGGTACCAAACACACACTTGTCACTCCAGTGAGTTTCATAGAAGGAAAGTTAGAGAGAGCTGGATATTCTTACACTGTAGAAGTCTATCTAACCACAGTCTTCATCTACCTACCGGGGAATTTACAGAGCCAGGGCCTGCTCTGTCATGCACAGAAAAATAATCAGAGAAGGCAGTGTCAATCTGCAGCAGCAGGAGTTAGTATCAAACCAACAAAATGAAAAAAGTGGGTTTTTCTCCCATGACAATAAGTGGAGAATAAACACCTAAACAGGCGGTTTGGAGAAAGCTTACAGACGTACAAACTCATCTGGACATAGCCCTGATCAATCTGGTCTATCCTTGAAGAGGAATTTTGGATCATTAGACCCCTAGAGACAATTTTTAACTTTAAATTATCCTGTAATAGTCTAATAGTTATACTTTTTCCAGACCCAAGATCTTCTATGACCATTATGTAAGTATAGAGGCATCAGAAGGGACCTCAAAAGTCATCTTTACCCTTTTCCTACCAATGTCTAGGACCTGCCATAAGTTTTCAGTTTAGATATTTGTTAGACTGATCCCTAGATGTAAAAGGGGGGAAACATGTCCCCATATTCATGTTTATTCATGTTTATTCATATTCATCCATAGATTACACAACCATTCCAGCTACAGACTTCCATGGGTTTTGTGGTTAACTTTTTTTCCCTGGAATGTGATCCATATCCCTTTTTTGCAATCTATCATTGTATTGTCTCACTAGAAAAGCAGAATCAGAATTTTGAGGGAGGAAACTATTTTTGTTCAGTCCGATACAGGAATGTACAGAACTACATTAATAAGAATAAAAATCCTAAATACACCATCTATTCCTTTTACATATCAAAAAACGCCACTGAATATTGACCAAAATTCCCATTAAAAAACCTCCATTTCACTTTTTGCTGTTTTTTCTACAGGCACCCTCGCTTAAAAGGTATTTTCTTGGGATCCTTTCTGACATAGCTGTGATGACTCTTGACACAAACACACAGCAGAGGATCCATCCTTTTCTCTCTAAGATAGGCCACTTTTAGACACTCAAGTTTACACACATAAATCCATGGACCTCAAAGTCCTAAGGGGAATTGGCTGATTGGAGAGTGCCAAGCCACTCTCCCTAATATTCAAAAACTCATGGCAGTCAGGCAAAGTCCCAGCTGGCTGGAAAAAGGGAAATATTTCACCCACTGTTTAAAATGGTAGAAAAGAGGACCTCGGAATTACTGACCTGTCAACCTCACCTCTGGTGTCTGGGAAGGTCATGGAACAGATCCTCCTATGGATGACACATGGAGGGTGGCAGGGAGGTAATTCAAAACAGCCAGAAGGGTTTCATGATGTTGCTTAAATTCAAAAACAAGTACTACAAGGAAAAAAATCTAATGTATGTCAGATGATTTTTGGAGGTAATTTCAACATTTGATTGGTACACAATAACATTATCTCTTGTCCTGAAGAGACTGCTTTCCTTCTTAGTGGACATAGCAACCTTTTCCATAAAGTATATGACATTAGTGAGGCTGTTGCAGTGATACAGGATATCTGTGTGAAATACAGACTAGAAATACAATGTCAAACAAAGCAAAAGTATCTGGTAAATCTACAATGCATATTTGAGCAACGTGAATGAAAAATACTCCCCTTCTTCAAATTCTGTTATCCAAGTGCTAAAAAAATGTTTAGATGATAAATTGCTTCAAGAATCCAAACAGAATTGCCACAAGGCGAGGTGCAGTGCTCACCTCAAGAAATTTTCGTTTCAAGCCTCAAACAGTAGCTGTACAGATTCAGCAAGGATCTGGTAAAAATGAGTCTAGCTTTCTTGACAGCAGAGTCCTTGCAGAGGCCAGATACACCTGAGTTCCCTGATCAGGAAGAAAAGAGAGTTTGGGTTTGATTCACAGGTAGAAACTTGATATCAAGATTTTTCTTGTGTTCCTGTCATCCGACATACTTAAGAAATCTTAAAAGGACCTTGAAACATCTACAAACCAGGACACTTTGTTCTGTTGATACATGCTGCATTGCAGTGTGTTGTGACAAGTCCTGATAGGACATAGAGATCACAGAACTGTCGCTGGTGCCACAGTCTTGTTTCTTTCTATGAAACAAAATGGTTCCGTGGACACCACATTCCCCAGGACAAACACGTAAATCATAGAAGAGCTCTATTCCCAGAAAAAATCTGAAACTCATTCACTTAATTGAGAGCTGGAAGTTGCACAGTGCCTGATGGCTGGGACTGTTGATTCTGAGACTGGTGTTAGCTCCAGCAATAGGCTCTGAGCAGGGAAACACCATCCCCACCCTCTCCTTTCTGCCTAGGCCGATCTCTTACTCATCTGGGATACATTCACTAGGGGAATTCATGGATGGGCCTTTTCAAGGACAGTGTGCCAGCCCACACAGATTTGGAAAATGCAGAAGAGTTCTTAGTTACTCCTAGAAAATGATATGTCATCTGAAGAAAACATCTTTGATACTTTCATCTATACGGGCAGCCCAGGGCTTTTAATTTATTGCCTCTTTTTTTCTATCCCATATAATTTTTTTATTTGTTTATTCATATGAACACGCATATACATGTAGAGAGAATTCTCTTATTCCATAATGTATTTCTGTCAATAGGATTAGTCAAACATTTATGAGGACAAATTAATTCTTGCTAAACTCCATGTGAATAGTGTACTTATATTACTATATTTACATCTTACAAATTGGACAAAAAATATGAGCAGGGAGGCAACTATTACTATGTAAGTTCTCATTCTGTATTCAAGTAACTTGGTCTTAAAAGAAACCAAACCCTGGAAGATTTTTTATTGAAATCGCATTTTTCATCATCATTTTTTCAGTCTCATTTTTGTCAAGGCAGAACAGAACAAATGGCTAATGTAAGGCAAGGCAAAGTACTAAACTATAGGTCTTAGCTTATAGATTCTGTGCTCCTTGGAAGTCTCATCATTTTGTTAGTTTCCAGCTAACAAAATTCATCATATAAGAGATATGTGGGTCTAGCTTTCAATTACTCACAGACCAGCTGTGTATCAGATGCTAGAAAGTGCCCTATATTTTGACCATATATTCCAAATTTTCAACTGAATTTTTACTACATCTCTCCTTTATAGAAGGAACAGATTAAGAACATAACGCTGAATACATTTTGCAAAAATGTCATTTTCCTAAACAATCCAGTGACAAGGTCTGCTGGACATAGAAAATTGGATCCGATATTTCTGAGGGAAAAAGTCTTAAGCTCCCTTCTAATTTTAGAGGCGTATGGATTCTATTCTTGGCTTTATGGAAATCAAAACCACAAAACACAAGCTCCTGGAGAAAAGTACATTAAAAAGCATACTAATTTGACTGGATAAGGTGTTGCTAGAATGCCCAATCTTTTTTTTAAAAATACTTTTAAATCCCTCTTCTCTTTTATTCTCTTCTCTCAACTTTGTTATCACTGCTTCACATAATAAACAGATTAAAAAATGCCTTACTGGGGCGCACTTATTATCTATAATGCACAGTAAGCTTTCTCTAAGAATGGTTAACAGGGACCACCTAAGAGAAGTATAAGAAACAGAATTATTACGAAACAAAATTTCTCCAAAATCCCTTTCACTTTCCATGATTTTAACTGCAGGACCTCCTGACCCAAATATCTCATCTCTGTGTTTAACCAAGCATTCTCAATTTTTCCCAATTCATTTTTCAATTGCTCTGAACATCTTCAGGCAATCTTTGTAATCTTTGTAATTTCCAGGCATACATGTGCTGTGTGGAAAGAACTTTACACATTTACTGAAAAACAATTTCATTTTTATTTTGAAAATACTGTCTTGCTATTTCATGTGTTGCTCCCTTGTTTTCACACTGTGAGAAGAAATAGTAATTCCTCATTCACTTTTTCCATGCCACTCATGAGTGAATATTATGTTGTAATCTCTTCACTGTCACTCATTCCCTGGGCAGAGATTATTTTTAAATCTAGGAGTTATAATTCTCATCGGGAAAAAGTTTCATGCCCGTTGTGGATGCAACAAATATTTACTAAGTACCACTGAAAATCCATGACAGACGCTCGCTTCCTCATATTTTGGTCTATTTCACTAGAACCTATCCCACTTGCCACACTCTTCACAAATAGTATAAATTAATTGTAAACAGTTTTAAAAACATTTGCCTTTTTATTTTGCAAATGCAGAAAAGCACGCCTAGTGAGCTGTAAAAGAGAAGTGGTACATGGCCCATCATATTTTTACCTGGTCAATCCTTCTCTTAGACTGAGTCACCACCATCATTTGAGGCTAGAGAGCTGACTTTAAGGCACAGATTTTAATCCTGGACTTTCTATGCCATTATTAACGTAATAAAGGGAGCCAATTTATTTTCAAGGACACTTTGCATTCACCTGTCCCATAGGTAAATGAAAGTCACTTGTGTCCATTATTGATTAAGAAATAGCTGATCATTATACTAATGATTTTTTTCATGTCACTGTTGAATTAGAATTTTTTTTATTTTAAAAAGGCCCATAAGGGACACCTATGATAAAAAATCTGAGAGCATAACACGTTAACATACACAGGAAAAAACATAGGTGTTTAAACATGAGCCTTTAAATTAATTCTACAAGTAGAAAGACCAGGGTAAAACAAATTGATATTGTTTTAATTTTTACTAAATTTTCTAGGCAGCATGAATCAAAAACTTCATATTTGTATTTGATTTTCTTATTAAAGGACATGAATAGCACTGTCTAGACTTACTATACTTTGATTCATAGTTGCTATAGCAACATGTGTAATTTATTAATCTTTGTATGTGAAATATTTCAAAAGGACAGATTACCTTTGTGTCAAAAATGCAGTTAGCTTTAAATATTTCCCTGTGATGAAGTAGACTGCTTCTAAAACAGCAAATGTAGTCAGAAAAAATTAGGTCTCCTGAAATGTCTAGTAGGTGCCCCAGAACTGAATGCCAATCCGAAGCTAAAAATAAATTAACGGAGGAAATTTATTAAATTCTATATAATGTTTTAAATGGTTAAATTTCTTGACTTTATGGGGATGTTTTTCCTAGAAATATTTCTGTTCCACTCTCTTAAGTAACATAAACCTAGACAAAGCAATGGGGCGCAAAAATCACCCAAGAAAAACACATTGCTATGCAATCTTATAGAAGATACCACAATTATGTGCACTGAAGAGGAAAACATCTCTGCACATGAGGTTGCACCACTGGAGCACTTCTGTTTTCTGTGAAGGAAAAAGGGCTTTCTTAAATAAAGATGGTAGACTTCTGCAAGTTGACATTCATGCAGTATCCTATGAGGTCACTGTTTAAATCTGCCTGGATATTTCATCTCTAGGCACTGTCTTTCCTTTAGCAGACATCCAAAATTCTATAGAGAGCACTGTGTACCAATGTTTAATAACAGACTGAGTCAACAGGAGACCTTCAAGGACATTAGTACAGTTTGAGACATTTGCACTGATAGGCAAGAGGCTGGGGAAACTGTCAAAAACATATATTCTGATACATAAATGATTATTTTCTATAAAATTAATTGAGAAATAAAGATAATTCCATATTAAGGCATTGTCAAGTATCACATAATAAAAAATAGAAAAAGTAAAATAAAATAATCAGGCCACCTTTGCATAATGTTTTGGAGACATTGTAAGTTAACATTTGTTAGGAATATTGGTAGGTTTCTTTTATTAGGAAATGTTTTGTCAGTGAATAAGAAAGAAAGTTGATAGAGTGTCTTAGTAAAATTTGACAATAGTTATAAAGTTTGGTTCCTACTCCGTAATTTAGGAAAATAAAACCACTACATCTAGGATTTTCTCTACTGGGACTTAATCAGCTCCAACATGCAAACTGAGGATTTATAAAGGCTTTTCTGAAAGAAATAAGGAAATATCAGCTACAAAATCTTCATTGAGTTCTACTGAATGTGTTAAGTCTGCCCAGAGAATATAATACTGCATTTATCTCATTTACAATGTTATTGTATATGATTCATGACTACGGCATCAAATCTCAATCCAGGGTCTGTACTTTTTATAAAAAATTATATGTCTATGAATTATTTTCTTTCTCATTTAAGAAAAACATGTAAAAATCTATTTACAGTATTTGAACTTAATGGAAAAGTGGACATGTTAAAAGACAAGAGATTGTGTTAAAATGGACAGTATCTTCAGACACCAATGAATATCTGCAATTAAGCTAATGTTCCTCACTTCTAAGTAAGCAATATGAAGCATGAAATACATTCAATAAGTCTGGAATTATGTGGATATTGAGAGATTCTGATGGAGGCAAGTATAAATGGAGAAGATTTTTGTGAGAAATGGAACACCACACTCTGAAATCACTCCACAAACCACTCCCACAACCTGTTGTCCTTAGAGTAGAAATTGGGTTACAAATGTATTAAATGTCTACAGATTGAAAAAATAAGGTGTTTTCTGACCAAAACACATTGTGAAATTCCCTCCCTTTTTTTTTTTTTTTTTAGGGGGGGGTGGAGGGGGGAGGGGGGAAGTCTCAAAATCTTGAAACACTAGAGGTAATTGTTAAACTTAAATTATACTTCCTTGCCATTTTTCTGTCCTTTTGATTTACCAGTTTTGTGCTTATATTTCCTTGTAATTCGACCCCAAACAACACACATAACCACAGTGAATCAGAGTTGATTCTGGAGATGTGATACTGCTTTTCAGCCTTTCCCCAAGCATAGAGAGAGAACACGGAAGAATATGCAGAGGATGCTGCCCATCCCATCAGGAATGAACACATCCAGTTCATTCACAGTCTGGCCCTATAGATACCACAAAGCTTATCGTTAAAATGGTGTGCAAAAAAATATTGGTATGTATGGATTTCCTCAGTAATAAATCACATCCCACTTCTACATAAATACATGTGTATTTATGCAATAAATGTAATAGGCTACATTCCACATAAATACATAACACGCTCTGGCGACTTTGTGTCATGGAGTGACTGCATCAGAATCCCAGGGAACAACTAGAGATGTCATCTATCTGTGCTTCTGTAAGGCCTTTCACCACAATGAGGCTCACCCACAACGTTCTCCCTGATTAACTCCATCTCACACAGACCCAATACACTGGTGAATGAAAAACTGGACATGACTGCACACTGGCAGCCCAGAAAGCCAGCCCAAATCTGGGCTGCAACCAAAGCAGTGTGGCCAGCAGGGCGAGGGAGGGGGTTCTGCCCTTTGGTCTCTGGTGAGACCCCGCCTGGAGTGCTGTGTTCAGCTCTGGGGCCCTCAGCACAAGAAAGATGTGGATCGCTTGGAATGAATCCAGAGGACGCCCGCAAAAAAGTGTCTCTCCTTTAATAAAAGTCTGAAAGAACTGGAGAAGACTCCAGGGAGTGTTACTGCAATCTTTCCATTATAAACAGGGTCTGTAAGGAAGGTGGAGGGTGACTATTCACAAAGACCTATAGCGACAAGATAAAGGTCAAGTCTTAAATTGAAAAAGGATAGGTTTAGATTGGAAATGAGGAACGGAGTTTTAACAAAGAGTTTGGTGAGGCACTTGAACAGGTTTCCAAGAGAAGCTGTGGATGCCCCATCATTGGGAACATTAAAGGCCAGGCTGTACAGGGCTTTGAGAAACTTGATCTAGTGAAAGATGACTCTGCCCAGAATGGGGTAGGACTGGATGACCTTTAAAGGTCCCTTCCAATCCAAACTATTCTGTGATTCTATAAACTGCTTCAGCTTTATTTGGATTGGTAACCCTGGTTGTCTGACATGAACTAGCAATGTGAAATAAATGCTTGCATACAGTATTAACTACATAATCCAGGTGGATTTTGCATTAAATCACAGTCAAAGTGATTTTAAAATTCTATTAGTAAGAACCTTAATTGACAATTTGAACTGAGTTATTGAACAATGCCACTTATCATCTCAAGTATCAGAGACTACGTATCAGATAAAAACATTCTGATGCATTTTTTTGTCCCAGAGTTGATGCAATGTAAGCATCCCTCCATCTTAAGGAATTCCATATTTCCTCATGCAGAAATACTTCTTTTTCAATTCTATTTCTTGAATTTATTTAGGATGTAGTGTTTCTTGCATTATGTGAGTAATTTAGAGTTGTAAGGCATGGCAATTTAATTTACTGTTGGGACTAGCTTTGATGTATATATGTCATTTCCCATTTCAAAACTAAAGTAGTTAAGCTCATATTTGAACAGTATTAGTTCAAGTTTTCCAGCTAGCTCAATATAAACTGTTGTTTATCAAACAATTTCCATAGCAAAAATGACAAAGGAATTTTTCTTCTCTTTTAAAGGTAACAAATGCAAAATTATCTCAGAGCTAGTTCATCTGCGGGTGCATTTCTGTTCTCCTTACTGAATGGTTTTGTACATGTAGAAAGACATGCTAAAAGCATATAATAAAAATAGCTGATCGTTTTCCATTTCATTTTTAAAAAGGCAAATGTATGTGGTGATCCAGCCCAGAGAGTAGTGAGGCACTGGAACCAGTTGCCCATAGAAATTGTTGGTGCTCCATCCCTGGAGGTATTCAAGACCAGGTTGGATGAGATTTCAATCAACTAGGTGTTGTGGGAGGTCTCTGTGCCCACGGCGTGGGGCTTGGAACCACATGCGTGGTGGTGTTTAAGGTCCCTTCTACCTGAACCAGTTTTGATTTGATGAATCTATGATCTTGCTGCTCTCCTCTCAGCAATACAGATTTCCCTTTGCAATCAGGCAAGCTTTGAACTTAATCCTCCTTGGAACCAAGATCTCCTTTATCCAAGAACTGATAGCCATAAACATCATTACATATATCATGAAATGATGTGCTGGTTTTAGCTGGCATAGAGTTGTTTTCATCACAGTAGCTTGTGTGGGGCTATGGTTTGTATTTCTGCTGGAAATAGTTTTGCTAAGACAGGGATGTTTTTATTGCTGCTGAGCAGGGCTTCAGAGAGCCAAGGCCTTTTCTGTTCCTCAGAAAAGCCCACCCCACAAGCAGCCACGCTGAGGATGCACGAGGAGTTGAGAAGGGACTCACCTGGGAGGGGACAGCTGTCTCCAACTTAGCCAAGGGGACGTTCCAGACCAGATAAGCCACGCTCAGCATATAAAGCTGTGGAGAGAAGAGGAAAGGACGGGACACTCTGTGATGGTGTTTGTCTTCCTGAGTAAGCATTACACATGATGGAGCCTAGATTTCCTGGAGGTGGGTGAGCACCTGCCTGCCCATGGGAAGAGGAGAATGAATTCTTTGTTTTGCTTCATCTTTTTGCACTGCTTCTTTTATTACATATTGAACTGTCTTTATCTTAAGCCTCAAGTTTTTTCACTCTCCCTCTTCTTATTCTTTCTTCCATCCTACTGTGGGGAAGTGAGGAAGTGGTGGGTAGGGCTTAGTTACTGGCTGGGAATAAACCACAACAAACAAGAAGTCAGTGAGGATATGGAAAAAATTCTTATGATAGAAATAAGAAGAGTGAGTGAAGTGACCTTTAGTCACTAAGTGACAACCCCCAAGGTCTGTAGTATATGCAATGTCTCCAAACTATGTGAAAATAAAGCCTTTTAAGATACCCAGCCTCTGTTAGAAAGTGTGCTTGAGAGTGATGGCATGCAAAGATTTAGATATTATTTTCTGAGTTCATGCAGGGTGACTAGAGGTTGATGACAGATCTGTAACAGAATCTCCTGATGCACAGATGCGTAATGTTTAGTTTCATCTGGTCCTGATCAAGACCTATAGGCAGCAATCAGACAAACTTAAGCATGAGTCCAATATTCAGGTTCATGTTTGCCGCAGGCCAGTACTGTCTATTAGTCAGCCTATTTTCATCAGCAGTAGAAGACAAATTTATTGATTAACATGTGGATGAAGACAAACACGAGCAAGATGGAAATGGTATTAGCAGACAAATACCAAAAAGAAACCACCTTAGGTATGGAAAAATTCCTGGCTGTCATAAGTTTCCTTTCACTGATGGACTCTATCCAACTCAAAATATAAAAAGGATCTTAGATTCATTCTCAACACAAGAACACTTTTAGCAGTATGAGTTTCATGATACCTATGATAATCTACAAAATTCAGCTCTTCCTGATTCTATAGATCACTGAACACAAGACTGCTTCCCATATTTTAGCAATGGACCAAAGAAAATTATTTCATTGCAGAAGATTTGTTTTTTCATGCTCCTTTTTTTTCCACTGAGGTTTAAGGAAATAATGTTATGAGGCTCACATCTGCAAGAACTTTTATTCACTCAGGACTTATCACCACCATCGTCTTCTGCTAGCCTGTAATTTCATCCGCAATTTTGCTGACTGACAAGCAATTAAAATACTCATCTTTTTTACATACCTTTAAAATTCACAAAACCCACAAGTTATAAGTATTAACACCTACAATATGGAGTTATGATGACCTTGATAAAATGCTGTGAAAAATGAATGAATAATATCTGAGGGCTGAAAGATTAATTACTGCTCTTCTTTGCTCAATAAATATATTTTAGATTCCCCATTTGTGAACAATGAAATAAAATGCGGCAAACAATAAAGTAGGGTCATAATTTTGATACCTCTTACTAACTCTACATTGTCTGGCTTGAAGCAGTTTATCACAAAGGTTTTTTCTGATACAGAAAAGAACCGTTATGGATAAATCAGTACTCAGTATCTCAAGAAAAGAGATTTCACAACAATGTATATATTTTACTAGGAAATAGAGAAGCACAAAAAGTATAATTCAGTGGAAAATATTAACACTGGCTTATTAAATGGCCAGCCTTGAATGCTCTATCTCAACATACAAAACCACAAAATACAATTATTTAAAAAAAAAAAAATCTGCTGTTCTATTCAACAGCTAAGCGTGATGAAAGTATTACAATATGACAGTAACAACAAGAAAGCAATTAACAGTTGTGCCACAAGTGCTCAGACTTCCTCGTTCACTTTCATCAACCACACTGTTCTAGGAAATCACGATTGCAAGCAAACTAGACCATCACATGTCTGCTATCACCACCTGAAAGGAGTATTAATAAAACCCCCTCACCATTTCACTTCGGAGAATAAATTCTGACTAAATCTACTGAGGACCAATCCTTACAACTACCAGTATGTCAAAACTGGCTTTACATTTTAGAGACAAACCTGCCAGTTGGAAATTCAATGCTGAGATTTCATCACTTTTCTCATTCATAGCTGCATACTGTGAATTAGAATACAATTCAATCAGATGGTTTGGGTTGAGGTAAATTTAGGATTATAATTAACATTTGAATGCAATAACCAGAAGAATTCAACTTGTATTGCTTTGGCAGGTTTTTTTTCCTCTTGCAAAGAAGCAAATCAATGCTTCTTACAAACTTCTTACATATTACAGATTCTTGCAAAAATTATCACAACCGAACTATACTCTCTTAAATTTATTCCCTCTATAACTGCTGATCTTCATTGTTATAAAGTCTTTGGGGTATAAAATATTTGGGACATAAAATCTTTATTTTGAAACCATTTCCCTTCTCATTATAGCCAACATCTCTCAAAGCACAGAGTGGGATTTCACATCCTTAAGTTGCGTGGACCAGACCGAAGCAAGCAGAAGTGTCAGCTCCAGTGAATGGTGGCAATGAAACCCTTTGGCAGGGTAATGACAATGCCTTGGTCCCTGCTCCAAACAGCTGCCTGACAGGGACTAGAGAGAGTCCTAAAGCTAGATGGTCTGAAAAACTTCAGACATAGATATCTCATATTCAGTTTACACTTGTATTCAGGTTTTAGTGTTTATATAGTTACTAAAAATGCAAAGATGCAAATACTTACACTTGAAGTTACAAATACGTTACTTGGAATATTTGTAAACCTGACAAGGAAAAGTTTAAAGTGACCTTTTCTTCACTTGGCTTTCTTCATCTGCATAATAATATGAACAATCATTCCAAGATCAAGCCTTTCATGTCCTAATGCTGCCAAGACACATAAGACAAAATAGAAATTAAACATGAAAACAAATCAGCATTATAAAAGTAAACAAAACCCCAAACAAACAGGAGTTTATGATAATAAAGTTGAATATTATGGAAATGATTGGGTTTGAGGCTAAAAAACGTCTGGGTGGGGAAATATGCTTATGGATTAATTGTTGAACTTTTGAAACTGCAAGAGTTTCCTTCAGAACTGAAAGTCATTACCTAGTTTTCTGTAGTGATAACATACTTTCCCGAGTCTGAATTTTAGAAAAGCTGTGTTGGAGGCATCTTTTTCTTCTGTAATTCAGAAATGAAAGTAAATTAGGGAGCAGCACACACACTTTTCACCTATTTCCATTCTCCAGTCTCAAAATGCAGACTTGTGAAGCAGACTTGTAGTTTAGCTCAGTTTGGATTGCCCCTATGGAATTTCCTCAAATACTTTCCTCTGACAAGCCTATTTTCTTTCAGTATCAGCAACTATAGTGCTCCACACTGACCACAGAATAGTAGAAAATATTTTAGCTGTCCCTGTCACTCCTTGTCTGATGGACAGTACAATTTTCTAGTGCAGATCTTCACATTCTGGCATTGTTTTTAAGAGGTCCTCTCCTCTTTCTCACAAGGAGCCTTGTGACACTCCTTAATCCATGTCTTCCCAATGTTGAATATTTTTCTATCTGACACTTCTTCTTCAAATTTGATTTCTCTAAGTCCTTTCACATTATGCTCACCTGCCTACAAATATCATGAAGTTTATAAACATTTTAAGTTTATAAATATTTAAAAGTTTATAAACTTCTAAATACTTTCTTTATATTATGTGCAAAAAGTATACTGTACAAGCAAGAAGCAAGCAAGCAAGAAAAAAAGAGAAAGAGGGTAATAGGAGCTACTGATAGCCCTAAAGCTCATTTATAGAACCACTTCTAACAACAGTATTATGATGTAAATTCTGCTTAAAAAGCCAATTGGAAAGCTAGCAGACAGCTTCACAACTTCAGACATATAAAAGTTCTTAATATATATCTTACTTAAAGACCAACTTAGGTGAGAGCAATTATAATTGCCTCTGCTTCTACTAATTTTTACCAACCATAAGGTTAGGGAAGCCGAAGAAGCCAGAGCATGAGCTTTTCTTAACTTATACTTCCAGATTCCAGGCACACTTTTATTGCATGTCCTGACCAGGCAGATTCTCACCAGTGTGGGGCCTCCTGTAGTCATTTGACAGCGTTTGGTGTGTCCTCGGCGAGTGCTCCTGCGCTGGTTTTGCGCGACCTCCTTTTGGTGGCCAGGGAGTAGGGGGATCCACAGAGGTGGCTCCTGTGAGAAGCTGCTGGAAGCTTCCACCCCTGTCTGGCACAGTCTATCTCTGATGGCTCTGAAGATGGACATACTGCTGGCCAAAGGTGGGCCAATTAGTGGCTTTGTCAACTCCTCTGTGATAACATATTTAAGAGGAAAATCAAAGCAAAGGTGGTGGTGCAGTTTTAATTCCAGCCAGAGAAGAGGAGGAGGCGAGAACACATGAGGGAAGCAAGATGGAGACACCCAGGCCAGTACAGAATGAGGGGAGGAGGTGCTCCAGGCACCAGAGCTGAAATCCCTCTACAGGCCATGGTGAGGCAGCTGTGCCCCTGTAGCCCATGGGGATCCATGTGGAACACAGAGATCCACCCACAGCCTGTGGGGAAGGTGCCCAGGCTGGAGTGGGTGGATACCTGGAGGAGGCTGTGATCCAGTGGGAGACCTTGTGGAGAGAGAGGGCCCTCATTCCAGACAGAAGCAGCCTGTCCTTGGAAGATTACACCGCATGGATAAAGTAACCCATGCTGCAGCAGTTTTGGGAGCACTGCTGCTCGTGAGGTTGGACCCATATCAGAGAGGTTTGCAGAGAACTCTCTCCCATGCGAAGGGACCCAAACTACTTCTCTGTATGTGCCATGGAAGAAAATCACAGGTGACAAACTGACCAAACCCCCATGCCCTCCCCACCTCGCTGGCCACGCTGCTTTGGGTACAGGCCAGGACACGTTTGGCTTTCTGGGCTGTGAGTGCCCATGGCTGTGTCATGTCATGACTCTCATTCTCCACCACCCCAAGTCCTTCCAGCAGGGCTGCTCTCCATCTGTTCATCCCTCAGACTGTGTCGATCCGGGGGTTGCCCTAACACAGGCGAAGCACCTTGCACTTGGTGTTGTTAAGTGTTGTTATGTTCCTCTATCTCCACTTCTGGAGCCTCCAGGTCTCTCTGGATGGCACCCTGCCCTTTAAATGTGTCCGCTGCACCATTCAGCTTGATGTCTTCTGCAAATTTGCTGAGAGTGCACTCAATACCTTAATCCATTCAATTAAAGGGGACATTTGGTAACAGTGGTCTCAAAATTGACCCCTGAGGTCAACACTTGTCATTTGTCAATGCACTTTTCCATTGGGATTCTGAGTCATTGATCACTGCCCTTTGGATGTGAATATCCCACCATCTTCCTATTCATCTAACAGTCTACTCATCAAATACATCTCTCGCCAATTTACAGGTTACCCCATCTCTGATTTGGAGAAGGATTTTTAATTGGGATCCTTCCCTTCACCCACTCCAGAAAAGACTATTCAATCTATTATAAAGCAGATATTTTGAGCACTTTTTTTCCTCTTTCAATGTCATTTTGGACTCACAAATTAGGTGTCCCGTTTTTATACATTCTGCTGTTCATCTCTTTCTCTTCCATGACAGCCAGGTTCAACCCAAACACTGATGTCACTGCCAGAGTTCTTAAAAATAAAAGCAATGTTTCCTTCCACATTCACGTTACTGCTATTATTTTAACACTCAAAATCTCACCCAAGAAACAGGAGACCAAAATTTGTCACTTCAGCATGAAGAATTTAAATGCATAGCACTCATATGCCCGGCTGGCTGTCCTAATAATGGCAATATGCTGGTTTATGCAGTTTATGCAATATTTGTGAAATCAGAGAAGGAGGGAATACAGGTGGATGCTTCACTCCATAGTGCATGGTTGAAGACAGTTTGCTGGAATTTAAATGTACCTAAATCCCTTGAAAAGTAGAATTTCAGAATAATTTCAATGAGGTTGGCATTGTTGAGAATATAAATTACAGCTGTTAACATTAGATACTTTATTTCAGTCCTTAGACCTTAGACATTGACCAGTTTCCTTAAAAATATGAGGAAAAAGTGACAAATATGTGTTTATGCGTTTACAATGAAACAATGCAACTCTGGCCTGCAGAGCACAGACCACTGAAAATTAATTCATAAATAAAGGTAATACTCACAGAATACATGCTGGCTTTCATTTTTTTGCTGAGTATACCAGTATTCAGTCTCCTAAAAATCTCATTCCATCATATTGTGAGTATCTTGAAACCTAACAAGACTCTCCAAAATGATCATTTTTGCTAAAAACTGCTTCGATAATTAAAAAGCATGTAAGGAAGGCCTAATGTGCACAAACTACAGTGAAGAGTAAAAGAAATAATGTACATACTTTTGTGTCCTCATAAGCACAACCAATAGGGAACTATCCAGGTACATTTTATCTTTATGCTTGTTTTAGTTAAATCTGAGATGTAAACCCAGAAGCTCATACTAAAAGATACATGCCTGTGTCATTCACTAGAGTGAATTCCCATAACAGCCAAGTTCCACTGCTCTGTACAGGAGGCAGAACTGTATATGACAATGTTATCAGAAATCGGATTTTCAATTTCTTATGCTTTAATGGAAAATATAATTTGATGACAATTTCAATAAGAAATGGGTGTAAGAAAACATCATGGTAATGCAAACACTGTCCTGTCACATCAGAGTGTTTTAACAGAGTATTTTATTAATTCCTTTACTATGACCTGAAAGCACAGCATTGAACAAGACACACATTACAAACAACAGTTAAGGATTTTACTGGTATTCCTTCTAATTTGCTTTACTTCTGATCACACTTTGCCCAGGTTAAAATTTCTTAGTAAACAGTATTTTGAAAGGAATTCTCCATTTAGCTAATTGCACATGAAAATAAAAACAACAATAAACCCAAATCTAAAACCACCCAAAATAGAAATATTTTAAATTTTTCAAGTACACACTTTGAAGAACACATTTATTCAACTTCCTAAATTCCATGGTGCTTTTCTTCATAAGAACATGATATGTTTTGCAAAATCTTTTTAACAAAATATTGAAGCCTAACAGGATCTAAAACCAACAAAATTTCTTTAAAAATTAAATTTAAATAGTGGTGCATTTCTTTTTTCCCCTTACGATAGAAGTTCTAGCACAGAACACTAATAAATCTGTGAGACAAGTGTCAGCTCATAAAATTCTGTTCTTGAAGCAAGAATTTTTGTTGCTTTAGGTTTTTAAGATAAGTTTTATTCATAAAGTATCAGGAATATTTATACACAACGACCTCTTCCGTGAATTTGCATTTTCTCTCTTCTAGTCTTTCTGTTTTTGTCAAAAATATCATCTGTTTATCTGTTATAGAGGTGAGACTTTGTAAAGGTATACGTATCATACAGTGTGTACATGTCTATGCTGTTTTCCCCATCTAAACATTGTGAGCCAAAAATAGACACTTGAAGTCAGAAGTAAAAATTTGGAAAGCAACAATTTGGAAAAAATTATGGAAAAAAATGTTTTGAAAGCAGAACCAGGGAGGTCATCCTCCCCCTGTACTCAGCACTGGTGAGGCCACAACTTGAGTGCTGTGTGCTGTGCTGAGCCCCCCAGTTCAGGAGGGATATTGAGATGCTGGAGTGTGTCCAGAGAAGGGCAGCAAGGCAGGTGAGGGGGCTGGAGCATAAGCCCTGGGAGGAGCAGCTGAGGGAGCTGGGGGTGTTGATCCTGTCTCACTCAGGCCAGACCCTGTCACTCTCTGCAGCCCCCTGAAAGGAAGGTTTAGCCAGGTGGGGATTAGCCTCTTCTCCCAGGCCACCAGTGACAGGATGAGAGGACAGAATCTCTTAAGCTGTGCCAGACGAGGTTTAGGCTGGACATCGGGAACAAGTTCTTCACAGAAAGAGTGATTGGACTTTGGAATGGACTGCCCAGGGAGGTGCTGGAGCCACCGTCTGTAGAGATGTTTGAGACTGGATGTGACGCTCAGTGCCATGGTCTAATTGGCAAGGTGCTGTTAGGTCTTAAGTTGGACTCGATGATCTTGGAGGTCTTTTCCAACCTAGTAGATTCTGTGATTCAGTCTGAGGAGGCAACTACCATGTTTTCCAGCTCATATGAAATCTCAGATTTTGGATCTCATGTAGTAAATTAATAGAGCTAAACTGTCCTCCTGTTTTGATCACCTTCGTGATGGCACTGCCATTTTCTATGACCTGGTTCAGTTTTGAAGGGTTATATTTAACTTCCTTATCTCCTCCTCCCACAAAAAAAAAAAAAAAACAAAATACCAAAAAAAACCAACAAAACCCACAAAATTTAAAAAACTTTGGTTCTGTATACTGATATATAGGGTGACTGGAAAACCACAGATATTGGTTTAGACATCTTAAGTGGCAGAGATGTCATTACAATGGTACTGAATGGTGATGTATGTCATTAAACCAAGATGTTGCATGACATGTCTTTCAATTATTTGGTTGCGCTGGAAATACTGCAGGAATTTCTTTTAAATAATGTAAAGCTAATGGCATGCCAATCAAATTCAACAGAATGTCACAGGAATGCAGATAGCAGGAAAAAAATTGCATCATTCAGTTTATTGTGTCCCCTCCCCCAGTAAAGAAACATCTTTTACCAGGAACACGAAAACGAGGCAAGCTGGCACTTGCATCCAGCTTACATCCCCAAAATGGTCTAAATTCAAAAGAGGGGTTTGTTATAAATTTTGATGAACAGGTTCAAAGTGCAGCAAACACTCTCCTTTAGACTTAGGGCACATGTCTGCCTCAGAGTTCACACACTTGCAGACTGATTGGAGGTATATAATTTGACAGGCCAATGTGTGGGGCACAGGTCTCTAGTATGCAACATAGGTAAGATACCAAGACAGATTTCCATGACTTGTAACTGAAAACATGGGAAATGAGGCAAATATTGAAAGGAATGTTTTATATTTGCTTACATTGTAACTACATTAGAACTGGCACACAGGGAATTTTGTAAGACTTATTGCCCAGCAGGAATGAATTGTCCTTGACTATGCTAAAAACTCTTATTATATTTCCAGTGATCATGAATCCTTTCTAAACACCTCAATCATTATTTCTTCAATACTGATTACTTTTAACTAGAAGATTCTGCTTGCAGAGATATAATTTTCAGGTAAGCAGAACAAATCAGGGCATTTTATATGGAAATTAAAAAAAAAAAAGTGAAATAAATGCATGCTCTAGTCTCATGCCAAGGCACATCCTACTAAGCAATGAATGGAGAATGAATTATATGCAATTAGTCCTTCATTTACAGTGAGCAAGCAGAAAATGTATTGAGTTGGGAGCACAGACAGGTCAATGCAAGAGTCTTTTCTGCAGGAGTCCATATATTACTTTCAGGCAAACTGTGTGTACACTTAGCTTTAGAAAGAATTGAAGAATACAAGAAAGGAAAATTACAACTTCAGTGGGTTGGTTTTTTAGTGCCAGGGTGAGCAGTTTTCCCAACAGCAGGATTCCTAATTATGATTAGCTATTTGCAATTGTGGAGGATAAAGTATGTTAAGAGTCTGCATTTTCATCAGGATGAGAGGATGGGCTGTTGAATTTTCTTCACAGGAAGCAATGGCCCTTTCAAAGGCATATCATTGACTAAGTAGGAAAGAGGCTGTGCATTAGAAATGTTACAGGATGGGCCTTCTTTTGACATCTTGTGCCAGAAAGCATGCTGTTGAGCACACTTCACAAAACACAAACCTTCTCTACCTTTCCTGTTACAATATAAGTATGTGAACCTCTCAGATTAAAACTTGCCATATTTTAATTAAAATTATTCACACATTTTGGGAGCTAATACTGGTAAAGATAAAAAGGAAAATGTTCCTACGTTGATGCAATGGATGTGAAAAAGAGAGAGTTGCAAAAATTGTCATTTTGTTTCTCAGGTTCAGAGAGGAAGGTAAAGAGCTGAAAAAAGCTTGACTTATAAATCCACATGTACTTGATACTTCCTCAAGAATCTTAGCAATTTCATGTGACCCTGAGTTATTCTCCAGCCTCATCTTAGAACAAGAACAAAATAGCAAAAGCAAAATACTTACTGCTTACTCTGATAACCTGGTCCATCATATGCCTAACTCCATGTTTCATGTTTTCTACAGCCATTTACTGAAAATCCTGGGGGGATGGGAGGTGGGGGTGGTTTACCAGCAATGTCTTGCATTCTTGCAAATAATCTCAAGATACAGTAAAACAGAATGATGGGGAAAAAAAACCTCCAAAATAATAAATTTCCCTTTTATGCATGCAGAAAACTTACTCATGACAAGCATGAACCATTTTTACATATGTACATGCTTGTTAAAACTCAATAATAGTTATAAGTACTTTAGGAATTATACCATTATTAAAACTTCTAACATTTAATTCACTAGTATACAATCAACTGCCATGTCTTATTTACATCTGTGCAATAAAAGCTGAAAATTAAGACCATCACTCAGGGCATAGTCAGTAGAAATAAAACCCCTAAGTATAAAAATTGGACAATGTATGATCCAGAAAATAACCTTTTTGGTCGCTGTCACAGTGATATTTAGCCCGCATTGGGATATAATTCTGTACCGTGGCTTCATAAAATCAAGAGTTAGGCAATGTTTTATGTATTGGACATTACTGTTATTCTGGATCTCAATAAAGAACTGGAAATGACAGAATCTTGCCTGATTGCTGTTTAATTTTTTTTTTAGTGATGTAAAGGTAACTCATTTGCCCAGAGAGAATCATCTTCATTTCCTGATTAAATGCAATCAGAGTGCTTTTGCTGGCAATCTGGTCTAATTTAAAAACTATCATACCAAGTGATCACTGTTAATAACTACCAGTATTATACAGCTTTGAAATGAAGGTCAAAAGCTATGGTTTGAAAGCCAAGACAGGATTACTGTTGCTGATAGAAAGAACTCTTTACTCTTTGCTCAGAGCCCTGATATACAATCCAAATGGTCCTTATGACAAATGTGCATAGCAGATATTTTATTCAACCCTCAAAAAAAACCACTAGCAAAAGTGCAGTGGAATAATATGGCTTCTCAGCCTTTCTACTTGCAGAATCTCAGATTATACTGCTTATGGAATATAACAGAATTTCCTACTGTAGCTACATAGAATGACTCATTCCTATCAGAATTTGTGAAAGAGTACATCAAAATTGTGTGTATACCCAACTGTCCTATTATGGGCAAGGGAAAAGTATTGTTAAAGTGCATTTCCGCTGAAAATGCAAAGAACTAGCACCCAGGAGCAAAAAGAACACTAAGTGAAAGAAAAGTAGAGGAGATACCACCCCTAGTTCAACCAATCAGACCTAGTTTTCTAGGGCAGTGGACCAGCCTAGTATCACATTAGACAGGCAGGTTTCGCACCACCAGTTCTCATCCTTTTGTCTTTCATGACACAAAGCAAAGACGGAAAGTTTCTCCTACAATCAATAAACATAAGTAGAAGTCAAAACACAGTTTTTGTTCATTTTGTCATCAGCTGCAAGTTTTAATTATGGATGCAGGGGCAATGCTGAATGGCAAGAAAGGGTCCCTGTCATTCCTGCCTGAGATCCCCCATGGTTTCCCCACAGTCTCCAAGTGCAGTATCCTGGCAGTATCCACTCTCTACAGTGTAAAAGAAGAGTTTTCATGAAATCCCTCATTCTGCAGAGGTCTGCATAGTTCATGTAATTGAGGCTCAGTCTTCTGATTGCACAACAGTAATACAGGGACTGAGACCCTTGAAACATTTTCACAATACCACTGTTCTGCACGTATCAGGGGTGAGATCAGTGGTGAGCTGCTGCTCTTTCTGTGGGAAATAGTGATTGCCATCAACACTTCTATGCAGAGGGTTGTGACGAGGCTGTACTTTCAGCCTGAGCTTCCCTGCTGCCCCATTTGATTCTGGTGATGTATTTTCTCAAAAGGCACTCACCTTCAAGCAGCATGGCAGCTGAGAGTGGGGAGTTACAAATACCATGTCTAATAATAATAAAATAATAGCCACACACACCAGCACAAATACATTTTTAAGCAACCATAATTCAATTTAAATAGATATGTTAGTTCACAGAAAAAGCATTTGTTACTTTTTATAAAGCCTAGTCAAAATAAGCCTGGTGAGGGGGCACTAAGACGCATGCTTTTGTTCACATGTAACAAAGCATTAACGCCTGCCTCAGTTTCAAGTCTCTGTGCAGCCATAACAAAGTCACTGCTGTAGCACATCCATAATCTGTAGTGCATTTTGAGATTCTCAGATGAAAGACCCTATATAAGTGGAAACTATTATTATCTATATAGCAGATAGATCCCAGCTCTGCTGTAATATGCTGTTCTCCTCAGGGGGCTCAGGCATGTGAGCTGCTAAGTACTCTCCATTTCCATTGCAAGTCCTTGCAGCTGAGAGCACTCAGCACCTAGGAGGATCAAGCACGGAACTGATTCTGGGCTTCAATCTCACAACCTTTACTTATGCAAAGCTTCCATCATGGTTTTTAAACTGTGATTTTGGCTATGGAAAATGAGGTAGAAAGAGGAACACTGGAGGAAACAGAAACACTGGAGAAAAAAAAATAAAGCAAAATTCAATAGAACTGCAAATACGTAAATTACTTAAATATTAAAAGGGTTATGGCAGTTTGAAGACTAGATTAGTGAGATTATTGTCCTGCCATCAGATGACTAAATAAAGCCCCACATAAACCAAGAGACATTGTACCAGCAATAAAACTCGTAATTTCAACAAAGAAATACACATTTTTTAAATTACAAAATAATGAAATAATTATTACATGACTATTAAATGTAAAAAATATAAACGAGAAACTCAAAATCTACATGTGCATAAACTGAAACATTTGCTTTGTCTTGCTCAGTACACACACAAAGCAGTAAATTTCTCACTAAGGGTTTTCCCCCTTCCCCCCTGCCCCCACTGGGAACAGCGCAATTTCAAATCCTCAGTATTTCCACCTCTAATTGCTAGAAGGGTTCATTATCAGCTGTCTAAAGTGCAATACATCAACCTTGCAAAGCTGATATACAAAAGACTTTCACACATCTGATGGGCTGCTGTGCTAAATACATCTTAATTTGTGCTGCATCTGCTGTTTTCTAATTTGTTTGTCATGCTGTGAATGCTACAGACTATGTTACAGCAGCTCCCTGATTTTTTATTTTTAAAAACACAGCAGCTATTCAGGAAAGAAATGGCTGAGTGCCACCATTGTTCCTCTGATCCATGGAATGACATCGGTTTCCTCGTATTAACCATTAAATACTTGATGATATATGTTTAATATATTACATGTACATGCTACCATGTATATATCTTAATATACAAACTGTATGTATGTGTGATATTTGCACCTTCCCTATGAAAATTCATTAGAATATACATCTCTTCAAACCAGTTTATCTACATTTGAAAGAATGTCTAATTTAAACCCCCTCATGTTCTGTGTGTCCTCAATTTTTACTGGCAAGCCATTTTTCTGTTGAAAATCTGGGAGAGTGCTGCTAAAATCCTGCGTCTTTGTGATTCATATACATAAATAGAGCCTGATGTCTTTTTTAAACATCGAAGGATATTTCATTGAACCCACATACAGTCCTCAGTGAAATGAGTTTGGCGTTCTCTGTTCAGTCCCTGCTGAGCAGAAAAGCAAATTGTGGAACAACATGTGTAATTCAGCATGATTCATAATACATCAAAGACTGTACAGAAGAAGCCTCAGCTTGAACTGGCAGGGAAATTAAATTTCTACTCTTCCCTTCTTAAAGCAGAGTCCTCCCAGGTACAGTGAGCACTAACACTGGGCAGAGCATGATGAACTCCTAGAGAAACAGCCTTTGCTGTCATCAGCCTTCCTAATCATGAGAGTCCCACACACACACACCCCTTCTCCAAAAATGAGAATGAAACTTCAAGTGGTATTTTGCACACATCCTCGTGAAACTTCACATGTTGCAAGGTTAGAAAATACTCACTTGGCACCACATACACCTTCTAAGAGATCTTGGTCTCTCAGAGCTCTTTCTTTTAGGGAGGCCAATCCACTACCAATCACACCCCCAACAAAAAAAGCTCTCAAAGAGATTTAAAAACACATATCACCAAAAAGCAGCATATTGTCATCACCTAATTCCCTTGTGATGTACACACGAAGAAATACCATAATCTAAGCCATAAATGTTGGTACAAATAATGTTCCTTACTTATTTATGTCTACCTGTCAGTTTTCCCAGCTAGACAAAAAATGTGTTTTGTGCAGGGTAGGTGACATATAATAGAAAGGATAACTCCCTTTGTTTCAGCAAGCCCTGACTTTAGAGGAGCACTGGAATGCAAATTTCCCTCTTTTGCTTTTGCAGTGTGATTCCTGATACTAAAGACATGGAGAGCTATTTACATAATCATAGTCACAGAATCATAAGATCATTTAAGTTGGTAAAAACTTTCTAGACTGAGTCTCACTGTTAAGCCTGCACTGCCAAGGCCACTAGTATACCATATCCTTTAGCTGCCCATGAAACCCATCTTTTAAATATCTCCAGGAATGGTGATGCAACCACTTCCCTGGGAAGCCTGTTCCAGTGTTTGCATCAGTCTCCATTTTCCAGTCAAATGCCAGTCAGTCTCCAGTGTTAAGACCTGCACAGGAACGGGCAGCAGCTATTTCAGAGGCAGCTTTATGACTGGAGAAGCCATAGACAAATCAGTGCTCCCATAAAGAAGTATGTTTAATCAATAAGGCATATTGTTACACTAGTGTGGAAGAAAAAACACCTTGTAGAGTAACAGCATTTGTAAAGGTTAATCAATTCAACTAATTGTAAATGCTCTCAGTTGCCAGTCTTTAAAGAGTTCCTTCTCTTTGTAGCAGCTAATTCATTGGGATGCAGCAGTGCTAAGCTGGAAAGGAAGGAAAGGAAGAAAAGCAGTCAAATTTCTCATTACTCTCTGTGCTGTACTGTGCCTCTTTCTGTAACATCAATATAGTTACCAGAGGGAGATAATCTTTTCTTTCTGCTAACACTGCCTTACCTCCTTCATTACACAATAAACAAAGCAAGAGGTCTATGCTTCACAGTCCAGGCAGATGAAAAGGAAATCAGGTTATTGATCTTTTTGTTCAGTTCTTTAAAGGCCAAATGTATGACTAACCGTTCAAGTAGTTTTTGCAGTGCTCTTTATTTCATGGCCATAAGGAAAGATTTTTTTAATTCTAAATAATTGTTTCCTGTAGAAAAAGGGACAGCCAACATGATTCTTGAATTAGTTCTCTCAAGAGTTCATAAGAAATAAAGATAGGTCCACACTATAATAAAGGAGATATGGTCTGATTACAATTTTTTCTTTAGACCAATTTAAAATGAGCCTATGAAGGCATGTTGATGATCTCTGACCCTTGTGAACTGTGTAATTGTTTACTGTTTATGAAAGAGTTTATAGTTTTCTAAGGTGATGTCAGGTCCCTCTTCAACCTACATTCAATGTCACACTTCCATACCTTGAGTTTGAAAATTAAAAACTTTCATTTAGGCACCCACCTTAAATAATGCTAGAGTTATCCTATGGGCTTGAAAGGAGTGCTTGGTTTTGTCCCTGATGTATTTATGGCATTTTCAGTAACTAAAAGATATTAGCACCTTTTAACTTTACTTCTGCAAAGCCAGACAGAGGTCAGAGACTTCAGGTCTTTGCAAAATCAATCAATATTGATTAAAGGTCAAAGCAAGTACTGAAAGAACTGTGTACCCTCCCACTAAACAAAGCACTGTCCTTTCCATAGCAGAAGTAAAATGAGAACAGAGGGGGAAATAGCAGCTTGTCTCATCCTTTCTGCCTTCTAAGCCCCAGCTGCCAACATGGTCCTTGTCCTTTCTGTGCCCCTGCCAGCTCCTCCTGGATCAGTGCAGCCAACTGACCCCAGTACCTGCTTGGATATCTCCCAAGAAGAAAAATCTGGATATTTTTTCTTGTATTTCAGAAATCTGAACACAGGCTGTATTTGTCAAAACTGCCTGGACCAGGCTCTGAGGATCGGTAGCAAGGATACATCCAGGAAACATACATATTCATACAAGGTGATTCAGCTAAGGCTATCATATCAACACTCCTACTTGGACGAGAATTTCATATGAAATTGATAGCTGTATGTTTGTTCGGTTGTTTACAAGTAGATGGTCTGATAATTCAGCTCTCTTGTTTTTTATAGAGAGGTCTCTCCCTGCTAAACATATCATTAATATGTCAACTTTCAAGTCAAATGATTAAAAATAAAAAAAGTGTTACATCAGCTGAAGAAAGATCTGAAGTGCAAATTCCATTACTTCTACGGCAATTAGATATTTGCTGTGTTTAATAAGTTTGTATCTTTGTTAAAAATTTCTAGCAGAAAAATCAAGTAACATGATGGGTTGGGACACAACAAAAGCAGGAAATGTCCTTATGGGAAGAGTGCTTTATTAAGCAGAAATGGTCTTCTTAGAACCGCTGCTTCAGATATCAGTTAAAAAACCAGTTGTTTATTCCACACAAATAATTGCCACTTAAGTGTGCCACCCAGCTTCAGAAGCATAAGGAATGGTAAGGAAAAACGTGCATCTGCATTCCAGCCCAGTCAGCAGCGTAGCTGCTGAAAGCCGGAGAGGTGCAGCAGCGTCTGCCAGGTGTGCTCTTCCTAAACCGCAAAGACCTTTTTCCTGTGTCACTATTAACCCCATCTAACCCTCTGGGTGCTGCTGCAATAACTTTAGAGAGAGCTTTATGGCTGTGTTTAGGCAGCTGCTCCAAGTTTCAGAGTCTCTCATACAACAAACAAACCTGTTACTCTGTGAGGTTTGGGTTTATATTTTTTTTTCTTCTCATCCTTGTATTCTTCACCACTCACATGTTACAACTTCTTACACCTGCACCTCTGCCCTCTCTCTTCCTCTCCCTACTTCTTTTACATTTTTTAAAAGAAATACTTTAATTTTCCTTCCAGATGGTAAATTTTTACATCAGTTTAATAATCTCTTGAAGTTATACTGGAGTATTGCTCAACTCACTTCTAAATTAAAGCAATTATTAAAAAACTTTGAAGCACTTTAACAATTTTAAATCACTCAGCACATAGCAATTTAAAATTATTGGAGCAGTTTTATAAGCACTTGAATTTGGAGGTGATCAGAGACCTGAAAATGTGCAATATAGAGTAATTTAAAATTATTAGAGTACTTCACATTTTTTATAAGCTTTTCCATTTAAAAGTAATCGAGTTCTGACTTGTGAGCTTGTGCATTGTAATATAAGTGCCTCTTATTCTTAGAGAGATACAGCCTATTAAATCAAACTGCTTCAATAATTGTAAATTACTATGCATGGACATGCTCAAAAATCTAACTTTATTTCTTATATTAAAAATATTTTTCACTCCAAGTCTGTAAAAAAGACTTTTAAGTGACAGAATAGTAATTTAAATTTTTGAAGAAGGCTGATTTATATTATCCCAGGAATAAAAACAAATCAAAATACCTACATGAAAATACAGAGATTATGTAAGAATATTTTTATGAGCCCATATTATGAATCTTTAATCATGTTCAAAATTAGCCTTCCTAATGTACACCTTAATTTTTTAGTGAACACTAGGTACACATTGATTCCATGAATAAAAAAAATTCAGCTCAAGCTTCATATAAAAAATTGTGAGAATAATACAAGAATAAGCCTGTGTTTTTCTGGGTTGTTCGCAGTTCTGATTAAATGTAATCCCATTAGAGAATTTTAGAACTTCTATGTACCTTTGCGCATCTTTAGGATATAATTTCTCAGTCTCTTCTATCAATAACAGAAGGATCTTATCTGGAAAATTGTCTCAAAACAAAATACTCATAAAGATTCAGTATAGGTATAAGAGATGGTCACAGTGTAGACATTGCTGCATATGTACAACATAAAGGTATAAAATAAACTTTACAAAAAAAGGGTCTTTCAGGTGTTTTGCAGGAGTCTGTTCAGACTGGGTTTTTGCCAATGGAAATCTTCAAACATTAGGTACAGCAGAAAAAACAACATAAGACTGTGCTTGCTAAAAAAACCTGGAAACAATGATAAGTTAACATTAACAGTGAAAGAGCTGAAATGTTCTTCTAAGTGCTGCGAGTCATAGAGTGTGCTGATCAGAAGAAAGCAAATAAGAGCACATTGAAGCAAGTTGTGCCAAGTAGCTTTCCATAAAATAAAACATCTCTAAGAGTTCAGTGAAAGGGCAACAGTAGCAAGACTACGGTGCTCTCTGGTAGATGAAAGCTTTAGACTTTGAAGTCAGATCTGAGAGTGCACCTATTTGTGTTTATATATTGTGACTTGTATTCCTTTCTATATCAAAATTGTAAGAATGAAATGCTGGTTGATTGCTCCCATAAGCAACTAAATTTCAGGCAGGCAGATGGGATTAAAAACTAATGCCAAAATAGCATCATAATTAATTATCATGTATCAGCAATAAATGCTGTATCTAGGCAATCCTTCGTGATTCAATCTTTATAAAAAGTGAAGCAATGATTTAACATGCAATGTTTGCATATCAGACTGCAAACATGAAGGTCATGTGGAAACTTCTGAAGAATCCTTTTAAGCAATCAAAAAAAAAAAAAAAGAGAAAGGACAGACAGCTAAACTAATTGCTAATTGTTCAGTCACGTTGTGTTTCTCAGAGAAGGCCATTCGGCTTAGACAGTTGAACTGTCTTTTTTTTCTTAGCTTCTAGAAACCTTTGTTCTTACCTTCTAGAAGGTACTTGACAGTGTAACCTAACCCAGAGCTGGCAGTGAACAAAAGCATTCAGTAAAGATCCAGTAAAATATGCTGTAAAGACCTAGAGAATTGTATAACACAAAACACAATTCTGCTATTTTCTCAAAATAATAGCCTTGAGCCACAAATTACAGGAAATTATATCCCTTTCTATGAAAATACTTATGCCACTGGATATATATTTGTTCACATAACGTGTTCCTCTCAGAGTCCTGTAGAGTCCTTCACATAATAAAGAATTACACAAGTTAATGCACTGTACTGAGCTAAGCTCTGTATAAAAAGTGGTTCCATTTATCTGTTTCAAATTTGAGTCTTCAATTCCACAATCATAGAAACAGCAGCTTTCCTGTTTTACAGGGTCAAGCTTCTTAATATAACTCATCTCTTAAAAATGTCAAACTACTTTTCAATTTCCTTTCATCTACAGTTCGAGTCTGGAGTAAATGTCCCCTTTCTTCTGTTGTTCCCGCAGATGCAACTTCAAAGAGTACTTCAGAAAAGGTTTTGCAGGGTTTGTATTTTTCTAAAAGTTTTTTTGGAGGGACCTCCCTTTCAATTTTTCTGCACATCTCTGATAGCAACCAATACCAGAGCTCTTTACCAAAAGATGTTAAAACCTCTTTAGAGGACTCCTGCTGTTTGTTAATTCAGTAGCTATACTACTGAGCAGTTCTCACAGTCACCACATTAGCAGCCATCAGCTGTTGTAAGCATAAAACCTCAATTGCCTTTCCTCTGCAGTATATATAAGGCCATGACCAACACTATGTAGCAGCTCCTCAAGTCACCTATGGAAAATTTCCTTCTTTACAAGAAGATGAGTGCCAATTACAGTAGTTTTCTTATCTCTTCTATTTTGTTTCATTTTCCCTCATTTTAGTCCTTTATCCAGTAAATAAGAGACACACTCCTTTACTCTGTGATGTTTCCATGTAATTCCATCTAATATTGGATTTTGGCTTTGATGCACATTCCATTCAGACAGCAGCATGGCAGTCAATAAACTGGGTGCAATCTGCTCTGATCTTCAAGCTAGAATTAAACTGTTTATTTTACTTTAATTTATCAGTTCATATTCTGCTGTTTAACTAGGAGTTATGATTATTCCAGTGTTTTAAACATATTTTATTGACTGCAATCGTCACAAAGTTCTCCCCATCTTCAGCAAACACAGGGAAGCTCCCTTGTGACTACACACAGTGTTGTCAGAGGATTTTCTCAGCTGTTTCACTTTACAAGATCACTTGTCCCTAGTAATACATATATAATTCACATATAACTGAAATAGTTCCCCAAAAGCCATTCATCCCCAGAGGAAACTGCTCTTTAATTGTTTGTAATGCCCTCTCAGCAGGGAGGCTGGCTTACACCATACACGCGCATCATTTTATTTAAATGACATCCTACCTTGCTATGAAAGCTGCCAGAGCTACTTGATCTTCTACCACTAAGGCTGGCAACAACAGAAAGCCCCCTGAGAACAAAGCAGCAGATGAAAAAGAAGTGCTGATGCTCCAGGCAAGCTCTTTTAGTCAGAGCTGTACCAGCAGCAACATGCAGCAGGAAAAAATACATGCTTCAAAGGTAATTACAGTGTGCTGCATCCTCCTGTCTTTATTTAAGATACTTGGGATTGATTTCCGTCCCTTAGCAAGGGGAACTGCACCACAACATCGACCTAAAAGACCAAGCACGAATTTCAGTCAAGGAAAAGAGGCCTCTCTCCTCCACTCTCTGCCATTCTTTCTGCAAAGATCACACCCTGTGACAAATTACACAAGGCTGATGTCCTGTGGCAGCACCACTCCCAGACACTCTAGTGGTGACTTGGCCCTTCCTGGCATCGTTTTCTCACTTCATTTCCCTAACCATGTCACTTGCAAGTTGCCACAAATTGGATTGGGATTTTTTTCCAGAAAGATTTGGGATTGGCAGTGCCGATACCCTGCTTAAACAGGCAAGATGGGGATGGAACTCAGAAGGAGAGAGTAGCATCTCACACAGATATGCAAATACACAGGCTGAGTAAAATTAGCTGTTTTGCTTGTCAGATGTTTACATAAATCTTCTCCACTTCTAATGTTTGGGAAAATTTTTTCCTGAGGTTTGGGTTCACTTTCAAGCTGAAATGAAGCATTAAAAAATATTCCCACAACGGAAAGTAGAATGGCTGAGTTTCTCTGGGTTTTGAATGTTAAACCTCAAAATCACTTCCAGGTTTCTCAAAAAGCCTTATGGGGGAAAAAAAAATTGGTTCAAGGGAAAAAAAAATTTACCGCACCACCCCTTCCCTGAACCCAATCTAAGTTTCAACTCTGTGGCTGAACGTAAAAACAAGCTATGTTTAAGGTATTTTTAAGGTTTCAGTATAAGTGGTAGTCACAGGTTTATATTCAACCCCAAGATAATAAGTGAGCACATTAACTTACAATATGTCTTGTCACCCTTCTGATGAAAAACATCATCAGTATGAGAAAGATTATAGAATTTTTACTTCAGAATTCTTTTCAACTCAGAAAATGTCACTGAGTCCTGGAGTCTGAGAACAAGAGTTTAAATATCTGGCATAGGGTTTAAAGGGCATGCCCTGCAGATCCTTCAGCAGGATTACCAAGCAAGCAAAGTCTTCATCTTCAGGGTCCAAATCAGCTTTCAATGGCTGTTGGAAATTCTACCAAAAAATTTCAAAGTGCATTTTTAGGCTTCTTCATTTAACTCACACATTATCAGTAAAGGTCAGAGCTATTTATCTCCATCTCTCATTTCAGTGTTGATTGGAAGAACTCCTTGCAACCAGCAGCAAGCACAGCACAATTCTGCTTGGGAGGAAACTGGCAAGGGCACTGGGTTTTTAAGGGGCTGTTATCAATTCACCCTGTTAGCACCTGCTGCTGCTGCAGCTTATCCAAGAGCAGTGCTGGCTCATTGGGTTTCCATCGTTCTGACTGGCATGGATCAAATGCTTCAACAGCAGCTGGAGATCTTAGAGGAGGATCAGAAAAACCTTGATTCACACCAAGGTAACCAATTCAGAAAGCGGGAAGAAAAAACAGATAGGCAAAGGAAAGTGCATGTGTGCCAGATGATTAATTCTTGCAAACCTCCAATTTTATAAAAGGATCAAATACATTTTGTATATTTATACACTCCTATTTCTTTCTTTACAGGCCAATGACAGCCTGCAGAGCACTGCATAGATTTGCCAAAAATAATTACTCTGGTCACTTAGCAAAGCAGAGGATCTGTCATCCAGAAACATATTGCCTAGCAACAGTTCTCTTACCCTTCCTCCCTCCCTCGCAATAAGCAAACACCGCCTGCCCTCCCCACCCCCTCTCGTTTATATTGGCTTTCTGGCTGCTGGCAGACACAGCTGCTCACCTGGGTGTAAAACTGCTCCTGACAGGAGGAATCTGTGCTGTTTAAGTCCAGGTTCACATGCGAAGATGAGTAGTGTAGATCAAGAAAACCCTGGCTGCCAGGAAAAGGTGCAGTTTCTGCCTGTGATAAAATTGTCTCACAGTTTGCTTAGAGAAAACCCACTTCAAATGAGATCACCAGTGTGGTAGCTCTTGGCAAATTGTGGTCTGGCATGGTGGAGGAAGGAGAGGAAATAAAACCCATCATAGCAGAAAAGCAACCACCCACAGACTTAGGACACCCTATTTTCCACAAAAGTGTTTCATTAACATATACTTTATTATAACTGTACAGCACAGAATTATAAACTACTTTCTATGTTTTTCCTTAATACGAAAATATTTAGGCAGTGATTTATGGAACAGAACCATACTATTCCTCCTTCCCCCATGGAAGCCCTCCTGTTTTTTCCACACACAGAGAGCGCACCATTTGTCTTTTACCTGATGGCTGTCATCAGTACCAAGGTTTTTTCTTATTTTTCTAACAGCAGTATCTTGGCAAATTGCACAGATCATTTTGGTAACAACTTTCTGTAACATGGTGGAAACAGTCTGGACATCTTAAAGCTGCATACAGAGATCAACATGAGAGAACTTTTGCACTCTGCTGCACCTCCCACCTCTGCACAGCGTGTTACACTAGGGAAGCCTTAGACCTGACAGCTGCCCTAACTCTGAGCAGTGGCACAGCTGTTAAGTACCAGATTTTCCAAGAGCTGTATGCACATCAGTGACAATTATCTAGGATGGATATTAATATCCTTTTTTTTTTCCTATGCCACATCTGCGCTGCTTCATAATGCAAAAGTTACATTATATATAATATATATGGCTGTGCTATATATGTCACAGCTTGGCATGCCTATATTAGTAGAAATATTTGAAAAGTAATTTCAGGTTTAAAAAAATCTTTAAAAGTTCTCTTTCTAAACATTTTTTTCAGTTAGTCAGAAATATTCTCCTAAAAAATCTCAAACCAAAAATACATAGAAACTTACTCACTTTTTTTTTTTAACTGGGCTAGTGATTAATACCTAAATGCCATCACACAAAACAGGAGAAACCAGGTATAAATCTTTGTTTAAACTACTGTCAGATGCAAGTCTTGAAATACACAGCTTTGAGATGAACTTTTGTATGGCCTTTGAATAACTTAATAACTAACACTCAGATCATCCAGTAAACAAAGATAAAGGGGGAAATGTTAATATTCTATATATTGAAATTTACTGCAGTGATTACTGGAGATTTCCTTAAATAAAGGAATGGTGTCCTTAAAACTGTTTTCTCTCATGTTTTATTCTATTTTCTATTATTCTATTTTGAAAATAGTTTCAAATTTTTGAGGAGGTCATCCAGTCATTTCAGTACAGTTGCTACTTTATTGCTTTTCATATCATGTTTCAGTCTGATGCAAAATATCTCTCCTTAACATTTGTGTCCCTGCCCATTTGGCAATGGGTTTATCTTTTGTTTTAAATGCTGTAAAAACTAATACTATCCATCAACATCCTTGATTATTTCAGCAACAGTATGAACAGATTCATGAGGTGTGTTTAATAGTTAAGTACTGATGAACACCCTGGAAACTGAAAAGAATACTTGCTTTTAAACAGATCTTGTCATTATAAGGAGACCCTTTTTTCCCCTTGTTTTTCATCCTCAACATGTAAATGGCAGTTCATTAATGGAAGAGGTGCATCCCTGAAGTAATCCCTGACAAGTTGCAATCAGTTCTAATGTTGATTTAGGTCCTAAAATTTGAGGGTTTTTGCTTGTAAAATATTTGGCACACACATTTAAAATGAGGGCAGAACAAAAAGGAAAAGTTAATTATTATAAGATTCTGTATAGCTTTTCAGATCTATTAATTAGTTATAAACTTATATTTTTGCTAATAAGCATCTAGCCACAGATTTAAAGATGCCTCTTAAATGTAAATTGATTGCTACAGAAATGTCCATACTGTACACAACATGTGCTACACTTCCCCAAATACAAATGCTCATTATAATACATTACCTTTGATGTTTGTAGCATTAGGCTTGATCCAGCACCACTGAAACATATGAGAACTTTAATATTGATCCCTCCAGAAGCAGAAAGACATGAAGACTTTTGAGCATATGTCCTGATAGAAAGTCTGAAACTCATTTTGAAAGTAATGCCAAACAGAAAACAAGTTGAAGCGGAAGAAGTCAGTTTTTAAATGTTCAGAATGAAAAATAAACAGAGCACAGGAACATACATGCAATAAAGCAGGGTAAAGATTGGACAAATTGATTATGACTACTAACAACAAACAGTGTTTCCCAAAGATCTGTATTTAAAGGAATTCTTGTGCATAGGAGGTGTAGTACCAAAAGCAAGCAAAACACAGACTATACAATGCTTCAGAAACAAATCCTCTTCTGATATCACTGGAAATATTCACAAAGCCAAATCTTTTCCATTGTAGAGAAACCAGTCCCTCCTCACTTTTGCTGCTGGTTGTTTGCTGCCATGTCAGGGCATTGAACTTTTTCCATCTGTCAGAGTTAGAACCTAGAGAAAAAATATGGTACTCTTTAAGTAGCAGAAGTTTTTTCATTCAGCAATGCTCTGCTGAGCCAGATCTTGAAAAACCTGTTCAAGATCAGACTACCCCACATTCAAATATTTTCATTATTAACCTACATTTCACCCATCTTTGAATCAAAGACTTCAACTTCAGAACACAGACTTTTCAGGGCTTTAAAGCAAAGCCAGGATTGCAGAAGTCTCCCAAATTGTTACACAGCTCTGTAGCAAAGCCCACGGTAAGCACTGGCAGGAATTGATCTATTCATACCAGTGGAAAGAATCAATTTTCACTTGAACTGATGGAGCAAAAGAATTTTTTGGTCTCTGCAAGGGGTACCAGCATCACGTGTACCAATATTACATGATGGTGGAAAAATGTTTGAAAGTTTTAATCTTAAACAAAGTCTATTTTGAGCTGAGCATATCTGTACCCAGTCTCAAGGAATTAACTATTTGTTCTTGCTCTTTGTTCCAGTCACAAGCTGTGACCAGCTGCTGATTTTGTTAGCTATTTTTCAGTTAATTTTCAAAAATTTTTATTGCAAAAGATATCTCCAACTTATTGTTTTAAGTAAGCATTTGTTTTGAACTTCATACTCGGTTATAATTGTAATGAATCCACACAGTCATGAGAAGCAGAAGTGAAGGGAGGAAAGAACCTGCCAAAAATGTGAGGCTTAGGCCATATGGAGACATCAAGGGATATCTCTGATGTGGATGCTGCCAGCATTGCTTCTTTCTCCCTGCTTGGCATTTCTGAAAACCACTTCTGAAATTCTCCCAGGCCTTGCTGTGTAGCGCAGGGAACTATTGTCCAGTAAATGAGACATCACTGAGCACTGTCTTTTCCAAAATACCTGGAGTAAAAAAATAAAAAGCAGAACTTGAGGTTCTCCCACAACTGGCATGCAGCCAATTTTAATAGCAGACCCAGATGCCTGTATACTTGCACTGAAATTAACGAGGCAAGGACGGAAGGGGAACAAATGAGATAAAGGTATGTGTATAGAGCAGGCATGACCAATTAGAACAAAGTTATGATTGTAGCAATATCTTTCTGCAAGAAAATCAGTCCTTTTGTCATGCCTAAGGATAGACATTTAAATTCTTGTTCATTTGGTGTCCATGCCCTAATTGAAGGTTATGACCAACTTGTGAACAGTCATAATACTATATCGCCAAAGGATATGGCTGAGCAACTGAGAAACTGTATGTGGAAGAGAATGGAGAAGAGGAAGTCCAAATAGAAATTTCCACATAACTATTCATTCCCATCTGATTCTGTGGGTAAAGAAACATGCTACAGTAAACTCAGATCTTGGAAAAATTAGCTGAGAAATATAAAATTGTGCATTCACAGCTGCAAGGTTCTTTTTGGCCTACATGAGCTGAGCAGACGACTGTGGGAAACACCTCCCACACTAATTTTATGTCTGAATCCTAGTCTGCCACAGAACTGAACAATACCAAGTTATGTACCCCAGATGCCTTTTGGTTTAATTAGCTGGCAAAGAACAGTACAAATTCTGTGGGATTATATGTTTATGATGGGCAAAACATTTTGCTCAAATTGATTTTTGACAACTGACTGAATTTTGCAAGATCAAAAGTACATTTTGCATACTACATTTGCTTAAAAAGGAAATTAAAATCTTAGCCATTTGCTTGTTATATAGCCCTTGCTCCTGCAGAGCGTGTAAGTACTCACTGCTTACATATCTATTACTGGTTCACTATGGTTTTCACACATTAAAGTACTACAGGTAAGATTTGATTTCTTTTTCTAAGTTTTCAACAAATGTATTGGAATGTCCTCTCTTCCCTTTGTGCATGGAGCATAGAAATGGGTGAGGTGAGCAGAGAGTCTCTCTTGTTAGAGTGTGTGTTAATTAAGCACACAACATTTAGCAGCTCACCCTCTAGATATTGCTAGATTCACCGTGACTGATGATTTTGAAATGAGTAAGTCACAAACATCTTGGAATACAGTTTGAAAAGAGTACACTGTGGTCTTTTGACCGCTGCTTATTTCAGCAGACGTGTATTTCTATCCCAGTATTTGGAGACAATTCCACACACATAAATGCTCTTGTCATTGTTGAGAAGCACCTAGTTACAACAACATCTCAAGAAATGCCTCTGATATAAACCATCCCCACAGTGCTGAGGAAATTAAATCAAGGTATTAGGAATACTCCTTCACATTTTTGCAAAGTAAAATTCTGCTGTCACACTGAAATAGGGAAATTAAAGTTGTAATAAAAATTAAATACACCTTTTCTTTAGCTTTTAAAAAACACTTAGCTATTTACTGTAATTGTTTTTACTCAAGCATGGACACAGAATATCTGACATGGCTTGGTATTTTTTTGTCTGTGATGCAATAACAATCTAGACACAGGGAAAGAACACCATGGAAACTCTTTCTGTCTCAGTAGCCACAGAGCATCAACTCTAAATACAAGAGTAACAAAGAGAAGTCAATGTCTTGACTACTTTAATACTCAATTTAATATTTTTTTCCATTTCATTATTTCAAATTCAGCAGTTTTAGCTTTTTGAAGGATTTGTTTTTTCCCCAGGTCATTAGCAGGCTTTCAGCTTTGGCCAAATGCCTGTAGAATGGGAGCATCATCATGAATTAAAACCCCTCTTTAGTGAATTCTGCACATCTGTGGATAATTAGATGAATTTTTCTTAACCCCATCCTAGATGACACTCACAGTAACAAGGGTTTCTGCATGCTACAAGGGCTTCTGCCCTGTGGAGTATCTTGTCTGAAAATCCACTTTCCAATCAGAAAGTAGAAAAGCAGGCAAGCCCACAAACATGCATGTTGGGGTTGTCACTTCAGCCAGGGACAACCACTAACCTCTGTGAGGTAAGACATAATTACTCATATATTCAGGAAATGTTAGTCTTCAGATGCGCACTACAGGGTCTGCACGGATGCTTTCTTTGCCAGCATTGTGTTGCATACTGTAATTCCTCATTAGCAACAAAACCCTCAACCACAGTCTAGCTCAGGAAAACTGTAAATAAATTTTACATTAGACATTTTGCTCCTCTATTATTTTCACATGTTCCTAATATGGCTCCTAATATGGCTCCCTGCTGTGGGAACTGTTGGACAGAAATATGTCCAAGAAAGCAGAATACCTCCTTAACTTATTTCCCATACAAAAATATTGGCTATATCTAATTGCTGTTATAATGAGAAATGATGGTTTCAAAATAATATCATACCATGTAGTTTGAATGATAGTTTGCCACTGTGAGTGAGACAGGTAAATATACTTTTTGACAGTTCAATGAGGTGAAATTTTAGATTTAAAAGGAGTTTTACAAATATTCCATTTCTACTGCACTATTGCTGACATGATGTTGGTTAAGAATTCCTATCAAGTCTCTTACCTATTTATTTAATTCTTGAATTTCTAGCAGGAATGTTTAATTGCATGTGGATTGGGGGCAGATTGGTACAACATAGAGTTTAAGTTCCTACCATTTCCAATATTCCTTTCTTAACTCATGTTTCTGACCACTTCTAATCTCTAACAACCTAGAGGCTAAATTATTTTAGATTCTGATGTTT